>NC_133157.1:63792500-64417500 GCF_040802235.1 Manis javanica
TGTCAAGAAGGAAATAAATGCTAACAGTTATATCTAGGTTTGGGAATCATTGGAAGATTTTGGGTTTTTGCATTTTCTAAGTTCTTTATACTGAGTATATTTCTAATCAGAAAAAGGGAGATATTTAATAAAACATAATTCTCCAAAGAGCTCTTTGCAGGGTACTCATGTAAATAATACCCATTTTATTAAGTTATTCTTTGGCCTCATTGGTCTTCTTTGATTCAATTTGGTAAGGTACTTAGATTTTGAGAACAAAAGAACACTAATAGAAAAACCCTTGACTTTTAGAGCATTATTCTGTAAAGCAGTTAGAAATTTTGATGTCCAGTCATGACTATGCATTGTCGAGAGGATGCAGAGGATTGTTTGAGAGGCCTCTGTCTGTTTGAATCCTGGCTCTACCACTTAGCAGTTGTGTGACTTCACACACTGAACTTAACTACTTGGTGCCATTGTGTCTCCAGGGTGAAAGGAGAAAGAATAATAGTACCTGCCTGGTAGGGTTTTGATAATTAAATGACTTATATTAGCAGAACTCAGAATAGTGAATTTTTTAATACTTTTATTTTTCCTGGTTTTTGGGGGACTAATTTTTGTTTTCATTAAGAACTGATTATATCCAAAGTCCAGTGGTAAATGATTGTAATGTTCTAAATTAGAATTTTTATTTACAACTGAAAAAAAAGCTTTAACATTTTTCAGTTGCTTTTGCAATCCTTTTACTTTTCTTTTTTCTTCTTAATAAGTATCCTGTTAAGAATCAATATACAGCTGTTCAGTGAATGAAAATGGTTGGTTTCAACCAAATTTAAAATGTATAAACTGCTCAGAAAGTACAATAAAATATAAGTTTCTAGGGAATGATGAGTTCCCCCTTCTAGTTTCCACAATGAGTATTGATCCTGACTAGTGATTGCCCTATGTACCTAATTTGTACTTGTATATGGCACTCAGAATGATAATGTAATTGAAAATAATTTCTCTAATGACTAGACTCAGCAGCCAAGAAACCCAAATGGGACGACTTCAAAAAGAGGAAGAAAGAACTAAAGCAGAGCCGACAACTCAGTGATAAAACCAACTATGACATTGTTGTTCGGGCAAAGCAGATTTGGGAGATCTTAAGAAGGTAATGCTACCTAGCAGCATCTTTATTAGTGTCTTTGAGTTGGTGGAAGAGTAGCAGTGTGCTGTGTAAATAGTGAGTTGTCCTAAAGTAAATGACCTGGCCCTTGGATTATTTAGAGAGTGCTCTGAACATTCCAGCTGAGGCATTAGTATTTGGATGTCTTCCCACTGTAGAAACGTGTGGAATTAGGATGGTGTCAGGTGTATTTATGAAAGTATATGACAGCTAAAATGGATTTGACATTCTGTGAGAGATTTCTGAGAAAATGGAAAGACAGTTTTTTTTTTATTGGCTAGGTTTTGATACTTAAGTATTTGGTATCTTGGACTTCTTTTATTATTTTCCTTACTTTTGAAGTTCTGGCTGTTAAGATTTAGATTGATGCATAAAATTACACCTTGTAAGATGAGTTTCTGCTTTTGAGAAAATTACTTTTCTCTGGCTGCCCTGGAATAGTAATTTTAATGTCAGAGGTTTGCTGCTTTTGAAGAGAAAATCATGCTAAACTGGGTGAGCATACACTGGTATGGTTTCTAGTTTCTTGTGGTTAAACAGTATCTTTACTTCAACTATGTTTGCTCCCTCTTTTCTTTTCATGTATAGAAAAGACTGTGACAAAGAAAAAAGAGTGAAGTTGATGAGTGATTTACAGAAGTTGATCCAAGGAAAAATTAAAACTGTAAGTAGAGCATACTTACAGTACACTTTTAACAATTGGAACTGACTCACTCTCAGTACAGGGTAGTTGACCATCATAACAGGTGAAATTGTTGTTTTAAATGGATTTGGCCATGAATTTCTAAAACCTTTTATACTACTGACTGCATAAAAAATTTAATAGGGATTTACTGCTGGGGAAATTATAAAAAGACTATCAAATTTGGCTGTGTCTTTTTTAAATCATTTACTTAAAAGTTATCTTAAGGAATTTATTAGTTCAGTAGAATTTGTTAGAATGTCTTGCTCTGAACTCCATATACTTCTGTATGTTCTAAATTGCTGGCTTTTTTGTTGTATAAGTTATATAAACAGATGATTGCTTCTCTTTACAAACATCATGCAAAGGTCTTTAAATATCATAGATTTGGGAGTTCTAAACTCATTTTCATTATTACTATTGAATCCTGTTGTATAATAAATTTCTGTTGACTCTTGTGTATTTCAATAAACAGTGATTGTTCACTTTTAATACAACAGACCCAGTAGCCTTGGGGATCACAGAGGGCCAACCTTGCCCAAACCTTGCACATGGGTCTAACCAGATGCTGTGTTGCCATTTGAGGGAATGTCTTGAAATAGGAAGTTTGCAGCTGCTGCTTTCTTACGAATAGAACAAGATCTTCTTAGGGTAGAACCACTCCTCAGCTTTAGCAGTAGTCTGTTATCCTCAATCTAAATATTTTACACTCAAGATCCTTTCCCATCTACCCTTAGGTTATTATTGCATGTTGTAGGCTTGGGAATTAGTCTGGTGTTCAAATCTTTGCTGCTTAAAATACGTGTGTCTTTGGACAAGAATAACCTATTTATTGATTGTATACTGTGTGCTAGCAATTGTGCTATGTGCTTATGTCCTTTAAGTTAATGTCATCAATTCCTGTCGGCCATTTGATGCGTCTGGGTCTCTGAGAAGTTAAGTTTCATCCCCAGAGTCACAGGGACAGCAAGTTCCTTAGTTTCTCATAAACTTACTTTTCTCATTTGTAAAGTGGAAATAACAGCCCACTCTTCAGGTTTCTTTGAGATCTAAATGAGAAAAAATTTAAAGCATGGATATTGGTTTTATAGTAGGTAGTCAATGCATGCATGAGAACAGTCTTGTTAAAAAATTTTTTTTAAGTTTTATCAAAAATGTCTATACAGAGCTCACTTAAGGGAATTCTTCCAAAATCCATGACTTTGAGGGAGGTGTACCTTCATCTTCTGATTTGTTAGAATTAAAAAACTTCAAAGAGAGACTGAGCAACAAATAGAAAGCTGTGAAAGTAGACTGGTACTGTAGCATAGTAAAAAAATAATACTGCATGACTGATTATTTGTGGTTATTGCTACAGAAAATTGATCAGTGTGTCCTACAGTGAGGCTCTAATCATCCATCCAGTAGTTGTGAGTGGGGATGAGTTGGAGAATTAGATTTGAAACACAACTTTTCTAGAAATATAACTGGATATATGTTCGGGTGTATAATAAAAGTGTGAGAAATGAAGGGAGTAGCTGATAACTGCCAATGTGTGTATAGATATATTTACTTCTGTTTCAAGACTTACAGATCTGTCCTACATTTATACCTTTGGGTGCCAAAGCCAAACATTCTTAGATCATTTATATTAAAAAATCATAAAATAATAGAATGTTTGAATTGGAAAATTCTTCTTTAGGAAAAGTAGCTTTCAGAGACAGAAATATAGTAATGTAATTATTGGACAGACTTGATTTGATTTGGTTTGGTCTTACTTATAATGATAGGAATCACTCAAAATGCTTAAATCCATCCCTGTTTCAGAATGTCGTTTGGTGCAATTAAAACAAGTACTTCTACTCCCAAGTAACCTAGGCTTGATTTTATTCATGAAGAACCCTACCTTTTCTTAAATAAGGAATTCTAAAAGAGGTAGCAGTAAAACATAGATAATATAATAAAAAATTAGTTTAAAGGCCCAAACTGTCTTTCCTACAGATTGCATTTGCACATGATTCAACTCGTGTGATCCAGTGTTATATTCAGTATGGTAATGAAGAACAGAGAAAACAGGCTTTTGAAGAACTTCAAGGTATTTCTTATATATTGAAGACTAATTGTAGTCATTTGTAATAAGTCACTGGTTTTCTCTTGAAGTACTGTTCTGGAAAATAATCCTGTTGAGAGAAAGCAGTATATCCTACAGGACCTTTTTTGTTTTTATTTATTCTTTGCCTGAGATAGAGAGTTATTTGTGTTCCCAGTATTATGTATTTATGTAGTTGTTTCCTTTGTTTCTGGAGGACTGCGGTGAGGTTATCACATCATTGTAATGTATTTTGTTTTTCAGATGATTTGGTTGAATTAAGTAAAGCTAAATATTCCAGAAATATTGTCAAGAAATTTCTCATGTACGGGTGAGTTGTTTTATTTATTTATTTATTTGTTTGTTTGTTTATTAATTAATTAATTAATTAATTAATTATGTTTTTTTAGGAGAGCAAGGTACAGGCTTTTTTTTTAGAAATAAAGTGAGAGGAGAGAGCTCCCAGCTCACGCCAGGAGGGAACAAGAGAGTCCTAGTTGTTTTATTTATAAAATACATTTTCATTAGTTTTTCAAAGGTGCAGATACTGGTTGAGTACAAGTGTCAGTTATAAGTCTGGAATCTTAATAACAGCCCTAAGCAGATACCTATAATGTTTCCACGTGGTGTGTTCTTAAAACAATTATTGAAATTAATGTAAAACAATGGTACCGCCTTCACCATTCTTAGGTGGAGATCTTGAAGCCATGGAAGTAGAAAAGTGGAATGATTAATGTGTAATTAGTTACCAGTATTTAGAAGGTAAAGGATTGGGAGGGGCAGGTGAGTGGACTAGACAGGGTTAGGAAGTTAGGAAGTGTCAAGATGGGAGAACTTCCTAAACTGGTGGATTGATACTTGTCCTGATTTCTCTTTTTAGTATAATCATGTGCCAAAATATTCTAACCAACAACAAAAAGTTTCTGTTGACAAAACTCCAAAAAGTGTATTTTTGGCTGTAATTATCAGTTGCTCAGTTTTTTTAGGATGTAATATAAATATTTGTGATTGTCCTCTTTCAAAAGAGAATCTTGGAATATGTTTTATTCATTTTTCCCTGTATCTTTGACTTTTACCTTCTCCTTTTCTCCTCCCCTACATTTTCCAAGCTGAGCAGTTGAGTAAGGGGACCTGACATGTATTGGGCACCATGTGCCAGTCACAGCTCTCTGTGCATCCTCACTCATCTAATGCTCTCTCCTCGTAATCAGCCTTACTCTGTCTTAGGACTGAAGAAGCTGAGGCATGGAAAGATTCAGTGACTAGCTCAGGGTCTTTCAGCTAGTAAGCAAAGCCAGGCTTACCTAGTAATGTAGAGTGCTTAAGGTAAGAATACAAGGCAGCGTGATTTCCCTTCTCCAAGCGTTTCCCTTTGGTGGACCTCCCCACACTTAGATGAGTTGATTTCAGGAGAATTAAGTTAAGTTTGGTTGCCACCTGGCTTTGTCCCTCTATCATTTATTTTTCCCCATGATCGCACTGACTTCAGGAGTAAACCACAGATTGCAGAGATAATGAGAAGTTTTAAAGGCCACGTGCGGAAGATGCTCCGGCACTCAGAAGCATCAGCCATCGTGGAGTACGCATACAATGACAAAGCCATTTTGGAACAGAGGAACATGCTGGCAGAGGAACTCTATGGGAACACATTTCAGCTTTACAAGGTGACATTCCATGACGTTTTTTCCAGCATTTGCTTTTCCCATGTGCTGTTCCTTTCCTTCCAGTGCTCTGTTTTCAGAATGTATTTTTACTTTGGCTGGTCCTTTAAGGCACCATCTTGTACCCTTTATTCTTTTGGATAATCTTGTCTCTGGTGTAGTGAGCAAGTGATTATACTTAGATTTCTCTTTCTCCCAGAGTGCTATCTTTAAATTCCCATTAAATTAAACGACTGTTGTTACTCCCTCCCACATGCTCTGTGTACTGTTCAGTACTTCTGTCCCGCAATCTGATAGACAAGGTAGAAGACTCTTAATAGTTAGCGAAGCTTTGTGACCACCCCCCAACCAGCTCTGGCTAATGTCTGTCAGCCTCCCTGTTGCTGCCTTCTCCTGTGTTTCTTCATGTGTATGGATTACCCTTCTCCAGGTTGTAACCAGAGAGGAAGAGGAGAGGCCCAACCTTGTATTTAGTATGGGGATAGAAGCTGAAAAATGCTGATAATGAGACTAGAATAGTTAAAGAATCTATTTCAGACTGGGGGATATAAATTCACCCATGTATCTCCAGGGATATGAATTAATTCCTGGGTTGCCTCCACTAGTCAGGTCTAGTTTTGGGGTTGAACTCAGTGCTCTATTTCTTTTGTGTAATAGTCGCTTGAGGAATATCCAGATAATTACAGAACACATGGTGGCAAGAATTCATGAACTGATTGCTTGATCTTACTATTAGGCGTTGGCTGGGTGAGGTGGTTGGTCGTTTAGCCTGGCTTTTTAAGTACGTTGGTGGGTGTACAGACTGAGAATCAGATAATCCGGGATTTCTTATGGCTGTATATACAACAGGGCTTTCATTATATAGATGTGGGAAATTCGAAATTTATGCTTTTTATTTAAAATGTAATTGAGTTTCTCCATTTTGAAGTTGAAGAAACTTGATTAGATTTAGAGGGGTTTGATTTTTTTGTTGTTGCAGTCAGCAGATCACCCGACTCTGGACAAAGTATTAGAAGTACAGCCAGAAAAACTAGAGCTTATTATGGATGAAATGAAACAGATTCTAACTCCAATGGCCCAAAAGTAAGTAAGTTTTTTTTTTTTTTCTTAACAAACGGCATTTGAAGGAACAAAGTTTTGTATCTTCTTGCATAGGAAAGGTGGATAGTTTTCCAAATATAGTCTGTTTTTTAAATTGGAGTGTTACTAAAATTGGAGTGTAAGAGTGTAGAAACCTGGGCATGTGGCCTTCTTGGCCTTTGTACCATGATGGAGTGGGTAAGGCACAGGCGCTGGGCCAGGCTGAAATCTTAATCCCCCACCACACCAACAGTGTGACTTTGGGCAACTTACCCTCTCTATGCCTCAGTTTCCATACCTATAAAGTTAGGATAATAAAAATACATACCTTTAATCTGTGAAGATTAAATGGGTTACTATTTCTAAAGCACTCTGGACAGTGCTCTGCCCATAAAGACAGCATGTTTTTGCCATCTACTTAGGTGCTCCAGGTGAGCTTGCAGTTTTTGATTCTGGTCGTCAGGCACCACTGTACACCTGAATTCATCAAGTGTCACACTTGGAGGCTTATATCGACTAGGTATTGTTGGAGTTGCTGATACTGTTTTGATCTGTTCAGGTTTAATTTTGCTAAACTTATTTTATGAAACAGATGCATTGTGAAGGGTGCTTTACAGAAAGAAAACAAGCTTTAAAAAAATAGGTCTACTTACGGATTTCTAATCATGTATCCCTTGTTGAGTGAGGAGTATAGATGCCCTTACCTTGTTTAAGAGAGTTTAATGTATTTTGACCGATGATTTCTCTTTGCTGACTACATACTAGAAATTTGTACTCTAGTTTTGGTTGTAGATGGCACTAGAATATTTTTTTTCATTTTAATATTGTCTTACGAAAAACTACATTTGCTGAAACCATTTCACTTGCTTTGACTATTTCAGAACAGCTGAGATTAGAAATATCTGTGCTTCTGTAGTGCAAGATCTGATGTATTCTTTTTTTCTGTTTTCAGGGAAGCTGTGATTAAGCACTCATTGGTACATAAAGTATTCTTGGACTATTTCACATATGCACCCCCAAAGCTAAGATCCGTAAGTTCTTGGTTTTAGTTTTTAAACCAAAATTTAGAGAAAGACCCATGTTAAATGTGAAACACTGCTTTGATGTACATTATCTTTTGGAAATTTGAAAGTTACTTCCTTTTTTAGAGAAAATAATGCACTAAACTTCCTTTGAATGAGACTGCTAATTCTCTTTAGAGCTTTGTCAGAAGACAATAGAATTGACCAATTGACCATAGTTTTATCAATTCCATTGAATTTTTATATTTTAATGATAATCTAGAGATTATCCTCTAGCTAACCATACTGAAAATTAACTGAACAAATGGAGGGATATTCAGTTTCAGGTAGTTTGAAATTCACTTGAGCCAGTGCAGAAAAAGAATTATGTTGATATTAAAAGGTTAGGGGAGGACACTTATATAAGACTAAATGGACCATGAAAAACTGAACCTTAATCATAGAAGGGTAAGGAACAGAGAGTGAAGGTAAATAGCACTGCCATTCAACTAAATGATGGGAATACTAATGAGAATTTCTCATTTAGTCCCCAGAACTTTGCTTGCCTCATCATACAGTGAACTCATTGTCCATTTGTCGTCATTCTAAATATTAAAAATAAATAGAATAGAGCAGATTCAAGATGGTGGCATGAGAGGTGAGACAGAGAATCCTCCCAAAACCACAAATAGTACGAAAATATAGTTAATTAATACAACTAACCCTGAAACAGCAACAGGAAAGAGGGCTGAACCAGACTGCATACAGACCTTACAGAGCAGACCTCACGAAACAGGTCAACGTATCAAAGCCTTGATCTGGCAGGACCCAAGCCCTTCCTCCACCCCAGCTCACTGGAAGGAGGAAGAGAAATGGAGCAAGGAGGGGGTGGAGGCCTGGAACTGCTGAAGACCTAGCCCTGGAGATCTCCTTTGTGAGTAGGAACCTACATTGTGTGGTGCTCTGGAGGTTGGGGAGCTGGGACAGGCAGAGTGCTTGAGAGACTGAGATACAGGCCATTGTGGAGGACAGGATCCACACCCGGTTGCTCTGGGACAAGGGAAAGGGAGGCAGTCTGAGAGGCTTTCTAGGAGCGAGAGGGCTGCTGAAGGGGCAGGTTTTGCATGGAGTTTGCTGCACAGGAGAAGGGAGAGCTAGACAAGGTTATCTGAGTGCACTCTGCCTGCAGGTTGGGAACTTTGAGGAGCTTCAGGTGCTCCATTCCCCTGGCTGGCTGCTCAGCTCTGAGGCCCCCCACTGTGACACGCAGCCTGCTGCGCCTTCCTCCTAGCCTGCCAACACCTGCTCATAAACCTGCAGTCACTGTGCTGGCATCAGGCCAGCCAGAGGGAGGCCCCGCCTACAACAGCTAGAGATGCAAAGCACAGAGGCTTATACCTGTGTGCTTGGCCCACTGGCTCTGACACCGGAGACAGACCCCATAGACAGGAATCAGGAAACAGATCTTTCCTCCCCCCAGGCACCAGCTCCGCTCCCCTATGACCCCAACCTCACTCTAGGGGCTGAGCAACTGCAGATACTAGAGCTTCTGGGCACTGGAGGGCACCACATAGAAATATGAAACATCAAAAGAACCTGGTTCAGACCAAAATCTCACAAACTGCAGACAAAGGGCCAAATGAAAATGAACTCAGCAGTCTTCCTAAAAGAGAGTTTAAAGTAAAAATCATAAACATGCTTATGGAGGTATAGAAAAATATTCAAGAACTCAGGAACAAATTTAAGACAGAGATTCAATCATTAAGAAATTCCATATATGAAATGAAACATACAATGGAGGGATTTAAAAGCAGATTAGATGTAGTAGATGAGACGGTAAATGGAATAGAAATTAGAGAAGAGGAATATAAAGAAGCTAAGGCACAGAAAGAAAAAAGAATCTATAAGAATGAAAGAATACTGAGAGAACTGTGTGACCAGTCCAAACAGAACAATATTCACTTTATAGGGGTACCAAAAGAAGAAGAGAGAAAAAGGGATAGATAGCGTCATTGAGGAGGTGATTGCTGACCTCAATTTGGGGAAGGATATAGTCTCTCAAGCCATGGAGGTACATGGATCTCCCAACAAAAGGGACCCAAGAAAGACAACATCAAGACATATAATAATTAAAATGGCAAAGATCAAGGATAAGGACAGATTATTAAAAGCAGCTAGAGAGAGAGAGAAAAAAGATCACATACAAAGGAAAACCAATCAGGCTATCATCAGATTTCTCAACAGATACCTTACAGGCCAGAAGGGAGTGGCAAGATATATTTAATGCAATGAAACAGGAGGGACTTGAACCAAGAGTATTCTACCTGGCAAGGTTATCATTTAAATTTGGAGGAGGGATTAAACAATTTTCAGATAAGCAAAAGTTGAGAGAATTTACCCCCACAAACCACCTCTACAGTGTATTTTGGAGGGACTCCTATAGGTGGAAGTATCCCTAAGGCTAAATAGATGTCACCCAAGGGATAGACAAAGAGTACAGAATATGATTCATAACATACAAAGAATGGAAGAGGAAGAAAAAGGAGAAAGAAGACCTTTAGATTGTGTTTGTAATAGCATACAAAGTGAGTTAAGTTAGACTGTTAGATAGTAAGGGAATTACCCTAGAACCTTTGGTTATCATGAATCTAAAGCCTGCAATGGCAATAAGTACATACCTATCAATAATCACCCTAAATGTAAATGGTCTGAATGCACCAATCAAAAGACATAGAGTCACTGAATGGATAAAAAAACAAGATCCATCTATATGCTGCCTACAAGAGACTCACTTCAAACCCAGAGATTTACACAGACTGAAAGTTAAGGGATGGAAAAAGATATTTCATGCAACTAATACAGAAAAAAAAGCAGGAGCTGTAGTACCCATATCAGACAAAATAGACTTCAAAACAAAGCAACAAGAGACAAAGAAGGACATTACATAATGACAAAAGGATCAGTCCAACAAAAGGATATAACTATTATAAATATCTATGCACCCAACACAGGATCACCTACATATGTGAAACAAATACTAACAGAATTAAAGGGGAAAATAAAATGCAATGCATTCATTTTAGGAGATCGTAGAAGGAGAGATCAACCAGACAGAAAACAAGTAAGGAGAAAGAGGCACTGAACAACATATTAGAACAGATGGACCTAATGGACATCTATAGAACACTCCATCCAAAAGCAGTAGGATACACATTCTTCTCAAGTGTACATGGAATGTTTTCAAGAATAGATCATATACTAGGCCACAAAAAGAACCTCAGTAAATTAAAAAAGATTGAAATTGTACCAGTGAGCTTCTCAGATAACAAAGGGATTAAACTAGAAATAAATTACACAAAGAAAGTGAAAAAGCCCACAAACACATGGAGGCTTAATAACATGCTTCTAAATAATCAATGGATCAATGACCAAGTAAAAACAGAGGTCAAGCAATACGTGGAGACAAATGACAACAATTCAACACCACAAAAATCTGTGGGATGCAGTGAAGGCCATGCTAAGAGGAAATATATTGCAATACAGGCCTATCTCAGGAAACAAGAACAATCCCAAATGAACAGTCCAAACTCACAATTAATGAAACTAGAAAAGGAAGAACAAATGAGGCCCAAAGTCAGTAGAAGGAGGGACATAATAAAAATAAAAGAAGTAAATAAAATTGAGAAGAATAAAAGAATAGAATCAATGAAAGCAGGAAGTGGTTCTTTAAGAAAATAAACAAAATAGATAAACCCCTAGCCAAACTTATCAAGAAAAAAAGAGAGTCTACACACATAAACAGAATCAGAAATGAGAAAGGAAAAATCATTACGGATACCACAGAAATACAAAAAGCTATGAGAGAATACTATGAAAAATTGTATGTTAACAAACTGGATAACCTAGAAGAAATGGACAACTTTCTAGAAAAATACAACCTTCCAAGGCTGACCCAGGAAGAAACAGAAAATCTGAATAGACCAATTATCAGCAAAGAAATTGAATTGGTAATCAAAAGAGTACCTAAGAACAAAACTTCTGGACCAGATGGTTTCACTGCTGAGTTTTATCAAACATTTAGTGAAGACCTAATTCCCATCCTTCTTAAAGTTTTCCAAAAAGTAAAAGAGGAGGGAATACTCCCAAACTCATTCTATGAGACCAACATCACTCTGATACCAAAACCAGGTAAAGACACCACAAAAAAAGAAAATAACAGACCAGTATCCCTGATGAACATAAATGCAGAAATACTCAACAAAATATTAGCAAACCGAATTCAAAAATACATCAAAAAGATCATCCATCATGATCAAGTGGGATTCATCCCAGGGATGCAAGGATGGTACAACATTCAAAAATCCTTCAGCATCATCTACTACATCAACAAAGAGAGGGACAAAAACCAAATAATCATCTCCATTGATGCTGAAAAAGCATTCAACAAAATTCAACATCCATTCATGATAAAACTTTCAACAAAATGGGTATAGAGGGCAAGTATCTCAACATAACAAAGGCCATATATGACAAACCCACAGCCAACATTATACTTAACAGTGAGAAGCTGAAAGCTTTTCCTGTAAGATTGGGAACAAGACAAGGATGCCTACTCTCCCCGCTTTTATTCAACATAGTACTGGAGGTCCTAGCCATGGCAATCAGACAACACAAATAAATAAAAGGCATTCAGGTTGGCAAGGAAAGAGTCAAACTGTCCCTGTTTGCAGATTATGTAATATTGTACATAAAAAACCCTAAGGAATCCTCTTCAAAACTACCAGATCTAATATTCGAATTCAGCAAAGTTGTGGGATACAAAATTAGTACACAGAAATCTGTTGCATTCCTATACACTAACGATGAACTAGCAGAAAGAGAAATCAGGAAAACAATTGTATTCACAATTGTATCAAAAAGAATAAAATACCTAGGAATAAACCTAACCAAGGAAGTGAAAGATTTATACTCTGAAAACTACAAGACACTCATGAGAGAAATTAATGAAGAAACCAGTAAATGGAAATACATCCCATGCTCATGGATAGGAAGAATTAATATTGTCAAAATGGCCATCCTGCCTAAAGCAATCTACAGATTCAGTGCAATCCCTGTCAGAATACCAAGAGCATTCTTAAAAGAACTAGAGCAAATAGTTCTAAAATTCATATGGAACCACAAAAGACTCTGAATAGCCAAAGCAATCATGAGAAGGAAGAATAAAGCTGGAGGAGTTATGCTCCCCAACTTCAAGCTCTACTACAAAGCCACAGTAATCAAGACAATTTGGTACTGGCACAAGAACAGACCCACAGACCAATGGAACAGACTAGAGAGCCCAGATATAAACCTGTGCATATATGGTCAATTAATATATGATAAAAAAGCCATGGATATACAATGGGGAAATGAAGTGTCTTCAACAGCTGGTGTTGGCAAAACTGAACAACTACATGTAAGAGAATGAAACTGGATATTGTCTAACCCCATATACAAAAGTAAGTTCAAAATGGATCAAAGATCTAAATGTAGGTCATAAAACCATAAAACTCTTAGAAGACAACATAGGCCAAAATCTTTTGTACATAAACATGAGCAACTTCTTAATGAACTTATCTCTCCGGCAAGGGAAACAAAACAAAAATGAACAACTGAGACTGTATCAAACTAAAAAGCTTCTGTACAGCAAAGGACACCATCAGTAGAACAAAAAGACATCCTTCTGTATGGGAGAATATATTCATAAATGACAGATCTGACAAAAGGTTGACATCCAAATTATATAAAGAGCTCACATACCTCAACAAACAAAAAGCAAATAAGCCAATTAAAAAATGGGCAGAGGAGCTGAACAGACAGTTCTCCAAAGAAGAAATTCAGAAGGCCAACAGGCACATGAAAAGATGCTCTACATCGCTAATCATCAGAAATGCAAATTAAAACCACAATGAGATATCACCTCACACCAGTTTGGATAGCCAACATCCAAAAGACAAACAACAACAAATGCTGCGAGGATGTGGAAAAAGGGGAACCCTCCTACACTGCTGGTGGGAATGTAAACTAGTTCAACCATTGTGGAAAGCAGTATGGAGGTTCCTCAAAAAACTAAAAACAGAAATTCCATTTGACCCAGGAATTCCAGTCCTAAGAATTTACTCTAAGAATGCAGGAGCCCAGTTTGAAAAAGACATATACACCCCTATGTGTATTGCAGCACAATTTACAATAGCCCAGAAATGGAAACAACCTAAATGTCCATCAGTAGATGAATGGGTAAAGAAGATGTGGTACATATACATAATGGAGTATTCAGCCATAAGAAGAAAACAAATCCTACCATTTGCGACAAACTGGATGGAGCTAGAGGGTATTATGCTCAGTGAGGTAAGTCAGGCAGAGAAAGAGATATATCAAATGATTTCACTCTGTGGAGTATAAGAACAAAGCAAAGACTGAAGGAACAAAACAGCAGCAGACTCACAGAACCCAAGAATGGACTAACAGTTACCAAAGGGAAAGGGACTGAGGAGGATGGGTGGGAAGGGAGGGATAAGGGGCAAAAAGGGTCATTATGATTAGGATGTATAGTGTAGGGGGGGACACAGGGAAGGCAGTATAACAGAGAAGACAAGTAGTGATTTTATAGCATCTTACTATGCTGATGGACAGTGACTGTAAAGGGGTATCTGGTGGGGTCTTAATAATAGGGGGAATCTAGTGACCATAATGTTGTTCATGTAATTGTACATTAATGATAGCAAAAAAACAACCAAAATAATGAGAATTCCTCTTAATATGCCACATTAAATATACATAGAAATTTTGACTCTCAAAATTGACATATAATTTTTAAGAAGCTGCCCACATAAGCTTGCAGTTCAGTGCCCATAGCAGCTGCTGCTTCTCTTTTGGGTATTTCTCTCCTGCAGAGTGCAGCATCGAACAATTCTAGCTGTACTGAGGCAGGACTGTATTTTCAGTACTGAGAAAATGATCAACTAAATATATTCAGTGGTGGAAAATCTTTTATTGTTTTAGTGTTGAATGTGTTTTAGTAATAGCAAAAAAAAAGCACTGGGAACTTAGAGTGTGAATATAAAGTAATGAGACAAATCTTTTCTGGCCCTGGGGCATTTTCAAAAGAGAGACTTAAAAAAAAAAAACTTTGGGAATACTGAAAGTGTAATTGGAATGTATGTTTAACTCTCTACCTGGATAGCTTTGAAGAGATTTGTAAGTATAGGTATGTAAGTGGAAAGCTGTGTTAATGAGCTTGGGAAAAGGAAAGTAAGATAGTTAAAGTTGAAATTGCTTATTCCTTAATGATGAAAATAGGTACCTGCCTTTCCCTTGGCAGGAGACTTTATACTTATTTATTTAATGTGAATTTTTCAATTTGGAGTGGACTACACAGGGCCCTGTAGCTGTTTGCATTTATATGGTAGACTTCCAAAATATAATTAAGAAATTATATAAATTGACAATGAAAAAGAAAGATTAAAAATAAGCTAAACTATGTTGTTAGAAATTAATGGTTGGGTTTTTACTAGAGGGTCATTAATAAGTGAGGGCCTCATCTAATATAGAGATTGATTTTTCTTAGGGAAGTACTGTTAACGTTTTTATGATGAATTATTAATGTGATTTGTTGAAGTGACCCAGTGATAAACTAAAAAAGAGAAACTTTCAGCCAAAATTCGTGTTTTCATTCTTGGCTTATGTACATGTCTCTTTTATGGAAGAGCATTTCATTTATTTTATCTGGCTTTTCTCTTAAAAACAGATACCTCCTAGACTTCTTTCTCTTGAAAAATCTAGAATATACTAGACATTACATGCTTTTTTTGAATAGACGTTAGTTAAACTAAGGTTAATAGAAATTGCCTGCCAGTAGTATTTGCTGCTCTTGATGGAAAAGAATGTTTCTAGAAAAAGGTTGTGTTTCTGTGTGCCCTTCTACAAAATTAAAATGTAAGTTGTTTGCTACCTGTACTTTCTTTCACTGTCTGTGCACTACTGCTTCCCAGTAGACACTTTTAAGACAGTAAGAATAAAATCCTGATGACATTTGTCCCCCAGGAAATGATTGAAGCTATCCGGGAAGCGGTGGTCTACCTGGCACACACACATGATGGCGCTCGAGTGGCCATGCACTGCCTGTGGCATGGCACACCCAAGGTAAGTCTGTCAGCCAGGCCCCACCTCCTTCCTTTAGACTTTCCCTCACCTTTGATCTTTGCCAGTGGTGCATAAACTTTTTTTTTACAGAGTTGTGCCACAGGGACTCAGGAATTGTGAGAGTTGCATTTAAAAGACAGTTGTATTTGGCACTTTAAAAATTAATAGATATTTAATTTCTATTCAGTAAATGTGTATTGAATGCCATCTCTATGCTAGACTCTTAAGCTTTTGAAGTCAGGTCATACAATGGAAGAGGGATCTGTTAGTTATCAATGTAAAAGGAGTTAGTTTCACTAAGATTGCCTTGCAGCTAGTAATTTTATGGTTCTGTATTTATGTCTCAATGGATTGTCATATACAAGCCTAAATTATAATAGCTCCAGAAGGACTTCTCTATATAGTATACTGCAATTTTTTTTGTTCTGGCTGCATAACTCTTTCTACTAATGAAAAGTATGCCACTCCACTGAAAATTTAATATGATGTAAAATTTTTGACTATGAAAGACCTTTTTAACCCAAAGTTAATTGAGACAAATTTCATTTTTAAGGACAGGAAAGTGATTGTGAAAACAATGAAGAGTTACGTTGAAAACGTGGCTAATGTAAGTATAATAAAATTACCTATTCTTTTAATTATTTTTAATACTAATTGTAATCATGGCTATGATAGAAAATTTTTAAAATGTAGAGAATTACCAAGAAAATTATCCAGTCCTTATCTATGCAAATGCATGTCTTTTTTTATATGTCTAAATTTACGTAAAGTGAAATTTCTATTTTCATTTAATGTTGTATTGTGACAATTTTCCATTTCCATTAGATATTTTTGAAAACCTGTTGTTTAACTAGCTTCCTTAATGAATTTGGCCAATCATTTACTAAACATGGAAATAACTGCCAAGAATAAATTTTAATGTGGTCGAAGAAAATTGTAGTTGTCAAGCTGTATAGTTCTCTATAACCCTTTGGAGATGGTGTAATAGCTGAAATTAGAGGATACAAAAAGTTTTTTCTGAGGGATTAATTGCCTCAAAAAATAATATTTCTATGTATTTAAGTATTAAATAGCTTTCCATAGTATTTTTAGAATATAAATAGTAATAAGCATTTAAAAATTTTTTAGTTATTTTACATACTGTTTTATAGTTTATTTACTGGTGAACTAAAATTAGTGGTATCAATAACTTTTTCCTGTGAAAAAATCCAATGAGAACTACTAGCATCTGGTGAATACTTAATATTGTAAATGCTAATTCAAACACAGATAAATTAGTGCTATATGATTGTATACATACTTGTCTTTTTTAGGGTTGTAGACTAGGAAATGAGTATATAACCACTTGGAAGGCAGCTAACTTTTTTGTAACAAAATGAAAGAAGATTCTCTACTGAATTGTTTCCAGAGTATGAGAATATTTTATGATTCATTATTCATCATTAAGTAAATCTTCTATATAACATTTTAATTTGAATATTTTAAATTAAAAATGAATAGAAATAGAACATTAGTAAAAAGTTATAAAAGGTATTAATAGTAAGACATTCTTAAGTAATAAAACTAGATTAATTTTATAGTTTAGTCATTTCAACTGTAATTTTTTTTTTTTTTTGAGAATCTAATTCCAGTAAGGCATTGTGATGGTAACAAGAGATTAACAATTCAATGTTATCTTATTAGTTCATTTAATTTACTTTTCTTTAGTATTTCCATTCTAATTATATAGGATTACTTTAAAGAAATTGGACAATGTACAAAGGAACATGGAAAATCATTTGTGATACTTAAATGCAGAGATGACTATTACATTACAGAGTTCTTCCTTCCAGTATTTTCTTTGTGCATGTATCATGTATATTTTTTTGTGTGTATGTATATATAATTATATTTTGAGTTTATATGTTTTCTTCTTCATGATTGAACTCTATAGTCTTACATGTTTTATATCCTTTTTCATTTTTGAGTGACTTTCCAGTAGCTATTCATTAACAGGATACCTGTGTTTAAGAAGTGTTGTATCCTGGTTAGCTAAAAAAAATGAGTCTTGACTATTGGATATTGAAGAATACATTTTTCTGTTCCTTTTTTTTTTTTTTTCAATCAATTTAGAATAAGTAACTAGGTCCTGATAAGAGAGGAAGTTCCTCTGAATAGCTTTTATCCATCCTATTTATATTATGTTGGACAGTTCTCAGATTGGTAACCTTTATAAAGTGACTCATGGGTGGAATAAAAGGGAGGAAGCTATTTATTTTTTTAACCTTTCCTGGCTTCCAATTCTTACAGGGCCAATACTCCCATTTGGTTTTACTGGCAGCATTTGATTGTATTGATGATACTAAGCTTGTGAAGCAGATAATCATATCAGTAAGTAATTCTGATGGCCTTGAATTTAAGTTAAATTGATAGATCATTTGTGGGTGTGTAAATCTGATTTTTCACATGCATGCATAAAGATTTCAAAATGTGCTTTCTACCAGTATTTTGTTATTTATTGCCTCAATGAAGTCTATTTTGGGGGTATGCATTAACCTGTATGAACCATAATTTTGTAACTTGATGTTAATAATTAATATATTTCAAATATGCAAAAGACTGGAGGATAACATGGCTTTTTAGACCATATGACATACTAAATGAAAAATTATCATTGCAGTGTTTAGATCTGATCAGAAATTGCTTTACCTAATCAATTCTTCAGTGATTCAGGAACTCATATCGAGAAGAAGATATCTGTGACCTTTCTCTTCTTCCCTTTGGAGCAGCTACCTCTGTACAGTTATCCTACTTATCAATACATCTGATGTGGATTGAGCTGGAGAAGAAAAACCGACAAAACTCACTCAATTGTGATACTTCTTAGAGCTTTCTTGAAAGATTTTGTACAGTGAGATTAAAGATAATTATTAAAATTAAAATACTAGCTTTTTACATTTTAGCATTTCCTTTTAGCCTGGTATGACCATAAAGTGATAGTAACTGAATGCAGTTTATTTACGTCCAGATTTGCCTTCAGGAAAACTGTGCCATCCTCTTGGAAAAACTGCTTCAAAGTAAAAATGCATTCTAAAATAATTTCCTTTATTCTGCAGTGAGTGTTCCTTTTTCTGACTTCAGAATCTGTGATGCTCTTTGCTCTTCCCTCTGAGTGTGCAAGTTCTGTTGGGGATGATAGAGAACTGCAGGGGTTAGGGATGAGAAATTTCAATGCTGGTAGCAGTTATCAAACTTGGAAATATTTAAAAAGCCACATAATCTGTATAGATATTGGTTATTCATCTGAAAAGTACACAAACCTTCCTGTTTGGTGCACATGGATGGGTACCTTGGAGGACTCTTGGTGACAAAAGCTACTTTCACATCAACTGCGAGGAGAAGGATATGAATGTCTGCAAAGAGACTACCTCCTGGCACATGGTGGTGCTCTGGCCTTTCTGTAACCTGTGGGGACCGGTGGAGCCGCATATAGTAGAAAAAGTGTGTTAGCTAGTGGAGGGGAAGGAGATTTGTTTTCTTAGTTGCCAGCTCTAGGTCCCAGGGTAGGAATTTCTCATGCCCTTGCTGTCATTTTCTAACTTTCCCCTGACTGTTTAAAGATTGTGATGACTTTCTTTGGGATAGGATTGTGGGAAGAAACAAATTGCCAGGACTTTCATGTCACAAACTGAATATTTTGACATGTCCCTTGTGATTTTATTACCCTTTTGACTCCAGTCAGTGATCATTTTTCATTCTGGTGACAGATATGAGGCCATAGATTGACTAGTGAATAAAGTTGTTTCATGAGAATGGAAACAGGCTGGGCTATTGAAAGTTTGCTTTTGTTTAATATTTTCATGACAACTAAAATTTGCATAACTGTTCCAAGCAAATTTCAAGAGAAACCAAACTTCCTTAAGATGTGCCACAAGTGTTAGCTAGATTAATTTTTTCCAAACATCTATCCCACCTAAAGTTGCTATTGAAACAACTTTAATTCTTTGTGCTTATCACTTTGATTCCCACAATTATTTAACCCACATTCCTAATGACTTTCTCATACTTAGGGCAACTTTCCCTGAGAATGACCTGATTTGTTGATCTCTTGCCTCTAACTGACAAATGCTCAGCAGGTTCTGTGTATCATTAAACTATATTGCTAGTGATAAAATTCTGGAATGTTAATTGCTCTTGAATTTTTCCCACCTGTCCACTGCAAAACCTGTTGCAATATGCACTGCTTTTAAAAAATACCCAAGAAAGCTTAGTGTTGCTAAGCATTCTGCTCAGGATAACCAGACTTCCTGAAATGTCAGGTTGAAATTGCAGCCAGGTCAGCTGAGCCATCCCCTTTCAAAATGGATACAGACTGTTTTCTACCTTACTTTTCAAAATAAACATGCTTATAAAATTCGGTCCATTTGATCCTGGATTGTTAGTATGGTGCAGCTGCTTTGACAGCAGTGTTTAACTGAAAAGGAAGTAAGTACACTGACCAGTTGCTGTTGGAGAGTGAATAAATGCTGATGTGTTCTTTCATATATATGTTTTCATTAAAATATACAGAAAGGTATAAAGAATCATACAATGAACATCAGCCTCCCAACATCTGACAAACAAGTAAAACATGACACATACAGTTCAAGGCCTTTGTACGCCTGTCCCTGACTGCCTACCCCCTTACCTAGTGTTAAGAATTTTATACTTGTTATTATCATGCATTTCCTTATCCTTTCTCTATGAGTAGATGTATATAGGACTGTTTTACATGTTTACAAGTTCTGTGTAAATGATGTTTTTTGGAGGTTATCCCAGCAACTTGCTTTTTTCTTTTGGCATTATGTTTATGAGATTCATGAATCAGGGTCACAAGCCTTTCTTATAGAGGGCCAGATTGTGATTATTTTAGGCTTTGTGGGCCATGTATAATTTCTGTCACGTATTCTTTTGTTTGTTATCATTAATCTACAATTACATGAAGACCATTATGTTTACTAGGGACCCCATTCACCAAGTCCCACCCACAAACCCCATGACAGTCACTGTCCATCAGTGTAGTAAGATGTTGTAGAATCACTACTTGTCTTCTCTGTGTTGCACAGCCCTCCCCATGCCCCCGCCCCACATAATACATGCTAATCGTAATGCCCCCTTTCTTTTTCCCTACCCTTATCACTCCCTTCCCACCCATACTCTCTAGTCCCTTTCCCTTTGGTAACTGTTAATCCATTCTTGGGTTCTGTGAGTCTGCTGCTGTTTTGTTCCTTCAGTTATTCTTTCTTCTAATACTGCACATATGAGTGAAATCATTTGGTACTTGTCTTTCTCCGCCTGGCTTATATTACTGAGCATAATACTGTCTAGCTCCATCCATGTTGTTGCAAATGGTAGGATTTGTTTTCTTCTTATGGCTGAATAATATTCCATTATTTATATGTACCACATCTTTATCCATTCATCTACTGGTGGACACTTAGGTTGCTTCCATTTCTTAGCTATTGTAAATAGTGCTGTGATAAACATGGGGGTGCATCTGTCTTTTTCAAATTGGGCTGCTGCATTCTTAGAGTAAATTCCTAAAAGTGGAATTCCTGGGTCAAATGGTATTTCTATTTTGAGCTTCTGGAGGAACTTTCATACTGCTTTCCATAGTGGTTGAACTAATTTACATTCTCTCCAGCAGTGTAGGAGGGTTCCCCTTTCTCCATAACCTCACCAACATTTGTTTTTTGTTTGTCTTTTGGATGGTAGCCATCCTTACTGGTGTGAGGTGATATCTCATTGTGGTTTTAATTTGCATTTCTCTGATGATTAGCGATGTGGAGCATCTTTTCATGTGTCTGGTGGCCATCTGTATTTCTTCTTTAGAGAACTGTCTGTTCAGCTCCTCTGCCCATTTTTAATTGGATTAATTTGCTTTTTGTTTGTTGAGGCATGTGAGCTCTTTATATATTTTGGATGTCAATCCTTTATCAGATCTGTCATTTATGAATATGTTCTCCCATACTGTAGGATACCTTTTTGTTCTATTTAAGGATGTCCTTTGCTGTACAGAAGCTTTTTAGCTTGATATAGTTCCACTTGTTCATTTTTGCCTTTGTTTCCCTTGCCTGGGGAGATATGTTCATGAAGTCACTCATGTTTATGTCCATGAGATTTTTGCCTATGTTTTTTCCTAAGAGTTTTATGGTTTCATGACTTACATTCAGGTCTTTGATCCATTTGGAGTTGACTTTTGTGTATGGGGTTAGACATTGATCCAGTTTCATTCTCTTACATGTAGCTGTCCAGTTTTGCCAGCACCATCTGTTGAAGAGACTGTCATTTCCCCATTGTATGTCCATGGCTCCTTTATCAAATATTAATTGGCCATACATGTTTGGGTTAATGTGTGGAGTCTCTATTCTGTTCCACTGGTCTGTGGCTCTGTTCTTCTGCCAGTACCAAATTGTCTTGATTACTGTGGCTTTGTAGTAGAGCTTGAAGTTGGTGAGCAAGAACCCCCCCACTTTATTCTTCCTTTTCAGGATTGCATTGACTATTCGGGGTCTTTGATGGTTCCATATGAATTTTTGAACTATTTCTTCCAGTTCATTGAAGAATGCTGTTGGTAATTTGATAGGGATTGCATCGAGTCTGCATATTGCTTTGGGCAGGATGGCCATTTTCACGATATTAATTCTTCCTAACCAGGAGCATGGGATAAGTTTCCATTTGTTAGTGACCTCTTTAATTTCTCTTAAGAGTGTCTTGTAGTTTTCAGGGTATAGGTCTTTCACTTCCTTGGTTAGGTTTATTCCTAGGTATTTTATTCTTTTTGATGCTGTTTCTTGATGCTTGTCTTCCTGTTTTCTCTTTCTATTAGTTCATTGTTAGTGTATAGGAAAGCCACTGATTTCTGTGTGTTAATTTTGTATCCTGCAACTTTGCTGAATTCCGATGTCAGTTCTGGTAGTTTTGCAGTGGAGTCTTTAGGGTTTTTTATGTACAATATCATGTCATCTGCAAATAGTGACAGTTTGACTTCTTCATTACCAATCTGGATTCCTTGTATTTCTTTGTTTTGTCCGATTGCCGTGGCTAGGACCTCCAGTACCACGTTGAGTAACAGGGGGAGAGTGGGCATCCCTGTCTTGTTCCCAATCTCAGAGGAAAAGCTTTCAGCCTTTCACTGTTCAGTATGACGTTAGCTGTGGGTTTATCATATATGGCCTTTATTATGTTGAGGCACTTGCCCTCTGTGCCCATTTTGTTGAGAGTTTTTATCATGAATGGATGTTGAATTTTGTTGAATGCTTTTTCAGCATCTATGGAGATGATCATGTGGTTTTTGTCCTTTTTGTTGATGTGGTGGATGATGTTGATGGATTTTCAAATACTGTACCATCCTTGCATCCCTGGGATGAATCCCACTTGGTCATGGTGTATGATCCTTTTGATATATTTTTGAATTCGGTTTGCTAATATTTTGTTGAGTATTTTTGCATCTATGTTCATCAGGGATATTGGTCTGTAGTTTTCTTTTTTGGTGGGGTCTTTGCCTGGTGTTGGTATTAGGGTGATGTTGGTTTCATAGAATGAGTTTGGGAGTATTCCCTCCTCTTCTATTTTTTGGAAAACTTTAAGGAGAATGGGTATTATGTCTTCTATGTATGTCTGATAAAAGTCCGAGGTAAATCCATCTGGCCCGGGTGTTTTGTTCTTGGGTAGTTTTATGATTACCGCTTCAATTTCTTTGCCTAATAATTCTTTGTATTTCTGTGGGGTCCGTCATGATTTTTTCTTTTCTCATTTCTGATTCTGTTGATGTGTGTCGATTCTCTTTTTCTCTTAATAAGTTTGGCTAGAGGTTTATCTATTTTGTTTATTTTCTCAAAGAACCAGCTCGTGGTTTCATTGATTTTTTCTATTGTTTTATTCTTCTCAATTTTATTTATTTCTTCTCTGATCTTTATTATGTCCCTCCTTCTGCTGACTTTAGGCCTCATTTGTTCTTCTTTTTCCAATTTCAATAATTGTGACACTAGACTATTCATTTGGTATTGTTCTTCCTTCTTTAAGTATGCCTGGATTGCTATATACTTTCATCTAAGACTGCTTTTGCTGCGTCCCACAGAACATGGGGCTTTGTGTTGTTGTTGTCATTTGTTTCCATATATTGCATGATCTCTGTTTTTATTTGGTCATTGATCCATTGATTATTTAGGAGCATGTTGTTAAGGCTCTATGTGTTTGTCTGCCTTTTTGCTTTCTTTGTACAATTTAGTTCTAGTTTTATACCTCTGTGGTCTGAGAAGTTGGTTGGTAGAATTTCAATCTTTTTGAATTTACTGAGGCTCTTTTTGTGGCCTAGTATGTGGTCTATTGTGGAGAATGTTCCATGTGCACTTGAGAAGAATGTGTATCCTGTTGCTTTTGGATGTAGAGTTCTATAGATGTCTGTTAGGTCCATCTGTTCTAGCGTGTTTTTCAGTGCCTCCGTGTCCTTACTTATTTTCTGTCCAGTGGATCTGTCCTTTGGGGTGAGTCGTGTGTTAAAGTCTCCCAAAATGAATGCATTACATTCTATTTCCTCCTTTAATTCTGTTAGTATGTTTCATGTATATTGGTGCTCCTGTATTGGGTGCATATATGTTTATAATGGTTATATCCTCTTGTTGGACTGAGCCCTTTGTCATTATGTAATGTCCTTCTTTATCTCTTGTTACTTTATTTTGAGGCGTATTTTGTCTGATACTAGTATTGCAACACCTGCTTTTTTCTCTCTGTTGTTTGCATAAAATATCATTTTCCATCCCTTGACTTTGAGTCTGTGCATGTCTTTGGGTTTGAGGTGAGTGTCTTGTAAGCAGCATATAGATGGGTCTTGATTTTTTATCCATTCTATTACTCTGTGTCTTTTGATTGGTGCATTCAGTCCATTTACATTTAGGGTGATTATTGAAAGATATGTATTTATGGCCATTGCATGCTTTAGAATTGTGGTTACCAAAGGTTCAAGGTTAGGTTCTTTAGTATCTTACTGTCTAACTTAGTTTGCTTATTGTGCTATTATAAACTGTCTGGTGATTCTTTATTTCTTGCCCTTCTTATTCTTCCTCCCCCATTCTTTGTGTGTTGGTTGTTTTATTCTTTGCTCTTTTGTGTTTCCTTTAACTGCTTTTGTAAGTAGTTGATTTTATTTTTTGCCTTTAGTTAGTATTTGGTTGGTCTGCTTTCTTTGCTGTGATTTTATTTTCTCTGGCGACATCTGTTTAGTCTTAGGAGTGCTCCCATCTAGAGCAGTCCCTCTAAAATACCTTGTAGAGGTGGTTTGTGGGAGGCAAGTTCCCTCAACTTTTGCTTGTCTGGAAATTTTTTAATCCATCCTTCATATTTAAATGAGAATCATGCTGGATACAGTATTCTTGGTTCAAGGCCCTTCTGTTTCATTGCATTAAATATATCATGCCGTTCTCTTCTGGCCTGTAAGGTTTCTGTTGAGAAGTCTGATGGTTTTTCCTTTGTAGGTGACCTTTTTCCTCTCTCTAGCTGCCTTTAAAACTGTCCTTGTCCTTGATCTTTGCCATTTTAATTATTATGTGTCTTGGTGTTGTCCTCCTTGGGTCCCTTCTGTTGGGAGTTCTGTGTACTTCTGTGGTCTGAGCGATTATTTCCTCCCCCAGTTTAGGGAAGTTTTCAGCAATTATTTCTTCAAATACACTTTCTATCCCTTTTTCTCTCTCTTCTTCTTCTGGTACTCCTATAATACGGATATTGTTCCTTTTGGATTGGTCACACAGTTCTCTTAATATTGTTTCATTCCTGGAGATCCTTTTATCTCTCTCTGTGTCAGCTCCTCTGTGTTCCTGTTCTTTAATTTCTATTCCATTAATGGCCTCTTGCACCTCATCCAATGTGCTCTTAAGTTCTTCCAGAGATTGTTTCATTTCTGTAGTCTCCTTCTGGACTTTATCCCTTAGCTCTTGCATATTTCTCTGAAGATCCATCAGCATGGTTATGACCTTTATTTTGAATCCTTTTTCAGGAAGATTGGTTAGGTCTATCTCCTTCTCAGGGGTTGACTCTGAGATTTTGGTCTGGATCAAATTCCTCTGCCTTTTCATGGCGATAGAGGCAGTTGTGGGGAGCTGGTGCGTGTGTCGGCTGGGAGAACGTTCCTTCTTGCTAGTTTGTGGCCTTCCTCTCCTGGGAGAACAGCGACCTCTAGCAGCTTGTCCTGGGCAGCTGCACGCAGACAGGGTGTCTGATTCTTGCCCAGCCACTGTGGAATAAGCTCTGCCTGGTTGCTGTAGGTGTGGCCGCTGCCGCTATGGTGGAGTCTCACTGGAGGGGGAACAGGCGGGTGGCTGTTTATCACCATGAGGGGCTTCCAAGCTGCGCTGCCTCCCAGGCGGTTGGAGCGTCTGGAGTTCTCCGGGAGTCCCAGTTACTGGACTGATTGTTCCGGGGCTCTTCCTTCCAGCTGTGGGGTCCCTGTCCCTTTAAGATTTTCAAAGGGCACTCGCTTTTCTTTTGTCCCAGGGGCACCGGCTGCGGGGACGCACTCACCAGTCTTACTGTCCTGTTTCCCTAGTATCCAGCATACCACACACTTTGTGTCTGCACTCTTGGTGCGGTTGGCTAGGGCTGGGTGTTCAGCAGTCCTGGGCTCCCTCTCCCTCCTGGCTCCAACTCCTCTCCTTCCGCCGGGAGCTGGGGTGAGAGGCACTGGGGTCCTGCTGGGCCACAGCTTGTATCTTACCCCGTTCACAAGGCACTGGGTTCTTGCAGGTGTAGGTGTAGTCTGGCTGTTGTCCTGTGTCTTCTGGTCTCTCTTTTAGGAATAGTTGTATTTGTTGTATTTTCAAAAATATATATGGTTTGGGAGGAGATTTCCGCTGCTCTACTCATGCCGCCATCTTGGCTCCCTTTGTCACCTATTCTTCTTTGGTTTTAGTTTTGGTTTTCAACAGGCCTTTAAAAATCTAAACACCAGTCTTATAAGATACAGAGAAACAGGCTTCAGGATGGATTTGACCCCAGGTTATGGCTTGCCCACCCCTTTCTAACTCTTTTTTTTCAGTGCCAAATAATTTTCTACTATGAGTATACTGCAATTTATTTTTCCATTTTTCTGTTGCTGGACATTTAGATCATTTACAGTTTTAAAAACTGATCATTCTTTTTTTTTTTTTTTTTTTGCTATTCCCAGTAATACTATGAATGTTCTTACTGGCTTCTTGTTTCTCTAAGGCATTTACTTAGCAGGATTGCTGGGTTGCCAGATACTCTGCACATATGGTAATACACATTGTATTTCCTACCCAGCCACTACAAAACCTGTGACATTATGCAGTACTTTTAAAAATAGCCAAGAAAGCTTAGTGTTGCTAAGCATACTGTTCAGAGTAACTGGATATTTCCTGCAGTGTTTGGTTGCAGTCATAGCCTTATAAACACTCCTGCTTTTCTCTTTTAAGACCAAGCTCAGGTTCATTCTCCAGATAGTGTTCTTTGATTTCCCAGCCAGACCTGATCTCCCCATCCTCCCAACTCCTGTAGTTTGTCTTTGCCACCGTTCATTTAGCAGTTAATCATGATCTGACTCAGAGCTCAGAATCCCAGAAACCTCCACTGACCAGGCAGGTGAATGAGTGGGAGGTGGGCTGTGGGGAAAGGAGAGAGTAAGGCCCTGGCTACGGTGGTAGCTTCCAGCTTCTAGGAATGTGAGCTTCATGATGATAGATTTTCCTTTTTTTTTTTTCCTTTTTAAATGTGGCAATGTACATATAAAATTTACCGTCTTAACCATTTTAATGTGTAGTTCATTAGTTTTAAGTACATCACATCATTGTGCAGCCAGTCTACAAGTCTGTATCTTACAAAACCAAAATTGTATTTATTTTTTTATATAATATAAATGCATTGTATTTTCTTTTTAAACTACATCTCCCAATATTTTGAATGCAGCAAAAAAGTACTTTTGGATAAAATCACTCAGGAGACTAGAGTCAACCATCTAGTAATCTTCCTTCTACACTTATGTCATTATCCATTATTTACATCTTTTATTTTTAACTTTGTATTAAGTTTCTCTTGCCCCTTGCTCTGGATTTTAGCCCTTTAAGGTTAAGGCCAGTCTGCATTTCTTTTTGTTCCCACACACAACCTACAACAGAAGTGTGTGTGCCATAGGCTCAGTTCTCAGTAATGCATGATGCTTTTTGCATTTCTTTCTTCTACGGAAAATGCACATATGAGCTGATCCTACCTTCATTACATGCCCTTTATTTTGACCTTTACCTCTCCTTTTTAAAAGGTGCTTGGCAAAACATGAACGCCAGAGAATCTGACAAGGGTCCAGCACAATGAGGTTGTCGGAGCTGGACGTACATGTCCTCAGAAGGGGGAGGTCTTTTGTTCTTCTTTTCTTCTGGCACTTTACTTCTGTTAAGAATAAAGCATGAAAAGAAGAAGTTACAACAAATTGGCCTTGTGATTTTCTCTATTTAATTCTTGTAAGAGGGAAAGTTAGGTCAGAAACATTTAAAAATGAACCTTCGTCATTGGGGTTCTATCTCTTTTGAGGATGCCAAACTCAGCATTCCACTACCTTTATTTAATCTCCCTAGTTAAGATGCTGTATGTTGAGAGGTGTGTTGTAAATATGAAAATAATTACTGTCTAGCAGTTTTCAGCTTGCAGTATGAATTTTCTGATTTTCTCCTGAAAGTGGCTTAGAAGTAGGCAGGTGATCATTTCCTTTGACAGAGAAGGGAGTTGATATATAGAGAAGTTTGAGGACTTGCCACAGGCTGTACAGCTTGAATCCAAAGCTCAAATTCAGCACAAAACCACCTGTAGCAAAACTGCCTCGTACCTATTTCTGCATGTTATTGTACTCATTAGTATTCTTTCTCCAAGTGATCATCTAGAAATTTCTCTCCTCTTTCCCTGTAGCCCAGGTTTAAGAGAAAGAAATTAGTACTCTGTAATACAGCAGCGCTCCTTCTGGTGCCTTGTATTTTTTCTTAAGGTGAAATGTTTTTGGTGATAGGAACACTGGAACAAGAGTTAGGTGGTGAGAATCAATGCTATCTATCACATTTTTAAGTGAATACTTTTAGATTTTAAATTCCTTAAGTTAAAAACTAAAAAGCTGTAAAAGCTCAATGAATTTAGGACTTGTCCTTGAATACTATTTGTGCATGGATTTTATGTGTAACTGGTAAGTCCTAGGTTCTCATGTTAAGGTGAAGCCATTTCTGTCCAGGCCATATATGTTGTGCTAGTCCTAAAGTGAACAGTCTACAGAGAAAGTTAAGTATTGTGACCTCATGCTTTTCCTCCTTACATCCTTCACCCTTTTACTCCTTACACCAGAAATAAAAACTAAAAATGAATACCAGCCATTTAAAGTTCTTTATTGCATACACCCCAATTTTTTGGTTTTTTCCAAAAATGCAAGTGTTTTAAAGGTATTATAACCCAGAAGACAGACAGCAGAGTTGTGAGTTTTTTTTAATGATTGCAGAAATTGGCCAATGGTATGTAACATTCTCACTCCCTTCCTTCAACAAGTTAAAGCATCTGTCTTCTTTTATGAGTTAGTTAAACCTTAAATAGGAAAAGCCACACCAAATGTAGCCTCTATTTGTGTCAATAAATGCTTCATTACCAAAAATGCATATATTGAATCCATTTTGGGGCATGTTTATCTTGAAATCACAAAAGAGCTATCTCCTGCAAGAGAAGGTAGGTATATTTTTCTTTGTCTTACCCTTTGTTACTGAAATTTTAAGTTCATTTTCCCTGGATGGTCGAAGTTTGTAATTCATTTTGAGGTGGTTAGATCTATTTATTGCACCTATTCTCTGAAAACCTTTATCTTATATGGGAAAAACTATACATGACCTTAACTTCCTCAAAAACAGGAGAGCACAATGGGGGTTTAGAATCATGGAAACCTTGATCATGTCTTGGCTCTGCCATTTCCTGGATGAGTGACTTTATCTACTGTGAGTCACTTTATTTGTCTAAACCTTGGGCTTCTTACCTGTAAAATGAAAGTAACTGTAGGTACTACATTAGGTGGTGTGAAGAATTTTTTAAGATGATGGACCTACTGCTGTCAGCTTAGGGTCTGGTTCCTAGTAAGCACTTAACAAGTGTCAGCTGCTATTAGTAATTATGGAAAGCACACAGTATATTTTTATGTAGAAAATGAGGGAAGCTTGGGATTTTAGAAAGAGAAATGTGGTGTTCGGGATCTGGAGTTGTAGAGGTCATGAATTTCCTTGTAGCATGATCTCTTTGTTGATGACTGATTGAATTCCTAGTTTGGTCCCTTGCATAAAAATTACTAATCTCATTGTAGTAAGTAGTGACTTAAGAGACTAGCAGATCTGAGAATATCATCTCATGGAGAATTCCTTCACTTAAGAGAGGGTGTATGTTTTTTTTTCAAGGAGATGCAGGGTGGAGTCAGGGGACCATCACTAGTCAGAGCCCTGTAACCGCTGCTGTGTGTCCTCTGGCAAGTCACCTCTCCCCTTGAGGGATACTCATCTGTAAACCTGAGGAGATGGGCTGAATTTTCCATGGGTCCAGCCAGTTCTGCAGAATCTCTGCTGCATAAACATGTGTGTCTTTGAATATCTCCTTGGCTTATTACAAGAAATAGGAATATTTGTGGGGTAAAAAAACAGAAGATTTTCTGTTGCATATTCCCTATTAAGAATAAAGAAATTTTTAAACAGTGACTTTTCTGTCTAAAAAGATCAGCCCATTTACACAGGAGCTTAGTTGGGGTGGGGATGATATTGCCTTTGTTACTTAAATTCAGACAACTAGAAAAGGAGTTCACTGTTCTCCATAAGTTGGTGGGAGATGTCAGAGAGTGATTATTTGTAACTGCTTTGTAGGGTCTTTCTACATTTCTTTCCCTTCCCCCTTTTTGTTGTCAATGTGATACTTAAACAGCCTTCATTTGCCATGAATAAGCAACCTAGCTTTAAAAGCCTTTATTCACTTGTTCTACTGAACAAAGTTTCTTTATCTCCCTTTACATACATCTCAGAGGGGAAATTCTAATAAGAATGTTCTTCATTGGTGCTGATGATATATTTAAGTGCAGCTGCAAATTAACTGTATCAGCTCAGTGACCCCAGCAAGTGATGTTCCTATGAACAGTGGACTAAGAAATATTGGTTATAATAAAAGCAGATAATTCCTTTAAATTATTTTTTGAGTCCTTGAGCTTGACCAGTTAGTTGTATAAATGGATTGTTCACTAATGCCATTGCCAGTAGAAAATCAGTTCTATGTTCTATGTGTAAATCTCTTTGTTCTCTAAGAAGGTGATTTCAGCATTAGCTCCACGTTTTCCATTAGGTATGTTAGGAAAAATAGTTAGATACGTATCCTTTACTATCCAGATTCCAGGCATACTTCATTTTAAGCATTTAGATTCATTTTTTTGTTTCTGTAATTTTACAGGAAATTATTAGTTCCCTGCCTAACATAGTAAATGACAAATATGGGAGGAAGGTCCTGTTGTATTTACTGAGCCCCAGAGATCCTGCACATACAGTCCGAGAAATAATTGAAGTTCTGCAAAAAGGAGATGGAAACGCACACAGGTGAGAACAAGTAGAATGCCTTGATTCCTTTATTCCCTCCACTCTGTTTATTAAATTTGAGTAGCTGTGCTTTTCAAAAACTGCTCACATATGCACACTCTTTCTCATGCTTCCTCTCTATCTCAGGCTCAAAAGGTGAGTCCCGTTTTTAAACCTGTAATTGGCAGACTCTTACAGTTTTTATCTTGAAAAGGAAATAGAAGCATCTTGCCAGAACAATGCCTCTGAGCACCTGGCATATGGTAGGCACTCAGATGGTGGTTTGGGCCTTGCTCTGTTTATAAAGCTCCTGGTATCGCATAGTTAAGTACTCTACAGAGAGAGAGTAGAGTCCGTAAAGGAGTCTAAATGTATGTTGTCTTATAAGGTATTTTCTTGTTTGTTTTTTAGATTGGTTCAGGGTTTTTTTTGCAATACATAGGCCAGCTTCATTTTTTAAGTGCTTGTTTTGTGCCAGGCACTATTCAGAAGCTGGGGGCACGAAAGTAAAAGAGTGATACCCCACCTTCTCAATGATGATTGCCTATATATACAATCGAAAGACAGACAGTTACAATACACTATGACACAGACTGCTACAAGCCCTTAGGGGTTTTTGTGATAATAAGCTCACCATATTTCCTTTGCCATTTATCTTACCTTAATACCCCATTTAACATGTTCAACAGTAAGAAAGATACAGAGATTCGCCGACGAGAGCTCTTAGAGTCCATCTCTCCAGCTTTGTTAAGCTACCTGCAAGGACATGCCCAAGAAGTAGTGCTGGATAAGTCCACCTGTGTGTTAGTGAGTGACATTCTGGGAGCTGCCACTGGAGACGTTCAGCCTGCCATGAATGCCATCGCCAGCTTGGCAGCAGGAGAGCTGCATCCTGGTGGCAAGGATGGAGAGGTAATGTGCTCTTACAAGATAGGTGGGAAAGTTGCAGTGCATGCAAAAACTCCAGTTGCTGAGAACATTGCTATGAAGAGAAACTTAATGCTAATTACTTCAACTCCCCTAATACCAGCAATGCATTTGAAAACTGAATTCAAAATAGAATGCCATTAAATCGCTGTCTTTCTCAAAAACTTGCTATGACTGCATGTTACCTAGAGTAAAAAACAGTCCTCTTAATGTGCCTCTCTGTTGTCCATGAATGGCCCTAGACTGCCTTTCCAGTATATTCTATGCCTAGTTCTACGCTGAATTTGCTGTGGATTTTGAACCTCTCTACACTTGTACATGCTTCTTCCCTCAGTCTAGAGTACTCCCATGCCTCCCTGTTTCCTGTACTCTCCCTGTAGAAAGCCATACTGACCCTTCAAGTTCCCCAGAATCCTTCTCAATGAAGTCTTCCCAAATTCCCTATCATTAAAAAGCCATTGCTCTTTCTGATAGCTCCTGGCTCCATTAGTTGGGCCTCAAGTTACTCTACCTTGCATCTTCTTCAGTTCATTGATTCATGTACCTAATATTACGCAGTGGTCAATACTGTGTTCCCCACTCCACCTCCAAAAAAGCTTATCATTCTGGTAGAGACAATATTTATATACACATATACAGACATTTATTTATTATTGAGATAAACTCTATGAAAGAAAACTATGGGTTCTATGAGATGATATAAGAATGGAAGCCAGCCTTCCCCAGGAAGGCGTCTGGAGGCAGTGAGAGCTATGCTGAGACCCATAGGATTAGTAGCTCGATGAAGAACAGTAGAAAGATTCTAAGTAGAGGGAATAGCATATGCAGCAGTCTGAAGGAAAGAAAGGGCTCAGTTTGTGTGAAAACAGGCTTAAGGGGTTGGAAATGAGTGAGGGAAGAGGAAGGCAGAAGCCAGAGCATGTGGGGCCTTTGTCCCACACTAGGTTGTAAGCTCCTGAGGAATAGGTGTGTATAAGGAGCCTTCTGTTTAATGATGTATGAGGTAAGAAAAGAGAAATGGGCTGTGGATCTGAGAGCAGCCCTGGCCCTGCTCGCATAGAGCAGATCATATTAAATTGGGAAGGTGATGTGTAAGGGATGTTTTCTCTGTAAGAAGATTGAGCCCATTGTCTCCCATGCCTGATAAGGAGAGATCTTAGGTGCTATTGTAACAACAGATAAGCCTCTTGAAAAAGACTAAAATGGAGTGGAAAGACTTCTTGGCTTGCACATCAGATTATACCCTTTATGTAGTCATATATTTAAACATTATTCAGCATTAGGTATTAATGTTTCTGCTGTAGTGCTCTGTCCCCTGGATTTATTTGTACCTCAGAACTACATATTGGAATCTGAAAAGTGGTTAGCATGCTCCTCAGACAAGCATTGTGGTGGTGCTATTCAAATTGGAACTCATGAAGCTGAGTCTGAACTGCTGTCTTGAATAACTATTTTCATTTCAGTGTAGGGTTTGGCAGAGAAATCTGGTCCCCCCACGTATAATGATCATCCTAGGTAAAGGTCTCTTAAGCCTTGTGGATCTTAACAACTTGGCTGAGTCCTTATCTGTATGTGGTACTACAGAATGGATTATAGGCCAAGGCATGAGTGAAAACAATTTTTTTAACATCTCTTTGACCCCTTGTAGCTTCACGTTGCTGAACATCCAGCAGGGCATCTGGTTCTGAAGTGGCTGATCGAGCAAGATAAAGTGGTGGAAGGAAATGGGCAAGGTAGGCTGTGAGACTGGGCCTTTTTTTGTACTTATGTGGTATTTCAGTAATTCCTGGCCTCCCTGAGCTTTATACTGACCATTTATGTTCAAATGAAACTGTTGGAAAATGATGTCTATGAATACGAAATGATTTAGTGGTTACAAATAATGCTTTGGTATAAATGCTAGAGATTTGTGTCCTTGAATCCTTTAACTTTTCTCTTTCCTATTCTCACTCTGTCCCCTCCCTCCTCTGCTACTTGAGACTTGTAACCGGGCTTGGCCAATGCCCTAAAATGCCATTCCGTTCCATGAGGATGGAGGGGGGGATTTTTGAGTTTCATTACCCCATTCAAAAGCATGATATTTATCTCTAGTTTTGAAGAAAGGCTAAGCAAAAGAAAATTATCCTCATTAGAGGATTTTGAACTGGTTTCTATTTGGCATTGAAATGTATGTGACCAACGAGTGAGCCTTGTCTCTTTCTGGTTTTCCTAAGCCTTAACAGCTGTTCTGTAGAAATTTGGCTTTCAATAGGAGGATAGCATCTTTGATCTAATTGAAGAGTTGCATGCCATTCCCCTCTTTAGTCCTGTCTCCGCTCAAATTCAAACCCCATCTGGTATTTTAGCCAATAAAGAGATTTTTTTCCCCCACTGAGTTAAACTTGTTTGGCTTTTCTATTACTGTGTCTGAAAAAAAGTGTGTGAATTCACGCCTTTAAGCAAGGTACAGTTCTAATGGCTAGTGAGGCAATCAGTATAGCGATAGTGCTGTCACTTCTCACTCGAATAATAGAGACTTGGAGCTATGTTTCACTATACATTTTTTATAAAAAAAAAGTTCTCCTTGTGGTAATCTTCTAAGAAAAAATACTGAGTCATCTTTTTCATCATTAAAAAGTTGGTGCATAGTTGAGCTTTTATACATCAGAAAAGATGTCTGGCTTCTAAAGTCTAAAGAATTTTCTAGTGATTTTTCTCTTAATTAAACTGCACGCACATCCCTAAAACATGCTTGTTTGGACCTGATATGTTTATCATACTCAGGTAGCACCAAGTGAATGTGGCTAACTGTTTTGGTTATCTGTTGCTATGTAATAAGGTGTAATAAGATATCTCAAAAATTAGTAGTTTTCAAGACAATAATCATTTGATCAGGGTTGGTGGAGCTTGTTTCTACTCAGTCATCCAGGGCTCTCAGCTCTGGGTTGGAGTATCCACTTCCACAATGACTGGCAGCAGCTGAGGCCAACAGCCCCAGCAGCTCCCAAGGCTGCTTGGTCTTCCTCACAGCATGTGGTTGGATTTTAAGAGAACAAAGCAGGTACTTGGTACTTTGATGATTGAGCCTCAGAAGTTAACATCACTTTTACCATACTCCCTTGGTTAAGCTAATCACAAGGACCCACCCAAATTCTAAGGAAGACATTGTTCCATCTCAGGAATAGGGAACATATTCTACAAGAGTGCCCAGGACAGGAAATGTTGTGGTCACCTTTGGAAAACACCATCTGCCTGATGAGCTGATCTCTGTCCCTTCTTAGCATATGCCATGAAAAGCTAAATAGCCATAGGCCTCTTAGCTTTTAAAGGGTCCTTATATTTGGGTATCTTTGAATGAATTATACATGATTTCTACCCAGGTGTTTGCCTTCAAGATAGGTTATCCCTACCTCCATCTGCACTAAATTCTGGCCTTCAGAATTTCTCGTTTGTCCAAGAATCAGTACATTTAGATGGCACAGGGAATCATATACTAAAACCTTGAGAATCAAACATAATTTAATAACAAAAAAATGAGTGGTGCTTTTGATATGTGAATGTCTGGCTTTGTAGAGAGAAATTGCCAGGCGTCAGCCAGATCCATCATTTGACCACTAGTTGTATTCATGGAGCCTTCTGAATGAGCATTTTCCATGAGGGAAAAGTTGATTTCTACCAAACATGAGGTGCTACTGTCAAACATTTACTTCCTGAATACTTTTCAGGTCAGAATTAAATCATTAAATAGTATGAAGAAATGCAGATATGACCAAGTGAGCATTTTATAAGAATTCATTTTTCTTATGAGTAATTACTGCTAAACATAGCTTAGGATTAGGAGTTGAAAGAAATAGCTGCATTTATAAAAGCATAAACCTGAGCTGGAGTTTCTAGTGTTGAGATGGGGTGAGAAATCTTAGGTTTTTATTGGCAGATGTAAAGGCAGTAAAGAGATTGGGAGTTTAAATATTAGTGTATTATGTTCACTAAATTTCAGTATATTTTACAGGTTGTTTTGCAAAAACACTTGTAGACCATGTTGGTATGAAGAACCTGAAGTCCTGGGCTAGTGTAAACCGAGGTGCCATTGTTCTTTCAAGGTATGTGTAATGTATGCCCTTCTCTGCCCATGGTCCTCCTGAGTACCTACATTCAAAAGACACTCCTTCACCCTTATTGCTCAGTTGTAGTATTTGTTTCTGATAGTCTTGGTGTCCTCTGGTTACTCATGGTCTAGACAAGTAAACCACATAGAAAGCAAATGTCACTCTTTCAGTCTTTTGAATTTTTTTTCATCTGCCCTCTTTTGGATGTCAAGGACCATAAAATTAAGACTTTCATAAGGTATCTTGTGATTGTTTCACCACATTTATGGTTTTGACCAAAAATGTTTTTCTTTCAAGAAAGCCATCTGTGTCTGACTAATTTATAGAGATCCCTTTCACTGCCTCTTCTTTTTTCCCCTCCAGATTATAGAGCCCCTCACATCCAATCTTTGTAAATTATATAATTGGTAGGACTTATGTCATGTTTTCTGTAGCATTATTTTCACCATTGTTAATTACAAAGGTCAAAAAAAGTTGATAGCAACTTGTTCACCTATTGGCATATAGTGTTTGTTTGACCAAAAATTTACATTACGAAATAAGTCAGTAGTTCAGCTAATATAACAACTAACCTGGTTTTCATTCCCATAAGTCTGTAACAACACATTTATGCCACCCTGACAAATAGGTGTCTGAAGGAGAGCATATTTTTTGTTTTGGTTTTTTTCCTTGCTTTTTAAAATTTCATTAATTTTTACCTTTTGAACGCCTTTCACCCATTTCTCAACACACACACATACTCCCAGCCTACCCCACCTTTGGCAGTCACCAGTCTGTTCTTTGAGCTCGGTTTTTTGTTTTTGGGTTTTTTTTAGATTCCACATATAAGAGAGACCATACGGTGTTTGTATCATTTGATTGTTTCACCAATTTATGGTTTTGACCAAATGTAATTATATTCTTTTTTGATGAATTATTCTTGTCCCTATGAAACACTGCTTTTTGAATCATGACCAACTTTTCATGTAATTTTCTTTCTTTAGTTTCAACTGTTCTAAAAGGATTCTAGAAGCAGTTACTATTGAAGTCTACATGCTAATCATTTATTTCTAATTAAAATGACAGAAAACAGATGATTTGTGAATTGATGCAAATGCTTGACTTGTATATTGTTCTCTGGGCATAGTTATGTTTAGTTTATAATTTATTGGTCACAGAAATTTCCATGCATTCTTTCCCCAGATGAAACCCTTCTATTAACAGCATTCATTTAAAAATAGATTTGTATGTTTTGAAGCAATTACTATTGCTTTTTTTTCCCCTGCTATTACTAATTTGAAAAGCAGATACCATTCTTTGTTTGAATTTCCCACAGTATTTTGCATACAATATGCAGTGCAATTTAATCTGTATTGTTTGCAAATGTTGTGTTTATTCAATAAGTGATTTGTACACATATACTCACAAATATACACATCCCATATGAGCATTCATTTTATTAGGTGATTCAGCATCTCTAAGCACATGGGTGATAAAGATCATTTTGTTCATTTCTTATTAAAATTAGTTAATTTTCCAGTTGATGTTAAACAGCCAGAATCCATTAACTGAAACATGAACTTTTTTGATATGAATTTTTTTACCAGGCATTTGCAGTCTTAACACCTACTGATGCATTCTTTCATTACACTCAATTAACTGAAAATGTCAATGATGCCGTGAAATTAATTTGTAAAGATTGCTTATCAATCAGAGCTCCCCTTGGGTGGATTCCAAACATAAGAAGGATATTATAAGTTTATTACTGGATACCACTTAGAATTGGAACAGAAGTACAGAAAATATTTGATGTTCTAAAGGGAGGTTGAACCATATAGATAACCTAGTAATTGATTAATACAATAATTGTTTTTGTTTGATTTTAGAATACTGTCATGTGCTTGACCTGTTTGGTAAAATTTTCTGTTCATATTTTACTCAAAATTTGTGCAGTTTATTTTTTAATCTTTTTTTACAGTAAGTGAAAAAGCACTTGGGGTGAAAAAAAATCAGACTTTATGCCATCTGAAAAATAATTCAAGGGAGCAGAATTCTCTAGCATTTAAAAGATGGGCTCTAGATAAACTGCCAGGTTACAGTTCCAGCTCACTCTGTAGCCTTGGGAAAATTGTTTAGCTTTTCCGAGACTTAATTTTCTTGGTTGTAAAGTTACATTAATAATAATCCTGGGTTGTTAGGAAAACTGAAGATGTGATGCATATAAAATGCTTATAATTATGTCCAATACATGTATTCAATAAATACTTTTATCACTATTATGTGTTATGTGACTGTGTGCTTAGCCAAGGTGTATAAAATTGAAAAACCTGCTCAGGAGTCACAAATCTGTTGAAAGTTACTCTGCAACTTTTTCAGCTTTGCAGGTGGCTTTTTGCCCACAAATGGCAGAATGCTCCTTCGTGCTGCTAACTTACCTGCCTTTATTGACATGATAGAAGCTACTGGGACCAGGGACTCTAGAAAATGCCAAGTAGTCCCTTTCTAGTATGTGTTTCAGAGGTCAGCCTCTAAATGTTAGAGGTTAGAGGTCAGCCCCTGAAAAAGTTAGGGGAGACCAAGAAATTCAGCCTGGTATTCTATGGTTAAGTGCCTGTGTCCCAGCCCCTGTTGAAAGAGAAAGGGGCCTTGTTACTAGCCTCCAGGGGTCCCGTTCACTTGTGAGGGTAGAGCATGCTAGCAAGATGTCAGATAGCAGAGCTGACCGTATATTATTTAATGGCTCACGTTTATTAATTGCTTATTAAGTATCAGACTCTGACTAGGTGCTTAAGGTACAAGACCATTTTCCCCTCAAAAAGCAACCCTGTGAGGTAGAAAGTGGTTTCTGTTGTTGACCCATTCTACAGATCAGAAAACTGAGTCTCAGAAAATTTAAGTAGCCTAAGCCCTAGGTTGTTCAGTGACTGAGTGGTGGAGGCAGGTTTCAAATCTAGGCAGATTAGCTCCAAGTTAAAGTTTAGCTTCAGAGTTCAGTGAGATGGCCATTAACTGCACACCTTTCACCACCCCACCCCTGCCCCCTAACTTTCCTGTGTGTGCCCATTCAGTCAGGGTCATTCCGTCACGCAGTGAGCACTTCTTGGCCATCTGCTCTGTACATTGGTGCCATGGAATAAAGGAATAAAGCATGAGGTCCCTGCTCTTGAGATGATCTAAGTGAGGAAAAGGTAGAATAGGCGTGGTAAATAATTTTAAGGTAGGGTATTATTCCTAAGATAATCAAAGTGAAGGAAGGACTGAATTTGTATGGAACAGAGTTGCTTTTCTATTTGCTTCAGTGACTCTATCAGCAAGATTACAAAACAGTTTTTATTTATGTGATTTTAGGATATAGAGTATCACAATCCAATGAATGTTTTTATGGTTACATATATATGTATAGTTATATTTTATAGTTACAAGATGTCGCAGAAGTCAGTGAAGTTTTAATACTGTGGGTACAGATAGTATTTGCAGATGATCTAGGAATTTTTATGAAATTTACTATTTTATCTAGTAATTTTTGTCTTCTCTCTTCAGCCTTCTCCAGAGTTCCAATCAACAAGTTGCAAACAAAGTCAAAACTGGACTGAAAGGCCTGATTCCCACCTTGGAAAAAAACAAAAGCACCAGCAAAGGAATAGAAGCACTACTTGAAAAACTGACTTCATAGGTGGAAACAGTTAAGAACAAGATGAAATCATTTTTCCCATTTTGTTTCTCCAGTGCAGAAGAGAAGGGCTGGGGTCCACCTTGCTGGTAATTTGGGTACTCTGTATATGTTTCTTCTTTACATTGAATCTATTTATAAAGTAGTTTCTAAAAATAGTCTTTTTTTTATCTAACCATCTCCTCTTATCATACTGAGTAGTAAGAGGTTTAGCAGTCATACACAGTGGGACCAACCTAATATGTAGGAAGTAGTTTGATGAGTTGTTTCAGAGGAGAACACATTGTTGTGAGCAGTAGTTGGAGAAGGCTTCACAAGGAGGTGGCACTTCAGAGGACCTTGAAGACAGCAGTTTGTGGAAAAGAAGAGCCACAGAGTCTCTGGTGGGAGCAGTCAGATGGAAATTAATAGTTTTAAACTGACCTTCAGGGAGTCTTAGGGCCTTGATGGGTACAGGGAGGAAGGATACTCTGTACCAAGGGCGGCCACATTCCCAGCTGCCTTGGAGACCGAGTTAGATTTTGTTTTAAAGCCACTCGAGCAAGTTAAGGCTCTAGGAGCAGTTGTGCTAGGTGAATTGGGATCACATTATAGTCAAGGTTGCTAGGGAAATCTCCCTGACTTTGGTTCTGGGCCTTCCAGGTAAATGATGAGGTCTGTGATGAGACTTCCTCCCCTATGACTGTCCCTAAAGTTGAAGCCTACAGACTTTGAGTTAGAAGGAAGGAGATGCAAATTTGTAAGCAATGCAAAATTTTCAATTGAAGTGCAGATAGGATATTTGAATTTTAAAACTGTGCTTGGCCTTTAGCAACAGAAAAGCTTGGCAGACTGGTAGAGCAGTCAGGCTCAGCAGCCCTGTCTGTGAATCTGTGAATGCCTTTGAGAGCAGGCCTTGGTGCTTTCTGCAAGTGGCCTGCTGTAACAGGACACCCACTGTGGTCTGTCACAGCAACTACACCTGCTGGAGAATTGCTTTGCCTTTCCTGACCAGACTGTAGGGTACGAAGACTACTCCCAGTGTACAAGCTACCAGGATTCCACCTGCCACCCTCTCCTGCCGAGAGCATTGACCCTTGCCCAAACGGCAAAAGAGTCTATACTTGCCACTCATCATGAATAGCCAGGTCTAAGGGAGAAAGTGGGATAGTTGGGGGAGCTGGGGATGGGGTGAGGAGGTGAATGGGGAAAAGGCAACATCAGAACTCAATTTTGTTTGACTAATACATTGTGGGTTTGTGCTTTCCATTCAGAAAAGCAAGGGGCGGGGAGAACCCTGCTATCTGTTCCCTCTATGAGACTAAAAAAATAAAATAATGGACATAATTTTAAAAGTTAAGAGTATAACAAAAACAACACTTCTTCCTCTGACCCCTCCTCCTTACCCCTGCATTGCCCTCCCCAGAGGTAACTAATTCCAGTTCTCTTAAGCTCTGCTGTTTTGAAATACATAGTTTGGGGTGGGGGAGGTGTTTTTGATCTGTCAGTTGTAGGCATTTTCTTTTGACATCCTATTCTGGAAAAATACAGATTAAGACTTTTCAGCCACCACTGTTCCCCTTCTTCTGTTCTCTCTCTTGCCAATAGTATTGCATCATTTTTCACAAATCAGTGCTCAGGGTTTACGTGATTACACTGACCTAAGCTGTTAAATACTGAATTAGGTAGTAAACAGTCATTACATTTCCTATACCATTTTATTTTTGCTGGAACTGATAATTGCCTCATTTATTTTCATTTGTTTACTTTTCTACATTCCTATTACTAATTTTTCCAAACTTTTAATCAGAATTGCTTTAGCTCTTCTCTAACAGGTACCATTCTCCTGCTTGGTAAGGCTCCCATGTTATTCTGGTGTCCGCTCCTTTCCCCCTGGCCCTAGTATCCTGATTGTCTGATTGAGAATTTCCTATCCAGTGTGCATTGAGTGAGTCATAGAAGTCCAGAGATTTTAACAGCTTTTGTTGTTACTCCACTGGGCCATGCAAACATTCCCTGTGTGTCTTGTGCAGAAGAGCACTGGTGTGAACTAATCCTCGGGGTCCATTCCTTAAGTCAGTGATGAATTTAAGAAGGAGCCTGGTTGATGAACCTTAGAAGAAAAAGTGGCATTCCTTGGAAAGGTTTCTTAGATCATTCACCCACAAAGAGGGTCCCTCTCCTGCCCATTAACTTTGATATGTGCAGATCAGATAATTAAGGGCTGTTGCAATATCTTGAAGCCATGAGGGGAGACCAGAAGCATGCCAAGGACGACTGAGAAAAGGTGGAAAGTTGAGCTGCTGCATAAATCAACTCCTGGAGCTTCCCTACTTCTGGACTTCTGGCTGTGTGAGAGAATAAACTCCCATTTATCATTTAAGCCATTTTGAATTGGAACTTCCGAAACTTGCAGCCAAAAAAAAAAGTGTGCAAACCTATCTGAATACTAATTTCCACATTGTCCAACACATCGAGTCAGCTAGCATGTCCACTTTCTCTTGGAGACGTCTCTTTGGAGCCAGCTGGCTTTGTGGACATCCTGAGGAACCACTGTATAATCACCATCATCATCTTCAGCCTTCCCCGCACTCTCCTATGGAGAGCTATTTCTAGGATTCCCCTACTTTTTCTTGCTTAACAACCTCTTTGGAATGGGGCACAATCTCTAGTAGCTTCCTGAGAAGAAATGCAGATGAGGTTAAATTTTTGTCAGAATGTCTTTCTTCATACCCTTTCATACCCAGGTAACTAGTTTAGCTGGATATAGAATTCTAATTTGAAATTAAATTTGCATTATAATCTTGAAGGCATTGGTCAGGATTTTTTTAGGCTTACATAGTTGTTATGGAAGTTCAATGCCATCCTATTCTCAATCTTGAGTATGTGGCCTTTTTCGGAGGAGGACAGAGCTTCTCTGAAAGGTCACAACTTTTTAATCCTGTTACCTTTCACAGTCATGTGACTTGTATGCTGGGAACTTGTTGAGCTGTTTTAGTCAGAAAAGTGAAAACCTGTTCTGGGAGTTGTATTTATATTATTTCTCTCATTTTTTTTCCACTTCTGTTTTATCTACTCTTTTTTTTTTTTGGAATGACTTAAGATTTTGGATGCTGTTTTGGTCCTCTAATTTTCTTTTTAAGTTCTTCAGCTTTTTGTTTTTCCAAGAAAGGGATAAGATATTTCCTCTGCTTTTCTGCCAGCCCTCCACTGAAGTGTCTTTTTGTTTCTTGGGTAAAAATCTCTCTTAAATCTGGGGATGTTGTCTTTTATGTTTGTTTTGTTTTATTTTGCTTTGTCTCTCTTCTGTTGTGCTTTTTTTATTTATTTGGTCTCTTCTCTTGAGGCTTTCCTGAAGAGATCTTTGGCTCTCCCTATGTGTGTAAGACACTCAAATCTAATCAGGAAGGGCAGGCCCATCCTGATCTGCTATTGACAGTTCATTACACAGGTGTACATACTGCCATTTGGTACTGGAATCTCTAGATGTCAGGATCTGTAGGCCTTTTGTCTGGAGCCATTCAGTGTCTGTGGAGAGAAATCCACCTGGCAGCCAATATTCTGGTTGCTCAGCACTTGGTATGTAGATTTTCATGAGCCCATCTGCTTTCAGTACCGGGTCTCTTCCTCATACTTTCTTGTACTTGGACCCACCTGAGAAACTGAACCAACATGAGTCTACAGAATAAACTATTCAGCCTTCTGCCAAGGTGTTGAGTGGTAGCAAACCAGTTTTGGCCAGTGCCCCTATTTTCCATCCCAGGCTTCACCTACTTTCCCCCTTACCTAACATCTCTAATTGCTGGTATTTTCAGTACATCACGGTAAGAATGACCTTGTCCCTCTGCACTCACTTGGTGATCAGTTTCCTCAGCCCTGCCGCCTTTCCTGCTGCTTCCTGTTCTCCCAGATGTTGCTATCACTCATGCACCAATGACTTCTGTCTCATTTAGTTTGTTCTTACGAGTTAATGTCATTTTTATTCTTAGCAGAAATCTACCCATGGTTTTAACCAAACTGAAATAACCCATCTGACTGAATGAAGAATTTGTTTTCCATGGAAGAGTTTTGTGATTTGAGAATGTCTTTAATTTTAAAATTCAGCTTTTTGCAGTTTTCAGATTGCATCAATCCATTATTTTACCAGCGATCAGATGATGCCTCGAAGGAAGGAAGGAGAACCCCATTTCTCTTTAAGCCTGGAGTAATGTGCATTCACTTAATGGAAAGAGCCCTTGGAGGAAATGGCTTTCTGCATGCCCAGATTCAATGGCTTGACTCTTTAAAATAAGAGATGGCACTTCTGTTACTATTTTCCATGATATTTTGAAAAGGTTACCTCTTAATTATAGCAGATTAATCACCTTTAAGAGTAAGTCTTACAGAGATGGTGTATGTATTTTTTGAATAATGGCTAAGAGAGCACAAGTTCTCAAACACAGCAGCAGTGAATACTTAGCTCCTAACCATTAAATACTTGTATACCCAAACTAATCAGCTAAAACAAAAATCAGCCATTTAAGCTTTTTTCTCACTTCTGCTCTTGCTCTTGCTGAACCTAAAGAAACTGAGTTTATAATCATCTCCATCTGTTACAGGCTGAATTATGACCCCTCACGTTTGTGTGTTGCAATCCTAACGTAGTGTTCCCGAATGTGCTGTGTTTGGAGACAGCCTTATAAGAGGTAGCTAAGGTAAAACTAAGTCGTATGGGTGAGCCCTATCCAGTATGACTTTGTCCTTAGAGTAGGACCCATACCCATAAATAGAAGACTATGTGAGGACAGAGAAGACAGCCATCTGCAAGCCCAGTAAGAGACCTCCGAATGAAACCAAGCCTGCTCACCTTCATCCTGAACTCCTAGCCTCTGAACTGTGAAGAGAGAAATTTCCATTGTTTAAGCCACCCCATCTGTGGTATTTGTTATGGCTGCCCTAACAAGCTGATAAACCATATTTCCTTATCTAAATTTAAAATCACCACCACTAAAGTGTTTCAAATTCCCTAACCTTTTTCCTACATGAATTCTTAAAGTTTTTAAGTGAACAGTTCAACCAGGAGATGCAGTGTGTTCTTTGTACTGCATGTCTTTTATGAATAATAGCTAAATGGCTGCTCTGCATTCCAAAGTATGCAGATAGAAACTGATTGCCATATACCTGTTTGTACCCAAAACTGCCTTCAAAGATATTACCATCCCTTAAAAGGAATAGTGTCTGGGATCTTTCATTAAAATGTTTTATCCAGTTTTTAAACATGGACTTATGCCCATTGCTGAATTTAAGTGGACAGAGAGAGCCACAGAAACATGGTAATGAGAAATTTTGGTCCATTACTCTCTTGTCTTAGGGGAATTAATTTTATCGTAGGGGGAAATAATAAGCTCTTAGTTGTGCCTAATGTATGAGGACTACTTGAGTGGAAGGTGATAGGAATCCAATAAGGTTATGAGAATCATCCAGCTTTTTGTACTCTTGATGACTATAATTAAGCACTATGAATCATTTAGATATTTTAAATGACCTCCAGATACATGAAAACAGACCTCCTTTTAGATAGAAATCCTCTTACACTTAAAACTCAAATTCTTATTGATACACTTCCAGTAAAGGTTGACTTGCTGCTATTACATTGAATAAGTAAGCAGTGAAAGCATAAACAGTTCTTAAAGACCTGTGTAATAGCAAGAACGTTCTTTTGGGGGAAAGGACAAGTCTTGGATTTTATTTTTCTTGCCAAATCAACTATGTATCCCATCTATATTGCTTAGTACCTTAGTTCTAAACACAAATCTCTTGGAATCCACTGTGTCTGCTTGGAATGATAACCTGGGGGACATGCATTTCTGTTTGGCTGGCACCTCTTTGAGGGTTGCCCTCCTCCCACATTTCGAAGTTGTATTTTGGTGGGATGAACCCATCATGGTCTGCCTCCACCAGGTGCATGTGACCAATCACAACACTATTCCCTCGGCCACAATGATTAGTTGATGGGTATTCATCTATAGCATCAAGTCAGAATCTGGCATGGGGTCAAAACCAGTGCATTTAGTAGAGTCTGGGGCTTCTGTAAGAGAAATCATGAAAGACGTTCTCCCCTCCCCTAGGATGCCAGCCTGCATATCACTGTATTTCAACAATTCTGAAAATACTCCTTCCCTACCCCCACCCCCAATTTTAACAAATCTGGAAGAGTATATCTTTGAGTCACAATCATGCATGGTCATTTTTAACAGGCAGCTTTTTTTCTCAGTGATACATGAAACAACTTTGGGGCTTAGAGTCAAGGCACGTTGTGGTAGGTAAAATTAAGGATTCTGTGTTTTCCTCTCTTTCTGCATAAGCTTGCTTTGCTTTTCTGTAGTTGACCTTTTACCCCTTTCAAAATGTTTCTCTCTGGACTCCTAGAGGTGAGCAGGGTCTAGATAAGGTGTTTTCGCCTGTATGTTTGCACACAAATCACACACCTTTGGAAAATGAAAATCAGGTAAAATTCGAGCCATTATAGAATGGTGGCTAAAGTCACTGGCCCAGAACCACATGGTTTGCAGCCTGGATCTGTTAGCTGGCCATCCTTAGGCAAGTTATGTGAGCTGTCTGCCTCTGTTTCCTCTTTTGTAAAAAGAACATAATGCACACTTTGGGTCATGGTGAGGCTTAAATAAGTTTATGTATGTGAAGATGTAGAACTGGACTCAACACACAGATAGGGTCTCACACTTAGGGGCAGGCTTCCATAGAAGCACATAGAACCGTGGGATTTGGGGTTTGCTGGAAGGGCAGCTGTTACAACTGTGAAGGTCATATCTTGGAAATCAAAGCTCCATCTTTGAGATTTTTATCAAGACATTTGGGCAATCCTTTCCCCAAAATGCAAAATTACACTTGTACTTTTTGAGTATATATTGGCTAAAAAAATTGCATAGAAACTGTCTTGCCAATTGGTTTCAGCCCTGGGCAAGTTTGCTATGGATTCAGTGTGGCCAAAGAAATGACAGAAGAACGTTCTTGGGGTGAAAGGGTTATACCCAACTTTATTTCCACCTTGGCAGGTCACACATTAAAATCCCATCCTCTCAGAGCAAGTCTGCATGTAGCAAGCCAGTCTTTGCCTCTGGGTCCCTCTGTCCGCACAGGCATCCTCTGGGCCTCTGTCCTCGGTGCTGCCACTACTCGAGCTTCTGCTCTGCTCTCCTGCAGCCTTGCAGCCCTGCCACCACGTTGCCCAGAGCACTGGGCGGAGCTCCTTATATAGTCAATAGCAACGTATTGCCCACCTGTGTGTAGTGAGCTAGCCAACCAGGGCCAGGTGAGTATCCTGGCCACAGGAACTCTTATTTTATCCACAGAAACTTTCATCAATTATTACCCTTTCAGATAAGTATTTTACAATTTAAACCATCAGCTGCATACATTTGAAAAGTAGTCCAGGGTGTGAGCCATCATTCCTTTTGTAGCTTGTGCTGCAGTAACAGGTTTGCCTGCCCTTAGTAATCCCTGCTGAGCACAGGTTAGGAAGCAGAGGTGAAAGCACTTGAGCCTAAATAGGCTCTTTTAAAAATGCTAGTAACCCTGGTAGGAACAGCACCTTAGCTGCTGCCAGTAATTAACACCCGCCTTCCAAGTCTCCCAGCTCACTCAGGTAGGCTGACAGCTTAGACAGGTTGGAAAAGGAGTTTGTTTCCTTGAGGAAGGAGCAAGCCATCATTTGAGATCACTTACCTGGGCCAGTTAACCTAGCTAGAGCAGAAAAGCTGGGGGAAGAGGGTTCAATTTGGGTAGTAGTCCTGGCATCCAGAGATGAGAGTGTGGGTCAGCACCAGGGGACAACATGGGCTAACTCAGGTGATTGTTCTGCAAAGGAAAGGGCCTTGGGTGTGACTGGGCAATTTGGACCCTGTGTGGGTTTTGCCATTTGCTGGGCAGGTGATCTTGTTCTGCAGTTTGGTTCTCTAGAAAATGAGTCACCTGCCTTGTGTTTCCTTAATTTACAAGGCCCTTTTAAAACAAAGATTCCCTACAAATGTGAAGGGTTGTGAGTGCATTACCACCATGAAAAGCATATGGGGGTTATTTTCAGATCTGGCTTTGAGGCTTGGCCCCAGTTTCGACCAGGAATGCAGGTAAGTCTCAGTTTTTATGAACCTTTGTTTTCTTACCTGTAAAAGTAGAGATAATACCTGAAAAATCTCAGAGGTTTAGGATTAGAATCAGATGAGGTGGTGTTTGTGAAAGGTGCCTTGCAAAACTTTGCAGGTGTTTGTAGATTCCCCAGGTAGATATTTGCCTTGTTTGGTTTCAAATCACAGGGTTGCAGTATACAGATAAAAACAAAACACCATTAAGGAAAAATATTCAAAGCCTATAAATAAGGCAAAACGATTTGCTGCAAAGACATGGTAGAGCTCTGTCTACAAAACCAGAAGACTGACTTTTCTAGGGGGATGTAACTTTATGTGACATGTCATCTATTAGTTAAGGCCTGGACTTGGGAAAGGTTTATCATAATATGTAGAATATAAATAAGTTGCAAACAATTTCTGTCCAAAGTAGAGACAACTCACAGATTACAGTTCTATTGCAGTGCAGAACATTAACCCGTGTCGATCTAATTTTATAATCTTATTCTATCAGTCTTTCATTGAATATACACACAATAATGTATATGTATTAGAGGAAGAAAAAAGTTTCCCTCTCCCCTTCTAAATTCTTGTAAGCTACATTTCTAAGCCGGAGTTCCTGTAACAAAAGGGACTTTTCAGATTAATAACAGAAAAGCATACAAATTATTTAATATAAGTTCTACGTGACATGGGAGCCTTCAAGAGGAAATGAAGACCCAAAGAGCAGTTAAAAATAACCTCTCAAGCTTTTCTGATACCTTAGGACACATCTTGCCAAAGGATGCTCAGAATAAATCTACATAAAGATAGACACAGTGCAAAGCTACGGCTGCTTGATGCTGAATGTAGTTCCCAGGGAAGGAGCTTCATGGAGTGACCCACTGCTCAGGGTTCATCCTGTCTTTATCAGGGTTTGCAGCAAAACAAACTCAGAAGGCTATTTTTGCTTTTCACCTTCATAAAAGTAAAAATCTTTGATTTCTTTCAGTTAGTGAAAGAGATACTAACATAGGTCTTTTGTAAAAGTGAAGGGGCTTAAAACATCAAAATGTGGGGGATACTGGTATTTCCACTTAATGTTTTGTTAACTGGTCATGATACGACTATTCTGTGTAAAGCTCTTATGTTAGATGCATTTTGTTTAATTTCTTTTAAAACAATAGTAAAATATAAATCCCCTAAGATTTCTCACCAGTTTGAAATTTTTAAAGGAGATTTTTGGTAATTGAGGGAAGGAAGGACCTAATGGAAGAATTCCCCTTAGGTCTTCTGAGTAGATATAAGTTGAGTAATACTACCATATGTAACTTACTTGAGAATTGTTTGAACCAAGAAAAGCTGTGAAAGAAAAAGCAGGCAACACAATGAGAAGTTTATGGCAAGACTTAAATGGGCAGAAGGTCCAGTAATACTTCAATGAAAATGAGCTACTTCATGTTACAAGTGTCAAGTTTCTTAAGGCAGCTTGGCCAGAGGTGCGGAGTGCGCCAAGCAGGCAGAGTCCCAGCAGTTAAGGGAAATAACCACCAGTAACTTAAGCAGAAGTACCCTGCCCTCCTCCACCAGGGCTGCGGTGGGAGAGGGATGTTCTTACTCACCGCAGAAGTAGGTGATACAGAGGTGTGCTTTGATTCTGTAGTTCAACAAATTCTGCATTTGGGGTGAAGTGAGAGGCAGCTTGGCAAAAGGGTTCTGAGGACTGGCCTAGGATTCAAAGGATTTTTAAGGTAGAGTGAAACTGTGGACAGATGGAGTTGTAGTACCCTGAGACTGAGCTATTGACCTTTCTAGGCCTGAGTTCTGTCCTTCAGAAGAAGAGGTGCTTGGGAATAGATCAGGTGGATTTTAGATGGGATCCTTGAAGACCTGAGATGACTTGGGAACTAGAATGTGGTGGGAAGTAGGGTCAGAGCAGGTGGGGCTCTTCGTCCAACCAGAGGAGCCCTACCTACGTATGTGATATGTGGTCAGATTCAGAGTAAGGTTCCTTTTGTTAAGAGGGCTCTGCTGAAAAACACGAAAACAACTGGTCAATGTCATCTCCAGTGTCCCTTCTAGATGAAATAGTCAGTGATGGCCTAAGTGTCATCACCTGCCCTGTGTCCTCAGTGTGTCAAGCAGTGAGCAAGCAGCACCAGAGGGGAGCATTAGGCTGGAAGCAGATTTCCTGTAAAGCCAGCGAGGCTTAAGCATCAGGGCCCCTGGCTTGCTGGGCATTCCAAAGCCTGCAGCCTAGTTTTGTATTCATAATTTAAATATTTTTTTCTTAAGGGGAGATCTAAAATTGTGTAAACTTCCGGCCCCACAAACCCTGGATCCTCCCTTGAATAAGGCCTGGCTTCTTAATGCAAACTCCACTGTAGATCTGTCCTAATGAACTGAAAAAGCAGTCTTAGAAAGAATGAACCAGACATTTTGGAGGGAGCTGGGATTGCTTACAAGCTCAACTTGATTAAATGTTAACCAGTTTATTAAACCAATGTTTTATTATTTCTGCTAATGAGGAGTAGATACAAAACACTAGTTATTACTCCTCTTTCACCTCCACCACTTTTATCATCAAAGTAGCATAGCTTTGAAGCTAAGAATGCACACTGTAGATAAAACTGCCTTGGTTGAAATTCTTCCTAGTTATGTGACATTAACCAGTAACCAACCCCATGTTTTTGCATCTACAAGAAGATTAACAATTCCCCATAGAATTGTGGTTAAGATAACCATCAATATGTATTTTAACTTAGTGCCTGAATACACAGAAAGCACCCATAAGTTAGTTTTACTTATTACTATTTATTACTATTAACTGAGTGATTAGTTAAGGCAGAAACAACTAGTTTCCTGTCTCAAAACCTCAGAAACAGAACCTCAGTTTTCACTGGTGGCCCGTACGCAACTAAAAGACTTCTTCATAAAAAGTCTTCTTGCCAGTGAGTTGTGAGAGGAAGTGTATTCAGAAATCACATTAAAGGAAAGTGACTGCCATTATCTGGTCTTTTCTCATACTCCTTTGAACTTAGGTGTTATGGCTGGAATTCCAGCAGCCATACTGGGTCATGTGCGTAAGACTTTACCTAGTCATGAAGTAAGCAGAAGGGAGTCTGGGTCCCTGATGACCCCATGGAATTGCTATATTAGCCTTGGTTGGCCAGCTCTCAAATTCTTTTATAAAGACAGAGTTCTCAAGTCACCTGGAGGGCTTATTAAAACATCCATGCCCTCTTCCCTCAACAAAGTTTCTGACTCAGGCATGGTTTGGAGCGCAAAAGTCTTTATTTTTAACAAGTTCCCAGGTGATGATGATGGTGCTATGTTTTGAAAGCTAAGGTGTTACGTGTTAGAGAAAGAAACTCTTGTTTAAGCCACAATTGTTTGTGGCTGTTCTGTTATTAAAGACAAGTCTAGTACATTATTTAACTTAAGGAATTAATTCTTCCTGTTCTGCTAAATGATAAAGAGCAGCAAAATGATGAAAAAGCTTTTCAAAGCTAAGCAGAAAGGGTGAATCGCAAATTGAGATTTTGGCCTCTGCACCTTTCATTCATCAAATGAGTACTGAGCCCCTAATATGTGCCTGGCATATATGAAAATAAGATATGGAGCATGATTTAACAGTGGTTACCTGATATTTATGTGGAATTCAGTTGAGTCAGACTCAGTAACCAGTGTCTGCAAGAGAGAGATGAACTAAGCCAGTGATTTCCCTCTACTCAGCTGGTCTAGAAATGGGGAGGGGCATGGGGACAGGGCTGGAGGGAGCCTTAGAAACCACAAATGAAATGCAGTAGTAATCAAGCTCATCTAGACACTGGAATCACCGAGCAACTTTAAAATTCTGATGCGTGGGTCCATCTTCATGGATTCTGATTTAATTGGTGTGAGGACTGTTCGAAGTTCCCTTGGCAATTCTAATGTGCATCCTAGGTTGAAAACCACTAATCTAAACCAACTCAGAGAGGTGAAGCAACTGCCCCAAGATGACAAACAGGGGCAGAGGCAGGTCTTCTGCTCTCCAGCTGAATGCTCTTCATGTCTGACTGGCCCTCAGTCTGCCTGAAGGCCGGGTACACTGCCAGGTTAATTCTCGCCCTGAGTTGTCAGTGACTCAGGACACGTGGTGCTGTAAGCACGCATCTGCTCCCACCTCAGTGACAGAGCTTGCTGCAATTCATCAGAATCCCTAACAAGATTTTCCTTGGTGACAGCAAACAGATTATTTTAATTAGCATTAGGTAATGAATTTAAATGGCATTGAAGTAGTTCCAAAAATCTCCCTTAACTGCCCTAAATAACATGCAGGCAGTACTCTACTGGGATTTATTGTTGAGCAATATCTGTGACACAGCTGAAAAGTTTCCTTACGTGGGACTATTTTCCCTGGTTTTACCTTGAACCTATAGCTGGACTAGAACCTTAAAACCAGAGGCTGCAGGGACTTAGATGTCATCTGGCGTCCTCGCCCCTTACTGGGTGTGCGTATCTCCTTGTGCACTTGTGCCTGAGATGTGGCTGTGGCCCTCAAGCTTAAGCTGTGCTGGTAACGGAGTCATTCTCAATCTCCTGAGAAGCTTTCCGCACTCAGAAAGCCCTTATACTCAGTGAGAAGGAACCCCTGTAACTTGTCTCCTTGATCCCAGTTATGCTCTGGGAATTCATTCCATGCCCTTCACTGCCAAGGGAGTAGGGCAACATCTCTGAGGGCATCTTAGGATTTGAATAGATGTGTTGAGGATGAATACTGCTGTTGTTAGCGTCTGGCTGGAGGGACTGGGAAAATAAGACATTGTCCTTGTGGCCCTGAAAGAGCTCACAAGTGGATTTCTCCTCTCCCTAAATGTCCATAAAGCTGGCAGTAGGTATTTTTGATTCATATTTCCCTGAAAGAAAAAAGCAAGAAGTCTTGCCAATTGGTAAGCCATGAGCTGTGCACGTGCTCACCCTGTTATCACGGTGTTAGTGTCTCTGGGTCAAACCGGATTTGGAAAGAGGGGTGGCCTTCTCTCCCTGACTGGCCTGACCTCACAGTGGACAAAATGTTCCATCACTGGACCTTAGCTGCTTTATGATAACATGGGTTGGTAAAGTGAAATCACATGAGCTAAAGACTCTCAGGTTGCATCTTAAACATAAATTTTATAAAGGCAGATAGTAAAGACAATTACCTAATGACTTTTCTATGGACCACAGTGAAAGTGTTAATTTTGTTTGGTCTCTAAAAAATGTTTAAGTCACATGACTGTGCAATCACATCCCATGTCTCTAAGTTAGGATTGCTTTGATATGGGCTGGTGTGCTGTATAATTATGATGTTAATCACTCAGTATCAGACCCCATGGGTTTAAGGGCATGGTGCCCAACAAGATTGCCCTTCCTTCAGATGCCAGCCAAACTTTTGGAGTCCCCAGGCCACCTGTATTTCTGACCGCCACTGGCTACAAATTCAGAGGTGCTCACAACCCCCTCAGTTTCAATAATTCACTAGACTGATTAACAAAATTCAGAAAAGCACTGTGTTTCCAACTATGGTTTATTACAAAGGATAAAAATTAGGACTAACCAAATGAAGGGATGCACAGGGCAAGGTGTATGTGGGGGGTGGGGTGGCAGCGGGGACACAAAGCTTGCTTGCTTGCTCCCAGTGCAGTCAGTGCACCCCACCATCTCAGTACCTCCCAGTGCTCACCAGTCAGGAAGTCTCACTGAGCTGGATGTCTGGAGCTTTTACTGGGGTTTTATTATGTGGGCATGATAGAATCATGGGCCATGTGATGTAAATTAATCTCCAGTCCCCTTTCCCTCCCTAAAGGATTAGCCCAAAGTCCAAACTCTCTCTAATCACATAATCTTTGAGGCCCCATCCTCAGTCCTGTCATGTCTTAGCAGAAACCCAGGTGAGATCCGAGAGCCTCATGAATAACAAAGACATTCTGAATATGTGGGAAATTCCAAAGATTTAGAGTCTCCCAGGAACCAGGGGCAAAGGCCAGTCCAATTTTTCACATACAACAGGATGACTCACTTAAGTTTGCGTGTAGAGTAGAGGGAGAGATGAGTGAGGTGCTGTCAACAATGCCCCCACTATTACACTCCATCAGAGTGTGCCCCAAAGTGAATGTGAAATGGGAGACTTGAATCAGTGGTTGCTTTACTTGGTCCCCATACACTTCTCACAGGGTTTTGTGATGCCAGTGTTTAAAAGATTACATTCTTTATCATATCGTGCATTATTAAATACATATTTATATATTTATTTGACATGCACAAACCAATTATCTATATTACCATACTTTATAGGTAATTTTCCAGATGATTTTGGCTATATGGGGCTTTTGCCTTACTGACTTTAGAGACTAATTTTCATGTAAAGTACTGTTTCACTATGCAACATCCTAAGCCAACTCTGGTTGAACATTTCTGGGTGTCAAAGAATTCCCTGGTTTTAGAGTCAACCCATTCAATTGTTGGGCAGCTTTCATGGCTAGTAGTTTAGGTTGAGCCAAATCTGACATCTGGTCCTATGACTGTACCCTCTGGAGTCTCATGGAGGACACTGTTAGAAAAGGTCTTTCAATATTTGAAGACAAAGATTCTGTGTGCTAAATCTTTGTTTGAAAGCAGACATTCTCTGGTTTCTTCAATCATTTCATACATTGTTCTGCATATACGGTTTTAGGACAAATTTGTTACCCTTCTCATGGATAATTAATGTCCCTTGTAAAGCACAGTGCCAAGAACTGAATACAATACTCCAAGAATGGTTAAGCAATTAAAGCATAGGTCTTACATCTCCTGATTTAACATTCTATACCTATTATTTCAGTCATCCTGCAATTACCCATTTTTAGCCAAATTACAATTCCTCTACATTTTCACAGAGCGAGTAAATGCACCTGCTGGACACATGTTCCTTGGATGGATGTTCAGCATCCATCTCCCTGTCTCCTGGTAACTGAGTCATATTTCTTTGGCCAGCCACTTCTGCATTCTCAGTCTGTATACCCAGAGGTGGGAACATCACCCAGACTGAACAATCAGAACAGTCTGTTTCCCTCACCAAAAAGATTGGATCTTTTGTTTATTGGGAAAGGGGGCTCTCTTCCCATTGGGGTTGCATTGCTGATAAGAAGAGCATTGAATTACTATGGAATGAAGCCAAGACAGAGGGAAGCAGAATTGAGAAGAATGGAGTAGGAGAGACTGAGTCTGTGACATCATTTGAGTCCAGTTTCCAACTCTGCCTGAAGCCACCTCTAACCTGGACTTTTCAGTTATTTGAAATTGCTGGGAGTTTTTGTTTGCTTACACCAACTTTATCTTTAGTCAAAAGAGTTCTGATATACCTGTTTTCTAATCAGTGGCATGGTAATAAATGTTGAACAGCTTGTTCTTGTGGAGAGGAAAAGAAAAGGTCTGATTTCTAAATGCTAAATGCTTAGTCTAAATACCGTACCATGACCAGTTACAAGCTAACAACATGATGTCAGTCTGCTCACAAATTTTCTGTAAATTCAACCATCAGCTCTTAAAAGCTAGCTTCACACTACTGCTTCTTTACTCAAGTTATTAATCAAGATTTTGATCAAGATTCAACCAAGGATCAAGCTCAGAAGTCAGCTAGAGAATTTTCCTCTGTTGCCCAAGTGGACATGTGTACATCAGTCAACACTGGGTGAGTCCAACAAGCTACAAATAAAACTCTTTTTACTAGCATTCAGCCCATATTTCCACTTTGATATCATGAGAGAATGTCAGAGACTTTGCTGATGGCAAGTCTTCTACATGCTTGCATCCCTTTCTCCATCAATCCAGTCGCCATGAGAAATGAAGTCACCTTGCCATGGCTTGCTTGTAAGGACCCATGCTGCCTCCTGAGTATCACTCCTTTGCATTCTGAATAGCAAACCACCTGCTAAATGCTCTGCGCTAGGGTTTTTATTGCTTGCCAGTGGTTTGTTGTTTGTGGATCTGTCCCTTTTCCCAGTTGGAAACTTGAAGGTTGCCTGTGTCCAGTCTTTCTTCACTTCCACAGATTATTTTGGGTATGTGCCATGGGAGAAATCAGAAATGATTAGAGTTGGAATTTTGTCTAATCTTTGTCATTTTCAATTTGTAATTGTGCCAACATCTATTTTCCTTCCAACAGATCTGCTATTTCTTATGGGTCTAGAGACCTGCCTTATGTGAAGAAACTGGAGTTCTTTTCTAATCTGTTCTCCAATCTTGAGATTTGTGCCCCTCTTAATACTGTTTGCTGTAGGCTTTTTCATGAGAAGCATACTCCCACTGGCAGAATTTTGGGTTTTCTCTAATTTTGCTTCACCCAGACGCTCTTCACTGTCTATTTCAGGTCTCTGGATTTACAACTAACACTATCCCCTCCCAACGTTTAATGTGACTGACTTCATTTTCCTTCTACTAGGGATTTCTTTGGGATAGTTCCACTTTCCGTTCGTCATACTTTAGGTGCTATCCTCAACCCACAAATTGTTCTTGAACTTCTAGGACTATAGGTCTCTTCTTGGCTAAAATTCCATGATCAGCCCTACTTTTCTGTGCATCAGTATAAAGACCTCCCAGGTCATAAACACTACCACCAAACCCCTTCTCTGTGGTTTCCCCGTGAGAATTAATGCCCTTTTAACCTAGTCATTTTTATTTATTGCTTTCATCTTTCAGTTTAAGAAACTTTCTCAGATTAGAAATCATAAGTTGGCAAATGCTTTCTTCCTGTCCCCTGGTAATGGTGATACACCCACAGCCCTGGTCTGGGACCCATTATTTGCATGGCCTTGTCATATCCTTCAGGGCTCAAATCCTGCCCCTGGACATCATCTGTACAGCTACGTCTTCACTTCCCAAATCCTTATTCCAGCTGTCCTTGGGGAAAAGGCCATGAAAGCGAGACCTGTGCAAACAATTCTGTCAGTTGCCAGATAAGAAGCAATAGGGCGTAAGGGCTAGAGCATTCAGAAGGGAGTCATTCTTGGCTTCTGGTTCACATTGGCTACTTGCTGACTCTGTGACCTTGGACAAGCCTCCTTAACCCCTGTGCTTTGCTTTTCTTATCCAATAGGTAAAAATAGTAATGTTTGCCCTGCCCATATCTCACAGTTATGTTCAGAATGAAATGAAATGATGTACGTGGAAGTGTGAATTGAGTATAACACAGGTGACAAGTAACATTACCAAGATTTATCGTGAAATGAAATCAGGTTTGTGGAATCAACATAACCATTCACTCACTATCACCATCTTAGTTTGCTGACTCAGCATCACCATGGAAGGAGAAACAAGACTTATCAATTTGCCAACTCTAATGTCTGTTTGCTCTTTAGTTGATGTGGCTACTAGGGAAGGCACTCAACTAAACAGAGCAAAGGAGCTTTAGGGCTGGTGGAATTGTTTTTACTTCAGACAAGCCTAAATGGAACAGTTTCCACTGATAAGCACTGCAATTAGCTGCTTGCTATCACTTTTAAACAAACTTTTCTCTCCATTTCTGGTGCTGAGGAGAGAGGAAAAGTGCCGGCTTGTTTTCTTGTTGGTAATTTACAACTGATAAAATTAATTGCTGCCCTTTTTAGTGGGCTGTCTAAAAAGTTTGTTTAGAATTCACTGGTAACTCATTAAGTCTCAAGGAAGGGAGAGGTGCCAGATTAGGGCCTGGCCTATGTCATAATTCCTTACCAATTTGAAGTAAAGACTGGTGGAAATAGGGTTTACAAGGGATTTACAAGTTAAAGCAAAGTAATTTGAAAGTCATTGATTATGTGTGAGTATTATTTTGTGAATAACTTTAGGAAAACAAGTGATTATCAAAAATTATATGGCATGGAATGAGTGTGTGCATACCCCCATCACCCCCCCTCCAATTGAAGGCACTTCAGCGCCTCTGAACTCATTGGCTGCGGATCTGTCATCAGATCTTCACCAACATATATAATTTTGCTAGATAGACCACCACCATTTAAAAAGTACCAGAACATTAAAGCAAATCTGGAGAGAGGAAAACCATCTATAAGCATACCAAATTAGCACACCCTTCTGGCTCTTGTTCACAGGCATAGATACTTCCCACATAGTGGAAATAAATTTGAACAACACTGTAAGAAAAAATTTTTCCTAGCCAGATTAAGCCTGTCATCAGAGTAGATAAGTCTAACGTCAGTTATTATTAGTGCTGTGTGGCCTCCAATGCACGAGGACACGGGAATCCTTGACCACCTTGTGCCGGGCTATGGGAGGAGCAGGGTCCTCGGTGCGTGGTGGTCACCATCCTTGCCAGTGGTGCTCCACCCTCGGATGGGCACTCCTCTCCGTGGAAGCTCGCTCTCAGCAGCCCTCCACTCTAGTCCGGAATGCTGCATCTGAGCTACCGTGCATACAGCCCACGTGCTGTAGTGTCCCCAGATGCCCCCCACCAGGGACTCTGAGTGCAGGTCGTGACTTCTGGAGACACAGGATTCTTACTCTCTTCCCAGGGAAGAGAGAGAATGTTGCCCACCAGACTAAGTCTTTTCCACCTCTTTAACTCAAAGCATGTTCCTCCTCTGGGTCTCGGCATAATCCTACCCCCTCAACTTCCAAGTAAAAAACTATATAGTTGAGTCTTCTGATAATTCTTGGTTTTGATCCTGAAATACCAAAGTCATAACCCACTGAGTCAAAAGAATCAAAACTAACAAAAACAAAGAGCAATAATCAAGAAGAAACAAATATTTGGTGTTCCTACTTTAGAAGAAGGAAAGAGTGGTACAAATTATCTTTTCATCCTAAGAGTCTCCTACATTAGCAAAAATAAGTTGTAGCAAAAAAGTTACCAAAATAAATTACTCAATCAAATAAAAAAAGTTCAAAAATGTCGACACAACATTTGGTGCCCTAACAGTTTGAGAAGTGAGGCAAGGTGGAAAAGCTGTAGAAGGAAGCCAGCTTATGGCCAACTTTGGGCCCTAGGGAGGCATGATTTTGATGATGTCATGCAAGTTCATGGATTGTCAGCTTTGTAAACTCTGAATCATAATTCTGTCATCACCAGAGGGTGGTTGATCTCTCTGACTTGTAACCAGGCTTACAGAGCCCAGTGCGTAAACCAGAATGTCAGCTTCCTGATTTGTATCATCAATGTATAGCTGTCAAGCAGATCAAAGCTTGCTCAGCCACTTAATATTCATCAAGTGGCTGCTATGCACCAGGTGTTGTGAATACAGCAGTACACCATACCAACGGTCTCTGCCCGTGGGCATTAGCATCTATGGGTCTCTTGTTCTCTTTCCAGTAAAAACACAAAAAAAAAGCCAATATGTGATCAGAAAGTTGTTTTGTGAGCCTAAAATCAAGGCAAAGGTGGTGAGGTGCATGACACTGAACAGCTAATGGTGTCCTACAGATGCCAAAAGGGTACCCCTGTTTGAAAGTGAGTCTAAAGGTCAAGACCTTTTCCTTTGGAAAATGCCAGGAACAGTGTCTAAACTGGGCCCCAAATCTTTTCATTAACCTCAACCTGATCTCTTATTTTTTTAAAATTATTTTTATTTTGGTATGATTAATCTACAATTACAGAAAGAACATTATGTTTACTAGGTTCCCCCCTTCACCAAGTCCCCCCCACATACCCCTTCACAGTCACTGTCCATCTGCGTAGTAAGATGCTGTAAAATCACTGCTTGTCTTCTCTGTGTTGCACAGCCCTCCCTGTGTCCCCCACGCACTATACATGCTAATCGTAAGGCCCTCTTTCTTTTCCCCGCCCTTATCCCTCCCTTCCCACCCATCTTCCCCAGTCCCTTTACCTTTGGTAACTATTAGTCCATTCTTGGGTTCTGTGATTATGCTGCTGTTTTGTTCCTTCAGTTTTCCTTTGTTCTTATACTCCACATATGAGTGAGATCATTTGGTACTTGTCTTTCTCCACCTGGCTTATTTCACTGAGCATAATACCCTCGAGCTCCATCCATGTTGTTGCAAATGGTAGGATCTGTTTTTTTCTTATGGCTGCATAATATTCCATTGTGTATATGTACCACATCTTCTTTATCCATTCATCTACTGATGGACATTTAGGTTGCTTCCATATCTTGGCTATTGTAAACAGTGCAGCGATAAACATGGGGGTGCATCTGTCTTTTTCAAACTGGAGTGCTCCATTCTTAGGGTAAATTCCTAGAAGTGGAATTCCTGGGTCAAGTGGTATTTCTATTTTGAGCATTCTGAGGAACCTCCATACTGCTTTCCACAATGGTTGAACTAGTTTACATTCCCACCAGCAGTGTAGGAGGGTTCCTCTTTCTCCACAACCTCGCCAACATTTGTTTTTATTTGTCTTTTTGATGATGGCGATCCTTACTGGTGTGAGGTGATATCTCATTGTGGTTTTAATTTGCATTTCTCTGATGATTAGCGATGTGAAGCATCTTTTCATGTGTCTGTTGGCCATCTGTATTTCTTCTTTAGAGAACTGTCTGTTCAGCTCCTCTGCCCATTTTTTAATTGGATTAATTTGCTTTTTCTTTGTTGAGGTATGTGAGCTCTTTATATATTTTGAATGTCAATCCTTTATCGGATCTGTCATTTATGAATATGTTCTCCCATACTGTAGGATATCTTCTTGTTCTAATGATGATGTCCTTTGCTGTACAGAAGCTTTTTAGCTTGATGTAGTCCCACTTGTTCATTTTTGCCTTTGTTTCCCTTGCCCGGGGAGATATGTTCATGAAGTCATTCATGTTTATGTCCATGAGATTTTTGCCTATGTTTTTTTCTAAGAGTTTTATGGTTTCATGACTTACATTCAGGTCTTTAATCCATTTGGAGTTGACTTTTGTGTATGGGATTAGACATTGATCCAGTTTCATTCTCTTACATGTAGCTGTCCAGTTTTGCCAGCACCATCTGTTGAAGAGACTGTCATTTCCCCATTGTTTGTCCATGGCTCCTTTATCAAATATTAATTGGCCATACATGTTTGGGTTAATGTCTGGAGTTTCTATTCTGTTCCACTGGTCTGTGGCTCTGTTCTTGTGCCAGTACCAAATTGTCTTGATTACTGTGGCTTTGTAGTAGAACTTGAAGTTGGGGAGCAAGATCCCCCCTACTTTATTCTTCTCAGGATTGCGTTGGCTATTCGGGTCTTTGATGGTTCCATATGAATTTTTGAACTATTTGTTCCAGTTTATTGAAGAATGCTGTTGGTAATTTGTTAGGGATTGCATCGAATCTGTATATTGCTTTGGGCAGGATGGCCATTTTCACGGTATTAATTCTTCCTAGCCAGGAGCATGGGATGAGTTTCCATTTGTTAGTGACCTCTTTAATTTCTCTTAAGAGTGTCTTGTAGTTTTCAGGGTATAGGTCTTTCACTTTCTTGGTTAGGTTTATTCCTAGGTATTTTATTCTTTTTGATGCTATTGTGAATGGAATTGTTTTCCTGATTTCTCTTTCTATTAGTTCATTGTTAGCGTATAGAAAAGCTACAGATTTCTGTGTGTTGATTTTGTATCCTGCAACTTTGCTGAATTCCGGTATTAGTTCTAGTAGTTTTGCAGTGGGGTCTTTAGGGTTTTTTATGTACAATGTCATGTCATCTGCAAATAGTGACAGTTTGACTTCTTTACCAATCTGGATTCCTTGTATTTCTTTGTTTTGTCTGATTGCCGTGGCTAGGACCTCCAGTACCACGTTGAATAACAGTGGGGAGAGCGGGCATCCCTGTCTTGTTCCCAATCTCAGAGGAAAAGCTTTCAGCCTTTCACTGTTCAGTATGATGTTAGCTGTGGGTTTATCATATATGGCCTTTATTATGTTGAGGCACTTGCCCTCTGTGCCCATTTTGTTGAGAGTTTTTATCATGAATGGATGTTGAATTTTGTTGAATGCTTTTTCAGCATCTATGGAGATGATCATGTAGTTTTTGTCCTTCTTTTTGTTGATGTGGGGGATAATGTTGATGGATTTTCAAATGTTGTACCATCCTTGCATCCCTGGTATGAATCCCACTTGGTCATGGTGTATGATCCTCTTGATGTATTTTTGAATTCAGTTTGCTAATATTTTGTTGAGTATTTTTGCATCTATGTTCATCAGGAATATATTGGTCTGTAGTTTTCTTTTTTTGTGGTGTCTTTGCCTGGTTTGGTATTAGAGTGATGTTGGCCTCATAGAATGAGTTTGGGAGTATTCCCTCCTCTTCTATTTTTTGGAAAACTTTAAGGAGAATGGGTGTTATGTCTTCTCTGTATGTTTGATAAAATTCTGAGGTAAATCCCTCTGGCCTGGGGGTTTTGTTGTTGGGTAGTTTTTTGGTTACCGATTCAATTTCGTTGCTGGTAATTGGTCTGTTTAGATTTTCTGTTTTCTTTCTGGGTCAGTCTTGGAAGGTTATATTTTTCCAAGAAGTTGTCCATTTCTTCTAGGTTTTCCAGCTTGTTAGCATATAGGTTTTCATAGTATTCTCTAATAATTCTTTGTATTTCTGTGGGGTCCGTTGTGACTTTTCCTTTCTTGTTTCTAATTCTGTTGATGTGTGTTGACCCTCTTTTTCTCTTAATAAGTCTGGCTAGAGCCTTATCTATTTTGCTTATTTTCTCGAAGAACCAGCTCTTGGTTTCATTGATTTTTGCTATTGTTTTATTCTTCTCAATTTTATTTATTTCTTCTCTGATCTGTATTATGTCCCTCCATCTGCTGACCTTAGGCGTCATTTGTTCTTCTTTTTCCTATTCTGATAATTGTGACATTAGACTATTCATTTGGGATTGTTCTTCCTTCTTTAAATATGCCTGGATTGCTGTATACTTTCCTCTTAAGACTGCTTTTGTTGCGTCCCACAGAAGTTGGGGCTTTGTGTTATTGTTGTCATTTGTTTCCATATATTGCTGGATCTCCATTTTAATTTGGTCATTGATCCATTGATTATTTAGGAGCATGTTGTTAAACCTCCATGTGTTTGTGAGCCGTTTTGCTTTCTTTGTACAGTTTATTTCTAGTTTTATACCTCTGTGGTCTGAAAAGTTGGTTGGTAGGATTTCAGTCTTTTGGAATTTACTGAGGTTCTTTTTGTGGCCTAGTATGTGGTCTATTGTGGAGAATGTTCCATGTGCACTTGAGAAGAATGTGTATCCTATTGCTTTTGGATGTAGAGTTCTATAGATGTCTATTAGGTCCATCTGTTCTAGCGTGTTGTTCAGTGCCTGTGTGTCCTTACTTATTTTCTGTCCAGTGGATCTGTCCTTTGGAGTGAGTGGTGTGTTAAAGTCTCCCAAAATGAACGCATTGCATTCTATTTCCTCCTTTAATTTTGTTAGTATTTGTTTCACGTATATTGGTGCTCCTGTATTGGGTGCATATATGTTTATAATGGTTATATCCTCTTGTTGGACTGAGCCCTTTGTCATTATGTAATGTCCTTCTTTATCTCTTGTTACTTTATTTTGAAGCGTATTTTGTCTGATACTAGTATTGCAACACCTGCTTTTTTCTCTCTGTTGTTTGCATAAAATATCATTTTCCATCCCTTGACTTTGAGTCTGTGCATGTCTTTGGGTTTGAGGTGAGTGTCTTGTAAGCAGCATATAGATGGGTCTTGATTTTTTATCCATTCTATTACTCTGTGTCTTTTGATTGGTGCATTCAGTCCATTTACATTTAGGGTGATTATTGAAAGATATGTACTTATTGCCATTGCAGGCTTTAGATTTGTGGTAACCAAAGGTTCAAGGTTAGCTTGTTTACTACCTTATTGTCTGACCTCACTCGCTTATTGAGCTGTTATAAACACAGTCTGATGATTATTTCTTTCCCTTCTTTTTCCTCCTCCTCCATTCTTCATATGTTGGGTGTTTTATTCTGTGCTCTTTTTAGGAGTGCTCTCATCTAGAGCAGTCCCTCTAAGATGCCCTGTAGAGGTGGTTTGTGGGAATAAAATACCCTCAACTTTTGCTTGTCTTGGAATTGTTTAATTCCTCCTTCATATTTAAATGATAATCATGCTGGATACAGTATCCTTGGTTCAAGGCCCTTCTGTTTCTTTGCATTAAATATATCATGCCATTCTCTTCTGGCCTGTAAGGTTTCTGTTGAGAAGTCTGATGATAGCCTGATGGGTTTTCTTTTGTAGGTGACCTTTTTACTCTCTCTGGCTGCCTTTAATGCTCTGTCCCTGTCCTTGATCATTGCCCTTTTAATTATTATGTGTCTTGGTGTTGACCTCTTTGGATCCTGTCTCCCAGGAGTTCTGTGTGCCTCCGTAGTCTGAGCAACTGTTTCCTCCCCCAGTTTGGGGAAGTTCAGCAGTTATTTCTTCAGAGACACTTTCTATCCCTTTTTCTCTCTCTTCTTCCTCTGGTGTACCCCTATAATGCAGATATTGTTCCTTCTGGATTGGTCATACAGTTCTCTTAATATTGTTTCATTCCTGGAGATCCTTTTATCTCTCTCTCCATCAGCTTCTGTGCGTTCCTGTTCTCTGGTTTCTGTTCCATCAATGGCCTCTTGCATCTTATCCTTTCTGCTTATAAACCCTTCCAGAGTTTGTTTCACTTCTGTAATCTCCCTCCAGACATCTGTGGTCTCCCTCCGGACTTCTGTAATCTCCCTCTGGACTTGATCCCTTAGCTCTTGCATATTTCTCTGCAGCTCTGTCAGCATGTTTATGATTTTTATTTTGAATTCTTTTTCAGGGTGACTGGTTAGGTCTGCCTCTGCTGATCCTTTCTCAGGTGTAACTATCTTGGTCTGGACCAGATTTTTTTGCCTTTTCATGGTGATTGCAGTGACTGTAGGCAGGTTGCAGGTGTGTCAGCTGGGAGAAGAAAGGCTTTTCCTGCTTGCTGGATGCCTAACGCTTCTCCGCTGCCTGTGACAGCTACCTGCACTTCTGGAGCAGCCACCGGGTTAATCTCCTAAGCTGCTGTGGGTGGGGTGTCCGTCAGAGCAGTGCGGAGGACCCCTGCAGGGAGTGGCAGGCATGCCAGGTGCACTCCTCCGTGCTAGCGGCGACCCTGCTGGGCGGCTGTGTGGCAGCAGCAGCCTTTGGGTCTGGCCTGGGCAGCTGTGCATTGGGCTGGGATTCTGGTCGGCTTCTGGGAGCGCGCCTGCTCCCTCTGCCTCCGCTGCTGGTGCCTGCAGGGCTTTTCCATGCAGGCTTCTACCGGGCTCTGGCTTCACTGCCTCCGGTGTGCGTGAGCCACACCCGGGCTGTTCGGTTGCGCTGCTGTGGGCTAGTGCTGCCGCGCATGGATCTGCTCTCAGTTCCTTCTAGCGCTTCTGCCCCTGGCACATGCTCCCACTCTCCTGCTACTGGGCCCGTGTGTCAGGGTCCGCGCCAGTTGGAGGAACAACTGGCAGGCTGCCTAGTCCAGGGGCTTCAGAGCTGCACTGCCTCCGTTTAGGGTGCCTAAGTTTCCCCGGTATTCCCAGCTGCCGGGACAACTTCTTCCAGCTATGGGGTCCCTATCTCTTTAAGACTTGCAGAAACACTTGCTTTTCTTTTGTCTCAGGGGCGCCGGTTGCAGGTACCTGCCCACAGGTTTTGCTTTTCCGTTTCTTTAATATCCAGCATCCTGTGCACCTTGTGTCTGTGTTCCGGGTGTGGATTTCTAGAGCTGGTTGTTTAGCAGTCCTGGGCTTTCCCTCCCTCCAAGTTCTGACTCCTTTCTTCCTGCCGGGTTTTGGGGTGGGGGAGCGTTTGGGTCCTGCATGGCTGCAGCTTGTATCTTACCCTCTTCATGTGATGCTGAGTTCTCACAGATGTAGATGTATCCTGGCTGTTGTACTGCATCCACTGGTGTCTCTTTTAGGAATAGTTGTATTTATTGTATTTTCACTAATATATATGTTTTGGGGAGGAGATTTCCTCTGAACTACTCATGCCGCCATCTTCCCGTGATCCCCCTGATCTCTCATTTTTAAAAAAATAAAAATGTATGTTAAAATTTAAAGCATAAAGTATCCACCGTGCTACCACCCAGATAAACCATTTGGCCTTTTCCAGGCTTCTAAGTTTAATCATTTCGCCCTTTTATTTCCAGGCTTTTCTTCTCTTTAAAAGAAAACAATTCTGATGTTTTAGTAAAAATGACATATGCTTAATAATTCAGAGAAGTACAAAGATAAATGAATAATCACCCAGAAATACCCATCACTGTTATTACTTTAATACTTTCCTGTCAACATACACCATTTGAGGACAAGGCAGATAAAGTGGTACCAACACTTATTAAGAAACAATGTCATGGTTATACCTGTTGTTTTTACATGAAAACAATTAAGTTTATCTAAACTATCAGCAGAATAAGAACAATTAAAAAAGAATTTTATTAACTACAAGAGCAAATATATATGAGAAGTCATTTTAGTTTTAAAACCTATGAGAAATATTAAGAATTCAGAGGTGTCTAGGTTTATGTGTCCACTTTGAGCAGTGTCGATTGCTTCCCTGTTAGGAAACGTAAGATTTGAATACCCCTACTTCCTTCCATCTCCCCTTGTCCAAACTGCTTATTTCTGTTTGTTGGTTTATGTATATATGTTTGTATGAATGTATGTATGTATTTGGTGACTAGCTATATAACATTCACATTCTGTCTGTGATCATCCCTATGGCTGTTTGGTATTAGCTCCATTCTTTAGTCGTTTTGTTATTGCATCTTCACTCCTGAGTTCATTTTTAATTACCTGGATGCACTTACTCTATTCCCTGAGTTACTTCATATGTTAAGGTCTTTGTTTATTGCCTTTATACTTAAACAATATTCTGGCATTTGGTCATGCTTTCTTTTCCCAAAAAATTTGTAAAAACTGCTTCCCTGTCTTCCTTTATTAAATTTGTACTGCAGAGATGCCTGGAACCAAGTTGAATTTCAACCTCTGTAAGTGATTTGTTTTTCTGCCTTCATGCTTGCATTCTTTGTTTTTGATGTTCGATAGTTTAAGCTTGCTATATCTAGAATTTCTGTAATTACAGTGTGCCCCACTGATGTGAAGATTCAGTTTTATTTATTATGTTACCTTTTTTATACATCTATTCCATGTATTGGTTTTTCCATTTCAGGAAATGAACCCAATTACTGTTCGGTCACCTTTGTCTGTATTGATATCATTAGCTTCTCTAGAATTGATTTAATATCCTTCTTTTTTTAATAAGTACTCACTGTGATTGGCTCATGTCTTTCCCCTGATTTTCAGTGTTGTCTGTTCAGGACCTTGATACTCCTACTTGGTTTATTAGTTCTGTAGTTGGTTTGGTTCCTAATGTATTTTTTGTCTTATTCTTGATGCTTATAATCTTTTTCATGTCATCTCATTTTGGGGCTCTTATATAAGTGAATAGATGAGTAATTTATGAGCAGTTACTCATCTATGTAAGCTGAGGAAATGGAGCCTCCTGTACAGTGTCCAGAAGAGTCTCAGTACTGGGAATCCCTTGCTTTTATTTTAGCCCAGTGAAACCTATTTTAGACTCCCAATCTTGAGCACTGCAGGATAATACACTTGTGTTTTTTTCAGCCACTAAATTTGTGGTAATTTATCATCAGTAGTAGGAAACTAACACACCACTCCTTTGCTTCTCTCCAGATCTTTTATAATAGGATGATTCCAAATGGAAATTCTCAGGGAATTGTAACAGCTTTTGGAATAGCAGGGGTTAGGTTAAAAGTTGGGCCTTTCTGAACTCTTCCACATGATGGCATTTTGTCTTTAGGTTCTTGGCTCCCGATTTATAAAGTTTATTGCGTTATCCTGTTTGCTGTTGATTTGTTTGTTATGCATTGATTTTTGGTTTGGGTTAGCCCACTTTTTTGCCTATTTATTAAGTTTACTTGGAGAGGGAATATTTGTGATTCAGTTTCAGTCTGCTCTCTTAACCCAAAAGCCTGCCTTCACAGATGGGATTCCAGTAGGTCAGTATCACCGTCTAGGCTGTAGCCCTTTCTTTTCTATTCTGTGAAGTTAAGTGTATGGTTTCTTTTGTCCAAATTATCACTACCCCAAACATATAAAAGAAACTTTGAGGCCTTTTTTTCCTGCTCCCTTGAATCATCAAAAAGTGGCCTATCATGTGAACATTTAATGATTTGAACTTTATCCCTGAGTGTCCTCAGGGTGGTACGTGCACAGGACCAGAAGACTATGTGACATATTGCTGTGGTTTGGGTGTTTCCATTCCTATTCAAATAAATTTTTAACTATTTGTGCTAAATTTTCAGACTCCATATGTTTACAACTTTTTTTTTTCTAGTAGTAAAAACTCAGAATGGGAAAGAGGAGAGAGTGATTAAAGGCTTGTTCTTTTTTTTTCTCTAGCTCAACAGTATTATAGCCATGGTTAGTGGTGTTAAACTTTAGGAGGCTGAGTATAAATAAGGAGGAAATTAGAGACACCCTCAGCCTGGTTCTGTCAAGAAATGCCCCCGAATGAAATCCACCTAGACGCTCTGAGATGGGAGCAGCAGTTCCCCTTACCCCACCCAGAGCTGCTTTGAAGTCAGTTGCTCCCTCTAGCAACCAACCACTACCTCCTACCTCTCTTTGACCCCCAAGTCCCAGGCATTCTGGCATATCAGGCCAGTGAGGGTGCAAAGCTGGCCCTCTTAATACCGTGGAAACAAGCATCTTGAGAAACTCAGGAGCAACTGACCTAATCTACTCTGAGAGCCTCAGGCAGCTGAAGAAACGGAGGGAGACTTGGAGAGGAAGGCCACATCTGGAAGTGTGAGCAGTAAAGTCCCAGTAGGTAAATTAAAAAAGCCAAGCCTTTCCATTTGACAGCTTGTCCTGGAATTCGGTCTTAGAGGCCTACTTTACGTTTAGGCAGATAAAACATCAGAGGCCTAGAGAAAGGATCTAGCCTAAGGTAACCCAACAAATTCTGATGCAATGTGAAGGTTATAACCATGTGACCTATCTCTAGAACCAGTTCTCATTTTCCTGAATTTTAGAGCAGAGAGTAAGGAAAATGAAAGAAACAAGAGTAGTTTCATTTTGGTGGGTCAGGGAATGTAATTTGAAACTGACTGGAAAGTTGCAAGAATCATTTGTATACTCTTCACCCAGAGTTAACCAGTTTATATTTGTCCCATGTTCTCATGCTTTCCCTAAATTTATGTACATGTGTATTTTGAAACTATTTGTAAGTAAGTTGGACATAGGTCCCTTTATCCCTAAATGCTTCTGTGTATCTTTCCTTAGACAAAGACATTTTCCCACATAATTAGAGTACAATTGTCAAAATCAGGAAATTTAACATGGATATAATACTCCTTTGTAACCCACAGTCCACATTCGAATTTTGTCAATTGTGCCAGTAATGTAGAACAGTATAACTTCTTTGTTTCTGGCCTGGGGTCTAGTTCAGAATCACATACTGCACTTAGTTGTTACACCTGTTCAGTCTCCTTTAATCTGGAATAGTTCTTCAGCATTTCTTTGCCAATCTTGACCTTAACATTTTTGAAGAGCACAGAAGAGTTATTCCAGCACATCCCTCAACTTGGGTTTTCCTGATTGAATCCGCGGCGTTTTGAGCAGGACTACCATGGCAGTAGTGGTGTGCCCCAGGTGTATCAGGAGCCACCTGCCTTCAGTTTGCCCTGTTATTGGTAATGGTAACTTTGATCACTTGGGTAAGGAGGGCCTGCTTTCTCAACTTCAAAGCTTCTTGTCCTTTTTAAATTAATAAGTAATTTGGGGAAATGAATGTGGAGACTATGTAAATATTATGTTTCTCCTCAAACCTTTGCCCACTAATGTTAGTATCCATTGATGATTTTCTGCCTCTACCATTTGGAAGGTTGCTCTTTACACATAGCTGGTTAATATTTGAAATATTCTCTGATGTATTTTTCCTTCTCAAAGTTCCTCCTTGTTCTATAGTCTTTCCACTGCTGGGATGAAGCCAAGACACACTGCCCCAGGGCCAGGTGGATGGTACAGACCTTTAAGAACAGAGTAATATTCTTGATTCAGTGTTCCAAATGAGTTCTTGAAAGGCACAGCTATCAGTTTTTAAGAGACTTACATTTTTACAGGAAGCAAGATTTGTTCCATCTTCCTTTTTTGCTTTTTTTCATTTTCATTCTCCCTTTCTTTTAATTTTAAAAGTGTCATTTTCGTGATTAGTAGCAAAGCCATACCTCTGTAATAATTAACTCAGGGAAAAATCATCAGAGGATGTCAGAGCCCGTTGGGGAATAAGCCCTTTGCTTGATGCCAGAAGGATTATCTCATGTTTCTTCCAAATTTCAAGGAGAAGATGGTACCTTTGAAGAAAAGATCATGCACTTGTCATCTTGCTCAAATAATCAAACTTAATATCACTAGTAGCAAGACAGCCTGACATTATGTGCCTCCTGATACTTCATCTCTCATTGTATTTAAAATAAACATCACCTGTAAAAGTGTATTTGCCAAAATGGTTTAATCTGAATCTAGTCTCTAGACTCACTTTCTAATTTATCATAAATACATGAGAAAGAGGAACAGGTTAAACGATAGCTATCAGACAAATTCAGAATATGGGATATCTCATTTTCTCATGAGAAACAATAAAGGAGAAGGGGCTGTGATAGAGAAAAAGAGACTATAGAGACAACAGAACCAAATACAATAGTTAATCTTGATAGGATGCTGTTTTGGGTTGTTTTATTAAACCATGAAACAGGTTATTGGGATAATTAGAGAAATTTTAATATGTATGGCTGGATATTAATGAATTAGAATTGTGTGATATGAAATCATTGTCAAATTTCTTATTTATGATAGAGTAATTATACATGAGAATTTCTTTATTTTTAGAGTGTGCGTACTGAAATATTTAGAGGTGTGTTGTGACTGGGGAGACAGACAGTTCTTTATGGGTCTCTTGGATTTCTGCATATCTTGTGAACAAAGACACTAACAGCTTTTGTTCCAATCTTCAGTGTCTGATTAACAGACAGACTTGGAAGAGTGTCTTTAAGTCAAAGAAAAAATGTTTTTATAATATATAATATAAATAATGTCTCCCTCTGGGGTAAAAGTCAGCAGATTTCCTTGCATCCTATTATAAAAGATTTGGGCTTCCTAAACCCAGGTTCCTTAACGTGATACAAACCCCCTATGTATGCAGTACCTATGCAGGCTGCTCTGTGTTACCCCCATGGGAACGGAGGGCAAGAGAAACCAGCATGAATGAGGAGCTGGTGCAGCTTGCTGTGCCATGAGGGTTAACGTCCTGTCTCTGACCCCGAAGCCTTCTATCCTCTATCAGTGTGGTTTTGTCTTACAAACTGGGAGAAAATATTTGCAAAACTTGTATCTGATGAAGGACTTATCTCTATAATATTCAAAGAACTAACTCTTAAAGCTCAACAGTAAGAAAGCAACTGAATTAAAAAGTGAGCAAAAGATTTGAACAGACACCTTGCCAAATACGACATACAGATGGCAAATAAGCACACAAAAGAAGCCCACATCATACATGTCATTAGGGAAAAGCAAATTAGAACAAGATGCCACTACATACCTATTGAATAGCTGAAATCCAAAACACTGACAACACGAAATGCTGGCGAGTCTGTGAAACAATAGGAACTCATTCAGTGCTGGTGGGAATGCAAAATGATACAACCACTTTGCAAAAGCTTAGCAGTTTCTTAAAAAGCTAAACAGTCTTAGCATTCAGCAATCACACTCCTAAGTGTTTACCTAAACTAGTTAAAAACTTATGGCCACATGAAAACCTATACACAAATGTTTATAGCAACTTACTCATAATTGTCAAATGCTGGAGCAACCAAAATGTCCTTCAGTAGGTGAATGAATGAGGCCTATCCATATATAGTGTATTATTCATCAACAAAGAGAAATGAGCTATCAAGCCATGAAAAGACAGGGACATTGAAATGAAAGAAGCCAGTCTGAAAAGGTTACATACTGTATGTTCCAACTATATGATGTTTTATAAAGGCAAAATAAGAAAGTAAAAAGGTGAGTGTTTGCCAAGAGTTTGATGGATAGGGGATTGCATAGAGACAAGTAAGTGGAACACAGGAATTTTAGGGCCTTGAATCTCTTCTGTATGATACTGTAATGTCAGACACAGGACATCATACTTTTGTCAAGTCCCATAGAATGTACAACACAAAGGATGAAATCTAATGTGAAGGATGGACTTGAGTTAATAATGTATCAGTATCAGTTCATCAGTTGTAATAAATGTGTCACACCAATGTAAGTTATTAATAGGAGGGACTGGGTGGGAGTAGGTGTGGGAAGAGGGCTGTATAGAGAACCTCTTATACTTTCTGCCAAATTTTCTGTAAACCTAAATTTTTAAACGGTAAAAAAAATACAGAGAGCATCCTAAAATATAGGAAATGTTAATTGGTGTTGAATCTTGGCAGAAGGTATGCAGATTTTCATTTTATTATTCTTTCTATTTCTCTCTATACTTTTTCTAATAAAAATGAGGAAGCTGACGCCAGGTCCAGAGGGCTCAGAATATTCAGTGTGTGTCAGTGGGGAAATGCATGATGGTGCAAGACCAGGGGTTCTGCCAAGCAGAGGCTGAAAGAAATTCTCATCTGGGGATGATTCTTGAGAGGATTGAATGAGCGGGTAAGGCTGAGCCACTGCTGAGAGTTTTTGCAGAAGAGGGCAACCTTTCTCCTAGAGGACAAGGAAGACACATCCTAGTGGGCAGTTTGAGGAAAATGTAAACCCTCAGGTAACTGATAAGCTCTGAGGACAGAGGAATTTTGTGTCTCTGTTGCTAATGGTTTATTTGAGGGAGACTTTAAGTGTCTCACAGGAGCCCAGGTATGAGGGCATTGGGCATAGCAGAATGGACACAGCAGCATGTTGGGGCAAGAAGGGCCTGAGAGCGTAGCCCAGAGCTGATCTCCATTGTGGCTGTGAGGGCCAGAGAGCAGCCAAAATTCTTGTGGTGGGCAGGAGGAAGGCACAGAGCAGCCTGTATCCACCAGAAGCAGCATCTTTCAAGGACAAGGGCACCTGAATGGTGGATTCCTTAGGTTAGTTGATGAAGAACAAAGTACAGATGGATGAGCTTCTCAGTGAAGGGTACCAGCAGAGAGACAATCAGGGGCCAGATGTCCACCGTACCCCATTTTCCATGCCATGATGCCATATGAACTTCCTGTAACCCCAGGTGCCACTTGTGGGGTGAAAGAGAAGAGGAATTAATTAATTCAAATTAATTAGCATTTTCCCACTTAAGACTATTTACCTGGCCCTATATCCCTAGGCTGACTCTTCCCTTTCTTTGAAGGGGGATATATAAATAAATGTATTTCTTTCTTTGAAGAAAAGGAAGGGGGGGACCTGACTTCTTTATCCTTCATAGAATGTTATAAAAATTAGCCAAAAAATACAAAACTGCAATACCCATAAGGTATTAATTCATTGCATCTTCATCTAAAAGTTTTTGTATTTATATTAACAAGAATTATGTGCATTCTGTTACACCTGCAGAAGTTAACTTCTCTCTCTACAGAATTGCAAAATAGTCAGACTATGAAAGGTGCAGATCTCTGCAGAATCAGATAACCCTGCAAAGTTTGTCTAAATACCTAGCATTCTTTTGAAAGGACACTCAATCTTTCTGAGCACTACAAAAATTTTCACAGGTTTTCCTAATATATTTAAGTCGTATGGACTTAAAATCTGCAGTGCAAAATTCTGTACATCAACAACTGGGTGGAGAATATAGTCAACTGTTCACTGTACAATTGTTATCAAATGAGAGAAATTTTATATCATTGCTACACACACACATACACGCACACACACATACATGGAGATGATTAGGCAAAAAAAATACATTCCATTCATTTTTCTTGAAGACAGCCTAGACTTGAGCTTTGAAATGAGGCAGGCGTACTCCAGAGAACTGTGTGTCCAGAACACACTCTTTGGGCCCCTTAGAAATGCATCTACTAACCTGGATCCCCAACTCACACCTAGGGACACCCTGAGAAGCAAACATACAAAAGTATAGAGATGTCTTGTGCTAAAAAGCACACTTGACCTCAGCCCTATCCATTCCATCCTTGAAAGACTTTTCTAAGTGTGAACAGAAGACTCTTATCTCTGTTTATGCTCCTATAACAGGGAAGGGCATTTTCTCCTCTATCCCTTCCAGCAATCAGAGTTTCTGGGAATCAGAATCCTTGATTGGGCCCCAGCATGAGTATTTTCAGATATCCCAGATGTCTCTAATTCACATTATAGGGTGAACAACAATGCATTTAGGTTGCAAAACTTCTCTCAGAGCAAAGGTTTCTTTTAAACTTCTTTGTAACCCTCAAGCAGGACACATGTCCTATATAAGTTAAGATAATGTGATTTGATTATGAGGAGAGTTATAGAACATTAAAGGAAATTTGTGGTCCAAAAGGGACTTGTCCAAAGTTATTCATCCACTCAATGGCAGAGCCAAGATCAGAATCTGGTGTGGTAGGCAGAACGCAAAAATGGTGCCTATGACCTTCAAACCCTGGTGTTACTTCTGTGATCAGTTATGTTATGTGACATGGGAGATTATGCAGTTGGGCTTAATCTAATCCGATGAGCTCTTTAAAAGCAGGTTTCTCCAGCTAGTAGCAGAAAACAGAAAAATTCAAAGCATGAGAAGGATTTGATGGTAGGGTAGTTTTCTATTGCTGAAAGGGAGGAGGTGTGGAAGTATCTGTGAGTGGCCTTTTGATATAATAAAAAATATGTATACTTGGTTTGCATCTCTGGTTCCTAGCACAGAGCTCCTAAACCCTTATACTTTCCTGATAGGGGTGAGAAGAGTGTCTTCTGTTAATCATAAGTCCCTCTCAAACACACCTGGGTTTATACTAATGAGGTGACTCCTGGCACATCAGGATGAGGGCTGTAGCCCCACGAACGGACCAGGTGGTTAAAGAGTTGGAACTCTCAGCTCTACCCTCACCCCCACCCTCCAGGCCCATAGAAGGGCTGGAGGTTGAGTCGATCACCACTGGCCAGTGATTTGACGAGCCGTTCCTATGCAATGAGAGCGCATCATGGTTGGTGAACACATCCACATGCTGAGAAGGGAGTGGACCCCAACTCCGTAAGCACAGAAGCTCCTGGATAGGACCTTGCCTTAAACACCTCTTTATCTGGCTGTTTATTGGTATCCTTTCTAATAAACTGGTAAACATAGGTGTTTCCTTGAGTGCCATGAGCTGTTAGAGCAACTTCTCAAACCTGAGGAAGGCATCGTAGAAACCCCTTGACTTTATAGCCAGTCAACCAGAAGCATTTATAGCCAATCAGTCAATTATAAGTGTCCTGGACTTGTAAGATGCATCTTGTGGGACTGAGCCCTTAACTGCCGAGTCTACACTAACTCTGGGCAGTTAGTTCAGAATTGAATTAATTCATAGGACACCCACTTGGTGTCTGCAGAGAACTGGAGAATTTCTTGATACAGAAAAGCCCACACATTTCGTATCAGATGTAGGGTCAGTAAAAACAGATCACAGATTTTGAGGAGCTGAGAGTGATCTCTGGCCAACAGCCAGGAAGAAGTCAGGAACCTTAGTCCTCCAACGGAAAGGCACTGCACTTGGCCAGCAATCTGAATGAGCTAGGAGACAGTTGATCCACAGGACCATCAGGGCCACAAAAATCTAATACACCAGGTCTTAAGGCCTTTTGCCTTCATAGCATCTGGTATCCTCAGCCCTGCGGGAAGCTGGTCCTTCTGTTTCCCTCGTGAGGGGTGGTGCAGTGGTTTAGAGAAGTGAAGGAATTTGAGGTAACTGTCTGTCCCTGGATGGTTTGCATTTGTTACTTTAATAGCCAACAATATGGAATTTTCCACTTTTACAGATAAAGAACCTGACGCTCAGCAGGGAAAATAAATGGCCCAAGGTCATGCTGCTGGTACGTGCAGAGGTTCAAATCAGCTCTGTCTGACCCCGTGTGGTTTTGTGCTGATGACGCCCGACCTTGTATTAGTTCTCTGGGCTGCTCTAACAATGTACCATAAACTGGGTGGCTTAAACAACAATTTATGGTTCCCGGCTCTCCAGCTGGAAGTCAGAGATCAAGAATAGTTGATTGCTTCTGAAGGCTCAGGGAGGGCTCTGTTCCATGCACTTCCTCTAGTTTCAGGTGGCTTATTGGCAGTCAGCATTCCTTGGCTTGTAGAAGCTTCACTGCAGCCTTGCCATCATCTTTGCATGGCGTTTGCTCTGTGTATCTGTGTCCAAACTTCTCCCTTTTAAATGGACACCATCCTTTTGGAGTAGGGCCCACCCTAATGACCTCACCTTAATGTGATCTTCTGCAAAGATCCCATATCACACTCACAGATGCAGGGAGTGAGGACTTCAAATGCTTCTGGGGGAACACAATTCAACCTGTACCACACCTCAGCTTGGGCGCTTATATGAGAAGCATGCCTGTGTGCAGATGTGTGCTGCCTTGTCCCATTAATCCCAGAATTGGAGGTTGAAATCTGTGCTCAGGGTGTAGGCAGAAGGAGAAAAGGAAACTTTGTGTTTCTTTTCCTGTCCTTTCAGTCTTCCCATTCCGTATCTCTCCATCTCAAGCCTTCAGGGGGTCACAGCTCCTAGGATCCCGGGCAGAGGAAGTTGTCAAACCTTCCCCACCTGTTGCTCCCCACTTTGTGATCCAAATCCTGCCTGTTTGTCAGCAGAGCTGCAGAGAGGCCACGAGTGCCCACCAGATGAGAATGGGGTAGAGGGGCGTGAGGGTGTTTCAGGGCATTGGGGGGGAATTCCTGGGAGGAATGCAATGACTGGGCCCCCACCAGAAGGCAGGTAACACTCCTGCCATCGTTTTACTTTTTTCTCTTTTTACCAGAGGTGAGTCTATCAACTCTGGTTAAAAAAAAAGAAAAAATTCAACCTTTTGTTAACCTTACACTGTGAGCCAGGCACTATTTCACAAGCTTTAAATACAAGACCTCACTTTATTCTCATCATCATACTCCATGTTTTATACTTTGCAGAGCGTTTTCTCCTCTAACCTTTACCACGTCCTTTTGAGTGAGCAGAACAGATTTTGTGGATGGGCACGTAACTAGCTTGATGTCACCATGCGTGATGTAGTCAGGACTCAAACTGAGTTCACAGAAGCAGCCAGACTTTTCCTGGAGCAGCTAAAGGCCCTACACCACAGGAGGTGTGTTTTTCCTGCCTGTTGTTGGTAGACCTTTTAGAATTTGCTTCCTTCTAAGGGCCGTGTGGAAGACATCTCTGCCCCGTTGTGATGTTCATACATGCCGCTCTCTTCCACACACATCCAGGCGGGCCCACACGGGCCTCGTGATCTCCCTTTCAGGAGGAAACTGTGGCTTGGCCTTGACAGGCTCTCAGATGGTTCTGTGTCCTCCCCATCAGTGTCTCCTTCCTCCTTCCATGGGACCATTCCAAGCAAGGCCTCAGCCTAGGGCTGTCCTACTTCCTAGCTGGGCTTTCTGTCTTGAGTCTTTGCTACCTATTCTTTGGGGTGCACAGGGCCGGCACATGTTAGATGCTCTGCGGAGAATGATGATGGTCTGTGTTTATGTATTAGAAATCTATTGCTGCATAAAAAATTACCCAAAACATAACAGCTTGAGACTGCACATATGTATGAGCTCATAGTTTCTGCGGGGTGGAAAACCAGGCAAGATTCTACCAGGTGGTTCTGGCTTCAGGTCTCTCATGAGGTTGCTGTCTGGTTGTCCCCTGGGCTTGCAGTCCTCTTGGGCTGGTGGATCTGCTCACCCCTGCAGGCAGTGGTTAGTAGGACTCAGCTCTTTTCTAGCTATTGACTTGGATACCTCACTATAGGGGCCTTTCTGTGACTTCCTGAGTGTGCTCACAACATGGCAGCTGCCTTCCTCTAGAGCAGGTATTTCAGAGAGAGCCCAGGACAGAAGCTGCAGTCTTTTGTTACCTAATCTCAGGAGGGAGATTATACATACGTCACACCCTATCTTATCACACAGATCAGTCCTGGTACAATGTGGGAAGGCACTACACAAGGGTGTGGGGCCATTGGAGGCCATCCTGCAGGCTGGCTACCACAATTTGTCCATACAAATACTTCACATTTTTCACAGAACTTCTCATACAGTATCCCATTTTTTAAAACTTTTTTTTTTGCATGGATTTATCTGTATTCATTGCATGAATTAGGTAATTCATGGCTTCAAATTTTGCCTCTGTAAAATGGGGTGCAGAGGAGAGAGGATTGGACCAGATATTCTCTGAGGATCTGTCCAGTTGCAAGAGCATTTTCTAAAGTGTCTGGGACTACCCCATTTGACAGACAGATAAACAAAGGCAGAGAGTTGGAACATTAACCCAGTGTCCCAAGGCAACCTCTGGCAAAGCTGGGAGCAGAAGGCCATTCTCAGGACTGTGGGACCAATCACATCTGAGCCAGCCAGGAGTTAATCTGTTACCTGGGTTGCACTAGTATTAATACCAGTAGTACTAGGTGTACCACTACCACCTCTGCCATTCATTTAGCACCTACTAATTGCCATGCCCGTTATCCATATGAGTCACAACCATGCTATGCCACAGGAATTATTACACTTTACAAGAGGAAAAAACTAACCCTCAGTGAGTTTTACCTGAATGATTGGCCCTACATCACCAAGGAATGAGTGGATAGCGAGTGTTTGAAATTTGGAGGCTGGACTGAGGGTAAACTGAAGCAGGACACACCGAACGCAAGGTGACCTGTCTGGCCAGATGCACACTGTCTGGCCAGGCAGCAGCACCATGCCGAGAGGGTGAAGCAGCCTCCAGAGTAGCCTGTGTGAAGGATGACCTTGACTCCAAGCAATCCGACTGCGTCTGAAGCAGGTGAACCGCTGTACTCTGAGCCAAGAACAAAATGGGAAGAACTGCAACATGCTTGCTGGACACACAGCGTGGTGCCCTTGACTTCCAGGCTGCGGGAGCACCGCCAACGTGGCAGAGGGAAAGAGAGAAGTGAAGAGTCTATCTTAGGATGCCGTCTGGACCTCTGCACTTACCTTGCTGGACCCTGAAATTCCATTTCAGGAAATTCCCCTCTCTCCTGCTGGGTTTGGGCCACTCATACCCCAAACTCTAGTTTCTGTTGCCTTTCAGGTCCATGTGATCCCCACCTACCCCTTGATGTGCTCTGACCTCCCCAAACAAAGTCCTGAGTAGCAGCTCTGAAAACTTCTTCAAGAAATTCCTAATTCTTTCTGGGACGAGGGAGCCCAGTGCCTGGCGGCCTGTAATTCATTTAGGAAACTGAGGGGTAGGGAGGAGAAACTTACTTTCTTACGCTTCTGAGTCTCTTCCAGCAAGGAGACAAAAGCAAAACTTATTAACTCATTACATCATCCTTCCATTTATCCCTTGCAAGAGCCCAATGTACCTGTTCTTATTTCCCCAATCTTACATACAAGAAAGTGAGGTTCAGAGTGGTTAAATGGCTAGCCCTAGGTGTACAATTAGAGACAGAGTCAGCATTTGAACTCAGATATGTGTAACCTGAGGCACAGGCTGTAGCCCTGATAGCGATGGGCGCCTATCACATGCTGGACTCTGTCTTCTAGATGTTTTCTGGATGTTGTCTAATTTTAAGTCATGCAACAACTCTGTGAGATAGGTATTATTGGGACACTTTGTGGATTATAAAACTGGCTCAGCAAGATTAACTTGCCCAAAGACAGAAGGCATAGGCAGGAGTCAAGTGACATGCCCTTGTTAGGGGTGCAAGGTGGACCCAGGACTGCATGTCCCTTCCACCTTCTGTATTCATAGTATTCATAGCTTTACCACCACCACCTGCCCTTAGATCAGCAGGACCCTCTCACTGCCTCCTCATACACGCTTATGAGAGTCACCATACGAAGCTTAGGACCCCCTCTGCACCAAACTTTCATTCTGACACCACTTTTTCTGACCCCAACTCCTACCCTCCCCAAATGCTACAACCCTTCCACTGTGGCCCTTGGAAGTAGAGTCTGTCATTCCTCCTATGCCCTGAACCTTTCATTTGACTGTTGAGTGCTTTCTCTCCCTGACAGTATTACATGTTTTGCAGTGGAGGCACTTCTGGATGCACAGCTCTTCATTTTGTGGGACTGTTCTGTGCCATGTAGAACACATAGCCTTTCTGGTCCATCTGCACACTAAATACCAGCTGTATTTCCCCAGTGAAACGATAATGCCCCTCACTGCCAGCTGGTTCTCCCCTGAGGGCCCTGTTTCCCTGCATCCTCTCAAGGGGTGGTAGTTTCCTATTCAACAGCCCTTACCTGTTGAACCTGGAATTACATATGTGCCCTCTTTGCTTCTTATTGCTGCTTCCAGATCATTCTGCCTCCCTCCTCCCAAACTCCTCCAAACCAAATCTGAATTGCAAGTCTTCAGATCCCAGCCGGCCCTTCTCACAATCCTTTACTGACCTTCAGGCTCTCCCTCTAATTCCTTGAGGACTAGGGCCTGGCCTGCCATCACCCTCTCCAACACCACTCCTCTCTAGTTCTGGGTGACGTTAATATCTGCAGAGAGGAAACTTCCAGTACCGTGTGTCTGAGCCCTTCACCTCCTCTCCTCTCATTGTTGTATCTCCTACCTTAGTTCAGACATTTGCTCCATGCTTTTACTCTAGCACATGTCATTCAGGGACCTGCCCCCACTCCCTAAAGTCAGTTTCAAATGGCCCACTTTTTGTTCATCACCATCTGTTTTCCCAGTTCACTCTAGTGTCTAAACGTCAAAAATTCTTTTATTGCACCTGGACCTACAATCCATTGATCCTTCTGCTTTTTCATTGTTTCATATGACCTCACTAGTGTGTGCTCACCCCAGGGCATTTGCTCTTTTCCCAGGTACCTGCAGGGTTAACTCCTCAGTTCCTCAAGACTTTGCTCTGATACCATCCTTCACCATGGTTGTCTTCTTTAAAAGTGCCCCTCCCCTCAGTATGGTTACTTCCAATGGATTGTCTTCACTGTACTTACAACCAAGATACTACTTATTTCCCTTTTTTTTTTAACTGCCTCTGATGGAAGCTTTATGAGGGCAGGGAATTTTGTTCACTGTAACCCCAGACCTAGAACAGTGTTGGCACATGTATGGTTATCAGTAAATATTTGTTGAATGAAAAAAAAAATGGGCTAGGGTTGCATTTTGAACCCAGGTCAGTTGGACTAGAAAGTTCTTCCTCTCCACTCCTCTGTGTCCTTTCAAGATGGACCACAGTTATGAACTAGACCATGGGAGCCATTGAGTTTAGTGGTTCTCCTTAGGGTATGGGTGAGAGTCTAGGGAAGAAGTGTCATAAAATACCCCAGATATGGGTGATTGACAATATAGTACCAATTTAAATTTTGAGAAGATGGAAATTCAGATGGATTGCTGATCTCATGAAGGCATGAGCCAATTTCATTGCTATTATATTCTGTTCCCACTCTTCTTTCTCTCTCCTGCCTTCCTATCTTAATGTTCCTCTCTTCCCCTCTTCTTGGTAGCTGTTTTCTTTCCCTCCCTCCCTTGGTCTCTGCCTCTCATTTTCTTACCTCTCACTCCTTGACCCCTTTTCTCCTGTCCTTGGCTTTCTCAAAGAACAAAGCAAATTATTTTTTGGAAAGAATTTTAATTTCCAAGGTATGGGAAAAATGAAATTGTCCCCTTTCCCGGGGTTCCCTGGAGCATCCTGCACTTTAATGAAATAAATGGCCTGGAGGAAGACATGAGTGGAGGTTGGTTGGTGGGTCTCTGTGAGCTGGGTTCGCCCTCATCCTCCCTGCTTGGCCTCTGCAGCTCTAGAGGGGTGGGCGGGACAGGGCAAACTTGTGGCTGGCCCCTTGCCCTGTGCTACTTCTAAAATAGAAATAAACGACAGCCTAGAGATTTTGAAGAAGTTGGAAAGAAGAGGGAGGGAGAAGTCCCTCTTGACAGTGAATTTTGAAGTTGGTAGAAAAACAGTCATCTTCCTGAATGTCAGGTTTTCAATTCCATGGATGAGTTGGCCTAGGGGAGGCCAGTTTTGCTCCCTCAATGAATTAGTCTGCAACAGCTGCAAGTGGAAGAACCAGAGGGGAGTTTCCGATGGCGGAGCTCTCACCCCACGAAGAGGAAGCAGAGGTGTCCAGAAAGTGCACCCAACGGAGTCTGGCAGTCCTTGCTGGGCAGCATGTGGGGCGGTGTGCGCAGAACCAGGACTTTGGCTTCAGGCATACTTGAAATCAAATCCTGGCTGCATATTTTCTACCTCTGAAATCTTGTCATACTAGTTAACTGCTGTATGCCCTAATTTCCTCTTCTGTCAAATAGAGGTAACAGTCCCTGCCTCATTGGGTTGTCCCGAAGACTGAAATAATGGATACTAATGACAACAGCAAAGATGGTAATTATCATGAATTTAGGTATTTACTGTATGTCAGACATTGTGCTAAGTGTGCACATTAGCTCATAGGAGTGCCCAGAACAATGCTTGGAACATAATGGGTGCATGATACATTTAAAGTAGCCTTATTATCTAGCACTGTGTAGACGAATGAGAAAATTACTTCTGGTTACATGAACATTTAAGACATGAATATTTCAAGTCAATTCTCTGTTGTGAGATGGAGAAGTTTCAGCTCCCCTGGAACCGTGATACAAAAAGAACTACTCACCAAGATGGATTAGGTTATGGCTATAGAAAGAAACATCTCCAAAATCTCAGTATATCCAGTGGAAGTCAGCCTAGGGTTCTGCTTATTACTGACACATCACCATGGTGGATAGATGCTCCACTTTGACATCTGTTTCCACAGTTTTCAAGACAGAAAACAAGGAGGACTAGTATAGAGAAGAAGCGACTAAAGGCTTCTGCCCAGTACATGTCTCTTTTGCTCACATTTGTTTGTCGAAAGAAGCCACTTGGCCACATATAACTTGAATATAGTGGACAAATCCACTCTCCCATGCACATATTCCAAGAGAGCTACAGTATCTGTGGACGTCCAGTGACAGTGGCTCTGAGGTGCTCTGGAGAGTGAATGTAAGACCAACACGAACTGAACATCACTCAAGAGATCCTGTGCGAGGTACTTTGCGTTCATGTATCAGCTCACCCTCCCAAGTAGGTGTTAATAATCTCCGTATTATAATTTAGAAAGTGTTAATTAGGGAGGTTCACTTGCAAAGACTTGATAATATTGAGGGTAGCTTAAGGATAGTCTGCACAGGTTTTCTGGGTTTACAGGGAAATCCTTCAAAAAGAACAGTACCCTAAGAGGCCATAGAAACTGACTTTTTAGACCCACTTAATTTTAAAGTCTGAGCACATGCCAGGATGGCAAACAGGTCTTGAGTGTCAACTCTGACAGATTTGTGTTGGCTGCTAGAGAACTGTGATGAGAAGCCTTCTTTCTCTCCAAAGAGAAAGAGTAATGTGATTGATTAAGGATGTCTGCTCTGGGCATAGGAAGGGGGCTGGGTGTCAGCATGGGAAACAGATGTTTGCCATCTCTGGGCATTTTTCTTAACTTCTCTGGGTTTCAGTTATATCATCATTTACAAGGATAATAAAACCTTACCTGAGTGATGGTAGAAGCCTGGCCAAGATGATTTCTTGGTGTCCTCAGAGGGCACCAAAACTTTTGTTCCTGTTTCATCATGTAGTTGTGAAAATCCATTAATGTATATGGGAAGCAGCTGGGGGGAGGAACTCAACAGACTGAGTCACTGGAAACTGCTCCTAAGGAGAACAGAGCCAGCCTTCTACAGGAAGGAGCAGTCATTTATTGACACTTGAGGGTGCCAATCATCACTGCCCTCCAAAAACTGAGAACTAGCTCTGCTCCTGGTCTGAAAATCTAAGGGCTGTTTTCTCAGTCTGGGGTGCTCTGATGGGGAGGCATGAATCCTCAGAGAAGCATGCTCATCTTTTTGGTGGTGATTTGGGGAACACGAGCAATACATTTTTCTTAAGGTAGACATGATGTATTACTCAGGATCCTAATGGGAAAGAGAAGGCACACTCAATGGGTTTATTCAAAGAGATTTTAATATTCTATCTATAGAGCTGTAGGCAGGATTAAGGAAACTAAGAAGGGGTGGTGAGATCCTCAATGATTAGCGACAAGATGCCATTATACCACTCATAGGCTCAAGGGACAATGAGACGGGAGGTGTTACGAGAACCTGTGAGAGCTGCAGCCAAGTAAGAGGGCTGCTCACCTGAGCCATGGGGGTATGAACTCTGTTGCTGCCTAGACAGCCAGCACACAGGAAGAGGGTGGGGAGTAAAAGCCTAGAATGTTCTCTCATCTGTTGTTATTCTTCCAGAGGACAAGGGAGTGGGGTGGTATAGAGATGGGACACAGAACCCTTGGACATGCAGGGCAGAGAAGGGTGAATCATGGCTCTAGGGCAAACGGAGAGGGCCTGGTATACAAAAACAGACATGTAAATGAATACACATAGGGGCATTCGCATGAGTTTTGAAGATGTGTCAGCAGAGTTGAACAGGGAGGGAATAGGGAGTGCTGAGGTAGAGGGAATCACATTCATCCTGATTTGGGGGGTCAGCACCTGGGAGAAGGGAATTTGAAACTCAGCAAAATTAAAACCTACTTTCTGGACCTGGAATCTTTGGAAACATTTTGCTGTTGTCTGTAGGTGAGAACCTACTCCTTGGAATGGCACAAGGAAGGGAGCCCAGAAGTCCCTCAGGGTGAAGGTTGGGATCCACTTGCACAAGGAGATGACCCTTTTTGTGCTCTTTGTGGGTAGTGCTTGCTTTGGAAGATTTTACCTTCTTTCCTCTCTAACAAAGGAGGCCATTCCAGCTCAGCAGTCAGATCCACAGCTTCTGCTTCCAGTGCTCTGTGTTGTTCTGGAAACCTGGCCAGCTTCTGGGCCGGAACTGGGCGACTGTCATGTTTTCTTCTTTGTCAGTCCCATTCCCTGACCAAAAGTCAAACACCCCATCCCCACCCCATCTCAGAGCAGATGCCCCCTTGAGGGCAGAAGAAAGGCCTACAAGTGCATTGCCCAATAGGTAGCCTGTGACCAAATGGGCCATTTAAATTTTAAATGAGATTAATTAAAATGAAATAAAATGAAAAGTTTAGTTCCTGAATCACACTAGCTGCAATTTCAAGTGCTCAACGGTCACACACAGCTGTATGGTATTAGGGCACAACATGCCCATCAGTATGCAACATCCCAGTGGGCAGATGGGCCCAGATCTTTGTGCCTGGCCGGGGATGGGGAGGGTAGGGCCTGGCAACAGGATTCAAACACTGTCTTCACCCACAGGACCCTCTCTGCAATGACAGGTGACTGGGCTTTTAAGGTTTTCCTGTGCAGCCAGCAAAATACAGTTGACCCTTGAACAATGTGGGCTTGAAGTACATGGGTCCATTATGAATGGATTTTTTCAGTAAATATGTTGGAAAATTTTTTTGGAGATTTGTGACAATTTGAAAAAGCATTTTTCTTTCTCTAGCTTATTATAAAATACATTATATGATACATATACAAAATATGTGTTGACTGTTTATATTATCAGGAAGGCTTCTGATCAACAGTAAGCTATTAATAGTTAATTGTTTGGGGAGTCAAAAGTTACGTGTGGATTTTTGAGTGTTTGAGGGGGTCTAAGACTCTAACCCCTGCATCATTCAAGGATCAGCTGTGTATTAATGATGATGACAATTGCATTCCACACTTATTTAGTTCTTACCAAGTACCAGTGTGCTGTCACCAGCACAACCCTAAGGGAGACACTATTATTTACATTTTAACGATGCTGAAACTGAGGCTCAGAGAAATTGGTCACACAACTATTGGGTTATGACATATGAAATTGCCAATATTCAACCATTTTCTATGAAAATGGCAATTTCACATCATTCAATCTCATGGTAAATGGCAGAGCCATGTTTCAAGTCTAGATCCAAAATCGTATGAAGTTCAATGTGGCTAAGCCTCTGTAAGTGAGCACCTTGAAACCTACTTCAAGGGCTGTTAAAGGATTAAATGAAACAGAGTTGGTTCTGTGCCTGTCAAATGTTCTATTTAACTCCCTTCTGTCAGTCTCATTCTTTGGGAGACAGAGCCCAACTGTCTGAGCTGATGTGGCCAGGGAGATTGGGAAAGGGGTCTCGAGTCATCCTCTCTGGGCCTTGAGCAGAGGGAGGGGAGAGGGGCACTAGCCTTTCCTATAGCTCTTAACTGCTCCAGCAGCTGCGCGTCCTCAGCAAACCCCTTCCCTGGAGACCTTGGAAGTGGGAAGTGTGGAGGCAGACTGGAAGGGGCTGCTGCTGGACTGAGTGTGCACTTGGTTACATAAGCTGTGCTCCAGACCTCCTGCATGTTGTAACTCTTGTTTTCATGATTGTTTTTGGCAAGGAGCTTGATTCAAAATCTCTCCCCCTCTTCTTTGGCAAGAAAGGAGAGAAGTCTCCTTTGGCTGAGGATCCTGTTATTTTGTGGGGTTTTAGGACTTGGGAGTAATTTCCATCCATATGACGAACCTTTGTCTCTCAAAAGCAATAGCATAGAGGTGCCAGATTTAGTAAATGAAAATACAGGATGCTCACTTAAATTTGAATTGCAGAAAACCAAAAGATGATTTTTTAGTTAGAAGCATGTATCATGCAATATTTGGGACATACTTCTAGCTAAAAATTGTGTTATTTATGTTAAATTCTAATTTACCTGTTCATCTTATATTTTACTTAGCAACTTTACAATAGTGTGGTTTCTGTCCACCCTTCAGATGCCAGGTCATTTCAGGATACATTAGGAGTAAGAGGGAGGGAGATGTAGATCTGGTTTTCCCAGCTGCACCCTGTTTCAGATTCATAGCTCCTTGTGGGAGGGGCAGAGTGATTTTTTTTACTGAGGTACATATAAAATGCACAAATTTTAGTGTACAGCTTGATGAATTTCTATGTGTATTCACTCATATAGCCACCCATATCGAGATATCTAACATTCTAATTTTTTCCCCCTTCATCTTTTTCACACATCTCCCCATCCCCTTCCCCTATGGCAACCACCAGTCTGTTCTCTGCATTAATGAGTCTATATCAGTTTTGGTTTCTTCTTTAAGATTCCACATGTAAGTGAAATCACATGGTATTTCTCTTTCTCTGACTTAACTTAGCATAATACCATCTATCTAGGTCCATTGATGTTGTCACAAGTGGCAAGATTTCATTATTTTTGTGGCTGAGTAATGTTTCATTTTATATATGTGCCATCTCTATCCATTCATCTGTGGGTGGACACTTAGGTTGCCTCCATATTTTGGCCATTGTTGTGAGTAATCCTGTGATAAACATAGGAGTGCATGTATCTTTTCAAGTTAGTTATTTTTCTTTGAGTAAATTCCCAGAAGTAGAATTACTGGGTCACATGGCAATTCTGTTTTTAGTTTTTTGAGAAACCTCCATACTGCTTTCCCTAATGGCTGCACCAATTTACATTTCCACCAGCACTGTCCAAGGGTTCCCTTTTTTTCACATCCTTGCTAACACTTGTTTCTTGTCTTGTTGATATTAGCCACTCTGACTGGTATGAGGTGATATCTCATTGTGGTTTTCATTTGCATATCCCTGATGTTGAGCGTCTTCCCATATGTATGCTGGCCATCTGTGAGTCTTTGGACAAATGTATATTCAGGTCCTCTATCTATTTTTTAATCAGATCATTTGTTTTTTTGGAGTTGAGTCATATATTTTGGATACAAGCCTTTTGTTGGATGTATCTTCTCCCATTCAGTAGGTTACATTTTCATTTTGTTGATGGCTTTCTTTGCTGTGCAGGAGCATTTAAGTTTGATGAAGTCCCACTTGTTTATTTTTACTTTTGTTTTCTTTGCCCAAGGAGACATAATCAGAAAAAAATTACTAATGCTAATGTTGAAGAGTGTATACCTGTTTTCTTCCAGAAGTTTTATGGTCTCATGGCTTATATTTAGATCCTTCATCCATTTTGAGTTTATTTTTGTGTATGGTATAAAACAATGATCTACTTTCGTCTTTTGCATATAGCTGTCCAGTTTTCCCAACGCCATTTTTGAAGAGACTGTCTTCTCCCCATTGTATATTCTTGCCTCTTCTGTTATATATTAGTTGACTATATAGGTGTGGGTTTATTTCTGGTTCTCTATTCTATTGATCCATTTTCATGCCAGTATCATACTGTTTTGATTACTGTAAGTTTGTAGTATTTGAAATTAGAGTGTATGGTACCCCCTTCCCACTTCTGAGGTCTCCAGGGAAGAGGTTTGCTGAGGAAGTGCATCTGCTGGAGCTGTTAAGGGCACAGGGAATAGGAAGAACCAGTGCCCCTCTCCCCTCCTTCTGCTCAAGGCCCAGAGAGGATGACTCAGACCTGCTCAGCTGAAGACTCCCTTTGAGAGGGGTGGGGGCTGCTGGGCGATGGTGAGGAAGACAAACTCCCCCCGGGTCTCTGGGAGGGACCTGGTAAGTGTCAGCGGCCCCCTTTCCCAATCTCCCTGGCCACCTCAGCTCAGACAGTTGTGCTCTGTCTCCCAAAGAATGAGACTGACAGAAGGGAGTTAAATCGAACATTTCACAAGCCTTGTGTGCACCAGGCACAGAACCAACTCTGTTTCATTTAATCCTTTAACAGCCCTTGAAGTAGGTTCTATGGTGATCACTCACTTTGAACCTGACAAGGTACTCAAGATTGTTTTGGCTATTTGGGGTCTTTTGTGAATTGATTTAGACCTGTGGTTCTCAAAATGTGCTACCTGGACCAACAGCATCAGGAGCCTGGTACTTAGTAGAAAGGCAAATCTTCTTGTCTCCCCCACAGCCTACTGACTCAGACACTGTGGGGTGGGGCCAGCAGCCTATGTGTCAGAAGCCCTCTGTGCGATGCTGATGCAGTTTGAGAAGCACAAATTTAGACTCTGAACAAGAACCTAAGGGATCAGACACTCCTGGGCTTGAAGCCCAGTCCTACCGTTTACTGATTGTGCCAACTGGGCCGAATTACTTAACCTCTCTGCGCCTCTGTTTCTTCCTAAATAAAGGAATATAAAACCATGTCTAAGGATGTATAAAGGATTAAATCTAGTTACATATAAAATAACAACCCACAGTGCCTGTCATTGTAAGAACACACAAAACAACTGCAGTTATTTTGACAAGTGTAGGTCCAGTCGTGTGCTAAGACAGTTCTTGTGGGAACTGGATTTCTGGCCCACAGATGGAGCCCAAAGCAAAGGGCATGTCAGTTTAATCCCTTTTGTTCTGTTCCAGGCCTAGACAGTTGTCAAAAAGGACAACTGTTTTTATTTTTGTTTATTCCTGTAATGGCGAGGGAAGGAGATGCGAGAGGGGAGGACATGTAGGGGCTCCTGTGGAGTAGGTGGGGTCAGCACACTGTTTCACAGGTCTAGTCTGACGCTGCCACATTAGGTCTAACTTAGGATGGTTTAGGTTTCTCAGCTTTGGAGTTATTGACGTTTTGGGTCAGATAATTCTTTTTATGGGGCTATCCTGTGCAGCATCCAGGCCTCTCCCTACCACATCCCAGAAGGCCCTCTCATTCTCCCTCTTAATGGTGACTAGACTTTGCCAAATGTCCTAGGGTAGGAGTAGGAAGCGAGGAGGTGACAAAATCTCAATGTGTCAAGAGCCACCAGTCTAGAGATGCTACTTGGCATCACCTACTCAGACCATTTTAAAGGCTACCATTTATTGGGCACTTAAAAATATCTCCAATCCCCACACTCACATTGCAAGGTAGGTCTTGTTACCTGTGCTTTACAGAAGAAACGGAGGCTCAGAGAGTTAAAGCAACTTCTCTAAATTATATGGCCAGCCAGTCTGGGCTTCTGACTGAGGTTGGTCTAACTACAAAGCTTCTGTAGTTCCTGCTGCAACATTCCTTCTCTCAGAAAATCAGGGATTTTTTTCTTATGTAAGGATATTCTCCTCAAGTCAACTGAAGTCCAAAAATATTTATTGAAGGCCAGGAGATGCTACTAGAGAAATCTAAGATGTGCTCCTCTCACAGAGTTTTCAATATCAGTGTAATCCTAAGATTGGCAGGGAAAGGACAAAACATTGAAGTTCATGGGATTTACCAACCACAGGTCCTATGAAATATTCATTCTCTTGTCTTGGGGTGGGTTGTGGGTTGCTTCTAGCCAAACAGCCATCTTCTTCCTGGCTCTCTGCACAAAGTTCACCTTTCCCCTCTCCCTGCGTATGGCGGTGTACTCATAGGCCTTGAGCTTGTTGTAGTAGTCAGAGAACTTGTTGTAGAGGATGGAAATCGGCATCCCATTGAGGATAATCCCAAAAGCAATGCAGAGGAAGGCAAAAATCCTCCCCAGGTGGGTCTCTGGGTACATGTCTCCGTAGCCCACAGTGGAGATGCTCACCTGTGTAAGGAAGGAGAGCAGGATGGGACCATTAGTGCTGAGGGAGGAGAAGGAAGGGAGAGAACCAGGCAGGGAAGTGTCCTCGGCTGCCCCAAAGGTGCACCACGTGGGTTGTGTAACAGGTCCCCACGGAGCCAGCTGTGGGAGCTATCAGAATGTTTGCCTAGCAGGACCCATGTCATGGAAGGAACACAAGCTTTGGAGCTGAAGGATGTGGGTTTAAATCCTCACTATGGCTTATAAGTTTTCTTACATACAGTATGGAGGAGAGAGACCGTTGCTGTGAAGAGCATATGAAGTAATGTGTAAAGTTCCCGGTACACAATGAACTCAATAAATACTGGTCTCTGCCTCCCCTCAGCTGGGGCCAGCTTTAGGGCCAGGGTTCCTGGGATAGCTTACATGATGTACATACCGGGAAGAGCTCAGGCTCAGAACCAGTGAGACCTGAGTTCCAGTCCTGACTGACCAGCGGACTGTCCTCGGGCACATTCAGAATCTCTAAACCTTGGTTCCTTCATCTAAAACAGGATTAATACCTAACTCAGGAGTCTCATGAAGTCTAAATAAGAATGAATATAAATCACTTAACACAGTATTATGCACACAAAAGGCATAAAGCAACCACCTCCCTTGTCCTCTCATCTTTAAAATGGAGACACTTATACTACTTCTCAGAGTTATTGTGTAGTTCAAATGAGATATTTTACGTGAAGGTGTTTTGATTACAAATGTCTGGAGAAACGTACTCTCATTACTTTATAAAGAGACTTTTTTGTAAGACGTCACCCACCAAAAATATGTTCATCCTGCATGAAATTCTTCCCATCACTCTTGTCACACTGCTTTAAATTCCACTAATTAGAGATTTATTTAGGTTAACAAGCTTCTGTTTTAAAATGCAGATACCCATGGGACTAGTTATCAGTCAGCATAGCTGGAGAAAACCCAGGAAAATCTCTGGGGGCCTGTTGTTTATGCCTCATGTACTAAGACTCCCTTTGGTCCCCAGATTATTGGCTAAATTACTAGAAGCCTCATAGGCAGGGCTATTGCTTACAGTTGAAAAATTGTACATTGCACACCTCCAGGGGGCACTGTTTGCTTTATCAATTTGCATTTCCGCAATTTTCTGGCAAATGGCAAATGTAGTAAAACATATAACGCCACCCTGGTGACCCCTACCAAAATGGCCTTAGCTTAGAAATGTAAATTTATTGTTTTTTTTATGAGCTAAGGGTTAGTTTGACCTTAGAATGAGCATGATTGATAAGAATGAAATGAAGAAAGGCATCAGCTGGGCAAATCTGGGAGAGCTCATAAGAACTGCAGCTACATCCAGCCCAACAGACAGGAACATGGCGAGCAGAACACCCTTTCTGTAAGAGAAGCCTGCCCTTCCTCTTTGGGACCGGTGGCACCCCACCTCTCAGGGTTCCACCTCTGGTGAATGACCAGCTGAGGGATGGACCGCCCCTTCCCACAGTGGATGAAAGAAAGTAAGCGTCTAAGAGAGGCAGGATGGGGTAGACTAGGCTGAGGCCCCATGGCTCTGAACCCACTTACCAGCTGTGGGAATTGGGCAAGTCCCTAAATTCACTCTGCCTCTGTTTCTACTTTTGAAATTTGGGGAGCATAACAGTGCCTACTTCATAGAGTTGTTAAGGGGATTGCAGCGCCTGGCACAGGTTGTGGGCAGTAACATTAGTTCTCATGCTTCTTAGACCGAGGGCTGTGCAAACAGGCTGCTCCCTGGCTCCTGCCAAATGTGCTGGGAGTGAGACAGGTGGGGCACACTCTGGCTCCATGGAGAACTGCCTTTTCTCTCTTCTGGGCCTCACGGTGAGGAGAGGTAGTGATAAAGTGAGACTGTGTGTTAGTTTTAAGGTATGCTTGTGTTTGTGTGTATGTGTTTCTTATCCCTGGCCACCCCCACAGAAACAGAGACCGAGTGAGATCTCTCTGTCCGGGTGTGTGGACCTGGGCAATAGCTTTCATACGCCGCTAACCTCATACCCCGGGTGTAAATGTTTAGTCAGTTTACCTTCCCTGGAGGAGGCCTGAAAGGAGTCTGGATGAGGGCTGAGTGACAGGAAGGAGTAGTTTTAGAACAGGAAGTATCTGGGAAAGGTTAAAGCAAAGACTTTGGGGTAAACCAGCCCCTGAAGGGTGCAGGGTGGGGGGAGGGGCTAGTGTGAGGAGGGTACAGAGGAAGGCAAATCATTGAGATTGTCAATTTTAAACTTCTCATCAATCCCCACAGTGGCTTCGCTGCATTCCCAGCCCTATTTCATTTTTTCTTTTTCTTTTTTCTGAACTTTTAGTGGAAAGTCAAAAGCAAAGAGACTTGGCTTAAGGAAGATTAAATATTTGATGTGCATAATACGGTCTAAATATTCTTGTATATCTTGGATCTCTATTATTAGAGGAAAGTCTCTTCTGCTAGGAGGCTCTCTATCACTGGCCCCAAATAATTTGTTCCAAATGCAGAGCTAATTTATGCATTGTCTGTTTTGTGGACGATTTGCCTCAACCAGTCATCTGGTTCTTGCTATGAGAGGAACTCAGGATTCCCTGGCTTTGGAGAGTTTTTTCTCTGTGGTGTACAGGCCAAACCATTTCTCCCTGGATGAGCATTAAAAATGAAAGGCCCCAGACTGACCCACATGACCTCACAGAATGTGTTCTCTCATTAGCAGGAGTTGAGTTTGGAAATGTGACCAAAATATCTGCAATCCATCTTAATGGCTGGCTCAGCCACTCTGTAAACTGGAAACTTACCCTTCTGTTGAAAACTTACTTATTTTCTCTAGCCTTTGGGTCTCAAAAGCCAGAATGTAACCTTCCCCCAGCAGCTCACACACTAATCAGCAAATCCTGGCCTGCCTCAACATAACGAGGAGGACAAACATCCACTTTTTTCTGAAACTTTAGAATGACTATACTTGAATTTCCCCTTCAACAAGTAATGTTTGTTTTCCTTCAGAATGAGCTAGGCATAGATTAAATCTTGGTACCCAATGATCTGTGCCTTTAGGAATTATCCCAGGGAATAAAACTGATCTTTTGAAAAAAATTAACACCCCTTCTGTGCCCCCAAAGAGTTTGACTAATTAGCAAAAACCAATGTTTTCTGGCCAAAATGAGTACATACCTCAATGCATGTTGTCATTTAAAGGATTTAGCTTCAAAGGATATTCTTAGCCTGCCCATGCTGTTTTTGCTATGAATATTTTAGGAATTCCTTTTTGGATTATACTCTGCACGGAAGATTCAGTGGCACGACCGTGAAACAAGTGGTCTCATTTGCCTTAAGGGTTAACTCTAGGCGCCAGTCTTAAACTCAAGGGTCTTGACTATTTAAAAATATTTAACTTACCCTCAAAAAGGTAAAGGTTCAGCACCAAACAAAGAAGCAATGTCACAGGCTCTGAAGATAATTCCTCAGTGGAATTCAGAGAATGTTTTGATCAGTGGAAGCACTATTAGGCTGAGGCCCTGGGTGACCACCTCAAGGAGAACAACCAGTGCCCCCTGTATATTAAAGCTCTGGCACATTTGTAAACTGTACAATAAGGAGGAGACGTACACAAGCTAAGGCAAATTCGGGGTCTAATACTACACAATAATGACAATGTCCTCTGCATCCTCGGCTCACCTGGTACTTCTCCCTGCCCTCCACAGTTCTATCTTGTCCCACTCAAGGCACACTGGCCAACAGGAGTACAGTTTAAAGAGAGAAAAGGGTCACCCCCAAATCAAGAGTCCACAAGATCAAAGGTCATAGAAGTGCCTCACCTCCTTTGTTCCACTTACAACTGCTATGCTGTTTCTGAAGGAGCTAGGACAGCTTTAATGCCTTCTGTGCCAGGCATTTATCCATTGTCTCTCACACCCTTCTGTACTCTTATCTGTAATTCTCCTGCTGGGAGTCTGCAAGCCACCTTTCCCAGATTCCCTTGCCCGTTGTCTTCTGGTTATGTTCAGCCAATGAGAGACACTGTTGGGACATTGAAAGGTGGGATCAGGTGATCGGGGTCTCTGTCCCTGCTTCTGGCTTCTGTCATCACCCTCTAATAACAGCAGAGAGCTATGGCGTAGGCATCTTTCAGCACACCAGACACCAGCCTCATGGTGTCATCTTAGGGGCCCTGTGAGAGCTATACGGTGACTCCTCGGTACTCCTAGGTCCCAGTAATTCTACCTTTTCTGATTCAGTTCAAGGGCCCTTCTCCAATTTAAGGGCTAACAGTAATTTCCTCCAGTAACCAATCTTTGGGTTATCTCAGCTTCCCCTTTTTGCTCTTCCTGCCTTCTAAAACCTATGTGTCCATATCCCTGTATCAAGTTCCTTCTGTTTAAAATATCTACTTTTTTTTTCTTGTTTTCCTGACTGTACTTTGACTGATTTACCTTCCAAATGGGTCTTCCCGAAGCAAGAAATCAATCAATGAAAAATAAAAATAAATCTCAGTGATCTTCTAAGTGCCATCTATTTGCAAGAAAATGATAACATACTTTAAGAAAACAAAGACAGGAGCAAGATCTCTGGGGGCACAATTATCTGATGCCTCAGGTAGAGATAAATTTTTTATTTGGAGAGTTTTTATTAGGTTTTGAAGGAATGAGTTCACAACATAGCTTTGTTTGGTTTCCACAGCTTAAAGTTGCTCTGGAAATCTCAGAAGGAAATGGTCTGTTGTACAGTCCAATTGCCCTTTCCTACTTAAAAACAAAGTGACATGTCGGCCGATGTTTACATCCTTGTCACAGAGCTCATTGTTCTCCGGGCTGTGCCATGCATTTCCCACACCCAGGCAACCAGGAGAGCCCCAGCATGGCTGCATGACTCCAGGCGTGGAGCTGTTTATCTGAACACTCAAAAGCTGTCCCAAGGTACAACAGTTGGCCATTTTATGTCTTACAGTCGCTCTCTCTTCTCTAGGAGAGAAGGAATTGTTTTTGTCTTATTTTCACCAAGATGACTCTGGAAGCAAAGGTTATACTTCCATGTGATAAAGACTATCAACTAGACAGATACGTTAGCTTCAATTTGTTGTGGGTGTACTACAAGCTAGCATTTTACATATGGTTCCTATTACATGAGTGCTTACAAGTAGCCTCCATTTGACATATGTGTAGGATGTGTCTCTTTTACATCCTAATGCATGAACTTTGTAGACATGAGTTCCCATGAGGGATTTGTGTTGCAGCTGTAGGAGAATTCACAATAATGAAAATTACTGTAGTCCTCTTAAAATCCTGAGTTGAATTATAGAGAAAGGTTATAGGATCTTGGCATAGACAGAGGAAGATTATTAAAAGCAAGTCAGATTTTGGGGGTTGTCTGAAAGAACTGAAAACACATGGAAGAGTGGCTTAGAGAATCTGCCTCTAACATTGGTGAATACACCACAAGGAACAAAGGACTAGAGTGATGCAGGGAAATATCAGTCCTGTTTTTCGTTACCTCACCTTTAAATTTTCAGTGTGAGTGTATGTTTTCTGACATGTGTAATATATTTGAGCAGTAATATCTTACTGCCATGAAATGATAGTATTAGTGGGCCTAATTCTTCATATTTTCCTGTCTCCAAACTCTTTGCCATAGAGCTTTGCAGTGCTTTCCTCCAGTGGGCTAACCTGCTCTGCTTGTTGACTCTGAGTTTGGCCTTGTGACTTGTTTTGGCCCATGGGTTGAGCAAAGGACATGGAGAGAAGCTTGGACAGTGCTTGCATGACTGGGCTTGCTTTCTTTATCTCTTGCCCTTTGCCACAGTCATGAATATATGCCTGCTGGAGGATGAAGAACATGAGGCCTAGTCTCCCCCTTCCTCAGCTGTAAGCCAGCTGACCATCAGACTGGCGAGTAACTGCCACCAGCCCAAATGGGAAGAACCTTCTAGTTGAAAGCAGCCTAAATTGCTGACTTGCAAACTCATGAGCCAAATAAATCCTTGACATTTTCAGCCATTGAGTTTTGGGGGAGTGTGTGGTACATTATTATTATGCAGTAAATGACTTATAATTTATGAATAACTACACATTTATCATGGATGTATACTCAAATTTTTTTAAATTATGAGAAGTATGATCAGTAAAATGCTTGGGAGATCAACGGATCAGAGTTTCCTTTAAGATTCTGCTCAGGTTCTCATGTCTGTTAAGCCATGCGTTTCTTCTCATTGTTCAGATTTTAGCTTAATATCATCCAAGTAGGCTTCTCTGACCATCCCATGTAAGGCAGATGCAGCCACCAAGGTTATTCTCTATCCTATTATCCTGTGCAAGACATACCAGTATCTGAAATTTTTATCTTTTCCATTAGAAAATAAGCTCCATGAGGGAAAGAACGTCGCTGTTTTTTCTTCTCTATCACTTGGTATCCCCAGGATTTACAGTGCTACTTGGCACACTGCAGGTACTCAAAAAATTCTTGCTCAATGAATGAAAAACTGGGTTTTTTTGTGGATAACAAATGTTTTGTATCTTTATACTTAGATCTACATAAGGAAATAGCATTCTGTCTGCATTATTTTGACAGTCTTCTTTTCTCTTTGTTCTATTGAGAAAATAGACCCTTAGTATATAATATGCAATGTCATTAGAAATATAGAGAAGAAATGTGTTAAAAATGTATCGGCCCTAGGGAATAGAGCAGTTCTCAGATGTTCAAAGGGAATTGTTCCTGTCGTTTTCATAGATTAGGTTAGAAACAAATACAAGTTATCAGTCTTTAATTCACTGTGATATTTACTAGTATAAATCTCATAGAATAAAATGGATGAAGGCCACTGATAAAAGTTAATGTTGGTAAATGGTAAAGGTTGAAATGTGCAAATTTTGGCCTGTGAAAATAGTGCCTGATAGAGATAATGGCCACAGAAGAAAACTCATATGGGTAAAGCAATAATCGGTAAGGTTTGTAAAATTGAATGGTGATTCCATTTTGCTGTAAAATTTATGGAAAACACTGATTTTGAATAAAATAATTTTAGTATAAAAAGCTTGGTATTACATCACCAGCATGAGGATTTGTGCTTTTCCTTTCATGCTCTACTTACCTCCAAAGTAAATGTCATTTGCTGGGGACAAATCATCCTCCATCAGCTCCAACTGTACACAGTTTATCTACTATAGGGATGACCTTTTGACATCTGGAGTGTGATCAGAGGAGTGGCATTTGGCTAGCTACTCAGAGGAACCCAACATTGTATCGTCCCTGAAGAAAACTCACAAATCCTGTTATGCATACAATTGCTCCACTTTTCAGGGAAGGAAGACTCATTGAATTGCTGACCTCTGATTCCTCCCCTTTTAGAGACTAAGAAACTAAGGACAGGGAGTAAGGGGGTAAGGTTGCACAGTTAATTATTTAGGGTCACATTTAATTATTAGCAGATCTGGGACTAGAAACTAAATCCTCCATCCCACTATACTGTGTTGTTAGCAACCTTGGGTTGGTTCACCTCAGAAGTTCACATCAGACTGGGGGTTCTAACATGCCCAATATTAATGTTAAAAATATCTCTTTAACATGGGAAAAAGTGCTTATGTTTGCTTACTGTCTTTAAAGGCATTACAATAAGCTGCTTAAGAAAAAAGACCCAAGGAAGCCATATGCCCTGTTTTTTCCTATGCACATATGTCAACTTATTCATTGGCCTGAAAGGACCCAGTCAGAGATTCAGAGATTTTCTAGGGATTTAGTCTAGCAGACCAGAGATACAGATATTTGAGTAAATAACACAGATCATTATAAAAAGGGCAAATACCAAAGAAAACAATGACAACAGTAACTAATTAACTGTGCAAATTGGGCAAAGCATGCAGAACCAGAGCTTAAAAGATGTGGAGAGGGCATGGATTTCAACCCTCTGCCACCTTTAGCTGTGTGTTTATGCTCAAACCCTCTGCTCCTCAATTCCTCTAAGCCATTAAAGTGGGGCAATGATACCAGCTCCTGAAAGAATTACAGTGACATTGGCTCAAGTTTCAGTTTTAGATGCTTCTTTCCACACTCTGATCTAGAACCAGTGTGACTGCAGTTAGGATTGACACTGTTCAGCCAAGTCTGACTTCCTCCCCTGGGTAACAGTCAGTTTGTCCTTTTTTAAAAAATAGTGATCACCCCACTGCACAGGGTTGTGTGCTGAAATGAGGTAAACCACTTAGGCCAATATGTGTTCAATATGTGGTCAATAACGACGACCAAACTCCCACATAACTTGAACAGTGAATTAAATCCTGCCAATCCTAAACACCAGTCAAGGGTTTGAAGAATACATCTAGATTTGGAAATTCCTACGATCAAGTCAAATTCAGTTACTTACTGAACTATGTCTTTCTAACCTTCTGACATCCAGCCCCGGTTTTGTTAGCTGGAGGCAGCCTAGGATGGAGAGAGCAGTGGCCATTAAACAAGGCAGGGAGCAAAGCAAGGTAGACAGCTGATAACCCAGGAAAGGGAGGATCATCAGTGTCTGCCAGGCTGGAGAAGAGGGTGAGAAGGCCCAGGGGCTGTGCTGCTCACCGCGGCCCACCACCAGGAGTGGGGGATGCTGGTGAAGTTGGTGCTGGGCATGTCATGCTCCACGGAATAGACAGCTGCGGAGAAGGCGAAGATGCCCATGGCGATGAAGAGCAGCAGGCAGCCCACCTGTTCGGAGCACTGGCGCAGCGTGAAGCCGAAGGCGCGCAGGCCCGTGGAGTGGCGCGCCAGCTTGAGGATGCGGAATATGCGCATGAGGCGCATGAGGCGCAGCACCTGGCCCACCTTGCCCACGCGGCCCACGGCTTCCAGGTCGTGCTCGTGCGGCGAGCCCTTGCTGTGCTGCTGGTCCTCACCCATGAGGCACTCGAGCAGCAGCTGCAGGTAGAACGGCAGGATGGCTACCAGGTCCACCAGGTTGAGTGCGCTGCGCATGAAGTGCCGCAGGTTAGGCATGGAGGCGAGGCGCAGCAGGAACTCAAGCGTGAAGAAGGCGATGCACAGCATCTCTACGTGCTCCAGGATGCGCCGTGGGTCGCCGCCCCCCGCGCCCTGCTCAGCCTGCTGCTGCATCTCCTCCACCGTGTTGAGCACCAGTGCCACGACAGAGATTAGCACAAAGAGGCTGGAGGCCACCCCCATGGCCTTGGCGGCCACGGAGGAGAAGGGCTTCTCCATGAGGTTCCAGAGGTGGCGCCGCAGTGGCCTGTAGAAACGCATGTCGTGGAAGAGGTCCTCGGTCTCCTCCACCTGCGCCTGGGCGCGCAGCTCGTGTTGAATCTTGAGCTGCTCGCTCAGCTCGTCGCGCCGCTCCTCGAAGCAGATGCGGCAGCAGCGCGGCGTGTACTTGAGCCGCACGCCCCAGTAGCCCAGCTCCTCCAGGAAGTTGCGCGGGCACAGCTCGTTGTGCACCAGCAGCACCCCTGACACGTAGAAGTTGTAGATGAGCTGGAAAACCGCAGGGTCACGGTCGAAGAAGTATTCATCTGTCTGTGCCTCATAGTCGTCGCAGAGGCCCAGCTGGCGGCTGCGGCTGGCGGAGGTGGCCAGGCGGCCCAGGCGCGTCTTGGGGTGGCAGGCCAGCTCGCAGTAGTCCAGGCGGTAGCTGTAGCCGCCCACGTTCACGTTCAGCGTGGATGACGTGGCAGGTGGGTCGGAGCTGCTCTCAGGCCGTACGGTGGTGGCCTCCTCCGGCAGCTGATCCTCCACGGCTGGGTGGGCCTTCCACTCCTCCTCCTCCTCCTCCTCCTCCTCCTCCTCCTCCTCCTCCTCCTCCTTCCCGCCATCCTCGTCCTCGTCGATATAGTAATTATAGCTGCCCTCGGTCCACGGCGGGATGCTGGCCTGGGAGGCAGACCAGGCGCCCACCGAGCAAACGCTCCTGCGGTGCCGGCTGCTCGCTGCCTGGAGCGTGTCCTCACTCTCCGCGGTGTTCCAGGGCTTGCAGCTCTGAGACCACCTCTTCTGGCTCTGCCTCAGCATGGCTGCGCGAAGTGGCCCGCTTGCCTTTCCTTCCCAGCTGTGGTGGGGTCCCTGGCCTGCTCGTGGCCTTGGGAGGCGGATCAGTACCTTGCACGGTCTGGAGGAGACCAGCCTGGACCAGCAGACCCAGCAGCCCAGGCCGTGCCCCCAGAGCAGCCCCTCTTCGGGCCCTGCACAGCCCGCCCAGCCTGTGGGGTCTGAGCATACCTGCAGATGGCTGTGGCCCGCTGTAAGCTTGCTGACAGGAACAAAGCAAGTGTTAGGAGGGATTTAGAGCCTCTTAGCCCATTTCCTCCCCTTCTCTCTCTACTACGTGACCTAGAGAATGATTATGTGGTCCTAAATCTGTAGACAATCAGAAGGTGGTGGAGATTATTGCTAATAAGATGTTGGCTAACTCTTACACTTGCCCTTAAGAAATGTTCACTGTACCTGTGCTGAATGAAATCAACTGAATTAGCTATAAAATATGATGCCTGTGTCTTAACTGCTGAAATTGCTGCCTCTGCCCTAGGTAAACCCACCATTAACAGGGACAGAAACAGCTTAAAGTGGACTAGTTTTCCTCTCAGCCTAGCTCTTTTATCAAGTATATAGTCTTAAATGATCTCCTTCCCATCCATTCACATAATAGCATTTTCTTCATGTGGATTCTCCCTAGCACTGCATTGAAGTCCAGTCTGATATTTAAGTCAGTCTCAGTTTCCATCTCTCTTTGTCTCTGCCTGTCTCTCCCTTCTCTTAAAGGGTAAGGATGTATGTCCAGATGGAATTCCACAGCTGGAGGGTAGGCTTGCTTAGACCCTCTTTGTAAAGGCACCCAGACTTCCTTCCAAAGAAAGGGTCTTCATCACTGTGCAAGACATCACTTTTTTTTTTTTTTTTTTTTTAAGACATCACTTTTTAAAAATTGAAGTATCATTGATATACAATCTCATGAAGGGTTCACATGAACAACAACAATGTGGTCACTGCATTCACCCATATCACCAAGTCCCCTTCCCCTCCACTGACGTCACTATCAGCATAGTAAGATGCTATAGAGTCACTACTTGTCTTCTCTGTGCTGTACTGCCTTCCCCGTGACCTGCCTATATTGTGACTGTGAATTGTAGTGCCCCTTAATTCCCTTCTTCCTCCCTCCCCATCTACCCTTTCCACCCCCTCCCCTTTGGTAACTGCTAGTCCTTCTTGGAGGCTGTGAGGCTGCTGCTGTTTTGTTCCTTTAGTTTTGCTTTGTTGTTATACTCCACAAATGAGGGAAATCATTTGGTACTTGTCTTTCTCTGCCTGGCTTATTTCACTGAGCATGATATCCTTTAGCTCTGTCCAAGACATCACTTTTATTTTTTGACTCTTAGATGCTAGAGGTGAAAACTCAATAGAGACCTTCATATTCTCAAGTTGCTCATGGTTTTATATGTGATATAAATATGTAAGCAAAAAGGAATGAGTAAAAAACACAGGGGTAGCAGAGAAAGAAAGAAAGGGATTTGTTTTGAGCAGGGTTTTTTAATTCAGTATATTTTGAATAGCTAGTACATGTTTATGACAAACATTCAAAACGTACAAAGTTGCATTACAGTAGAAAGTTTATCTCTCTCCCAACCAAAATTTTCAGTTATTGGGTGAAGTTTCAGAGGAGGCACCCACTGTTAGTACTTTCTGATTATCCTCCCAGAGAGATTCTAAACATAACCAGGCAAATACCTATCTCCATCTAACATCTGAATAGCTATTATTAACACAAATTATAGTGCATTGTACACTATGCTTTTATATACATATATGCTAGAGGAGTTTTCATATCTGAACATACATATCTGCCTCATTTTGAAAACAGCCACCTGGTGGTCCAATAGTGATGGAAATGCAGGTTTTTTCTGTTTGCCCTTATAAACAGTGGTGTGCTGAAGAGCCTTAGACATACATTTCTTTACACATGAACAAGCTGTATGAGGGGTTGCAAAGCAACCTGACCAAACAGGACAGATTCCTAGGGAGGAGGCTGAAAATGATATCTTGCCATGATTAATGTTATATAAAATAATGATTTATCTGATAGAAATATGTGGGCCTTATTTGGATCCTGATTCAAACAAAAAAAACTTAAAACATTCTTGAGACAATTACAAATCTCATTTGATGAGATTTAGATGCTCATGAATACTTTTAGTTGTGATAATTGCCTCGTAGTGTTAAAAGAAAGGTTCTATATCTTTTAGAGACATACTGAAATGTTTGTGGATGGAATGATAAGATGTTTGGGATTTGCTTTATGATAATATGAGAGAGAAAGTGAGTGAGAGTAGTGTTGAAACAGGATGGGCTATGAGTCAGTAATTGTTGAACTGAGTGGTGGATACGTAGAGGTTCATTATACTATCCTACTATGTGTTTGAATTTCTCCATACTAAAAGATTTTAAGAAAAAAAAAGATAAGCCAAGGATAAATTGTTAGAGGTGGAATTGCCAGGTCAAAGACTGCACATTTGAAATTTTCATTGAAATGCCAAGTTTCTCTCATAAATATTTTACCAATTTACAATTCCCCATCATACTTCTTGGGCTCTGCCTATTTTATAGGTGAAAAGTAATGTGTGGGTTAATTTTAACTTGTATTTCTCTTATGCTGAATGTAATTGAACAGCTTTTTGTGTGGTTAATTGTTTTTTTCTTCTTTCCATTGAGTTGTTGGTATTTTTCTTACTAATTGGTAGGAGAGCTTTATGTATTATGACAAAAGCCCTTTGCAATAATGGACTGCAAATAATTATTTTTCGGAGTTTGGTGAGATTTGTCCCAGTTAAAAAACATTTCTTGGTACTATGTTTTATTAGGAAAGTCCTCATCTTCTTACAGATTTATTTCTCACACTCAAGGATTTGATCCACTGGGGACTGGTTTTGATGTAAAGAGTGAAATGGGACCCAACTTCATTTTCCAGGTTTTTATCTATGTAGATGTCTCAACACATTAAATGAATAATACACCTTTTCGTCCCCAATTTGTGGCTCTATCTTTATCATGTAGTTCAGTTTTTTTATACTGCAAAATTGCTGGGACAGATAACAGTTGCTACAGGGTCTGTACCTGTTAGTATAACATTCACTGATACTGTTTAATTTCCAAAAGGCCTCAACCCTTCCAGTTAGGATAAAGTCACTAACCAGGCCTGTCCTTTAAGTGCTTTAACGTATTTTTAGTGTGCTCCTGTTGGCGTACTGTATTAATGTTGTTTCTCTAGGTACATACTTAACTGTTTTCCAATTCCATCTCTTCTTTGTATTGTGCTGAATACTGTCAACAATAGTTTTCACGTGTTACATAAATTCACTTTTTTTCTTCAAATCAATTACTTATGAGAAGTAAAATTACTATTTTCATATTTTTAATTTCCTCTCTTTTCACTGCAATCCTAAACTACTTCTTACATAAACTTTCAACACTCTCTTGGGGTTTGTAATAAAAAACAATAGAGTTAGTAACGTTTGTGAGACATCTCAAACCTAAGCCCAACCACTGCAGCCATGCCGTAGATGAGGAACAGTGCCATGACGGACCACACTTAACTGTCTCTTACACCCCACATGCATCTGCTGGTGTGAGCCTGTTGCTTGGATTTTGCTCTTAGGTTTTGCTTGGCCTTTACAATTGCAAAGGCAATGGGAGATGAGCATCTGTACAAGGAACCATTTTCTAACACAGAGAACTGCCCCACAGTGGGATGGCTTTGTATAGTGGTAGTGATGAGTGCTTTCTCCCTGAATGGGTGTGAGAATGCAGAGGGAGACCTCCATGGGTGGAAACTCAGGTGGACTGATCTTCAAGCGCACTTCAGCCTTGAAATGACTAGAATGCTAAGTATTTGCCTGATTATTCCTTTGTCTTGAATTTCCTTCTGCCTTTCGTCTCCCTAAATCCTTATTCTTCAAAAGTCAGTGCACACATCCTCCTCCTCTTTCACTGACCCTCTTCTGGCTGTTCTCTGTGTTTCCCCAGCATAGGTTAGCTGTCCCGTCTTAGTGTTCTCACTTAGGGCAGCACACACCACCATCTTAGAATACGAGGCACTTACTTTAAACAGAGAATGGGCTAAATACTTGTGGCAGACTACCTCAAAAGTAATCCATAAAGTAAATCTGTTAGAGAAGCGCATGTGAGAGGGGCTGAATTCAGTCTCAGCTGTTAGGAGAAAGAGAGTCCAAAATACAAGGGACAGCAGGAACTGCATATGGGAAAAATTTTCATTGTAAAAGCTATGTAAGTGCTTTGTGGAAAAATAAAAAAATAGAGTAGAACACTAATAATACAATAATAATAGTAAATGCCTAAATACTGTACTGTGTTAATGCTTACAACAACCTCTCATGTAGGTGCTATTCTTCTTTTACAGCTGAGGAAACTGAGACACAGAGCAGTTAAGTGATTTGCCCAGGGTTGCACAGAAAGTAAACAGTGGAGCTGAGTTTTGCTCTGGACTAATCAGCATGCTATAAAATAGCATAACATAAAAACTACCTACCATCTTACCATCCAAAGACACTCACTATTAATATTTTAACCTGCATCCTTCCATTTAATTATACACACACACACATTTACATGGCTGTGGTCATATTGGATATAAAAACTACCTTTTTTATTCCACATTTTCACATAAGCATTTTTGATATTAATAAAATACTTTGTAGCCATTCTATTCGATGGCTACAAAATATTCCATATTGTGGATGTGCTATCTATAACTGAACCAAATCTCTTTTGTTGAAATAAATATTTTTCAATATCCTGCTGTTATAAGTAATGATGTGATACAAATCTTTATGTTTGAAAGGATTTTGTTTTTGTGTTTTTGTATTCTGGGTTATTTCTGAGGTAGTTTCGCCACATGTATTTAGGCCATTCTGTCTAGCTCGGAGCCATCACACGTGCGGTTCCTGCTGTCCCTTGTATTTAGGACACTCTCCACCACCCAGTTGCCTTCTCTTCCTCTGGCCACCCCCTGCTCATCATTCATGGATGGCATGTTAACTCCTCTCGCCCTGTCCTTGAGGACAGCCTTCCCTCACAGCTGAGGCTGAATCCAGCCCCTCTCACATGCCCTTCTCTAACAGCTTTACTTTGCCTATCATAGCACTTCTTACAAACACTTACCTGCCTACAGTAAACAAGACAAGACTTGTTCCAGAAGGGTGGACAGTGTCTGCTTTGTTCCCCACTTCATCCCCAGGATCTAGCCCAGTGTCTGGAATATAGCACACACTCAAACAATGCTAGCCAAAAGGTTGACATAGTCGATGCATTTTGCCAATCTGCTTTCCAATTTGCCTCACTTTACAGTCTTACTGATAAAATATGAGTGTCTCCTTCACAGTAGCTTAGCTAGAATGTCATTACTATTACTGTTTTTTGCCAATTGAGAGATGAAAATGGCATTACATTATTGTTTTAACCAACTCTGTATTAATTATTCACTTCTGTACTCCCCAACAGCCTCTGAAGTTTTCAAGGGTAAACAAAAAATCTTGTCTCTGTGGCCCTGGAACCAAGTAGAGTGTCCAGCAGGTAGCAGATTAAAAAATACATATATATTGAAAGGATATGCAAGATCTCTCTTTGTTAGCTCTTACAACTGCATGTAAATCTATAATTATCTCAAAAATAAAAAAGTTAACAAGTATTTATTGCTCTGTCCTGACATAGTCCCAAGCCCTACTTTGAATGGAAAAGAAACTAGTGATCTTTGTGGAACAGCGGTGGGGAGTCCCACCTGCTTTGCTTTGGTGGCAGAGAGAGCTAGGCAGCATGTTACAATAGAAATAACACTGACACTGAAAGAGACTGGATTTTGCATTCTGGTTTCAAAGCTGAGAAAATTCCTGTCAGTTTTCTCATCTGTAAAATGGGTTGCTAGAGGATTTCTTATTAATATAAAAAGAGAATATTCCCCTCTACTTTAGCTTCAATTGGTCTGCCTCTATCCAAGTCCTGACATATACTACCCATCAAAAGGTAGTCATCTCTCCCTCGTCCAGCTACCTCCTTCCCTGATTCCTGATTACACACAAATATATTCATTTTTAGTACCCATAGAGTCTCTCAGTGCAGAGATAATGACCATATTCACAGTCCATTAAAATTAATTCCTTTGTGTTAAGGCTGTACTGACAATAGAACTTTCTGTGCTGATAGAAATATTTTATGGCTTAAAACATGACTAGTGCCACCAAAGAAGAGAAACTTCTATTTTATTTCATCTTAATTGATTTATATTTAAATTTAAGAAGTCACGGTGTGCCTAATGGCTACCATGTTGGACAGGGCAGTAGTAAGATATTATCTGTGTGTGAATCAGTCTCTTAGATATTCAGTCCCCAAGGAGCAGTGAGCCTTTAGGATATTAACCCTTTGGTCACATCAGTTTGCCAGCATATATTGGCCTATCAGTTCTAAGACTAAAAGGGAATGGACAGGGAATTTTGACAGGCTAATGAATGGAACAATGGGATGAGATTGAGAAATCTGAGTGGGTGGTGACTAGGCTTGGGGGTACAGGCATTTCAGAACACATTCGGATTCAGGATGGCTTGGGAACAGAGTAGTATTAAAAGAGAGAAGCTAAGGCAGATGGTCGAAAGAGCAAGCTGAACGCAAACTCCCTTACAGATTTATTCAGACCTGCCCCAGGAAGGCATAGAGAAATAGCGGTAGAGAGAACGAGAAGTTTAACATGTACTTGGGAAGCTGCGTATCCTTTGAAGCCTCTGAAGTTCCTGTCAGTAAATCAGTAAGATTGTAATAATGAAGTTGTAAAATTGTAATAGTTGATATGAGGACCTGGATGATCAATACCCAAGCCAAAACAAAGAAATTATTAAAAAATAGTAATCTCCCCCTTTCAATAAAGGAAAAAAAAGAGTTTTTTTAAAAACTTCTGTGAAGTCTGAATTTCTTCCAATAGTTGAATTATTTAAGTATTTATTCACCTCCATCTCTTTAAATTTGCCTTCCTTATCATAGGTGAACTGTGGAATGAATGGGAACAGCAGTTACTTGCAAATGTCTTAGTTGAAATTCTTGCTGACCAAATTAAAGTTGTCCATGGAAATAGGAAGAATTAAGTGACAGGGAGGAGAAAAGTCTATAAATAAACATTCCCTTTATCGTGTCTTGTAATCAGGTTTAAATCCATTGGGTGAACCCCCTTTTCCAAAGCACATCCATCCCCTTTAATTCCCTCTTTTAAAGATGAAGAACCCACAAACCAGAGATGTAGGATTCTTGCCCGATGTCACTCTGTACGTGGCTGGCAGAGCTGGGCCCAGAGTCTGAGACTCAGCTGCCTGCTGCTGGGGCACAGTCCTGTCCTCTGGCGACAGTGGCAGAATATGGAGCCCCTGAAGATGTGCCCCTTCCTTAGAAAACCTTCACTTTGGTTTCTCATCTTCATTTATTGTTTCTCCTAAACAATCACAGCCTTTCAATGTGGTTCTTTCTTTTTGTTCTTTTTGCCCAGCTGATGCAACACATCTTGCCATCTGTGATGTCGGTTTAGATGTGGGTGCGATCCAATTCAACCTGAAGTATAAACACATACACTGTCTAAGAGTCACAGTGCTACTTTCAGGCTGGGAGAGACCCAGGCTTGTCTCCGTGCACTGCTCACTCTAGAGATGAGGACACTGAGCTGCCAGATAAATCAGGCGACTTGCCCAGGCTCCCATAAATAGGTGAGTGCATACATGGCTGACTTTAGAACCTTGTACCAACTCCAGGCCAGTGCCCTTCCCTCTAGCATGATACAGTTTTAGCTTTACCGTGTATATTTTTTCACTTGGAAGTTGTATCCATGTGGAATAAGCAAGTTGTAGATCTGGAAGGACTGTTGTGCAGTGATTTAAATATAGGAGTCTGACATTACTGAAGAGCTGGGCTCTGTTATCTAAACTGCTTTCCCTGATCTAATTCCTTGGAAGATGTCTCAGTCCTTTGTTTTGTGTTGAGTAGGTAGTCACAGTTATATTTCACATACCTTCCAGAAACCAATATGTTCTCTTCTATCCAAACCAGAACCTTGCCAATTTTCCATGATGAGCAGACCAAGTTGATCTTTAAAGAGTTTAACCGTGGGTGACCTGATGCAGCTTTGCACCTCACTTCCTTTGGTCTTGCAGTGTTCTTGCCTAGCCTCTGTCTCTGGTTTCTGCTCCCTGTACTCTCAAGAGTAGAAATGAGGCCCCTGAGCCTGGCATTTGATCCACAGAGAAAGAAAGCGTTTGCAGAAAATGCTTGCACCCAAAGCTTTTTTGGCACCTTAAAATTTGTATTCAAAAACACTACCAAAGGAGGGAATATGCTAGGGAATATGGAACATCTGCTCTGATGCTGGTATTAGGATGACTAGAGCTCCCTGGAGTAGGGGTGACAGGAGCCAGATGATGCTCCTGAGGAGATTTGCTGATTTAAAAAGTGGCATCTGTGAAAACCTAGTAAGAATATAAGGAACGTACTTGAACAGATGGTATGTGAAGAAGTTTGGAATAGAACCATTCTCTGAAAATCTTTAAGGATTAATAAATGTGGCAAAGCGAAAGGATTACAAGTGATTAGTGATGGTGCAATTATATTATTTAAATTGCCCATGTTGTCTTACACCAAAAACTGTTCTGTTATCTGTTTTTATACAGAGCAATAGTTATCAGTCAAAATTATATAGGGCAAAATTGCATGCAGCTTTCTAAATTACCATGTCTCTGCCATGCATAGGTTACACATAAAATCAGAATAGAAGAGTTAGACTTTAGGTGAGGGAGTTACATTCACTGAAAAGCATAAATAATAGATTTTTTAAATTAAAGTATTATGGATATACACTGTTATGAAGGTTTCACATGTAAAACAATGTGGTTACTACATTCACCCACATTATCGTGTCCTCCCCATGCCCCACTGCAGTCACTGCCCATCAGAGAGGCAAGATGCCACAGTCACTACTTGTCTTCTCTATGCTACACTGTCTTCCCCATGATCCCCCCCACACCATGTGTGCCAATCATAATACCCCTCTGTCCCCTTCTCCCTCCCTCCCCATCTCTCCTCTCCCACCCCTCCCCTACCCCTCCCCTTGGTAACTACCAGTCCCCTCTTGGAGTCCATGAGTCTGTTGCTGTTCTGTTCCTTCAGTTTTGCTTCATTGTTATACTCCACAAATGAGAGAAGTCATTTGGTACTCAAAAGCATAAATAATAGATGTAAATAAATATATTTTTGGTTATCTAGTTCTGTTGATACAGATTAAACTTGAAAGCAGTGCAGCTGACTTTAGGGAGCTCCATGAGAAGTCAGTACTCTGGACCGAAGTTTCAAAATCTTAACTAGATTAGCAAGGCATTGCCAAAAAGAGTTACAGAATAGATAGAAATTATTGTAATTGACATAGCAACTATTTGTATGTAACCCTGTGCTTGATGCTGCTAAAAGGTCTGTGACGAGTAACTAGCTAACCCTTTCAAGAAAGACAATGATTTTCCTTGCCCCCGTAATTTCCCTCTTGATTTGTTTTAAAGTTAATTTGGCAAAAGTCAGTTTTAGCTACTGCTATGTAAGAACGTCACAAATGATGACTAAGTCATTTAAAGAGGTTGTATTGCTGTGTCTTTTAGGATTATGTTCAGCCGCATGTAACTGTAAGAATGCTAGGTAAGGGCTTCTGTGACTTTACTTTCCTTCTGTGACAAGATGCCCAATGGTTGGCAGTCCAGAGCTGGTGGAGGTTAAGGGTGTCATCAAGGATTCAGTCTCTTCCTGATTGTCTGTAAACTTTAGAAAGGTGCATCCTTTGGTCCTAAATACAGATTCATTCCCTCATTGTCTTTTTCTGGATGAGCAGGTCCTGCTGTGATCTCAATATCCAGTGTCCATGTTCTAACATGAACATCTGCTCCGAACCATTGGTCATGTTCCTGATACCTGGAATTATTCAGAACAATCTGTCTTTTTAAATTTCATTGCTTTAAGTAAGATACCAGATCAATATTTTAAAATTGACAATACAGAAAGATATATAGAAGAAAATAAAATCCACCCATATTTTATAGCCCAGTTAACTACTGTTATCATGATAACCATCCAGAAATTGTTGTATCTCTATTTATCTATATGTATCTATACACACACAGCATGTGTACACGTCACAACATATATATCCAAACATATATAATTATATATATGTAATTTTACACATTGTGTGATTTCACACACCTATATTTATCATTTTTCATAGGCTGATGATAAATATAACATTCTATAATCTTTATTCACTTAATAATATGTGATAGTTGTTTTTCCATGTATGTGTATATATATATTTCTAGATTTGTATCATCTTTTTAATGACTGCCTGGTATTCTCTTGTTTGTATGCATCCTGTTCATTGTTTAACAATATATTAATAGAATTTGAGCACCATCACAATGCCTAGTTTTTCCTCGTCTGACGCCTCTCGTGTATAATTGTACTATAAAATCGAGATGCCGGATTGCACTATATTGAGAAGTATAGTCTCAACCCTCAGACTGTAATCTAATCTGAGAGGTAGAATGATATGTTGAGGAAGTCCAGAGAACTGAGTTCTAGTCTCAGCTTGATGACTTACTAGCTGTGTGAACTTCAACAGATCACATCCGTCTGGGCTTCCCACATCTCTCAGATAATGATACATGACTTTAGCAATATTCAAGTCTCTTTTACCAGCCCCATGTTTTATTACTTTATAAAACCTTGTCTTCATTATGTTACCTTACTATCAGCTCCATGAAAACAGGGATGAGGTCTGGCTTATATTACTTGTGTAGCTGAATCTGGCACTTAGTTAGTGCCCAATAAACATTCGCTGAGTGACAAAATGAAAGTTCCAGTTTACCTCTATTTTGAATTATTCTCTAAATATACTGAACCCATTCCCCACTGTTTGCTTTTAACCAGATATAAATGTAGGGAAATTGTCCAGAACAGTTTGTCTTTCTATTCGGTCATATCTTGTTTTATGACTTTTGGTGAGATCTTATAAGTTTATTAATTAAAGTCTTAACCCTGTCTTGTTTAATTTCTGCTGAAATACTTTGTTCACTATCTGCCATTGTAAATGAAATATCTCCTACATTGCCATTTCTATGTGCTTATTACCAGTATAGAAAAAAGTTATTGATCTTTATATATTTATGGTGTATTTAGCCATCTTACTGAATTATTTTATTAACTCCAGCAATTTCTCTTTTTTTAAACTAGAGTTTCTAGGGTTTCTAGAAACAAAATCATATCAGCAATAAGTCAGGAGAGCTATCTCTGCTTTTCAGTGTGTATAGAGATTATATTATTTTATTATCTTTGAATTTACTCGTAGCTCCAAAACAATATTGTATAGTAAAGAATAAAAGAATATGAATAGGGAATTTACAAAGCAGTGAAAGAAATATCAAATAAATGTATGCTGCAGCTATTCAAATGAACCAGAAACAAGAAAAGGGTGCCAACTCTCGCTTTTATGTGGTGAAACATACCATAATGAAAGCAAGTGAAAAATACTAAGTTTCACTGTTAGTCATTTACCAAAGTGGCAGAAAATTAGAAGAGCTATAACATTTATTGCTGGTGGGGATGAGCCCTCTGAATTGCTAACAGCTTCTTCAAATATATTCTATCAGTATCTTTTAAAATTACAAGCTCATGTATATGTTGATGTAGCAGTTCCATCCTTGAAAATTGAGAAATATTTTGTATATAAGATATTAATATTTTGTTGGTTATCTTTATCCTGTGTATGGCTTTTTTTTTCTTTCTTTATGGTTGTTTTTTGATCTTCAATTTTATTCCTTTTAATGTAGTTAAGTTTGTCAGTCATTTTTATAGCTATCATTTTCTATTAAGAAACCTTTCCATATCATAAGATCACAAAGACATTCTTATACTTTTCTTTCGTTACTTTCAGAGTTTCGCCTTTTACACTTAAGTTTCAAATTTATCTGGAATCCATTTCCTTGGTGATATGGCACAAGATAGAGACTCAGTGTCACTTGCTCTCTCCATGGATAAGCAGTTGTGTAGGGTATTATTTATTAAACAGTGTACTGTTCCCCAAGTGACTTGCATATATTAAGTTTCTATGTTGTATAGGTCTGTGTCTGGGCCCTCTATTCTGTGACATTGCTTAGTTTGTGTATTTCTGAGACAATCCTGTAGTGTATTTAATGCTATTGATATCAAGCTTTAAAAGAAGTATTGATATATTTGGGGCATGTTCCTCAGTTTTGTGCTTTTTATTTATCAAGAGTATATATGCTGTTCTTGGGTCTTTGAATTTCCATATGAGTTTCAGAATGTGTTTTTCCAAGTTCAAAATAATTGATTTTGAAATTCTGTTGGGGGCTTAGATTAGAAATGAGTTAATTTAATACACCAACTTGAGGTCTTTTAAAATGTGTTTCCCCAAAGCTTAAATTTTTTCTCCTTAAGTTTTAAACATCTTTTGCTAGATTTATTCCTAAGTAAGTTGGGTTTTTCTGCTACTGTGTATGCCATCTTTAAGGTGTGTCCACACATTCTTTGAAATGCCTCCTTTTAAAAGGTGAAGCTTAATTCCCCTCCTATTAGGTGTGGGATGGCCTTAGCGACTTGCTGCTAAGGAAAGAAATAAAGCAGAAGTAATTCAGAGACTAGATCATATTAGTTACTGTGGTTTCTTCCTTGCTCTTTCCAGATCACCCTCTGTGTAGGAAGGCATCTGCCATGTCATGAGGATACTCCAGTATCCTTATGGAGAGGTCCAAGTGGAGAGAACTGAGACCTGCTAATACCCAGCAAGGCACAAAGCCTGAGCCTCCATCCACATGCATGGACTATCTTGGAAGTGGGCCCTACAGCTCCAGTGAAGGATTCAGATGACTAAAGTCCCCCCAACATGTGACTGCAACCTCCTGAGAGACCCTAAACCAGAACCATCCAGCGAGCCACTCCCAGATTCCTAATCCTCAGATGCCATAGAGGTAAGGGGTAATAAATGATTGTTTTAACCTACTAAGTTTTGGGATAATTTGTTACAAAATAATACATACCCAGTGCACCTTTAAAAAATTGTATTTTCTGTTGATGCTATATAGAAATATAATTGATTTTTTTGTTATTCTTAAAGCTAGCTACCTGGCTAGGCACTCATTAATTTCAATAATAAATTTTCTATAGATTTTATTGAGTTTTGTGTAGACAGTCATCTTATTTCCACTTAAGACAGCTTTATATCTTCTAGTCTTCATTTTTCTCTTAATGCAGATGGCTTGGTAGTCAATATGACAGTGACTAGAAATGTTGATAGTGGGTATCTCTGTCCTATTCTTGATTTTAAGGGAATTTTCTGATATTTTTCCATTTAAAAATATTGTTTCCTAGGTTTCTGTTAGACATCCTGATTGGGCTAAGGGGGTTCTCTCTTACCCCAAATTCCTTTCCTTAACACACATACATACCTGTGCTAGTGTGTCTATAGTTTACATTCTGTACTTGGAATTGATAAATCAGAGAATAAAACTTTTTTTATTAAGGTAAATACAATAAAATGCACATATCTGTGTATAGTTTGATGAATTTTGACATATGCATGTAACCATCACCCAGATCAAGATACCAAACATTCTTACTAACATCCCCCCGCCCTTTACCTGTTTCACTGATCTCACCACCCACCTCCCCTTGTGTTAACCAGCAGTCTGTTCTCTGTGTTACGAGTCTTTTTCTGTTTTGTTTGTTTCCTTGTTTTGGTTTTTAGATTCCACATGTAAGTGAAATCATATGGTATTTCTCTTTGTCTGACATTTTCACTTAGCGTAATTGCCCTCTGGGTCCATACATGTTGTCACAAATAGCAAGATTTCATTCTTTTTATGTCTGATATACATTGTATATACGTACCACTTCTTTATCCATCATCTATTGATGGACACTTAGGTTGCCTCCATATCTTGGCTATTGTAAACAATGCTATGACAAATATAGGAGTGCATATATATCTTTTCAAATTAGTGACTTTATTTTGGGTAAATTCCCGGGAGTGGAATTACTGGGTTATATGGTATTTCTATTTTTAGTTTTTTGAGAAATCTCCATACTGCATTCTATAGTGGCTGCACCAATTTACATGCCCATTTATGGAGGGATTCCCATTTCTCCACATCTTCACCAGCACTTGTTATTTCTTGTCTTTTGAATTGTGGCCATCCTAACTGATATGAAGTGATATCTCACTGTGGTTTTGGTTTGCATTTCCCTGGTGATTAGTGATGTGGAGCATCTTTGCATGTGTCTGTTGGACATGTATATGTCTTCTTTGGAAAAATGTTAGTTCAGGTTCTCTGCCCATTTTTTAAATTGGAATTTTTTTTTTTTGGTGTTAAGTTATATGAGTTCTTTATGTACTTTGGACATTAGCCTCTTATTGGATATATCATTTGCAAATCTCATCTCCCATGCAGTACATTATTACCTTTTCATTTTGTTGATGGTTTCCTTTGCTGTGCAGAAGGTTTTTAGTTTGATATGTTCCCATTTGTTTGTTTTTGTTTCCCTTGCTTGGGGAGGTATATCCAGGAAAAAAGGATCACTAATGCCAGTGTTTAAGGATTTACTGAGTTACGTTTTCTTCCAGAAGTTTTATGGTTTCAGGTCTTATATTATGGCCTTTAATCCATTTTGAATTTATTTTTGGGAGAAGATGCAAACATTTAAAATGCTGTTGGACATTGCCAGATCATCTCCAAAAAGGTTGCCTCAGTATAAAGCCCCATTGGTAGTGTATATAAATGTCTGCTTTTCCATGATTCATCAACCTTTTTCCCCCCAAAGGCAACCCCCTTTTTCTTAATATTGATCATAAAAAAACAACAACCAGTTACACAGCAGTTACTATGTTCCAGACACTGTTCTAAGTCTTTATATTAGCACATTTAACCTCACAACAACGCTTTGAAGTAGGTACTACTGGTATCCCCAATTTACAGGTGAACAACTGTGACACAGAGAGATTCACTTACTTGCCCAAGGTCACACCACTAGCAAGCAACACACTCTGGGTTTGAACACAAGCTGCCCAGTTCTTGGGTTCATACTCATTAAACAATATGCTGCACAGTGTTAGCTACTGAGTGCTTGCCATGTGGTGGGTGCTGTTATACCCCAATTAGCCATCACAATCACCTCCTAAGGGTAAGGACTGTTATCAAACCCAGCACTTTGCGTGTTGTGGCATATGACACCTTTGTTGCTGAGTGAAGGCCTAGGTTTGATGGTGGCTTGACTGAGTGGTTAATCTTCCAATGCCTCTGATTCCCCAAGAAGTGGTTCCTATAGGCCATCAGGATTTGCCCTCAGACTAGAGCTAGATTGAAACATATTGCATGATTTGGCAGAAAGCGTGTGGCTGTAGTTTGAATTTAGTAAGGACAGCATTCATATCCATATTGAACAAGAGACAGGCTGAAGGAGCAAGGGCTCAGGAAAGAGAAAGGCTTGGATTTAATCTTCTGTTTCACGTATCAGCTAGGGTTCATTTACTCTCTGGGCCTTAGATGTTCTCATCTATAAAATGGGAACAATGACAGCTACCTTGTGGTGTTGTGAGAATTAAGTAAGATGACATGTGTAAAGTGTCTGGCCTAGTGCCTGGCATGTGGTACTTGCTCCGCAAGTGTGAACTCTATTCTTCCCTGAGGGCAGCTGAGTATCAGGGTCACAGACACTTACATGTAAGAGTGCAAAACCAGCCTCAAACTAAAACCCAGTGAATAATCCCCACAACTTAGAGTAGATTATGTGTAAGCAGATATTTTTCCTGATGTAAAAGAAATGTATGTTGGCTTACTATGTGCCAGGTATAGTTCAAAATACATCACATATATCTAGATTTTAAAGTCTCCAATCAGTTTTATAAGTTGTGCACAATTATTATTATTCCCATTTTGTGGACGAAAAGAACTGAGGTACAAAGAAGTTGTCTTCACACAGCTATGAAATAGCTGAGCTGGGCTTTAAAGTTAGGCTGTCTGGTTTGTCTCCATGCATGTTCTTCCGACAGCCCTGCAGACAAATTCCTCACAAATGTTGTACTGAGAAAAGACCAACCAGCAAATTCACACTTTATATTTCTGTTCAGCAGTCCATTTCCAGAGCTGATTTTTTATTTAGGTATTAATGTCTTCCTTGGCTCTATCCAATAGTGTATATCACAGTTGATTTGAATCTTTACTATTGTTTGTTCCATAGAAGATCATCCATCCCTCTATCCATCCCATCATTTCATTTATTCGTTCAACATTATATCTTAGGCCTTTTTAAAAAAAGGACATGTGCATGGGAAGACTCAAAATCAAAAGTACACCATCATGTTTTTCCATTTTCTAGCTGTGTGACCTTGGATAGTACATTTAACTCATCTGAGCCTCAGCCCCTCTAGATTAACTGAAAGAAATAATACCTACTTCACTGGGTTAGTCTGATGATTAGATGGGAGAGTAGCAAGAGGGAAAATGACTTGGAAACTGTGAAGTGCTATGTAAATATGATCCGATATAACTGTTCCACAAAGAGGAGCCAGCCAGACACCTTTGCTTACTTAAGCAGAAGCCTAGCTTTGGGAGTAGGAAGTGAATTAAATTGCTTGCTGTTCTCTTATTGCTGATCTCAGCCAGGGCTTTGAGCTTCAGCTGTGGCACCCACCTGTGAACAGAGTGAAGCTTTGAGGAAGGTTGGCCCAGGGATCCCACTGCCCCTTTGTGTAAGTGTCCCCATGGGAATGCGACACATTTGTCTGTCAGCAGAGTGATGCTTCCTTTGTGGTCTGGATACAAACTGAAATATTATGCCACAAAATAATTAGCATTTCCTTACACAGAAAAGATGTTAAAAATAAACAAGTGGCTTATGGGACCTGGTAAGAGAAGTGCCGGATTGTACCAGGGAGCTCATGCTGTCACACTGTGGAAGATGTCTTCAGACCTTCCAGAAGCATTTCAAACAGCAAGGAACTCTGATTTAATTTGCAGAGGACTTTTTCTTTTTCTTCCAGAAAATTGTCTTGTGTGCCAATGTCTGCTGGTTCCTGGAATAACTGGCTGAATTAGAATCAACTAATGATACATAAGTGAACACCAAATAAATACCAATTCCTCATCCTACTCTCCATTCTTATTCTTTAGATCTAGCACAAAGCCTGAAAATCTGCATTTATAAATGTTTCCTGGAAGATGCTAGTGCACAGTAGATATGAGACCCACAGCTTGGAGCTGAGGATGAATATGGCACATGGGGATGGCAGTAGGACTGATGAGTTTGGGGAATTCAGCTGGTTTTGGAATGCCTCTACCCTAGATCCTGTTCACCCCTATAAATCCATTACCTCTTTTTTTCATGAAAACCAGTTTTCAGGATAGTTTTCTGGACAGTTGCTGCATCCAGTTTTACATCACTTTAAGCACTGCCTTCTTTGCCAACCATTTCATGAGCAGATGGGTGAATGACTTTAAGAGGTTATTTGCATTATTTTTTCAATGCATGCCCTCTGCCCCCACGATGGAACTGATGATGGAGAGTTTCCCTGATAAATTCTCAAGGCTCAGTTCTCTACTCCTCTGCTTTGTTTATGCTGAGTGGCAAGCTCCCTGCTGGTTCCAACAAAGAAAGACAATAGGCAACAAATTCTCAAGAACCTTGGATGTTATAGGCCATGAGGCACATTGTTGGTGAAGGGTTGGATAGCACTGTGTATCCTATGAAGCTGAGAAGAGATGGGGTGCCAGGCACACGTGTCACTTAGGGGTGCAAGGTAGGTTTGGTGGCTGTTTTGCTGTTTGTGGTTAAACACAAAACAAAGGATGTCTCTGTACTCCTATCTTGACAAATGACTTTGTGATCAGTCTAACCTGTCAATTTGAATTCTCATTGCTGATGGTGACTGTGTGACTGAGTAAGTATAGGTTGCTTAACGTCTGTGTCTTTTGTTTCCTCATCTGATAAAAAGATAACTATGCCCCAATTGCATGGTTTGTTCAAGTTAAGATAAGACAAAGCCTCTGAGTGTCTGGCATATAATCAAAGCTAGTTTCCGTCCGATTTGGAACCCACTCCTGCCTTCTCAGTTTGTACTGGACGGTGAAGGGGAAGCTGCTGCAAGGTGAGTCAGTCCTGGAAAGCAAATCCTTTAAGCTGAGCTGATGTATCCCAAAAGTGCTGGGATACAGTTTGATGTATATAACCTCACAAAGTGTTATGTGACAACACTGAAGCAGCAGCTTGGTGACCTGCAGAAGGCAACAAAGGAGTTTGTCCAAATGTGGTTATTGCAATAGCTGTGAACCCAGGAGGATGTTTCAGTGGTATCCCTACTGCTCCAGCCCAGGATATATTGAATGCTGACTGCTCAGCCATAAGAGTGTCTCATTATATAGTTGGTAACATGATAGCATCACAGGGAAACTCCCAGGTGCAATGCAGGCGTCCAGAAGGCAAGGATCCTTTTTAAACAGCTGGCATTTGCTACATGGAAAACAAGCTGAATAGGTGGTGAGAGTCACTGGGCTCCAGATTCGACTTTCTTGCTCTGGAAGGGGGTCATCAGGGTCAGCACAGGCCATGGCCACGAAGGAGCAGCAGGACTGTGAGCTTTGTGCTGAGTTCTTAGGCTCAGGCTCAGTGCTCCTTGAAAAAAAACCTAAGCAAAGTTGGCTGAGGACTCAACTCTTATTCTTCAAAACACCTGACGCATTTAAGCCTCTCAACAACTCTGTGAGGTCAGTGTTTGAAATCCCCATTTGACCGTGGAGGAAAGAAGGCACCGTGTCATTAGGTGACAGGACCAGAAATAGACTCTCTGTGACCAGGTCCTGGGCCCAGGATTTTCCACCAACCTGTGAAATGGGCCCTGTAAGGAAGAAGGGTGAAGTTTTAATAGTATTATGATGGAACAAAGGCTTGGACTCCAGGAATTCTGAAATCCTGCCTTCCCGATAAGGTAGATACATTGACCTTGTAACAAAGAACAATGACAAGAAAATACCATTGTATTTATTTATTGTTGGTTGGGCTTTTCCTCCAAATTCCAATGCTAGGAGCTTGGTAAACTGGATTGGAACATGGGTCCTACCTAAGCGCAAAGCCTGAACTCTGTATCTTCCCTTTCTGCCCAAATCTAAGTCTTGTGGATCATCCTAGACCAGCTGATAGTGTGGGAGAGCAGGAGAGAGAGAGAGAGAGACAGAGACAGGTATATAAAGAAACATGGAGAGTTGCAGAGACACTGATGACAAGGGTCAGGCCTCTTCGTAAAGGTCAACCTACTACTGATATTGGGTGGAAGGGAGGATACATGAGCCGAGTGATCTGACTTAGAGCTCCCCCAACACAGAAGTGGGTCCTGGCTCTTCAACATGGAATGGTCAGGAGAGAGGCACACATTCAGAAACTGACCTTTGTACATACCCACTAGCAAATATGGCTCAATAAATATTCTGGACTCATTTTACTCAAAGCAACTTTTTCTCCTTTGGGAGAAGTTGAGGAAGTTTGAGGAAAGAGCAGAGAGAGCCCTGGAATCGAATTCTTTGCTCCTCTTCACTGTGCTACACATTCCAGGTGCGGGAGTGTGAAGTGAAAGGTAAAGAGGAAATGAAAACCAGGTGGGGAGGCCTATCAGCTCATGTTAAAAGCTTGGACTACATCCTACAGCTTAGTGCCCAGTGGTATGGTCCTTGGAGCTGCAAATTCTCTGGCCATATCCCAAACTACTAAATCAGAATCTCAGGTGAGGGGCCCAAGAATCTGTGTTTCAATACCTCCAGGTGACTCTTACACTGGCTAAATTATGAAAACAGTTGGTATAGTTCATGGGAAAGGAATTGAAGGATTTCAGGAAGGGATGAGACATGGCTGGTGTTCTGAGGTGGTGAACAAGCCTATTATGTCTTTGTCTATGACTTCCATCCCTTCAACTCACCCGCAGGGGTGGTTTCGCAGCAGCTGGGCCGTCAGGACCTGGTATGGCCTGCCTGACTGCAGTTGACTGGACATGTGAAGACACCTGACACTAGCAGTCAGCTGATTTGGCCCATATTCCTCAATTTGCAGGACATCTGGGGCATCTCTTTTTGTTCTCCTTCCCTGAGCCACCCAGCCCCTTTCTAGACGCCGACCAGGGCCCAGAAGGACGGCCTCTTGCCCTGCCTTGCAGCACACTGGCCAGCTGTCTCCCACGTCCCGCAGACTGCCCCCACCGCCGCCAGTCTCATGGCCCGTGGTGTGCCTGTGTTAAGCCCCTGGTGCTGGTGCCCTGTCCAGGTATGGTGGCTTTTCAAGGTGTGAGGGACTGCATGCAGGCCAACACCCATGGCTCACCTGGAGTGCTACTATTTCAGCTCTGTGTGTTCCCCGGAGCCCAAGCCCCCTCCAGGGGCCTGGCTTGGGATCAGGCATTCACTTCTGGGAGTCATATTAACTTAACAATTTTTGCTTTTCTTCATCCTCATTCTAGAAGCTGAACATCTTCCTTCTCCCCAGATAATGCCATTTGAACCTCGCAGAACAGGGAACATTTCTTACAGGAAAAAAACCAAAACAAAACTCTACCATGTTCATTATAAATTTCTCCATTTTGTGTGAACCTCTGTTGCTGGAGGCGTTAAGAGCCTCAGCCAGGATACTAGGCTTGCCACTGAGCACGCCGGGAACACAGAACACTGTGGCGGGCAAGGACAGAGGGCAGCAGTTCACCACCCCGGAGGGAGGGCCAGTGAGCGGTGCTGGAGCGGGGCTGGCAGAGGCAGACACGGGCGGGCGAGCAGGTCTGGAGTCCAGGTAGGTGTCGCCGCCGGCTGCACTGAAGAGGGAGCGGGCTCCAGGCGGCCGCGGGTTCCTGCCTGCAGGGTCAGGGGCGTGCTCAGACTTCTCTTCGGGGCAGAGAACGCCGAGGCGGCAGCTGTAGGACTGTGGACACGTGGCCATCAAATGACCATGGTCAGGGCGGTGGTAACCGCAGGGCGTGGCGAACGGAGTTCCCTCCTTTCCTTACCCAGGACCGACTGAGAATTTCTTTACCGCCCTAGGTCTGCTGCGTACTCCCCCTTCTCTGTGTATGTGTCTTGCCTCCCTGGGTCTCATTCCCTTGCTCCTCCGTCTGGCCTCCTCTGTGCTTCTTCCTCTCTTGCCTCCCTTTTGCTCCATTTCCCTTCTCTTCCACTCAACCTCACCTTCTGAACCTACCAGAACATGGGAGTACTGTGCACTTCAAGAAGCTGTATATTTGTAGCATCAAGTTTTATGCTCTAGCTTTGAATTTAAAAGCAGTGTAATTTAAATCACCTCATTATAATGATCATTCCTATATAGACTCTATGCTACCTTAAAAATGAGAGCTGGGTCTAATTAATGCCTATTTTTATTTTTTAGATTTCAGTGTATATCCCTAACTGGGATTAAGTCGCTTGTGCCCCATGAATCTGCTTCTTGTATCTGTTATCTACATTTCCTTTATTACAAGCGGGCCCCAAAACACCTATTTCCCATTGGCTCCAGTTGTTCAGGATAGTAAAACTGCGCATAAAAAGGGCAGCTTTAAAAAAAATAAGTTAAATCTGGAATGAAATCAAGTGAGCCACAGAGTTGCCTTATCAACAACAAATATTGTTTATAACCCCTGTGGGTCAAGAGACCCTGATACATGGATCAAGAACCGTCTTAGCCTACGACACGGGAATCCTTTATTGTTCCCTATTATTTATCTAGTCATACAAACATTCATTAGGCAACTATTAAGTGCTGGGAATTTGCGGTGTGCTACCACTTTTACATAGCAGACAAACTTTTTTAGCCCAGTTTCCCAGCCCCTCAGGCTGCACCCAGGGAGTGTGGATGGGACTTTAGTGTTGGGCGAAGCAAAAGAAATGAACACAGGCTGAGCTTCACAATGTGCTACACGCAGGGCTGGGGACATTCCAGCTGTGAGAGCTTAATTACCACAGCAATATTCTAAGGTTGGTGTTGTTAGTCTTATTTTTACTGATGGAGAAACTGAGGTTTGGGGATGTTAAAGGAATTGCAGCACAAGTAGTAAGCACTATTTCTTCTTCTAGCTTCTCTTTTAAATTATGAAAACATGCATATGTAACCATTTTTAAGTGCACAATTCTGTGATAATTAGCACCTTTACAATATTGTGCAACCATTACTATTATCCATTCCCAGAGCTTTTCTTTTTTATATACTCCAAATTAAAACTCTGTACCCATTAAACAATAACTCCCCATTCCTCCTCCCCCAGCCCTGGTAGCCTGTAGTTTAATTTACTTGCTAGTCACTATGGTTTAAAATTATATTTTAGCTGGCATCAGTGGGAGGCTCCAGAATGCAGTGGTTATGAGCACCATCTCCAATCCCAGAGACCTGAGTTCAAAATTTGGCTTCTTTGATCTTTTGATTTATTTTTATAAATTTAGTATCTTAATTTAATTGCAAAAAAAATTTTTTTTTCCATTTAAAGCTAAAGATGCAAGGTTTCAGTTAAATTGTGAAGGTCAGGAAAGTGAGGTAACTTCACATGTAAAAAATGGATAGTTGTGTACAAAATACAAAAGCCCACAGGAGGACTTTTCTGGTGGAAGTTGCAGGGACATAATTAGTTATGCAAATAGATGAGGGGCAGGAGGGACCCTTTGCCTTGGGAAAGGATCCCACAGTGTGGGTTGTAAGTCTGGTGCTAAAAAGGAAAAAAGTTCAACTGCAAACATTCACACACACATACGAATACACACAGAACTCCATTCCCCTTCCCATGGGTGTGTGTGTGTGTGTGTACATGTGCACACTTTTGGGTGTGTGTGTAAGACAAATACATAGCTTAAAATCTTGGTACTGATTCTACACTGACCCAAGGGAGGGAACTCCGAGAACTGTCAGTGAAGCAACTGACAAGTAGGATCTTGCTTGACAGACCATCAGGAGAGCAGAAGCTAATGCAGATGTGCACCCAAGCCCATGTGAGGTGCAGCAGAAAGTGCGCAGCGCCCTGGACTGTCTCCGGAGCAGCAGGGTGACAGGGCAGTCAGAGGAGTCTAGGGAAGGAAGTGTTCCTTGCCAAGCGCCCTGGCCTGGGCTGCCAAAACCTGGCTAAAACTGTCACCTGCTCGAAGAAGTCTTAGGGGTTGATCTGGGAGACATCCAGAGCCACCACTTACTAGCCAAGTGACCTTGGGCTAATAATTGTCCCTCTTTGAACCAGGATAATAATACCCAGTGCATAGTGTGGATTAAATGAGGTAATTTATGTCAACTGTACTTAGCCACTGCCTGACCCAAAGAATATGGCCAAGAAATTTCCCTTTCTTCTCTTAATGACAGCAATAGCTGCCCTCTTTTTTTTCCCTTTTTGTAAGCATTTCCCATGTTGTCAGAATTAATTTATACATTTTCTTCTTTAAAACCTGCAGAGAAGCATTATTCTGACTTTTTGCTGGTGAGGAAACTGAGTCTTAGAGAAGTTAAATAATGGCTACGGTCACAGCTGGCCCAGGGAGGGACTAGAATTTTAGCTTCCTCAGTCTGCCTGTCCCCTAGCCTCCTTTCATCTTTGTTCCCTCCCAGTGCCTGGCTGGCCTTGCACTGTCGGTGTAATACAGCTTTCCCAACAGAAAGATATTTCTTAGTAAGGGATGGAGGTAGATTGTAGGGGAAAATACCAGTACATGTCCTGACTTCACTCATTCTTTAAATAGGCAAGGTTATTGATTTTTGCTTCTTACTTCAGACTTTTGGCAGTAGCTTGTTCCAATCAACAAGGAGAATATCACTAAATCTCTGCCACTCCATCAGGGTATGAAGCCGTCTGGTGAAGCTGAGTGGTTTCAGTGACAAAATATATCGTGGTGTTCACGCCATCAGTATCCGAGCTGGGACATGCTGGAATACCAGTTGGGGCAGGGAGTAGATCCCAAAGAAGTGGCGGGAGGCCAACTGCTCCTGCTAGAAACGTCTTACCTCCATGGGCTTGCTGGTGCATTTTGATGGTGTATATCCTGGCATTCCTTCTGGCAGGGCCTGCGGACAAGGGCTGGGACTGAAGATCCTGAGACACTGAGTTCACCTTCAAAGCCCAAGTCCCCCTCTAAAACTGAAGCCATTTGGGCTTTCAGGCCTTCATGTTTTCTTGCTCAAAACTGACTAACATCTTTCCCCAGCATCTCTTTTCTTACCCTTTTGGCTGGCCTATATTTTCCCTTTTCCCTTCTCTCTTCACCATGGGTATTTCTAAAGATTCTTCCCTTGTTCCTGTTCTTTATTTTATTACAGCCTTGGGAAGTCTGAGAAGTTCAGCCGTCACCTCAGACTGGGTCACTGTAAATGCCTTGTGACCCATTCTCTTTCTTTTCCATCCTTACCTTATTGTCCAAGGTTGTAGCCTTGGACGCTACAACCAGAATTTTCTTAGTCTCACTCTTTTATTCAATACCTGCCAATTATTCTCAATTTCTCAAGCTTAAGCCTTCTCAAGTCGGATCTGAGGTCCATTTTAACCCATTTCATATTTTTATCGTAGGGAAAAAAGTCCATTTAGAATAAAAATGAAGGTCCATCACAATCAACTGAACTTCTAATGGGTATAACCATTAGGGATGGCATTCTGCTCATGAAATGTTGCGTGATGGGGCAGCACAGAAGGCAAAAATCAACCTGAAGGGTTTACAGTAAAGGCAGGAAAAGAATTTACTTGATAACAAACCCAATATTGAAGTGATTAAATTATGTCAGGAGTTATTCAAGGAAAGAGGGTATTTAGTAGATAGCATAGAAAATGTCATGGGTTCTATGTTTTTTTCCTGATGAAGGATTCATTTTTCAATGGGAGCACAACTGGAAGTAATTCATCCTTTTAAAAAGGATGTGACATTTCCTTTCCATTCACAGAGCAGACAGGAGTTTGGTGGTTTTGCCAAAAATCATGTTATTCCCATAAAGAGAATGCTGTTGCTACAAAGATCACACAGCTGCTGAGATCAACCTGAAGCTCAGATTAGAGAAGCAGAGAGGCCCCGCATCAGACAGACTAGCCCAGGGTTAACTGGCAGCAAGCGAAAAGCAGCCACACATGTTTTTGCAGAGAATAATGAGAAAAGCAAAGCCTCACTTCCACAGAACTCAATTGATGCATTCTCAATTAAAGATACTAAGATGGTGTGTTAGCAAAGTCTACGAGCTTCATCTGGTGAGTAATTAGAACACTGGCTGCTTGAGCCAGTGTAGTATCTATTGAGGAGAGTGTAGGCAGGACCAGAAAATGATTTGTCACGTGGGTTGCATTCTCACAACAGCTTAATGACAGGAGCCTCAGCATGGCTATCCTGTGTCACTGTGCATCCTTCATCACTCACTGTGTTTAGTAATGCATCATACAGTGCATTACAGTTGTGGTCAGCAAAATTCTTCTGTCGTCTTCATTGAGCCCAAAGTTCCCTCTTCCCTCTTGATATTGTTAATTCGAAATATCCAGAAAACACGAGCCCTGCTTGGTTTCCAGGGGACCAAGGTGGGTGGGCAGCATCTCTGCCGAAGGCCCACTTATCCTGCTTCCTTCTGTGGGGTGCCACTTCTCACAGTGACAAACTGCATTTTACATGCTGATGCTCATATTTTAGCTGCCATATGTGCTGTGCCTTCTCCAGAAGCTACTATAGTTACCTGTTATGGATTGAATTGTGTCTCCTCCCTGCCCTGAATTCATATGTAGAAATGTAAACTCCCAGTACCTCAGAAAGTGACTGTACTTGGATTAGGGTCTTTAAGGAGGTAATTAAGGTAAAATGAGTTTATTAGGGTGGACCCAAATCCAATATGACTCATGTCCCTATATAAGAAGAGGAGGTTAGGACACAGGCATGCACCGAGGGAAGACCACTGACAAGCCAAGAAGAGAGGCCTCAGGAGAAACCGATCCTGTGAACACCTTGGTCTTGGACTCCTGGCTTCCCGACCTGGGAAAATCACTTCCTCTTGTTTAAGCCCCTTGATCTGTGACACTGCTGTGGGAGCCCAGAAAACAAATAATGTCCCCTTTTGGCCACCTACATCATTGACCCCTCGTGTGGGGACCAGGAGACTTGTGTTTGTTAGATGTACAATAAGGAAAGTTGGATGGGACTTACATGGAACCAAGCACCCACTCCTATGTTCCAGTCCATTTTACTCTCCCTTCCTGTTCTTCATTCCAAGGCTTATCTTCCCAGAATGAACTTTACACAGCAGTTGAACAAGCCTCCTTGTGGTCTTGTTCATCCTGCCTCCCAGACACACTTGGCTGCGTTTGGTTCGTAGATGGAACATGCTTCCCCTCCAGCTTGGAATGTTCCCCTGGGTCCTCCATCCATCCAGCCCTCTAGACCCAGGTGCTAACTGCCCCTGCAGGGGGCTCACCTTCCTCTAAATACTTACCTTGCTTTATAATCTATGCCATACCGTTTCAGGCCTGATTTCTCTCTTTCTCTTTATGCCTACCTGATTTTTTTTTTTAAGTATTTCAGGCAGCTTATAGAGGTACATAAAATGCAGCAAGATAACGTAAATTTGGCATAGGGGAGAAAGGAAAACAGCAGCAGAGATATAAAAGGGAGCCAGGAATGAGACAAACATCAGAAAGCAGACTAGTCTTGCTACAGACTTGGCTCACTTATCACAAAACCAACCTGAGAAATGGAAACTTAACAGTTCTACAATTCACGCTGTGTATAAAATGGAAACAGACTGACTGCTCAGGAGAAGTAAAACTGTTCCTGGTATTATCAGAAGAAATACATTTCTCCTGAGGGTTCTTAAAGTGCTCTCTGTGAGGAACAGCATCTCCAACATCTTGACAGTGGCCAAGTGGGGAGGTCTTAAAAAGCCTTCAGAGTGTGACCCCAAAGTTGAAGTCAGTCAAGGCAGTTCCACAGATGCCAAACAGTAGATTCAGGTGCAGAGCACTTTGCTGGAGTCCTTGAATTTGGGGATAGATTCAGAGATCTTAAAGGCATGACATATGCTTCAGGCAGTCCATCGCATTGCTTCTCTCAACTGAACTTGGATAAACACTGGGTAATGATGGGCAACAAATTTAGTTTTTGTACAAGAACCTCTTCTGGATTGCCAGCTAAAATTTGATGGCCTGCCCTAAAATTGACCCAAGTCAGGAATAAAGAAGCTATTCCATTTGTCACTGCCCTAAAGCCAGAGGCCACCAGGAGCACCTTGGAGTGGAACGAGTTGTATTTTTCTGGCTTGTTGCATTGAGGGAGGTGGCAAAGCAAGGGGAACTGTGCTGAGAGTGGTAGAAAGGTACTAGAAAGTCTGTGTTACAGGATTTGAGCCTCTGTTAGGTGATTTTGGGGAGAGTTCAAAGAAGCAGAAGTTGGCTCTGGATTGGGTGCTATCAGGAATTTGGAGCAATTCTGTGATTGGGTATGTTAGTTTTTATCTAGAATGTGGGAGACTGGAGCACAGCTAATGCTGTGGTCGGTAAGCGACAGTCTCTCCTACAAGCTGAGGGAGGGATATTTGATTATTTTGGTAGTATTTGCACCTTGTTTTTGTTTGTGCTTGATTATGGAGTGGATTTACTTTTGTCTCATTTTATTGCAGTAATAGAATGATTATCTGACATTGCCTACTGGCACAAAGCTCTATCCTGCTGGCTGTCAGGGGCCACTTTTGTCTTTCTCCCCCTGTAAACTGAGAAGCCTAATGGGGAGGGCACCCCACTGGATGAGGCAGGGGAGGGAATGACTTCAAAGAGGGATACGATTTTTCCCAAACTGTTCACCACAGTAAATCCGGTTAACTTCCATCACCACACACAGTTGCAAATTTTTTTTTCTTGTGGTGATAACTTTTAAGATTTACTCTCTTAGCAACTTTCAAACATACAATACAGTATTGTTAACTCTTCTCACCATGCTGTAGATTATATTCACAGGAATTATATTTATTTTGTAACTGGAAATGTGTACCTTTTGACCTACTTTAATGATTTTAATGACATTATAAAATATCTTGTAAATTTACCATTTTTAGTTATACCTCCACTGATGAAATGTGTAACCTTTTTGTTTCTTACTTTCTGTTTTAAATAGCACTAGGATGAATATTTTTCAAGCATATAGGTTTTCTTTACTTTTAAGAGAACTATTCTTTCTATCTGGAAGCTTTTAAGATTTTCTCTTTACCCTTGCAGTTTGGGAATTTTGCCAGAATACAGATAAATGCTTCTTTTCTTTCAGTAATTTTGCCTGAAATTCATGAGACTTTCTCAGTCTGAAACTCAATTTTTTTTTATGAATTTTTTTTTAAAATTTTTGTTTCTCCTCCATTTCTTCCCCTTTTTTTCTTCTTTTTCTTTTCGGACCCAACTGTCCACGTGTGAGTGTCCTGCGTCTGCTGTCTAAGCTGCTCGCCTTTCCCCTCATGACTCCCAGATCTTTGTCATTCTGCCATGTGGTTTTCCTTTCAGCCTGTTGCTCTTCTAGGTCACTGGATTTGAGTAACCACAGTGATCATTTCTCCTTAAATTCGTCTACTGATTTTTTTAAAGAAATGAAAGCATCTGTTCTATGAGGTCTTTTTTTATGTGCTGAACTTGATTCTTCTTAAGTGCTTTTTTTATCATTACAATTCTAATCTTTTCTAAAGGTGGCCCTCTGTCCGCTCCAGGCAGCTTTCATTTCCGCAGGGACCTGCTCTGACCTGCAGACTCTCCCTCTCTGAGGGCCCAGCTCCCTTAGAGTCTGGTTCTTTCTCTTTGCTCCTTACTGGGATTTCGCTCTGGGATACCTTACCTGGGCTGGAGGGTGGGGTAGGATCCTGAGTGTGGTGGAAGGGGTGGTGGTCTGGCTCTGAGAGCTGGCGGAACTGCAGTGGGGAGCCATCAGCCCCCTGCAAGGCATTGCGTGGTGGAGGAGAGGCCCTCCACGGGCTGTCCCAGCCTTAGGAGTGGGGAACCCTCAGTCTACCACCCAGTGCCTCTTCAGCAATTTGTAGCCTCTGCAGACTGGCTAATGTCTGTGAAAAATCAGGTTAGCCAATGTCAACTTTCCCCACATGGGTCCAGGGATTCCTGTGGATCAAGCTCTCCCCCAAAGCTAACTGCTTCAGATCCTTGCCTTGGGATTGTCTTTTGCAGTCCCCACCCCGCATTCTGGCTTCAGGCTCCCACCTGGCCCAGAGAGGTCAAGCACCCCATTAGTGTCTGTCTGTCTGTCCACTGCCCAGACTGATGCAAGACTCTGGAGAAGTGAAATAAAATTAGATGTGAGGTTGTGTGTGTGGAAAAGGCAGGATGAGTTAATGCACTATCTTTAAAAAATCTGCTGCTGCCATGTTTTCCACATTATTTCTGATATTTCAGCTCAGTTATCCCTTCCTGTCATTTTAGAATCATTTAATCAAGTTTAAAAAATTCTGTGAATTTTTGTTTGTGGAAATTCAAATGTTTGGTCATGGAAGATAGGGCTTTATATTCATTCAAGCCTTATTTATTTTAAGTTTCATTATTTTCTGTATATAAAGTCACATACTTTTCTCATTAAAGGTATTTTCAGATACTTGGCTATGGTCCTGAGTTATATTTTATTTTTCTCATAATATTTTGTTTTGAATTAAGCTAACATTAATTATCAAAATGCTTTTTCAGAAAAACAGTTCTTAACTCTGAATATAGTTTGGAATCATCTGAGGAGCACCATCAAGGACACAGTATTTATTAGCTAGAACAGTTTAAAAAATGCATTGAATTATTAAATAAATAAGAAAATTATGTACTTATTAATAAAAAAATCTTTATTTTTTTAAGTTAGGTCATGCATGTCCATTATATAAAATTCAAAAATATACAGAAAGGAAGAAAGTAGAACGAGTTCCTCTTGCCCTTCTCTTTATATTCCAGTACCTTTCCCAAGAAGAAACTATAGTGATTCTTCTAGAACAGTGTTGATAAACTTTTTATGTAAAGAGCCAAATAGTAGATATTTTGCCCTTTGTGCACAATTAGTTTCTGTCATAACTATTCAGCTCTACCATTTCCAAAAGCAGCTATGGACAATAGAGTGGTGTGCCTGGGTTACAATAAAGCTTTATTGATGGACACTGAAATTTGAATTTCATGTCATTTTCATGAAATTGTATTATTCTTCTATTGGTTTTTTTTTAAGCTTCAAAAAATGTAAAAACTATTCATAGTGTCCAAAACCAGATGGTGGGCTACATTTGGCTCTTGGGCCACAGCTTGGTGACTTCTGTCTGGAAGTATTCAGTTATGTATTGTTTCTTTTTCTTTGTATACTTATGGCTCCATGCTCTGTGTAATATCCTACACGGAGCCTTTTCTCTTAACATTTTTAGGTGGCCGTTTCATATCAGTTCACAGAGTTACTTCCATTTTACTGGTCGCATGGTGCTCAGGCATGTGCTAAGATGTGTTGAGGAGCATTAAGATTCCTTCTGATCATTGCCTTCTACAAATGATGCAGCTCTCCTTGTATGTTTGTGCACCTCTGTGATTCTGTTTTCAGAGTAAATTCACAAAGGAGTAATCAGAACCAACAATTCAGCATAAATATAAGTAAAGTTTCTCAACAGAGACTTGGCCACTTTCATTGCAGATTATGTACAGACCACACTGAAGCCCTGAGTGGTTCTAAGTCTCTTCAGGAGACACTTACTAATAGGGATCCCAGAGGAGGGTGGGGGATTATACAATGGACCCAGTCCTTGGAGGACTCTGAAGGCTTCAAATGACCCCTTAGGGGTGCACAGTAGTGACTCCCTTTCTACCCATGAGGGCTGACTGGCGCTGCGCAGAGCTGTAAAGGGAAGAGTGATGAGATTTGTGATGGGATAGAAGAGGAAGAAATTTGACTTTTCCTGATTTATAAAGAGATTTCCCTCAAAAAAGATTATGAACTAATTTTATAAATTAAATTTTAATGGTAGATAGATGTCATCTAAATGAATCTTACAGTGAATCATTTCATAGAGTAAATCATTCCCCCTGAAGTGATTCGTTATATAATCTTATCTTGGATAGGCATATGACCAAATATATTTTCACATATAAAAAGCTTTTGCACCCAGGATAATTGATGCCTCCAAAAGGGCAAGCAGCAGATAATCCAAAATCCAACAAATGACTTAGTCACTCCCTGCTCTGTGTCCTCGCCTCTAAAGTAGGAGGGTCGAGGTATTTGCTCTCTGTGGTTCCTTCCAGCTTCAGGACTGTGCAAACTGTGGACAATTCAGATCTGTCCACTGAATCAGTAGGTACATGGAGTCAGGGGCTGTCTGTTTTCCTTAGCATGCTTCTTCCTGCTACAAATACCATGAAGTGAATGAAAAATGGATGTATCAACTGACCATATTGCAGAAGCTTTTGCATTTGTTGGAGATTCTTGTCTAAACCAACAGTCATTCCTCTTTCCTCCTTTGTGATAGATTTCTACTATTATTGAAATGTCGACCCTCTTGCACATCACCGTGAAGTTTCGGGGATGTGGTCTATAGACCCAGTGCTGAAAAGTGTCACTGGTCAAACAGCAATTCTATTTCTTTTGCCTGTGATTGGTTTAAGCATGATCATGTGATATAATTCTGGCCAATGATAAGTTGGAAAAATGTAGCAGGGCTCTAGGAAAGTTTCCCGGTTGGTAAGAAGGGACTCCTTGAATAAAGCAGTCTCCCCCTTCTTGTCATGTGTGCTTGACTCCTGGAAATAGTGCAGCCACCTCACAATCATGAGATCCAGTTGAGAACAAGCCGAGAAGCCCAGAGTGAAGAGCAGAAATACAGAAAGAATTTGAGTTCATGATGATAGAGTTGAAGCCCTCAGGAAACCAATCCCAGAGCATCCTGCTTCTAGATTTTGTAGAAATGATAAATTCTTTATTATTTAGACTGTCAAATTTTTTAGTTACTTGCAGCCAAAATCATCCTAATATATGTTACTTTTATAGTTATTATGCAGATGACTTGGCTGAAAATTAGAGTCTTCATTGCTTATAACTTGGAGCTTAATGGGTAGAAAATGAGGATGATTTTTTTCTTGTCCTTACTCACACCATGGGGTAAGCAAAAGCTGTTAAAATGAGGAAGAGTCTAGTATTGATTAAAAAAGAAGCATACTCATTACAAATTTTATAAACCATGTAAAGATTTTAATAGAATTGGGTGAGGACAGATATAGTAGAATATTTTCACTTTAAATTGAGTTAGCATTTGTAATTGGTTACATAGAATTTTTTGGCTTTAATTTTCTTTTTTAAGGTTGTAGGCAAAAGCAATCTGTTCCATATTTTATATGAAATTTATGGCAAGAACAGGATGCTGGCATTAATAATGGAATCAACAAAATACAGGCAAAGCACCCACAGCTGTGTATCTTTAAAATAAAGCAGTGTCAATTCAGTATTCACTTGGTGTCCCACCCCTAGCAGGAAATTAGGTGTCAAGGCAAGTTTGCTAGAAGTTCAGGCCTCTACATGATTAGCTATAGTATTACAGGAGCAAATTATAGGATTAGCTGAGGATAAATTATTATTAGACCTGTCAGTATTTGTTAATTGCTAGATAATACATACATCTCATTTTTGCCTCAACACAGCATCTCTCTTTTTTTTGACACCCACACACCCACACACACACACACACACACACTTTGGACCACAGTACGGCAGTCAACTGTGGTAAGCATTCATCTCAAAGACCCTGCAAACTTAAATTTTGGCTGCATTACCTTTTTCCAGGATTCTACTGACAAGTGTCCAAACCACTGCTGTTATGCTGTTATTCTGGAGAGATCTTTCCTTATGGAATGCACCATAGAGCTCTAAGCATAGAGTCCTACAGCCACACTAATGAGATTTTTACAGAGAAACAGAGCAAATGGATGATTGGGCTAAAAGAAAAAAATCTCTGAAACCTTGATCAACAAGTTCTACCAGTTGCATCAAAGGAGACTTTCCATTAGGTCTTTCTATGATTATGTGATCATGACATTCTTAGTCATGAACTGTTGTAACTTTCTTGACCTTACAACCACTATCAGTTCATTCATTTTGCTTTCTCTTCTCCCCCTCCCACTTACCCTCCCTCACTCCTTCTAGGTTTGACGTGGTGGAAATTTCACTTTACATGAGTACAAAAGTGTTTTTCAGTTTTCCAAATATGTAAGGCCTATCTCAATCATAAAGTCATCAGTTAGAGGTGTGATAAATGGCATATTCCATTTTGTCAAGTTCTAGAAGTCTTTAGAGGGGGCTAAGCCCACATTAGTTAACTACAAGCTTCAGATTCATCACTGAGTTTAGTCCTATGTGGTAAAGAAGCCTGTTGTCATGGAAGGAGATTGGGATTTAGAATGAAGCTGGCCTGCATTCACAAGCATCTATGTCACTCAGTAATTGTATAACTTAAACCAGATAATTTAGCCAATTAAAGGGAAGCCTCAGTTTTTCATCTGCCAAGTAGGATGTTAATATAGACCTTGTAAGGATTAAATGGGAGGAGGCGTGGGAAGCAGCTTGGTGCTCCCTTATTCCACAAACATTCATCAAGTACTTCTCTGTTCTAGGTGTATGTAAGGGTAGGAAATTCAAAATGAAACATGGCGCAGTGCCTGACACCAGGCAGCTTGCAGTCCACTGGGGAAAGCAGATGTGCACATCAGGGAAAAGAAGCAGAAGAGGCTGGAGACAGTGGTGAGGATGATGCTACAGTGACAGAGAAGGCTCCTAACAAGGGTGACCCCCGAGATGGATTTCAAAGGACAGGCAGGCATCAGGTACAAGAAGAAGTGAGGGGAGGGTTAGTCTAGGTTGAAGGAAAACATGTAGAGAAGATTTTACCAGAGCATGGGGAGTTACCACCGGGACTCGATGGCTGGGTGGAAGGGAATGACGGAGGTAGCGATGGATGAAACCAGAGAATTTGTCAGGAGTCCCACAGTAATGGGCCTGTGTGCTAACATGTGAGTGTGCACTTACCTGGTGTATTTGGTCACACGCACTGTGAGTGGTAGGTAGGTGCAGGGTGGAACACAAGCGATCTGGTTCCAAGGCCAGGATATTGTCGTTGCAGCTCACCATGTCCTCCAGTATTGGCCCTCCCACAGTGACTTTTGCCTCAGAGCCTGCAGGGCTCACCCAGAATGGTATAGTCCAGGTGAGAGAATGTGGGGAGTAGAACCTAAGTCCCCTGCTGGAGTGGCGAGGCACAGGTGGACCCACTGAGGGTGCTGGCTGAGGGTTCAGCGGCAGGCCTGGGCAAAGTAGTAGCCTATGGCTTCTAAAGCAAAGGGAGTGTGAGATTAGGTCCCAAAAAGAACAATAGAAAGTGTGAAGCTCATCTAAAAGTGAGTGAGGCGTCAGATGGAAGATGGGTCAAGCAATAGGTAAACACAGACAGGACTAAAGACTGCAAGGAGGGAAGAAGATTCAGGACCCTTTTCATAACCAGAGTTGAGAGGCTCAAATCCCCTTGTTGCAAATAACCTAACCAACAGCCTCTGACTGCAGAGGGAGTTCATGAGCTAGTCACCCTCAGTCAATGCAGAGAGTCGGCACAAAGGGCGAGTTGTCATTGGGCCCGTGTGCGCTGTAACTGAGATCAGCTCTGCGGCCCAGCCCTTCCATGCCCTGCTAAGTGGCATTCCATTTCCTTCCTTCACTGTCTCAGCACAGGTTATTTCTTATGCCTGAAGGCCCTCCAAAGGGGGGTGCCACTTGAACATGTACATTATAAACATTCTCTTGAGGATGACCCAGGCTTTAAAATTAAACAGTCATTTGTTGAAACTCACCTGGCTGAGAACATTATGCTATCTTGGTACCGTAAAGACTATCATTGTCCCTGAAAAATTATGTGGGAGAGAATTTGCATTTAGGGACAAGTTAGGTGGCAGAAGGAACAAGAAAAAAGGACCTGACAAAATCCCATTCCAGCCGCTTTCTGGACTAGAGGACAAATCCAATACACATTTTCAAGCAGTGTCATGTTGGTAAACCTGTTTCCGTTCACTTAGCTGGGGCGAATTTGCCATCAGATTGTTTGGGTATTAGAACATAATGCTCCAGCTTTAGCAGCCCTGAATGGCTTTGGGTAGAGGGATCAATGCAGTTATGTGTCATTGAATGTACCAGGTCTTTATTTCTCTGACCCTTCTTGCCCAAACTCGAGAAGCACACTTCTTCAAGATCATTTTTCAATGGCACTCTGTCATCTTGATTTCCACTCAGCAAAACTAAAGTATGCTGAATCCCAGCTGGTGCCCTGGAAAGATCAAAGAACTGCTGCCCAGTGCTGCCTGCAGACCAGCCAGGGCTGCACGCATCCAAGACTTGCTTTGGGGTTGATGCCAGTTCCTGAATCCTACAACTGTGCCTTTTGGGAGAAACCTAATCTCCAGTTCATAATGGCACTGATGCTTTTCAAGTTACTTCAGAACCAAGAAAATCACTACCCTTTTTAAAATAATTTGCAAATTCAGCAGTATACTATATATAGTAGCACCAGAAATTTTTTTAAAAATCTAAGAAAAAATGTATGAGGCTATGTGTTTTTATGGAGCAGAGTTGCAAAAGTCATCTTTTCTGGTTTGTTGAAGACTGAAAACTTCCTTTAGAATCCTCAGTGGACTTTGAGTCCAGTAGAATATACTGCCTGCAGTCTACTAGGTGATCTGGTAAAACTATTTGGGGACCTAAACTTTCGAACATCATCGTGAAAGGATACAAACACCCTCCCAGCTTGTTCCTGCAAATGGAACTTATCAAAACAAGAAAAGCCAATGTTAGAATGAAGACTCTTGCTTCATCGCCTTCTCTCTCTCCCTCCTGCTTTTTCGCTTTCATCAATTCCTTAGGATGGAGATGTCGATGTCAAATAATCACTCTCTTCCTCCGGAAAGGGTCCATATCTTTTCATAAGGGCCATGTCTTCCATCAGTTCACTCATATTTAAGAATTGAATTCTTAAATGACTTACACTCCTTATTGTCTCCAGTCCTATAAAGACCAATCCTGTGATCTGGAAATGTTCTGATAAACTTGGGTCAGAAAAGCCAACAAGTGGAATGGAAGCTTAATGATGGCAGGAATCTTTGCTTTGTTACCTAAAGTATCCCAAGCACATCAAACAGCATCAGACATGGAATAATTCTCAAAATGTATTTGTTGGATAATAAAAGAAAAAATGAACAAAGATGCAAGTTGTTGATTAAGCGCAGGCCACAGAGTACAAGGAGCTATTGGAAGAGAAGACATCCTCTGTTCTTCCCTCATGGGCTGAAGAGGTTTGAAACATGGAGTGGAGAAGGAAGAATGGGCTGACAAGAGGTTTGAGGAAACTTGAAACTTTTAGAGAACAAGGTGAAAGGAGAGGACAGTCTGAAAAAGGAAAAAACAGTATATACTCTAAAGAGCTGAAAGCAAGGACTTGAACAGATATCTGTACACCACTGTTCATAGTAGCAAGTTTATAATAGCAAAAAGATGGAAGCAGCTCAGATGCCCAACAGATGAATGCATAAACAAAATTATTCTGCTTTTAAAGTTTAGGAATGCATTTCTGATAGATGGCATTACATGGATAAACCTTGCAAACACCATGCTGAGTGAAATAAGCTATAAACAAAAGACCATTTTGTATGATTCTACTCATTTATTTGAGGTAAAGTAGGCAAAGTCATAGAGACAGAAAGCAGAAATAGAGGTTACCAGGGGCTGGAGAAGGAGAAGTGGGGAGCTATTGCCTGATGAGGGCCGAGTTTCTCTTTGGGATGATGAAAAAGTTCTGGAAATGGATAGTGGTGATGTATGTATGACATTGTGAGTGTACTTAATGCCACTGAATCATATACTCAGAGATGATTAAAGCAGTAAATTTTGTGTTTTGTGCATTTTGCCACAATTAAGAAATAAACAATAAAACCTGACCTTTTGTTATACCCAGAAAGCAAAGGAAACTCCACCTTTTTTCTCTGACTCTTCTGCTGCTGCAACAGAAGACTTTGGCAATGTACAGAACTGGCTCAAATCTAAGCCTGCCCTCACTAATGGTGTGGCTTTGGGCAAGCTAGTTAACCTGAGAGTTCCATCTATCTCCTTGGGAAAATGTAGAATAGAAATACTGAATTATTATAATATGAGAATAAACATTATCCTGCATGTCAAATGCATTAGCACTCTGCCTGACACATGACAGGCAGGCAGTAAATGGTCCATTTGCAGCTCTCCTGTCCTCTCCCCCATCCCTATAGCCTCACTACATCCCACCATCTTCTCCCTTCTCTTCTATTTTTTCTTCCACTTTGCAAAATTTGGCTCCCTGATGCAGGGCTGAGATTTCTAACAGATGGTGCTCTCCCTGGCTGGACTCAGCGAAGAAGAGTTCCCCTAGAGAAAGCAATTCTGATCCACATGTGTGTTTTGAAAACTTCTGTGCTGCTGTTTCAGCTGGAGCTTATGGTCCTTTCATCGGGCTTGGCAACCCCGCTCAGCCTACACTTCCCTCAGTGCTTCACAGAATTCAGAGTCCAGCCAGTGTCTTGTAACATCACCATATCTTCCCTACACTAAAGCATAAAGGGATTTCTGACACCTTAAGGGTTGATGCCATGGGAGCCCTTGTTTTACTCTTTCTTTTATAGTTATTTTTATTTAAAAAATTATGGAGACTTTGTTTTTAAGTCTAAAAATCCTCCAATTTGATGAAAAACAAGTCTCCCCCTCATGCCTGATTGCAGTCACCCAGAGACAGGTACTATTTACTGTTACTACTCTTACCACTAATTGTTCTAAATGATAAGAGTATTGCTACTTGTTTTTCTTGAGCTAGATATTATCAGTTGACTTCTTACAATAAGATGAAAATTTTACTCAAAAATCTTTCCTAACTCTACCTCCACACTCTCACTGCCTACATCCTTCCATTACACAATTTTGGATTATATTAACAGTTGGTCTTTATATTTTTAGGATGATGTAAATCTTATTCCCATAGCATTTTTATTATTTTTCTTGGCAACTTACAGTATTTTTATTATTTTTGTATGGCAACTTTTTATTTCCTTGAAAATAGTAACACCTAACTTTTACTTTTTTTTTGTAAATTTTTAAAGACCTTACATATCTGAAAATGAAGTTACTTTACCCCCACATTTGATTAATAGCTTGAGTATAGAATTCTAGGTTAAACCTTCCTTTCTTCAGAATTTTAAAGCCATTAAGACCTTTTCTTTTAGTGTCTGCCATTGTTGCTGGGAAGGCCAATGATATTCTGATGTCTGATCTTTTATCTGTGACCTTTTCTTTTTTTCCTATAAGTATTTTGCAGTCTTTATCTTCAGTTTTCTGAAGTGTTGTAATGGTATGTTTTGGTGTTTTCCATAGTAGCTGCATCAATTTACATTCCCACCAACAACGTATGAAGGTTGCCTTGTTTCCACATCCTCACTAACACTTGCTGTTGTCTTTTGGATAGTAGCTATTCTGACTGGTATGAAGTGATATCACACTGTGGTTTTGATTTACATTTCCCTGATGATTGGAGATGTGGGGCATCTTTTCATGTGTTGCTTGGTCTTCTTTGGAAAAATGACTATTCAGGTCCTCTGCCCATCTTTTAATCAGATTGTATTTTTTTGGTGTTCAGTTATAGGAGTTTTTGTATATTTTTTAAATTAACCCCTTGTTACATCATTTGCAAATATCTTCTCCCATTCAGTAGGTTGCCTTTGTTGTTGATGGTTTCCTTGACTCTGCAGAAGCTTTTTGGTTTGATATAATCCCATTTGTTTATTTTTGCTTTTGGTTCCCTTGCTTGGGAAGATATATCCAGGAAAAAGAAGGATGCCAATGTTTAAGAATTTACTGCTTATGTTTTCTTCCAAGAGTTTCATGGTTTCAGGTCTTTAATCCATTTTGAGTTTATTTTTGTGTATGGTATAAGAGAGTGGTCGAGTTTCATTTTTTGCAATCAGCTTTCACTCCATTATATAATCTTGCCTCCTTTGTCATATATTAATTGACCATATAGTTGTGGGTTTATTTCTGGATTCTGTATTTTGTTCCATTGATCTATGTGTCCATTTTTGCATCAGTATCACCCTGTTTTGATTACTGTAGCTTTGTAGTATTGTTTGAAATCAGTGTTTATGATACTTCCAGCTTTATTCATCTTTATCAAGATTGTTTTGTATATTTGGGGTCTTTTATGGTTCCATACAAATTTTAGGATTATTTGTTTTAGTTCTATGAAAAATGCTGTTGGTCTTTTGATATGGATTACACTGAGTCTGCAGTATGGCCATTTTAACAATATTCTTTCTATCCATGAGCATGGGATATCTTTCCATCTGTTTGTGTCATCTTCAATCTATTTGATCAGTGTCTTATAGTTTTCAGAATATAGGTCTTTCACCTCCATGGTTAGATTTCTTCCTAGATATTTTGCTCTTTTTGTTGCAATTGTAAATGGGAAATTGTTTTCTTGATATCTCTTTCTGCTAGTTCATTATTACTTTATAGAAATGCAACAGATTTCTGTATACTGATTTTGTATATTGTGACTTTACTGAATTCATTTGTTCTAATAGTTTTTTGGTGGAGTCTTTAGGATATATATAGTCTTCTTCTATACATAGTATCAAGTCATCTGCAAATAGTGACAGTTTTACTTCTTCCTTACTAATTTGGATGTCTTTTACTACTTCTTATTGTCTGATTGCTATGGCTAGGACTTCCAATGCTGTGTTGAATCAGAGTGGTTCAATGGGCATCCTTCTCTTGTTCCTGATCTTAGAGGAAAAGTTTTCACCTTTTCACCACTGAGTATGATGTTAACTGCAACCTTATCATATTTGGCCTTTATTATGTTGAGATACATTTCCTCTATAACCACTTTGTTGAGTGTTTTTTATCCTAAATGGATGTTGAATTTTGTCAGTTTTTTCCTGCATCTTTGAGATGATCATATTGTTTTTATCCTTTTGTTAATATGGTGTATCATATTGATTAATTTGCAGGTTTTGAACCATCCTTGCATCCCAGATATAAATCCTACTTGGTTGTGGTGAATTATCTTTTTAATATATTTTGAATTCAGCTTGTTAATATTTTGTTGAGGATTTTTGCATCTCTCTTCATTGGGGATATTAGTCTTTAATTTTCTTTTTTTGTAGTGCTTCTTTTGGTTTTGGTATCAGAGTCAATGCTGGCCTCATAGAATGAGTTTGGACATATTCCTTCCTCTTCTATTTTTTGGAATGTTTTAAGAATGATGGATAGTACCTCTTCTTTAAATGTTTGGTAGACTTTACCCATTAAACCATCTGGTCCTATACTTTTTGTTGAGTTTTTGATTACCAATTCAATTTCATCACTAGTAATTTGTCTATTCAGATCTTCTGTTTCTTTTTGCGTCAGTCTTGGAAGATTGTGTATTTCTAGGAATTTATCCATTTTTTCTAGGTTATAAAATTTATTGGCATATCATTTTCATAGAATTCTTTTATTATCCTTTGAATTCCTGTGGAGTCAGATGTAACTTCTTTTACATTTCTGATTTTGTTTGTGTCCTCTCTCTTTTCACCTTGGTAAATTTGTATAATAGTTTATCTTGTTTATCTTCTCAAAGAACCAGTTCTTGGTTTCATTGATTTATTTCTATTATTTTCTTAGTCTCTATTTTATTTATTTCTGTTCTAATCTTTATTATGTCCCTCTTTCTATACCTTTGGGTTTTGTTTGTTCTTTGTCTAGCACCTTCAGTTGTCGGGTGTGATTGTTTATTTGAGATTGTTTCCTTTTTCTTAAGGTAGGCCTATATTGCTATAAACTTCCCTCTTAGAATCACTTTGGCTTCATCCTGTAGATTTTGAACTACTGTCTTTCTGTTTTCATTTGTCTCCATGTATTATTTGATTTCCTTTTTGATCTGTTCATCAATCCATTCATTATTTAGGAGCATGTTGTTTAGCCTCCATGTGTTTGTGTTTTTCCCAGTTTTTTTTCTTTGATTTTTTGTTTGATTTCTAGTTTTATACCATTATAGTCTGAAAGAATGCTGATACAGTTTTAAGCTTCTTAAATTTATTGAGACTTGTTTTGTGTCCTAATATGTGATCTATTCTGGAGAATATTCCATGTGCACTTGAGAAAACTGTTTATTTTGCTGTTTTTAGATGGAATGTTCTATTTCTCTTAAGTCCTAATGTGTCATTCCTTACTGATTTTCTGTGTAGATAATCTAGCCACTGATGTAAGTGGTGTGTTAAAGTTCCCTCTTATTATTGTGGTACTATCAATTTCTCCCTTTAGGTCTGTTAGTATTTGCTTTATATATTAGGTGCTCCTATGTTGGGTGCATAGATATTTACAATTGTTATATCCTCTTGTTAGACTGATCCCTTTCTCATTATATAATGTCCTTCTTTGTCTTTTGTTACTTTCTTTGAAGTCTATTTTGTTTGACATAAGTATTGCTACTCCTGCTTCTTTCTCTTCTCTATTTTCATGGAGTATCTTTGTCTTCCCATTCACTTCAGTCTATATGTGTCTTTAGGTCTGAAATGAGTCTCTTGTAGGTAGTATGTACATGGCTGTTAGTTCTTTGTCCATTCAGGCACCCTATGTCTTTTGATTGGTGCATTTAGTCCATTTAGATTTAAAGTTATTATTGATAAGTATGTACTTGTTGCTATTTTGTTCATTGTTTTCTGGTTGTTTTGTAGTTCTCTGTTCACTTCTTTCTCGCTGTCTTCCCTTGTAATTTGATTTTTTTTGGTGTTATGTTTGGATTCCTTTCTTTTGTATGTGTGTGTGTGTGTGTGTGTGTGTGTGTATCTATTATAGGCTTTAGGTTTATAGTTACCATAAAGTTCATATATAATTTCCTATATATAACAGTTTATATTAAGTTGATCACTTAATTTCAAACACATTCTAAAAGTACTTTTTTATTCTTATTCCACCTCCTCATTTTATGTATATGAAGTCATAATCTACATCTTTCATTTTGTACCCCTTGTCTTATTTTATCTATAGTTGATTTTACTACTTTTGTCTTTTTAACTTCATATTTGTTTATAGGTGATTGGTCTACTGTAGGTTGGTTTTCACTGATGAAAAACATTTAAAATTAAAAATATTTTTATCTGAAGGAGTCCCTTTAATATATCCTGCAAGGCTGGTTTAGTGGTGATGAATTCCTTTAATCTTTGTTTATCTGGAAAACTTTTAATGTCTCCTTCAATTCTGAATGATAACCTTTTTGCGTAGAGTATTCTTGGCTGTAGATTTTTTTCCTTTTCAGCATTTCAAATATTTAATGTCACTCCTTTATGGACTGTAAAGTTCCTGCTGACAAATCTGCTGATAGCCTTATGGAATTTCCCTTATAGGTAAACATCTGCCTTGCTGCTTTTAAAATTCTCTTTATCTTTAATATTTTTCATTTTAATTTCTGTTTGTCTTGGTGTGGACTTCCTTGGGTTCATTTTGTTATAGGCTCTCTACACTTCCAGGACCCGGATGTCTATTTTTTCCCTAGATGGGGGAAGTTTTCAACTATTATTTCTTAAAATAGACTTTCTACCCCTTTCTTTCTCTCTTCTCCTTCTGGGACCCTTATTACGCAAATACTGTTCCTTTTGGTGTTGTTGCAGAGCTCTCTTAGCATTTTCTCACTTTTAGACATTCTTTTTCTCTCTGTCCCTCAGCTTTGTTACTTTCTACTACTTTGTCTTCCAGCTTACTGATCTGTTTGTCTGCCTCCTGTAGCCTACTATTCATTCCCTCTATTGTATTTTTCATTTCAGTTATTGTATTATTTAACTCTGAATGGCTGTTTTTTATATTTTCTGTTTTTCTCAGTGTTCTTGCTGAGATTGTCAATTATTTTTCCCAGCTCAGTGAGCATCTTTATGACCATTTCTTAGAATTCTGTATCAAAAAGATTGCTTATCTCCTTTTCATTTAGCACTTTGTCTTGGTGTCTGGTTCTTATTTTTTTTTTTTTGTCTGGTGTCTTGTTTTGTCTTATTCTTGTTTGGAACATATTCCTCTGCCTCATTTTGTCTGGATCTCTGTGTTTCTTCCTTTATATTAGATGTATCTCCTAAGTCTCCTATTCTTGAAAGTAGTAGCTTTATGTAGTAGGCATCCTGTGGTGCCCAGAAGCACAAAACTCTCTGCCCACTGAGGCCTGGTTCTGTGTTGTGGCTGAGCTGTAGCTGCTGGTGGTGGGCTGTGGTCAGTGCCTGCCCTTATGCCTGTCTGCCTGGAATGGTGGATTCCTATTGCTAACCTTTGTGTGCCTTGGGTGATGTTGATATTTCTGTTAGGATGCATTGTGAGTGGGACCACCCTCTGTCTGTCAGCAATGGCTGACTATCAACGGGCTGAGCACGTTGTGTGATGTAAGGTTGCAGGGTAATGCCAGGGCTGAGCCACAGGGATAGGTGAAGAGTTTCAGATCTGGCTCCTGCAATCATCTGGTGAGTTGGGCTGAGGGAAGGCTGGAAAAGTGTCAACCATCTTCCCTTTCTCCTCTGGAGAGAGCTCCCTCAGATCTCCACCCCTCCAATACCCTTCCCAAGGCTACCAAATATTTCAAACTGCTGCCTCTGTGTTGGGTCTCAGAGGGATTGACAGAGTAACCTGGTCCTCCACAACTGACTGGAGTCTCAGCCCCACAGAGTGCTCCAACTCTCCTGGTGTGGGAGACACCCCCATTAATCATCAAAGTCCAGTGTAATGGGGATTCATTTTCCTGGAGTAGAGCTCCAGCACCAGGTGTGTCAGATTCCTGAGTGTTTATCCCTTTCCCACTCCATTCCTCTCCTTCCCACTTGTGGGCTAGGATGGGAGAAGGGCTTGGGTCCTGATCAATTATGGCTCTGTCCCTTTACCCTTCTCAATGTGGTCTTCTCATTTTTTCCAGGTGTAGATGGTCTGTTTTGTAGTCTTCAAGTCATTTTCAGAGTTAGTTGTATTTGATTTAGTTGTTTCAGATGTAGTTTCTTCAGTGTGTGTGTGGGAAGAGATTATCACAGTAGCCTTCTATTCTGCCTTCTTTTGGCCAATCACCTGTGATAGTGTTTTATAAAACAAATCCAAGAACGTCTCCACTGTATACTTCTTATCTCTAGAAATATTTCAGTACTAAGGCAAGGGATGAGTTAAGATAATTCAGGGGATAAAGCTTTTTTTAAGACAGACTGAAAAATTGTCTTTTTAAAACTTTTTTTTGTCCCATCCTAGAGAGATATAAGGAAATAGTTTTCCCAGTCATTTTGGCTATTCATTTACTGCTTCTAGTCTTTTAATCTGTAGTCATGCTTCTGAATGACTGTTCGGCCAGATTAGGAAGTGGGGCACAAGCTCTATGACACCAAGTTATGTAGTATGCCACACAACCATCTCAGGCATGAACACGGAATTCAAGGGCTCTGGAGCCAGGGGGCACATAAAATGAAAAATGAAAGTGAGAAAATAGCAAACATCTTTGGAAAAAATGGCATTTTTCTTTTATTGCTGACCTCCAAAGGAATGCTTCTAGTGTATTTCATCATTAAGTATGAAAATGGCTGTTAAAGAGTGCTATATATATATATATATGCTCTTTTAAATTGAAGTATTGATATACAATCTTATATTGGTTTCAAATATACAGTGCAGTGGTTCAACAGTTACTCATATTATTAAATCCTCACCCCCTCTATTACAGTCACTATCTGTCAACATAGAAATATGTTACAGAATCATTGACTATACTCTCCATGCAGTACTACTATCCCCATGACCAACTTATATAATGATTGAGAATTTTGTGCCCCTTTATTCCCCTCATCCTCCCCAGCCCCCACTCCAACCATTCCTCCATGGTAACCACTAGTAACATCTTAGTGTCTGTAAGTCTACTGCTGCTTTGTTCATTCTGTTTTGCTTTGTTTTTATATTCCACAAATAAGTGAAATCATATGGTATTTGTGTTTTTCCACATGACTTATTTCACTGAGCATAATACCCTCTAAATCTATCCACGTTGTTGCAAATGGCAGGATTTCTTTTATGGATGAATAATATTCCATTGTGTATATGTACCACATCTTCTTTATCCATTCATCTACTGATGGACACTTAAGTTGCTTCTATATCTTGGCTATTGCAAATAATGTGGTGATAAGCATAGGGGTGCATGTATCTTTTTGAATCAGGGATTTTGTTTTCTTTGGGTAAATTCCTTGAAGTGGAATTACTGGGCCAAATGGTATTTCTATTTGTAGTTTTTTGAAGAACCTTCATACTGCCTTCCCCAGCAGATGTACCAATTTATATTCCCACCAACAGTGTAGGTTGTAAATGTACCAATTTACATTCCCATCATTTCTCCACATCCTCACTAATACTTGTTATTTCCTGTCTTTTGGATAGTGACCATTCTGACTGGTCTGTGGTGATATCTCATTGTGGTTTTGATTTGCATTTCTCTGGTCATTAGTAATGTGGAGCATCTTTTCATGTGCCTGTTGGCCATCTGAATTTCTTCTTTGGAGAAATGTCTGTTCAGGTCCTCTGCCCATTTTTTAATTGGGTTATTTGGTTTTTTTGGTGTTGAGGCATATGAGTTGTTTGTGTATTTTGAATTTTAACCCCTTTTTGGATAAATCATTTACGAATATATTCTCCCATACTATAGATTGCCTTTGTGTTCTGCTGATGGTGTCCTTTGCTGTACAGAATCTTTTTAGTTTGATGTAGTCCCACTAGTCATTTTTTATTTTGTCTCCCTTGCCTGAGGAGATGTTCCAGGAAAAAATTGCTCATATTTATGTTCAAGAGATTTTTGCCTATGTTTTCTTCTAAGAGTTTTATGTCTTATATTTATGTCTTTGATTCACTTCAAGTTTACTTTTGTATAGAGAGTTAGTAATCCAGTTTCATTCTCCTACATGTATCTGTCCTGTGTTCCTAGCACCAGTTATTGAAGAGGTTGTCATTTCCCTATTGTATATCTCATGGCTCCTTTATTGTATATTAACTGACCATAGATATGTGGCTTATATCTGGGCTCTCTACTCTGTTCCATTGATCTATGGGTTTGTTCATGTCCCAGTACCATTATGTTTTGATTACTGTTAAGACTGCTATATATTTTTATCTTAAAGAAATGTCTTTATAATCCTGGTTTCAAAGAATTTTTATTAAAAAATGCTTCATCAATTTTACAAAATGCCTTTCGGATTTTTTTATTACACTTGTCTTATTTGATCCATTGATATACAATATAAGATTATTTAGTATTAAATCATTCTTACATAGCTTGAGAATTATGACTTTGTCATGGTGAGTTGTGTCCTTTATGATATCATTGAATTTGATTTGCTAAAATTTGACTTGGTATTTCTTTTTCATTTTCTTTCATAAGTGAACATGATAGGAGTATGTGTGTGATAGTGTATGCATGCACACAAATGATCATTGTCAGGCGTGAAACAGGATTATTTTAGCTAAATGCAGACCATCAAATGCCAGGACAAAGACTGACAGAACTGCAAGAAGCAATAGACAGATACACATTTATGGTAAGAGATTTTTATAGTTTCTATAGGTAGAGATTGAGAGAGTTCTCTCAATCATTGATAAAACAAATAGAAAACTACAAGGAGGTAGAAAATTTGAACAATACTATCAACCAATTTGACCTAATTGACATTTATGAAACACTTCACCTAACAAGAGTAAGACAAATATTCTTTTTAAGTGAGCATGCACATTTATCAAGATAGACTATATTCTTTCTTGTGTTTAGGTCTTCATATCTTTTGTCCCTAAGTATTTCATATTTGATGATATAAAAAGCATTGTTATTTTAAGTTTCAATTTCCAATTGTTGCTAGTGTATAGAAAGACAATTAATGTTTGTATATTGCATTTATATCCTGTAACCTGATAAACACACTTATTAGTTTTAGTAGATTTGGGGAGAATAGATTTCATAGGATTTTCTATATAGGTGATCTTGTCATCTGTGAATAAAGAAATTTGCCTTTCCAATGTGGATGAATTTTATTCTTTTTTTCTTGCTTTATTGCACTGGCTAGAAATCAGTGGTGAATAGAAATGATGAGAGAAAACATCCTTTTTCATTAAGTGTGATATTAGCTCTAAGCAATTTGAAAGCTCTTTGTGAGACTGAGGAAGTCCTCTTCCATTCCTAGTTTGCTGAGAGTTTTTATCAGGATTAGATGTTGTATTTTTCAAATGTTATTTCTGCATATTCTGATACTGTTAAGATAGCATGGTTTTTCTTTTTTTAAGCTGATGTTATAAATTACATTGATTTATTTTCAAATGTTAGACCAGCTCTACATCCTTAAGATGCACCCCATGTGTTCATGATGTATTATACTTGTTATATATTGTTGGATTTGATTTGCCAATATTTTGTTAGGAATTTTTGCATTTATGTTCAAGAAGGGTAACTGATCTGTTTTCTTTTATTATAATATCTTTGTCTGGTTTTGGTTTTAGAGTCTCTTGGAATGAGTTGAGAAAGATTCCTTCCTCTTCAATTTTTCTGGAAAATATTGGGTAGAAATGGTATTATTTCTTTCTTAAGTATATGGTAGAATTCACTAGAAACACTACCTTGAGCCTTGGATGCCAAGCTCAAGAACTTGGTCTTTGCTCTGAAGCTTTTAATAGTTCTCATGGTAAAAAGATGATGTGTGCAAAGTATATTTTGGGAAGATGAATCTGGCAGTTGTGGGCGGGAGATATGTTACCTAGATTTAAGCATTATAAAAAGCATTATATTCTAATATCCAAAATTCCTGGAGATAAAGATTTGCTCAGTCTTTCGCAGGCTTCAGGGAATTCCCCACACAGAAAGGAAAGTGACCCCATATGATGAAAACTGCAAATAGGCTGGAAGATGCTTTTTCTTTATGGAGTGGGTATGAAGGAGCTGCAGCTACTGCCACTGAAAAATTGTTGTTGGTGCCCAGCATTTCTAGTTCAGCTAAATAAATCCAGCCTGGCTTGACACTCCCTTTAGGAAAATGCCAAGACCACACTTAGACTGAAGCATTTTTAAGTGGCTGCAATTTTTTAAAAGGAAAGTGATTGTTTTAGATTTCTTTTCTTTACAGGTTTAAAGAGTCATAAAAGAAACAAATATTAAGGACTTGTTCATAACACAACTGTAAATTTTCTGCCTCCCCATAGCACTGGACAATTTGTCATTTTGCATGAGTACAATCTCCTGTTCTGGGCATGGTCTTCTCCATATTTCCTTCTATACTGTTTATTATTTTTTTTAAGAACAATATTGCAATTTGATCATCAGATTGCAGCAGCCTCTCAATGAGTTTCACTTTATTGCATCAGCTCTAAGAATAGGGTACAATACACCAGTGCCAACCAAAAAGCTTAGTAACTCAAACTGCAAAAATAACATGAATTTGTTTTAAAACTGAAACCACTATATAATACAAGCTCTTTTCAGCTCATGAGTGAAAATATTCCCCCAAATAGATGTTTTATGAGAACATCTTTCAGCATTTTCTACTGTACTGCAACTCAGTGCCTATGTATTAGTAAAGCAAGCACTCCTTTCTGATGTAATAAAGTACTGTTGGGAGGAAGCACAGTTGACATCAATGGAAAATTCAGCGGATTAGAGATGGCTTTCACTTGGCATCAGTGTGAATGACTTGTCATTGTCAATATACTGACAATGTTATTTTAAACACAGAACATTCTGCATAGTGATTTTCACTGTGAACCAAAAGTCCATGATGTCAGGCTTCAACAAAATATCTGGAAAGGCAAACTGCAAAATGTGTACACAATGCAAATATCTTTTTTCAAACAGCTCCGAAAAAAAAAGCTTGCATTTGGACAGTACACCTCTCTTATCCCATGTGGTCCTTATAATGCCTATGTGATGTGACTAAGTTAAATTATATCACTGACTTCTTTTACAGGTGAAGAAATGAAGGCTTGGAGATGGAAGAGAATTTACCAGGATCAAAGTAAGTAATTGGCAAAACTCAGGTCAGAACTCAAATGTCTTACCTCTGACTCCCATGCTTTTAGCATTATGGCACACTGCCTCTCCAGAGTGAAAATACAGATATGGTGATTAAGTGATTCCCAGTGTACAGAACTCAAAATACACACACCTAGTATATAACAGAGGGCAAGCCAGTATTATACTCCTGGAGTTTAATATTTTGTAAATAAACACCCAAATGATACAATTCTATAGAAAAAGAACCATTATGTTTCCCTATTAAATAAGATATTAATTCTATTCATTAATAAACTGTTTTGATGACATCTCAGAGAACTTATGTGTGGAATCTTAGGGAAAAGGAAACAGTCATAGAAAATATGAATTTATTTAAATGCATCAGAGACCCCAAACCTGGGATATAGACATAGACTGGAGAGGTGAAAGCATTTACAGTGCAGAAAATGGAAGAGTCCAAGGTTGCATACTTGGTGTTCTCTGTCAGCTTGAGCCCCAGATGTCCACCGCACACCATGCTGGCTCCCATCTCTCCACCTTGCCACTCACAGCACTTCCCCACCTGGCTAAGCCCTCTCTTCATGGAATGCAGAGCAATTCTGCCATCTGCAGCCCACTCCCCACACTCAGCCCACAAACTCCTTTGGCAAATCCGAAGATTTCCCTTCTCTCTACCAGTATAGCCATTTCGTTTCCCAGAACATCCTCAGCTCTCCTGCCAAGATAAAAGAAGCTACAGTAAGTTTGGGTTTTAAATAATAATTTCCCACCCAATGTTGCTGGATTTCAGAAAGAACTTGAGATTCCGTACACACTGGTGTGGCACTTGAGCGAGTTGGCACTGTTAATTAGGCCCAGTGAAGTCTTATCTGTCTCATCCTGGAGGCAGTTCCCAGAGTGCTGGGAACACAGTGCCTGCTGCAGGGGAGGGAGGAATGAGAAGTGAGGAGGGTGGCGCGCAGTCTCTGTTCTCGGCCCGTCTTTTTGGGAGGTGACTGGATCCTGAGATAGAGGGGTTGATTTTCTTCTGGGGATGGAAAAAGGTCCTGGGCCTGCAATCTGGGAAGAGGCTGCGTTCTGTTTCAAAGCTCTTTGTTCATATTTGGCTTCTCTTCTATGACCTGCATGGGTGCCCCTCAGAGACTCATCTTACTTCTTAACTCGTAAAAAAAAAAATCCTCAAATTTTGGGTTGTAGGAAGCTCTTGTTTTCCAAAACAGTGCCCCCCCTTTTGTTTTTTGTTTTTCTGCTAAAGGCTCACAGCTGTTGAATTTCTAGACTCACTGTGAGAGTGACTGTTACTGGGGGTGACTTAAGGCATTGTCTGGTGAGTGGAGTCTCCTTGCTGGGCCACTTACGCAGACATTTTCTGCTTCCCCAACAGGGGCCTGTTAGCAGCCAACCCTGTCAGGCAAGTGCAGACCCAGTGACCTGGGGGTAGCTTTTAACTCAGAAATACCAGGATCCTAACATTTTTTGGGAAAAGTAGTTTTGGTAATTCTCCAGTGCCTTTAAGGATCAGGCAGATAAAAGAGAAAATATAGTGGTTGGATAGATGGAAAATGTTGGATCCTATCTAAAGCCATTATATATATAAACAAAAAAATTGTGCAGCTCATAGAAAACACGCCTGTAGAGGACATTACTCCAGGGCTAGCAGGAAACCACTTACCAAAGTGGCCCTGCCGACATGTGTGCCTTGAAGGTAGGAAAGGACCCCCTTTGAGAGGGTGACACGCTGGGGCACTTGTGTGATCTGGGTTTTTGCTTTGGGCTCTTTTTCTTCTAGATTCAGTCTTCCGTTGTCAGGGAGGAGCATGGCCTTCCCCTGGCTCCCAAGCAGCCTCGTTCAGTTTCTCCACCACGGCTGGCTGGGGTTGCGTCCATCACCTCTGTCTAGTCGGGGCGGCCAGACTGATAACTGCAGGCAGCACCGCACAGCTGAGAGCAGAAAAAGACTTTACGGGAGGAGGGGACTGGGGACCAGCTGCCATGACCCATCCTCCACTCCTGGGAGGCAGCCTTGCACACACCCGCCTCATGGGACAGGCCGGGGAGGGGCCGAGCTCGCGTCCATCCGCAGCAGCCTGCCGCAGCCATGGCCATCCGCCTGCCCAGCTGCCGTAGTCTCTGAGCTTGTCCCAGTGTTTGCCCTCGCCTGCTTGCAGTATTGTGCCTGCGACTAGTGTGAGCCGTTCCGAATGGGATGTCACTCTCCTGCCCCCAAACCTCTACACTTGTCCCATCACTTAGAAGAAAATCCTGTATCCCAGCCACAGCCCTTGGCCCCCGCTGCTCCCTTCTCCCCTCCCTCTCTGCCTTGGCCCCCTCCAGCTGCAGGGCCACTATGCTGTTTTTGCAGGTGAACCAAGCGGACCCCTGCACCTGCTCTGCCCGCGGTGGGTCCCACACTTCTTCCAGGTTCCCTCCTCAAGGCACCTCCTTGGGGCTTCCTTGACTGCTGTACTCCCATTCTCTATCCCCTACTGTTTTGTTTTCCCTTGTAACTCTTATCACTACCTGACCTATTAAATGTCTGCTTCATGCTGACTCCCAGCTAGAGTGAGCACCATGTAGGATGGGACTTTGGCCTGTCACTGGTTCCCCAGAATCCAAAATAAAGCCTGGCACATAGAAGGCTGAACAAATGAAGGAAGAAAGGGCAAAGCACGTGATGTGTGTGTGTGTTTGGAGAGGCACCTTCTGAAGGACTGGTCTGTATGTATCCTTCAATTTCAGTAAGGGTTAAAGAATGTTTTGTATTTCCCCCTAACTGATGTTCAGTCTAGGATATGCCAATTATAAAACTGTTCTGGAACTGTTTAGAAACTGTCACGGTAATGCCCCTGAGGCCTGGGAAAGAATGCCAATTGTTACCTAGTTATCTAAAATCATCCTTGAGCCTTTATAAGCCCTTCTCAGGAAATCACAGGGCTATTCATCTGGGGTCAGGCCAAAAGGCAAATTTGCTTTCAGCTTTAAACAACTAATCCTCAGCAAATTTCACATGGGTGAATTTAAGAAAACACAAAGGACTGTGGGTTTAAAACATACTTTCTGTCCTAAATCAACCAGTCCTCCAGAAATGCCTCTGAATTGGAGACTACAGCATTAGCAGCAGTCAGAACCAACATTTAGCATTCTCCAACATTTCCTAGATGAGGGGCCCATCACATTTGCTGAGCATAATACATCCAAAGAGCTGCTAACTTGACTTTCTGGGGTGGTATACAGTTTAGCATCTTCTTCCTCCACTGTTTAAACAGACCTTTCTCTATAACTGCTGAATTTACCAGTTACCTGTGCTGTTTAAGCAGCACAGGGTTATACACATGACACTTTCTGCAAGGCTTATAGGTGCAAGATGATTCGTCTGGCTTTCTTGGAGTAAAAAAGGTTGCCAAATGCTAGCATTTCAAGGGCAGCCATTGAGATTTAATAGAAGAGTGCAAACAAAATTCAGATCTCCAAATGGACATAAGTAAAGGCTTCCACTTTTTTTTTTTTTAAACAAATGATGTTTTGGCACTAGAGAGGGAAACAGCAGCTGTTGAGTGAAGCACTCTCTAGGCATTGCCTGAACTTCCTTGTGAGAATGCTGTGCAGGTCAGTGTTGGGATTTTCAGAGGACAGGAACTGGGATGGTGAGCAACTGCCTATGGCCACAGCTCATTAAGTGACAGGAGAAGCATCCAAGCTCACTGCCGCCATCTCCCTGCACAGCTGTGATCACTCGACATTCCATTCAGTAAGCAAATCACTGCATTTACTAGGGACTCACTGTTGAGCTTTTCAAGATGTGTTTTGAGTTTTTCTTGCCCTGCATATTTTCCCCCCACTACTTTTTTGGGTTCCCTGAGTCAGTTTCAAAGTGTAGCACCCAATATAATTTAGACAGTTGGGGGCCATTGTTTGGAAAAAGTTTCAGTTGGAATAGCTCTGAGGTTCACCAAAATTTAGGCTAATCGAATTTCAACACAGACAGAGCTGATGAAGGCAAAGGATCAGAATTATTTTACTTGTTTGTTGAGACCCATCTTGTCCCGCCAGGCCGGAGCTTCCTCCCCACGGGTGACGGGACACACACCCGTGGGGAGGAAGCTCCGGCCTGGCATTCCTTGGCCACAGCAGCTTTGATTTTCATTTCATGGGGAGAGTGGAAAGAGGAGGGTTTGAGAGGGCGCTGCTTCGGCTGCCTGTGGAGAGGTACTAAGGGGAATCTCATTCAGCTTGGCAAGTCCACATCTGGGTGGCCCTGCTTGTTTCCCAGAAGAGGGTACTGACCACCTTCAGTGATTCTGTTAAGAAAAGGAGAAAGATTTGAGGAAAAGCTTCCTTTAAAAGTTCCGTAGAAAAATGGAAAGCTCACATCTACTATCTCAAAAATAAATTTTTATTTTAAGTTAAATGTACAGGTCATTAATAAAAGAAAAATGTCTCCGTACAACTCAACACGACTGGATGCGTTCCAACATGTGCCTCTGGAGTTCCGAGGACCCTGCGTGTGATGATTTGGCTGCGCACGGCTCTGAGCTCCTGAGGCATTACAGGCTCTTATATCACATTTCGGTATCAAGTGACATTTTAAAAAGGGTAAGGTAATCTCGTCAAAGCCAGTCATCTTATTGAAAGAATTCTCTTCCCTCTGTGTATGTGTCGATTGAGAAATACCCAGGTCTGAGGGATAGATTACAGAATACCTAGGAGCCCATCACGGAGGCACAGAGAACATCACCACCCAGTTGACACAAGTCAGTTCTTCTGTCTTCTTGGGCATGTCTCTCCTTATGAGAGCCTTAAAATAGAAGGTTTGTTGTGTGACAGCAGTCTTCCCCAGTGTCTTTATACACAGGAATGATGTTGCATGTCAGTACGTTCCTTTAGGGAATCTTTTATCTTTTACTTTGCAATCCAAGAATCTACTTCTATGTCACATAGATGGCCAAGGAATATGAGTCTGGAACCTCTAGAGTCTTGTGGGCATGACACGTAACTTAGAGTGATTCTGTGCTGAGCTGGTGTCCTGGTGCTGTTACACTTCTGGGACACTGCCATGTTGGAAGCTGGCCTTCAGGGGCATCTGAGATTCCTGAGAAACTTAATATCTAACCTAAGCATCCTAACATCGTGGGAAAAGGGACACGGCAAACATGCAACGTGACATCCAACTTAGCCTTTACACAGTCTGCCTCCTTTTCTGAGAGAACATGGCAGTAAGCACACGGGGTGTGGAATCACATGTCATTGAAGGCCTCAGTTTCCACATCTATAAAACGGAGATGATACTTACCTATCTGGGTTGTTGTGAAGATCAAATAAAGTACACGTGAACATTTACTTAGCACATTACTAAGTTAAGAAGTTAAGTGGTAAGAAGTTAAAAGAGATTCAAAGTGCTTTAGTTGGCATCCAAAGACCGCTGGCCGCCAGCACTTGTTACTATCTCCCAGGCGGTAAAATCAGTGTTGAGGCAGAAACACACCACCTATATTTCTAGAGTTTAAACCATTTCATCCTTTAAGCCTTTTTAACTATCTAAAGCTGATATCACTGCCTCAATTTCAGACTTAGATCTCTTCAGACAGATGGAGTGGAATACACATGGGATGAGGTCTAATGCATGTTACACTCAGTAATGAGCCAAGTAACCTGTAACTCTCACTGCTAAAGCCACTTGCCAGTTTCTGTGCCCCAATAAATACACACAGGGGCCTACCACCGACAGTGATATTTAGCAGTGACATCTGCTCTGCACCTACTAAATGCCAGACATTGTACTGTGCTCTTCATGTGCATCCTTACTGAATCCTTACCACGTCACGGCAAGATAGTCCCCCTCATCTCCATTTGGAGAGGCGATTAGGCACTTGCCTGAGGTCCCGCGTGCTAGCCCAATACAGACGTCAGGCTGTTAACCTCCTTGCCGTTCATCTGCCTTTGTCCTTAAGCACAGCGAAGACAACTGTTTATGATGGGCCACAGGGTCACCCTCAGCGCTTGTACCACCACGTTCAGCCTGTCTTAATCTCTGCCTCAGTGACATGGCTGGAAGGAGATTCACAGGGGGACTGTCAGTCAGCAGTCCCGCTTTGTTTCTGTTTCTCAGATGAGCCAGGCTCCAAACTGCAAAACAGATTCGGGAGGTACACGAGAGAGATGGGGCGTGATTGCAAGCTGTTTCTCAGCGTGTCTGTGGACCCCCATATCTCACAGGCCACACTGCTATGTGACATTCAGCTTTCCACGTGTGAAAGGGGACGGGAATGAGGTATGTACAAAGGAGGCTGATGACCCTTCACATGCTACTTTGAGTGGGAAGCTTCTGTGCTTGATTTGAGAGCAATTAGTCCAACAGTGCCATTGTTGAACCTCAGATTCATTTCCCCTGTATCTGGAGTGCCTTTGACACTTCCTCTACTTCTATAGGTATTCCTGAAGTTTCTAAGTTTAGGTCCATGATATGGTTGGAACATGGATGTAGAATTCCCACTTTTCCCAAAGAGTCAAGAACACTTGCTTATGGAACTAAGGGCTCAAATTCAGTGATAAGGATTAGCAGATTGTAGTCTTCATTCTTGGACCTACGTTGTCATAGCAAAAGTGTATATGCTTTTTGTGAATTTCTCCACTACTGAAAACAAGTATTGTAGCTTCCATTTGCATTCGAAATAACAAAACTGCTTCACTCGGTAAAAATTCTAGGAAATTACTCCAGTTAGACTTCATGATATCAATCAGAATCTTCTGGTTGGGGGTGAGGATAGTTCAAATGTAAACTTTAATTAGGTTTCACATTTCTAAGTGTTAACTGGAGAGTTAAGTCTAACTTTGAATGCCCTATAGTGTTGCTGTTTAAAGCCTGTCTTCTCATTTTTTGACTCTCTTACTTTCAAAGATATAATGAATGGAAACAAGGGCCAAGTTGAAGCCTCAATGTTTTTTTGCCTTTTGTTCATCAAGAATAGAACACCACAGCCTTGGAAGTGATATCAAGGTTTTAAAATAGCTATAAGAATGTTTTAAGGGAGCTGGTTGAAAACTGGGAATGTTTCTTGCCAAACAGCTTGCAAAGGCTACTTAAAAATTTGGACTCAGGGACTTGGCTGGATTTCCTTACCAGGGGCCACAAATCTGTTTATTCATCTATCATCAGTCTTTGTAGTAATTCCTAAAGTCTCTGGAGGACCCAACCCACTTGCAGTGACTTTGTATAACAGGGTCCTTTACCTCCAACTATCCTCCTTTAGTATTTGATAAGCTTCATATTTTACCTCTCAATTCATTCTCATTTCCTACATTGAATTCTAAAATTCTAGAGACCCAGCAAATTAAGGCCAGTGTTTCACACAGATTTTGCAAGTTCTTATTTGCATACTGAAGCCCAAGGCTCTAATCCCTCATGAACTATTATCACATACAGAACTCACTAGCCATGAACTATTCTTATTTCAGTAGAAATATCTAGTTACTTTATTTCTTCAAGGGACTTTGTACCTCTTAAGTTCATATCCCTGGCTACTTACTGGGGAGGGCAAGGTAAAAGAAAGAAATGTTTTAGACTCTTTGAAAACTAGAATAAACACACTAGGAATTGAAATCCAAGAGGAGATGATGGAGAATAATGCTTGATTTTGTTCTTAAAAACTATGACTTGGGGCCTTATAGTTGATTAATATTATATAATCCCTGTAATGGGGAAAAACATGGGTATCATTCAGCTTCCTAGATGGGAATTGTGTATTGCTCCAATTAAAATAAATTAGTGAGTTTTATACCTCCGCAGGGCCAAAGGACCAGTCAACCAAACAGCCTTCAGAGGGAGCTATGATGAATGCTAACCTAGTTATCATAGGTACTTCAGACACCCTAGGTCAGCAGGCCACATCCTGTCTAGTGTAATGATTATTTGAAGAGGAAGAAGAAGGTAGACAGCAGAGTCCTAGCTTCATGGCGACAGCTTTTTCCTTCTATATGTTTGACATCCACACCTGCACAAAAAAAGGTTCACGGCTATACTTTCACTTTTAATCATTTGACCAAAATCCCAAGATGGTATATGTTCAACAAGAAGACCCAAGCAGCTTCAGCGAGGATTACCGATCTCTGCCTAAGCCACAGGTGGGATGTCCACTGCTTTATCTACTTTCCATAAGCAATTGGAACATGAGTCATTATCCACCGACCATTCAGCTACTCAAAACACCTTTTCTTCATCCTTTTGCTACTGCATTGGCTGTTTAATCCTGAGAGGAATCATTGCACTGCCTGCAGTGGACTCCCTACCTCACTTCAGACTTAGAGCATCTTCCTAGGACTTCAAGCCTTATCTCTTCCCATGCTTGCTGGCATATTGAGAGTTTAGAGAAAGGAGGTGATGACCAATCTAATGCAAAACTTACTAAAGCCCTGTGCTTTTTCCTTTACCAGATTCCTTATCTGCTCTTCATATTCAATGTTACAGAAATTATCCACAGAAGGAATCCATCCCATGCCAGCCAGGCTGAAAAATTAGGTGGTATTACAGATACCCTATGAAGTCACATTAGAACAGGGGGTTGCAAATTTTAGTTTGTATCAGAGTCACCTAAAGGGCTTGTGAGAACACAAATTCCTGGACCCCACCCCCAGGGTTTGAGTCAGCAGGTCTGGGATGGGCCTTGAGAATTTGCATTTTTAACAAGTTCCCAGGTGATGCAGATGGCAACCCTACCAAGAACCAAAACCTCAGATTGTTCTGGAATGGCACTACTTGTTACCTCCCTAGCTCTTTTCCTGGTAGACTGCCTACACTTGTAAAAGAAGAAAGCCCTTTCCCATGCCTGCAAAGGCACTTGTCCTTGAACTATTTATAATGGTAGAACATGGAAAGTAGCAATGACTTAAGTACAAAGAAGCAGAGTTGATGTAAATCTTAGCTTGTGTTTCTAGATAAGAGAAACTTTCTGCTAAACAAGAGGAATTCTAGGTCCAGGCTAAGCTAACTTCTTTTACAAAATACAAAATATTTGGGGAGCAAATATTAAATGATACCTCATTCTTTTAGTACTTGATTATAAAGAAACTAGCAAATTATAGGCTTAGTTATATAACATCCAGATCTATATAGTTCATATTTAGTTAGAACACTTGATAATATTTAGGCTGTTTATAGAAGTTTATCCTAGAGGAATAGGCACAAACCATGGTTAAGCTGCTTGGTTTAATTTGTTTAGCACTTGAAAAAAAAATGTACAGTAGTTTGAACACTCAGTCTTTGTAAACCTCCACTGAGGTCAAAGGTTTCATTTATAAGTACAAAATTAGTTTACAAATTTTTTTGGCAATTTCATCTTAGTAACCCGTTTTATCCTATTGCCATTGTCCCAACCATTGAAAAAGTTTACAATAATTTACATAGAAATACTTTCAAAGTGCTTAAGAATAGTGATTGTTCTCTAGGATATTTACAGATGGCCTATACACCATATGTACAGGTGGATACACTATAGAACAAGTTTCATTGCTGGAATATGGCTTTCTAGGGAAAGTGCATATTTGGCCAGATGTGGCAATACTGTCTAGAAATTCAAGAGTTACAGCTACTTGGTAACCTCATCCAAAGCTGAAGTAGAATGTGGACAGGAATATTTACAAAAATAATATAAAAATGGTCAAGTATACAAACTTGATCCACGCAAAGACATCTTGACGTTCTTCCAGCCTGGAGGAAGAAAGAGACTTCAGCTGCTGGCTCGGTTACCGTTCCGAAGTGGGGTATTATTGGTTTAGACCTCAAAGGTCAAGACTTGTCTCAGAAGTCAAGCTAGATCATCATCTGTGCTGACAACTGATATCTGTGGAAGAGAAAGAGTATGGAGTGAGCTCGGCGATCCCTCACTGGCAGCAACTCCACTCTCCACAATGGACCGTGCTCTTGAGCTGGTCATTCAGAGACCAAAGGCGCATCGCAGGAAAGTCACAGCACATCCAATACAGTGTTGAGCTGTCTCGCTGAAGCATCTTAACTTGAATTCAACTGTATCTACTCGGCAGAGAGAGAAAATAGTGTGACTGATTCTGCCTGTTATACTTAATGACCTTAAGAGTCCTACTCCTGGAGAAAAATATGAGGAGAAACATGTGTGACATGAGCTGGCTGCCATTCTTTGTTTCACCAGAGGGCTTGGGAGAGTGTGCCCAGCACTTGTGTCCATACTGTTCCCTAAATGAAGGCCAGATATTCCATTTGGATTTTAATTAAAGAACAGGTGACCGATTCTACTGCTGAAAGAAAAGCCAGCTCTATACTAGGTGGGAATAGGACACTTTCAAGCATTTGGTAATTTTACCAAATGAACTGTGCTCAATATACTGACTTTAAGCCAACTTGCCTGCATATTATGTGCTGATTTACTTTCAAGTATTTAGCAGGCCACTGATTTAATAGTTCAAAAAGGAGCTACTTGGTCCATGCTCATATTTACATGTAGTTTCTATAACCAAAAAGTATCTCAAACAGTATAGTCACAACCTTAAAGTGACTTACTTGTCATTCTGGGGGCAGATGCTTATCAGCTGACTTACATTCTAACAGGCTAGACTGTCTAATCTTCAGTCAATAGATGAAGTATGTGGTGGCTTCATGATCCTAATGGCTCTTCCTAACCCAGGCAGCCCTAGCTCAAGTTAATACTTTCCAAAAAAATGTTACTGCAAGCCAGGGTGTATGAAAACATAAAGCTGACTTACTGCGGGGTACGTGTGTCCGACAGAAGCACTGTGTCTACCAATGTCTATTGACAGGTCCTCTTCGGTGGTCTTCAAGTACACAGGATTGTCAAAGTTCATGCTTTTCATGTTCTTGTGTTGCCAGTTCCGCCACATCAAGTAGCCAGCTACTGCTGCCATTGCTAAGAGCACTGAAAAAAATCAGAAGGTGACTAAACAAGGACCGGACCCAAGACATAGGAAAAATATCACGTTCAGGAATCCATGATAATTGACATTAATACAAGCTTCGTGTTTTATGAAGCTGGGATAACTAAAAGTTAGAATATAAATGGGCCAGGAGCTTGACACAAGTTCTGACTGTGGTAAAGTGTTATTCTATACACTGGTGCTGAGGGCAGCGCATCCATTGCGTCCATCTGAGCAAGCGTAGCATCCTGGGCCCCTCCCCAGGCCAACTGAATTAAAATTGCAGAAGCTTCTGGAGAGCTCTTCAACTGGTCCTCCTGGTGTCTTCACTAAGCTTGGAATCCAGTAATATAGGATAAAGAAGCCATTATAGCACAGTGCCTTAGAATTCACATGCCTAATAACAGCATTATAGGTTCTTCTCCATGGGTTTGCAAGGTCTTAACTATTTTTAATTTACCTTCTATAAGTCCTATGACTGCTCAAGAAAGCATTTACACATTTCTTATCTCTTCTGTGTGAAGCACTATACATACTTCAAAGGAGAATAGAACAGTGCTCTTTAAAAGGGGGTTAGCTGGACTAACAGGTCTCAAGTAGAAAGCCAGAACACCTTTCATGTAAGAGTTGAATATTTGTCACTGCCAGTCACTATGCTAAGGATACCAGTGAGCATAAAGGTATGGACTCTGAACCCAAGTGCTGTGCTGGGGAGGGAGCGAATGTAATTAAGTCAAAAGCCCTCTGACAGTATGAGGGGCCATGGGAGGGACCTCTCTCAATGAACTAAAAGTGCCCATCTGGTATCTAAGACGTTCATTGGATCCAGATATGTAGGGAATCTACTTACAGAGAGGAAGGATGGCCCAGGCAGCAGAAGTCCCTTTCGGGGGAACAGTGACCTCCGATACTGCTGCAGTCACATTAATTCCTTTAGGGATAAAAGGACTTAGTTTAGAAGGATCTAAACTCCGACTTAGAAACTTGCCCATCTGGTAGAGAACCTTGTGCCTTTGTATCCATAACTGAAGTTCAGGATCTACTACAGTTGTACACCAGGAACAAGTGGACTGGAAATATCTGAGAGTTACATACTGTAACAGCCATTCCACTAACAGTCTCTAATGGAAACCTTAATAAGTCAGGTCAGCTAAGATTTGCAGTTTCTAAGTCTGCAGTGTGAATGTTGGTTACTGATCAGGAACAGAACTAATAGTTAAAGGCTGCACTAATTATTCAAGTAATAGCTGCTGTTAGTTGAGATTAACAATTTGCAATACTGAACCCAATACCTCCAGGAACTAGTCCACTAGTTGTTGAAATTTCTGTTGTGCTGGTATCTTTTGTCTCACTGTAAGTCACAGTAGTTGCAGTACCTGAATTATAAAAACCAAGAACCTGGTTAATGCCAAGGTTCCAGAGCAGCTAGATGTTTTATTCCAGACAAACCATGCGATAGGTTATTTTAACACCATGGGAAATAGACAAACTACTGCTGAACTAAGTTGCATGGTGGATGTGTCAAAACTGAGAAAAACGGCAGTTCTTCATGCAAAACTAGAGCCACATAACACTTTGGGCCAAACAGTCAGCATTTGGAATTTCAATTCAAAAAGATGCATAACCATACTTAATGACCTCTTTGAGCCATGGCCCAGGCTCCTAGAAGTTCTAAGAAACGCTCTCAAAGACAGATTACCAGGCACAGTAGTCTTACTGCCAGACTGTTTTGCAACTACTTTCTCATTAAATTGAGCTAGTTTCTGCAGAGACTCAGTATTAAGTTAATAAAAACTTCACAACATATGACTTTGAGTTTATCAAAGTCTTAATCAAAAACTAAGAACAAAATACTTAAAGGCAAGACTGATTTAAGTGTGCATTTAAGATCATTATCACCTGGCCATCTTTAAGCATAATGTCAGGCCTTTCTCTTTGGAAGTGTTAATACTTTGTTTAATATCTGCAGGTGGTGAGCTCAGTGCTGTTTTGGTACTAATTGGTACAAACCAGTATAATCACACTGACACTGAGTCACCTGCAGACTCACCTAATGTGGAAATGAGTTAAAAGTCAGTTCTGAAATAATGACATGAACATCTGACACACAACAGTAGCAGATATGTTCTCAAATCTGTTCCAAGAGTTATTTAAGAGAGAATTTTAAAAATCCAGGCTAGTTTTTATAGACAGTATCTTATTCTATTGCCTGTTGTGTGTCCTGCTTGTGGCTGAAAAGTAAAAAGCCTTACTTTGGCACTCCTGGCCATTTTCCTCTAGATGGTATCCATTGGGACAGGAACAGGTGTATTTTGGAGAGTGGTCATTAATCTGTGGGGCTGGCAGGCATAGGTATTCACATCCTCCATTTTCCATGTCTTCTTCACACCAATTTTTACCTATGTAGAAGTAAGAGTCCTTTAAAATAGGTATTCCAGTGCCTAAAGAAGTCCTGATACCAAATCCATAAGGGCTTGTTCTAGATGAAGACATGAATCCTTGTTCCTGAAGAGCTTAAACTGTCTCTGTCAAACCAAGTCAAACTGTAAGTAAAGGGTGCAGGCTGCATGCTCTCAGGACACTACACATCTGATGGCCCACCTGGAAGTAGAGCCAGAGGTGGGTGCTTCCAGAGCAGGGGAGGGGCAGTAAGTGGGCAGGACGGGCACTCACTATTGGTCTGAAGCTCAGGGGGAAGGCTCAGGGGAAGGAGATAATCATGTTCTTCTGGTTTTGTCTGGCCTTTTTCCTACAAGGTGGGAGGAACCCAGCTACAGGGAGGTTTATGGGTTTTATTTAGGTAGAACCAGCCTCCTAGTGCAAGGAGGAGACAGTATGACCAGGTGTGTTTGAGGACCCACATGATCCTGTGTCTGATTATAAGATGTATCCTGCTGGGGGAGGTAGGGAAAGTTTTGGCTTGAAAGCTACTTTGGGGGCTAGTGCAGCAGTCTTGGCAAGAGGGAATGAAAGCCAGTGGGATGTGGAAAAGACTGAATAAAAGATGGACTGCTGAAGGTTGAGAGGTTGGGAGGGAAGATAAGTGCTGTAGTTCTGAAGTGCTTTCGCTGGGATGTCAGAAATAAAATACACCAAATACCAGGTTTGGAGTGTTTGGGGTAGGGTATAAGAGGGAAAAGTTCCATTTTAGAGCAAGCTTTCATCTAAACATGAGAGTTGCAACTGAAATAAACCCAGCAAGAGTTGCTAAACAGTCACTGATGCCCAACTGGTACTGCATCCTCCTGCTGCCCTCAGAGATGCCATTAAGGGCCATGTTTATTGTCGTTACCTGATGGCTGTACAAGTTCATGATAGATGATGATGTCTTGGGCATCATTAAGGTTGTTAACTAGAGTGGCCAGCTCCGATCCAGTGAATTTATTGGCACCATAGACTGCTTCGTTCTCACCATCTATCCAGTAGACACGATCCTAAAACAGACCCCCCAAATTAGCATGTACACCCAGGATTCACACAAGTCAATATCTCAGGTCATCATTATTTACTGGCAGGTTAATGAATCAAGTTTATTTAATGCTGGCCTGGGACATAAGATGTAAAACTTTAAGAAAAGCAAGTTCAGGCTTCTAAAAGTTCTATGAGGAATCAGCATCTAATTTGTCCCAGGTTTTAAGTGAAAGCAGTTTCTCAAGTCATGCTCCCCCACCCTCCCCTCCTTTCCAGGCCAGTTCTTTCTCCCCAAGGTGCTAACAGTAACTCAGTGGTACACACTTAGATGTGAGACACACATCTTACCTCAAATATCGTTAGTGCCAGAGGATGAGCTAGGAACTCCAGAGACTTCAGGACTATCCGACGATCTTGGCCATTCAAGTCCACACTGGATAACATGTGCAACTTGGAATCCAGCCAATAGAGGCGGCTCTTTACAAGGTCTATGTAGGAAGAGAATTATCATTGTATGGTAAACCATTACAGCTCCGGCTGCTGTTTAAAATATCTAAGGAATCCAACAGTCTACTTTCATGGTTCCTTCTCCAGCAAGGCTTCTTAATGGCACCCCTCCAAACCTTGTGAAGCAGCATGCAGAATCTGTACCCATGTTCATTTGGAGGACTAAAGGAGTACAAAGTAATGGACTCAAGAAATGGTACTCACATTACAGAAGTATTAAAAGAGGCTACCATTTCGTTCTTCCCTTAGAAGCCAAAGAAAATTGTTAGAAGCCTGCATTTCAGGAAATGCTAAGGTATACGTGTCAGGAGTATTTAAGAGAGAGTTCTCTAGCCCTGAGACTCACTGACTTTGTGTCACATGTGAGAGCTTGAATAGACAGAAAAGCTAGTAATTGTAGAGCATGTAATCTGCCAAGCCCACCATTCCCCTTGTATTGCTTCATTACTTTTGTTCACCATCCCTGCTGTAGAAGGAGGCATGAGAGTTGTCTGCTGTAGTCTAAACTCTGGAAAGAAGGTGGTGGAGCAAGGCTGAATATACATACCAAGTGTAATTCCATTAGGCCACTGGATGTCCACTGTCACCAGTGGCCGTCTATCAAATCCATTCATTCCTGCTTTTTCTATTTTAGCTGGTTCACCCCAGTCTGACCAGTAAACAAAGCTGGGAAGAATCACATTAGAAACAGGCCTCAGTGGTTTAGAAGGAATAAAATTGTAGTTTGAGGTAAACATTCAAAGAGGTACAGAAGACTCTAGGGAATGCTCCAGGTACAAATAGTATTGAGGGTCTAAACTATGTTCTGGGTAAACAAAACTTAACACTAAGAACCTACAAGCTCATTGTTAACTCTATTAATCTATAGTAGCCTGACATTTACATTTCAGCCTAAAGTCACAGATTGTATATTTCTTTTACAAAGGCCAATTTTTTCAGGGGAGTGACAGGTAATATCTTTTGAGTTTTATAGTAGGGTTTGGCCGATTGTGTTTTAGTGTGGCTTCATGCTGGCCAACTGTGATTGCTATAGCCTTACTCAAGCTTCCTAAGCCGCTTTTCTATACTATTTAGTGGCAATTTAAGGAAACTCTTCAGTGAAATGTTTCTAGAAAGACTGGTTTATTTCAGTTGGACTTTCAGATGACCTTCATGTTTAGATGAAAGCCTTGGGGTAATGCTACTCAAATCCTCACAATTCACCTTGTTCATCCAGAGCTAACCGGACAAAGGGTTCACACAAACATTAAAAATCATTTGCGTAGAAGCTGGGTGGGCATAAGGGTTCAGACACAGCTTTTTGTGTCCATGACATCAGAAGTGTTGTCTCCTTAATGCCAACCAGCTGTCACACTGTTCGGGGAGGGCCTGTCATATGGATGGACCACAGCACCACTGACATCTTGAACAAATAGGTTTTTGTTGTGGTGAGCTGACATGTCTTGGGACTTCAGGACTACTTCAGGCATGAGGAAAGCTCCTGGCCCATGCAGACAGCATCCAACAGGCTACTTGATCAAAAACACAGAATACAAACCCGGACAATGGATCCACAGCTATGGAGGCAGGCTCTCGCAAGTCAGAGTTAAACAGGAACTTCCTCTTGGTCCCGTCTAGGGTAGCTACAGAAATAGTCTTAGAAGCCGCATCAGTCCAGTAGATGGTCTTGTACACCCAATCAACAGCAATGGCTGCAGGATTATAGACATTGTCGATCATTTTAACATGTCTACCAACCTTGTCATCAATTGAGGCACTGAAACAGAATAGGTCACAAGAAATTTAAGTGTTTGACACCATCAGAGCCTAGAGAATGGACTTCCTGCTTACAAAATCATCAGAACTTTGTTCAGGAAGAACTCTAACACCATGAGCTCACCCCTCAAATTATTTAACCATGGTACTTACGGATATTAAATTAATAATACTGTAGGTTATCTAGTTGCGGTATGTATTCTATATGCAAGAATAACATACTTCTGAATGAAACTATTTATTTCTGTAGTCATCATTTCAATTTCTATTGTTCCCATTAAGAGCTGCCACTACCATTTCTCTTTGTAGCAACTATGAACAGTTCTCAATTGTAGAGAAAAGTAAGAAAATAGGAGAAATTAAGATATCATCTATTACAATCTTATAGTGTAGCCATCTTTTACTTAATAGACAATCTAATGAGGAACTGATAGTAATTTAATAAAGAATCAGTGTTAAGATTTAATATTCCCTTTAATTAGGTGCTAGAGACAAAAGAAATTCCTCCAAACCATCCTGAAGACCAAGGGGCAATGACTATGATAGGACACCAAGAATGAAAGTGAAAGTTACCTGAAGATGGCCTTTTGGCTTAAATCAGCCCAGAATAGTTTCTGAGCAGCAATGTCAGCATCGAGGGCCACAGTGTTTCTTAGCTGTTCAATTAGTTGGATGTATTCTTTCCTCTCTAAGCCAATCTTCCTGATGTCTCTTCGATTAGTAAAGATCAGACTTGGCTCTTTGCCTGCAAGACAGGAGACAGGTTTATTTAGTTTTTCTGTAGGAAGGCAAGGCTCTTCCAAGTCACCTCCTCCCAGCAGAGGAGCCTTTAAAAAGTGAAGGCACTGCTGAACACCTCAGGAGTGCTTGTGCAGGAGTCCATGTCCCTGGGACCTGCAAGCACTTCCCACTGTTTAAAAGGCAGGCTGGGGTCACAGAATTCAGTAATAGTACTTATTTGAATTGCACTCAGGTTTCAGGAGCAGCAAGTAAGCAGACCTGGTGGGCATTCATGGTATCATGTGCAGAAGAAACTGACCAAGGCAGGTGTATGGGGAAATGATCTACTATTTAACTGTGAGTTTAATAGCATTGCTGTCAAGTATAGACAGTCCTCGACTTAATTAATGATGGTTCATTCCACTTAAGATATTTGACTTTTTGATGGCACAAAAGTGACATGCATGCAATAGAAGCCACTCTTCAGGTTTTGAATTGTGATCCTTTCTGGGTTAGCGATATGTGGTCGTGTCATGTGATTCTGGGCAGTAGTGAGCCACAGCTCCCAGTCAGCCACACAATCACGAGGTTCAACAGCTGATGAACTTATAGCCATTTGGGAAACCATTCTGTTTTTCACTTTCAGTAAGTAAGTATTCAATACCTTCACTATAAAATAGGCTTTGCATTAGATGATTTTGTCCAACTGTAGCTAATGTAAGTGTGCTGAGAGCGTTTATGGTAGACTAGGCTAAGCTACGATATTTGGTAAGTTAGTGTATTAAATGTATGTTCAACTTAAAATACTTTTAGCTTACAATGGGTTTATTGGGACATAAGCCCATCGTAAACTGAGAAAGATCTGTACTATTTTAATTTCATATTTAGTTTGACCATTGTCGTCACTGGCTATACTTCTGCAAAGCACTTACTCATAAAGGTACCAGAGCAACACCAGTCCAAGTCCATTTACCTACTGCCTTGCACACGCCAGTGGCAAGATCCATTTGATAGCCACGACTACATTCACACTTGTAACCACCTTTTAAGTTGATACAAATTTGACTGCAGATTCCGGGATTCTGGCATTCATCAATATCTAGGAAGAAATCAGAGTTAGTCTTGCTGTTGCTAGATAACCTGCAGAGACACACTGTTCTTCCCCATCACCCCCAGGGCTTAGGTAGGCTCTCTTCTTCAGCTCACCTCCACAGGTTTTCCTGTCTATCAGTTCAAACCCAGCTGCACAGTCGCATTCGTACCCTATAACTAGGTCTTTGCAGATATGGGAACATCCACCATTATTAACCAAGCATTCATTAACATCTGAAATGAAAATGTAGTAGAGTTACTCGGTACTTACTCCACATTTATATTTGTCCCATTAACATTTAAAATCCAGGCTATTTGTGATAACTGATCCAGTTAGTCTGGTCAAACCCATGACTTTTCTGAGATCTAATAATCTGTCTGATCGATAGGCATTTCACAGTGAAATGGAAAAGAATAAACATTATCTTTTTGGCAAATCACCAGTTGGTTAATCAGTTACTTAGTCACATTGCTCTACTGCCAACCAGTTATCTTTAAGTATGTAAAACTATGAACTAGTTTATCACTGCTTGGGCTTTTAAGTTATAATATTTCTACTTTTAAAAAAAATTGAAGTACATTTAATAAAATGCACAAACCTTAATGGACAGCCCAGTGAATTTTGACACATGTATACACTCATGGTGCCATAAAATTTCACTCTTCAGCCCCCCAGTTGAACATGGTTCATCAAAAGCAGTTGAGCCAGGCATTATGGAGGGCCCAAATAGCACTAGCTATGCTGGATCTAAGTAACCTTCCCAACTCTGTGCTCAAATCAAGCAAGGCCTCCACTTACGACATTCCTTCAGGGGCTCATCACTCCAGTCTCTGCAGTCCTGCTCCTGGTTACAGACTTTACTGATATCTATGCATTCTCCACTTCTACACTTGAATTTTCCAGGACCCAAGCACTGATTGACTGCAAAGAGCAGCACAGACAAGAAATTCCATTAGCATGTCTGATCCAAGCAGTCCTTTGACTAACCTGCAGCAAGAGGCCCTTACCATTTTTGCAGTTGACTTCATCAGAACCATCCACACAGTCACGGATACCATTACACTGCCTGCTGCCGTGGATGCAGCTTCCATCCTCACACTCAAACTGGTCAGGCCGGCAGGTTCGAGAAGCTGCAGAGGGAGGGAGCACCATGGAATGAAGCCAGTGAAACTGTCCCCAGTTCATACATGGAAAAGAATGGAACATGCCGTCCTGAGAAGGAAGCTACTTACGACAGTTGATCTCATCGCTACCATCCTTGCAGTCAGGATCTCCATCACATCGCCACTTCTTGTGGATGCACTCGCCAGAGCCACACTGGATCTCACTGGCTGGGCACTTGGTGTGTGTCACTGGCTGGCGGCCACACTGCTCCAGGGACTCGTCGGACTGGTCTGAGCAGTCTGCATCATCATCACACACCCAGCTGATGGGGATGCAGGAGGAGGTGCTGCACTGGAACTCGTGGGAGCTGCAGGTTGGTGGGACACAGTCGAACTCGTCGCTGCCATCGTTACAGTCATCCTGGCCATTGCACACAAAATTCCTGGAGATGCAGCGGCCACTGGAGCAAGTGAACTCATCAAGGCTACATGTTATGTTGCCTATTGAGAGAGAGGATGCCCCATTGAACATGTGTCAAGATTGGTCCTTGCAGGACTCTTGTCTCCAAATCTAACATGCAGATTTTTTATCATGAATCCTAGCTTTCTAGCTTAACTTAAAAATTAAAGAGGAATTACATCAACATCCAAATTCCTGGAATACAAGGAAACAGTCTCACCATGTAAAAGATGCAGGGACACTTGAATAAAAACAGAAATGAAGGAACAAGAAACATAGCTGAAGACCAGAAATTAATCTGAGATGAGAACAATGGACTCTTAAAGGGATAGTGATGAATACTTAAACAGTGGCAAGGGATTTCATTTTGGAAGGCAGAGACTGACTTATCTTTATATGTCCATTTAAAGACATACCAGGCCAGGCCATGTCATTAGCTGAGGCTGTCATGCATCAGGTATACAGACAAACGTTATAAGCATTATGACACTATCACCAAAATGAAGCCATTTTTTTATACCACCATTCGTGCATCCTTCTCTTTAATGAGTTCTTCAAGTGAGGAACAGGAATAACAGGTCTTAAATACTTTCAAGTCTTAGAAAGTCACTGCTAGGACTAGATTGTGATCTAGCAGCCAGGTATGCTAATGATGATAAGCTAGTCAGACTAGCCAGATTGTACTTGGATTCAAATTCCTCCCAAATGAATTCAGGTCACAATTTGGTGGTAATTACAGTAGAGACCACGACTCTCTTGGGAAGCAAAGTCTAAATTTAAGAGGGAAACACTTGGCAGCTCCAGAGCTTACCAATACATAAAGTTCAATTCTAGGGCTGTGTACCAAAACTCATTGGACTAGGTGCAGTAGTACTGACCTCAGAAGGCAACATCTACATGCAAGACTGCTGTTTCAAACACAAGTGCCCTCAGCTCCCTTGCCCACGACTGCATGAGGAGGCCCGTGCTGGTCAAACTCAGAAGCCATAGTTATAGAGACCCTATTAAAGGGTGGTAGCTTGAAAGAACATTCAAAGCAATGTTTGTTCAACCTAGAGATTTTCCTAGGGCCTCACCATTAACATGAGTGTTTTATTGCAGGAAAATGCAAGGATAGGAAACACAGTGTTTGCAGGTAGCAATAAGGACTGAGACAAAGCACCATCCATCGGTTGGGTGCAGTTCTCTTTGGGTATCTGCTAGCAAGATGGTAAGTCACTCTTCTGTGCCAGTTTAACTTTTGGCAAGGTTAAAATAGAGTCTAGTTTTGGGGCTAAGAAATGTTTGTATGATACTCAAGGAATTATTCCAATAAGCAGATCTGATGCAGACCTAGGAGCATGTGTGTTGGCCCTGGTTGCCTTCTAGTTGGAATGCCCCAGAGCGAGGGAGGTCCATGAATTACTATCCAAACAGAGACAAAAGCCCACATGGCTGCTGCTTCTCTGAGGTACTTCTAAATTTTTTAAGTACCTTGAATGACTTACCTTCTTATTTCTATTTGCCTAGGAGAAACACCAAAGAAAGCCATGGTAATTACCATGTGAACTTCTTTCAGAGTTTTAGGGCAGATATGAAGGACAAGTAGTTGAGCAGATAGTGAAGTCGCTGAAAAGCAAGTCAGTGGAGCTGCTCTTGATGGTTTGGTTAGTTTCCCCTGCCCACCCTTCTCTGAGAAAAAGGGTCTCTGGGATAAGCCACTCAACACTGATCTTCTTACCACAGTTTTCTTCATCTTCTCCACTGTCACAATCACTTTCACCATCACACCGCCAGGACACGGGGATGCACTGAGTAGAACGGGCGCCACAGCTGATTTCATTTATGCGGCATGTTCTCATATCTGTTGATGATACACAGTCTCAAAAGAGCCTCCCAACTCATTAGTGCCAAGCTGCTGCTCCCGTGCTGCACTGCGGCTCAGTGGCCTGGCACACTGGTGGAATCTGCTTCAGGGGCTGAAGCCTGGTGGGTCCTTGGCCAGCTCCACTGCTGAGAGGCCATGCCAACCTGCCCTACTGCACCATGTTACTCCTTCATGGTTCCCTGGCATGCTCAGTTCTGGCTTTTGTTTTACTTGGCACAGTTAGGTTTATTGGCTGGCCTGCTCCTTGACCATCACTTATCTGTTGGATATCAAGGGGCACACCCAGACATTGTCACCTAATCCTAGCTTCAGTAAAGGCCAGGCAGTCTAGGAGGTCTTCCTCTGCCTAGATTCCTCTATAGGCTTCCTTCCACAACCTCCTTTAGGTTTAAAGTGTGCAAAGGAGGGATGTCTCCTAATTCTTGACCTTACTGGTCACCCTCCACTACATGTAGGGCTCAGTCTTTATGGAGCCTGTCTTCACCTAGGCAGCTTATCTGCCTTAACCAGTGTTCCTATTACTCTCTTTACATGTTGCCTAGGAAATTGATCAATACAGTTATCTTCCTTTGTGCATGCTTTTCTTTTGTAATCATGTTCCAGATCTAAGCTCTGTTTATGTCAGGCTTCCACATTTAGTGCTTCAGCAGGCATCTACTGCCTCAAAAGGAACCCCAAGACTTTCTTCACCATGAATTTGAAATGATCCCAATTTATGTGTCCCAAAACATCCCCCTCTATGATCTCATAGACTTTTTCCTGCATATCAGCCTAAGGACACATATATATTTGCATACCTATGAAGTTTCTCTTATTTAAGATAAATGGTAAGCTCCCTACTTTAATTACTTTAAGTTACATGTTTTTTAAAAAAAATCACTATATCACCCTATTTCTAGCCACCTTATCCCTTCCACAATAGATTTTCTTTTTTCATAACACAAGAAGCTGTGTATCTAAAAGCTTATACTTGGCCTGTGGGGGAAACAGCTTGACTTAGCTTCCAGGACCAGAGTACCATCTGCTCAGCTTCATTATCATCAAACATTTGAAATCTATGCACCTAGTCAAGGAGTTCTTAATCAGATTTGCTGGCTTTAGTCTTAAATATTCAATAGTGAAGCTACCCAAGAGAATGTCAGTCTTGTAGGTCTAAGGAAACATTCTTTAAAGGACAGTCATCAACTGATAATGGCCTGACTGACCTGGGAGTCACTCAGCCTGCACTTCATAGTAGGCAAAGGAAAACTAATGCCAAGTTTGAGATTAAACAATTTAGCTAAGCGACACAGAAGAGACGGGAGAAGTTCAAGTCCAAAGCAAGTCACACTCACGGCACTGCTCTGGGCTCTCATCAGAACCGTCCTCACAGTCCGGGTCCCCGTCGCACTGCCATCGGTTGGGGACACACTGGCCATTGGTGCACACAAAGTCAGACTCAGCACACGTCTTCTTCACTACAGAAGTTTATTTGCCAGGTTAAAAGTTGAAGTCATTTACCCAAAGCTCTATATTCCCATTGGGGGTAAAGCTGCCCTTTGATATACGTTTTACTCTAAAAATAAAGCTGAATCAATGTAGGAGAACCTTAGACAACTTGGCTTTTTATTTGTTTTTCAGAGGAGGGAGATACTCATTTGAAGACTTGGAGGATACCGAAGTCAAGGTAAGACAAAGATTGCCCCTTCTCTCACAACCAGGGACACCTTGCAGTTCATTTCTTGCTTGTTTTATAATTTGAGATCAGGTAATAGTTTCATTTTCTTCATGCATTTCTTCTAAGTCATTCAAGTACTTCATAAGTTTAAAAGCCAAACATTCCACCCTATGACTAGATTATAATATAACTGTTCTAGGGGCACCTCTTAACAACAAATGGGTTTAGTGTAGAGACAGATACCCTAGTACTGAGTACTGTCACCTCTACATGTCAATGGGGACAGAAGAACCTACCCAGTAAGAAACAGAGAAAGCTTAAACCTGAGTTTAAGAGGTCACATTTAGAATTCAAGGGGTGGCTAACATCAACCAGCTAAAAGTCATTGAAGCTGCCAATATCTATAATTGACTACTAGAGTAAAAACTGCCTAAGACAAGGTATCAATTCCGTTACCAATTCTGACTAGAACAGGTCTTTTCTCCTACCATTAGGGTGACCACACAATTTGTTGTTCAAATTGGGACATTCTCGGTAGAAAGGGGACACTGTTAATTATACCGGGAAGATGAGGATAAACTAGGACTGTCCTAAGCCAATGAGGCAGCTTGGTCATCCTATGTACAGGGATATCAGAGAGTAAGAACATCCTATGGAGTGGGTATTCTGGGCTCATCCTTCTCAGACTACAGTCTTCCTTTCCCATGCGCCTATACTTTCTACCTCAATCTCCAGTTTAAAACGTTCTTCCCTAACAAACATTTTACAGTGGTAAACCAGCTAAGAGCAGACAGTTTGCTGAAAATCTGTAAGGGACCACTTCAAGTTAGGGCTCTAAGTTAGGTACAACTCTCAGAGTTTAGAGGGTGCTAAACTGGAGGGCCATTCTGGGTTAGCCTCAGCTCAGATAATGTAAAGAGAGAAAGTAGGGATTACAGTCAATTTCTAGAAATCAAGATGGAGATGACCAATTATGATGATATGAAAAGGATTATTCATCTCCTTGAATTAGTATAATCAAGGAAACAAGAAAGGGCATGTTAGATTTATACCTGTTTCTAAAATCATTGAAATACTCAAACCCCATTTTTAATGGGTTAAGTGATATCCAAGGCCCATGTTCTTCTGGGCATGTAGAAAGATTCTAGAGGGTCTGTGGAGTTAGTTGCTGTAATTCAACCTGTGATACTCTTCAGAAGTTGCTAAAAGGGGAGTAGGGAATGGCTGTAAAGAGACCACATGATTTTAAGTATAAAATGTTACATGGCTAGGAAAGATTGTTTTTACTACAGAGTGTTCAAGCAAAAGATAAATAGGGACAAATGGCTAGAGTTCATCTCTCTCCGTTCTGAGCACGGACTAGGAGGGTAAAGAAAGGCTATTTGAACTGGGCCTTATGAGATGGATAGAAATGTGGATCTGCCACAAGGGAAGAGAACTACCAGTTACATACTTAGGGTATCTGAGTCACTGATTTTTCTGCTTAGCCTAACGCTTACAAAAGAATGAGTTAATGGGACCAATAGCAACACATGGCCTGTGGAATCCAAGCTAAAGTTGGCTAAATATGCTAGTTGAGATGCTTGAAAGAAAGAGCCCTGCTGAACTATAACCAAGTTCAATATCAAGTGGTTGGACAGGAAAAAAAGTGCAGTGGCTTTATATGTTTAAATAATTGTGTAACTTCTCCCATCCATGTAAGAACATCTCAAAATAAGCATTCAGAACCTCCCTAAGCAATGCTCCCACTTTCCTTCTCTATCTTTATGCCTGAGAGGCAGAGACAAATTCTGGCCAAGAATATATTTAATTTTTCACACCACACATGTTCTTGATTGTATGTACATCTAACTCCTTACCTCTTCCAAACCCTCCCACCCTGTGGCTGGAAGTTATGCACAGACTATTTTCGGAGAAGCCAGGCAAGACCCCTAAAATGACCCAGGTTAGTTTTTACTGAATTGGTCAGATGGTAAAAGGCAACTTTCAAAACATGAAGAAAGTAATCATTTTCTAAGAAGAAATAAAGGGTTTTGTCAAACATATAGCTCAGAATAGAGGAAGAGTTGCTACTTACGTCAAGAGAACAGTTGACAAGAGTGAGGTCCTTCTAGAGAGATCTTTAATCAGGAAATTACATTACCATTACATTACCTAGGTAACCCAGAAATAGCATGGAACTCAATATCTTGTAGAGTTGATTAAAACTTTAGTGTTAGGATGCAAATAATGAGAAAAGGTTGCACAGGATAATTATTCTTGGTCTTGAGACTGGAAATAAGTTTCTTCTGTGAGACTGTAAAATGGACTTACTATGCTTCCAAATGATCTACTAATCCACACATTAGCACGGAAACATCCAAGATACTGCTCTGAGAGCTCAAGCATAGGATGGTCTGCCTCAAAGTTCACACTATAACATTTTAGTAGTGATGTACACTGATAACAAGATGGTTGCTGATGAAATCTACATTAAGCTTCTACTTCTGTATTTCTAGTTTGTATAGGGATCATCTTTTTATAACATAAGACAAATGACAATGTCATCACTGACATTCAGTATTCATAGAACACTCAGGGCTCATAAAGCAAACTTAAGCATGTGCTCAAGGTACCTCAATGCCATCTTGACATGTAGTTCTCAGCTGTTCTGGCTTGACGTGAGGTTACATAGATTGCATAACTAGGCATTTCTCACAGTGATCTTTTGATAGATGCTGATCAGTGGGTTTGATGGCATATCCCCACTCTCTTGGGAATGTCTTCCACCCTGCCTAATGCTTTATTTTAGAATTAGCATCTATTTTAGGCAGATAATTAGAAAAGAATCCTTATCTGATCTGTCATCTTTGCTGGCTTGTAGTTCCTATGCCTAGGATTAATTAAATCCCAAAAATTTTAGGAGTTTCTTACTGTCCACGGTTGTCTTTATTTTGGGGGATCAGAGCCATTTGAGAATATTAAAAAGAAGGTCTGTTCTAAGCAATTTTCTATCTCTACTTCTGGTCCTCCCCTCGCTTCCCCTGACTTCCTATCCAAATGTTTGTCTGATCTATGATAAATCAGGTCCTGCCGTTTGGAAAGAACTCCATTCTATCTGCAACACTCCATACTCAAGTTGATAACCCCATGTCAAACATTCAATTCTATTCCTCTAGACCAGGAAGCATAGAATCTCTGGACTCTGGTTCAAAGCAGTTCTTCAGTGGACTCTATTTTCAGAATCTCCATACATTTATAGAAATGAAGATAACATCATCACACTTCAATGAGGTGTGTAAATTCTACTGAGGTGACAAGTGAGACTGTCAAACTCTTTACTCACCACAGTTCTTTTCATCACTGCCGTCAGCACAGTCTTCGTCCCCATCACATTTCCACAGCAGCGTAATACAGCGGCCATTTGTGCACTGGAATTGGGAGGGTTCACATTTGGCTTTTCTTCCTACAATCAGGAGGGAGCACTGAGCTGAGCTGGGATACAAGGGTGGTAAGTTAGAGATGCATGCTACCCAAAACCCATGGATGGGGTCCTCTCAGATGGCCAGCTGCAGACTCAGCAGACTGTCACATTCTGGGGCCCAGAGTTGGATGGGGCTTGGGGTAGAGACTGACTGTAACTGAGTTCTTAGCTGGGCATATGCCATCTAGATGAGACTAGGTACCTTTCAGCAAGGCATAGCCATGGATGGACTGAGTTCTAGTTAATGTAATGTAAGCAGAAATGGTATATTCAACCTCTAGGAAGTGTCCTCAAAGGGACAGGGACCCATTTTCCTTTCCCTTATTCCTTTCTGGTTCCTGAAAATTGGGCATGGTGGCTGGAAGAGTGATCTTGGGCCCGCGGAGCCAGACAAAGGTAGAAGGACCCTAGATCACCCAGAGACCACAGGGGAGAGGGTGAGGTCACCTGCCCCTGGGCTCATTTCTCTCATTTAAGTCACTTGTCTAGCTATAATCACACAGCCAAATTCTAACCCTTTAATGGCACTTCTTGTTCACATTCTGTACTGTTATTCATGAATGATACTTCTATTACAAGCAAGGTAATGGAGATTTAGGAGAGGTACAAGGAGAGGGGAGACATAGAAGCTTCACACACAGGTCTTCATCTTAGAATCTGAGGTCGATTTGGAAAAAGACATGTCTACAAAACAGCTCCGAGATAGGATTAAAAAATTTAAGTAGAGTTAAGAGGTAAAGGGAGATCATTTTTAACTTAGTGATGGGAAAAAAGCAAAGCACCTAGATTCTATTTCTCTGAACCTCAGTTTTCTATGCTCAATGTATGTTATTTAATTTACACAAAGGTATGAACCAGTATTTGTAAGTAGGCCACTTAGCTGGTTTTTGTTTTGTTTTGTTTTTTTACCTGGTATGGAGCAGCTATCATTCAGGTGTTTCCTATCATCAGCAGTCTCTCCTTCTGGAGGATTTGATTTCATTGAGGTAAAAAAGCACAGATCTGGTTGCTTAATGCAAATACTTGAGAAAACCAGTGGAGCCATATAGTTCCTGCAGATTACTCAGGAGGCCTTCCAAGCAGAAAGCCTTCTGATTTCCTGCCACCTTTCAGCATCTGCAGCTGTGGCGCACTGGCTTAGAAACAGATGCTCCAGTGACAGGCACAGACTGGAACTCTTGTGTAAAATATGCAATACTGTAGCTGGCTTCCCTACGATCAGATACTCCCTAGCATCTGGGAGCATTCTATGGTTAGTGGCTAATTCCTAGGAAAATTAAATTTGGTCCACATCAAGTTTATGATACAGGTGTTTTTACCTTTTTAGGTAATAAATATATTTGTTTCAAAATTATATGTACCACTGTGTTCCCAAGAGTTTAGCTAAGCTAGTACCCATATACAAAGCAGGAGAGATTCCATGGCACTTTCTAAATGTATTTCATACTATTCATTCATTTAAAAAATATTTTATTGGATGTAAGAACCTACAGACTTAGAAGGGAGGCTAAAGGGAAAGTAAAAGTCATTGTCAGGAAACATTACCTGCTAGTTTTTGTATTGATAAACCAAATATGAAGTGCCTGACTGCCTCCTGGACCCCCTCCCTAATGGTCCCCATTATAACCATAGTCTCAATATATTCTTAATATTCTCAGCACTGGGGTAATCTGTCCCAGAGGCCACTGACTGTACCTCTGTATCTGCACCACCTTTAAGGGCTGTGGGAGGGGCAGGAATCTACTTTGAGTACTTTTTCTGAAAAGTGGAAAAAGCACAATTTGCTGTCAGAGAACACAGATACAGGTGTACTTGGAAAGAGCCAAGCTGCCCTTAGGATGCTGTTCAGGCTGAAAGGTTCTGAGTTTTTTTAAAGGTAGTTACCAAAGGTTGTTCAGTCAAAATGAGACAGACACTTTGATGTTGATATATACACTGTCAAAAAGAGAGGGTGTGTGTGTGTACACACACACACACACACACACATATAAATAAAATCACATATTATATACAGAATGTATATATGTAAGATATTAAAAACCCATGTGGTCAGACTCAGATAGAGTCCTAAAAGGTGTCAAATACTGGTTTCTTGCTTAGGGGTCAGGGACCTGAAAGATCCCCTTAAAAATGAGTTTTGAAGCTACAGATTTTATAGACACTCAAGCTGGCCTGGGATTAACTACAGGCACACACAATATCCTAAGGCTGGTGTTTAGTCCACTACTGTCTTAAAGAAGGTCTCTGAACATAGTCGTAGCATATAAGCAATCAACACTAATAAATGATATTAAAGTTCCAGCAGTGTTGCTTCAAGAGCAGATATTGAGCAGCTCGGGACAGATGTAAGCATTCTCCTACTGTTTATTCCACTATCCCAAAAAGGAGTTTAATGTCTATATTTTCTTATCTCAGATGTTTCCACTTCACCCAAGATTGTCTGATTGTCACAGAGCTGTATTTTACCTGGATGCACAAACAACTCTCCTTTAAGAAGCAGGGACAACTGGGGCCAGGAGAGGAGTAGGCTCCTAACATCCCTGCTTTATTAAAAGAATGGGTATGAGGGGGGTGGATATAGCTAGCTGGCTTTACAAAGGACCCTTTCTTTAAAGAGAGGTGAATAAACAGCACAGGCATTATGGCCATGCCTCAGTTTCTCATGTTTCCTAAGCACTCTGTTTTGAGAGGTTGCTACCAGGCAGAAAAGTGCTCCCTAGTTCTGTGTGATTCCTGCATCCCTGGAATGGCAAGAGCTTGGACACTTAACTGAATACTGAGATCCAGCCACCTGAATGCAACACTGGATTTTCTGTCCAAGTTTCAAAAAGATTCTATCTGTACACCTCTGGTGCTTAACTGGGAATGTGGCTGCATGTAGCTCCAGGAAAACAGAAGGCACCAAACAAGTTAAGCTTTGGGTTTCCAAAGTTTTTGGGATTACAGGATTGTGGACCTGTAGTCTATTTCCATCCTTGACAGTTAAGTCTCAAGTTCAGCATTATAGTTTCATAAAGGGAATAGGCTGAGCTTGTAGTCATCTGTACCCATGGTTCTTTTAATTCTTAGGCTAAGCTAAGGCCAATGATCCCTAAAAAACAACCCTAGAAGCTGAAGCTCTAGGCACCCTTTATCTCAGGGTCTTTCTGCTCAGAAAGGTAAAAAGTTGGAGTAAATGTGATTTTCAGTGGCTTCCCCAAAGCCATAGGTTTGCACAGGGATGCTTTAGCGCCCAAGGGCTGGTTGAAGTTGGGAGAAAGGCTGTGACATGGGGAACCTGAGTATTCCACCTCTGTGTCAACCAGGAGGTCTTTCTTTTGAATTTTGCAGTTTGGTGTAAGAATTTGAAAAGGGTTCTAGTGCTTTAAGAAATGAAACTATTTGACAAGCTCTAGGTTTCCTTTACTGCTGATACTGAGAATGAATACCCCTGCCCCTTTGGGTTAGGGGCTTGGAAGTCACTTGCACCTAGTGACGTACATGGCTACTTAAATTTGTAATGAATGAATGTCCAGAAGTGTCAAAGAATTATTCCCTAATTCTGTTGCTTCCGCAGAAGGAATCAGATTGTGCAAACTCACTCTAGGCACCTATTCCCAGGAGCCTTGCTTACCTAAATTTAGTTACTACCCCAGACATCTGGCAGTTCACTGGCTCTAAGCAACTCAGAGTTCTTAATGCATATAGAAGTCAGCCTGCTGTGGTCTAATTGTCCCTGCAAGGGTTAACATGGAAGAGTAACATGTAAGCTTCAGAAGAAAACTGCATAGGCCTCATAGGAAATATGAAGCCTTCAAAGTGGGCTACTAATTCCCTGTAGTGCTCAGAGTGGCATCTTGGCAGGAGTGCTCCAAAAGGAGTGGCCATGGCATGTAGATGTTCGTGAGCCTCAGGCTCAGACGTGAACTTCCACTTTCAGAGGGGCTCACGGTGCTGGGACCAGCAGGGCCAAGTGTTCAGCTCGCTCACACGCCCCCTCATTGCATGAGCATACGGGCCTTATCATCTGCTGGAATTTCTTCAGTCCATTTGTTTTGGCACTTCTGGGACTGCCAAGGGCATTTATTTATAGTTGCGCTCACTTCTGCTTGCCACTTTTAATGCCAGTCTTTCTATTCATAGGCTAAAATTCATTTTAGGAAGAGCAGATTTCCGACTCAGCAAAGAAATTTTCCTACAGGGAAGAAGGTTAGTAAGAGGAACTAAGGAAGGGAGTTCAAGCTGCCAAGCACAAAGGCAGTGTTCTGACCTTAAGGCCATCCTCTAAGCCCTGTAAGACCAGGTGGGGGACAACTAAAAACTGTTAAATATTTAGGTTCTGATTCACTTAAATAAGTGAATCAGAACCTAAACTCTTACAGTTTAATTGTCAAAGAGTTTTTCCATTTACATAGGATTGAGATGATCTTAAGAATCATGCTTAAATATGTATCTTTTTTAACAGCCAAACACTATTGTAAGACCTCAGTATCTTAATTCATTTAACTCTCCATCCTACATGGTCAGCACTGCTATTCTCCCTTTCCATGATCCGGAAACCTGCTCTGGAAGGGAAGTACCGTACTTGCTCAAGATCACCCTGGGCAGAACTAGGATTTCAACAGGGGCAGCTGAAATCTGGCCTCAGATACTGGGCTACCCAGCAAGCATACTAACTAGAGCACCTGACTCAGGACTCCTTCCTTCCAGAATATTCTGTTGATTTGTAATTTGGGTAGTCAAGTCAGTTTAACCCAGAATTAGGTAGTTTCACTTACCAAGATGGCACTATTCTAACGCAGCCTTACTGTTGAGATAGAGACCCCGCTCCCCATCCCATGTTAGTGTTTAGAACATGCTGCTCGAATGTTCTTAATAGGTCTTTTCCTAGAAGGCCTACAGTGCTTGGTTTTCTTGACATGGTTCAAGTCAGGGCAAAGGCCCTCCTGAAATACTTCGGAAATTATTATTTTTGTGGGTGGTAAACTACTCCAGTCAGTAGTTCACAAGCTCTGGTTTGCATCAGAATCCCCTGGAGGGCTTGTTGAAACACAGTGCTGGGCCCCACCCCCCGGAGATTCTGATTCAGTAGGTCGAGGGTGGAGCCCAAATGTGCATTTCTAATGAGTTCCCAGAGATGCTGACGGAGCTGGTCCCTGGCCACACTTTGAAACCACTGCAAGATTAGAAGGCTCACATTCTATTCACAATGGTGACAATTTCATTTTGAGGGTTGGAATATGTTGTATTCATCCCTGTAAAACCTCATGCCCATCACTCGATGGACATAGGTGATAAAAAGCCAACCTTACAACAGATGTTATGGTGACAACCTGAACATCTTGGTGCTCCTTAGGTAGGTCATACCGATCTAGATGCCTTAAGCCAGGTGAACAGGTACTTCTCAAATCTGTCCTATCTTCCTATTTAATGCCATGTGCCCTATCTCTGGCCCTTTTACTTTTTTTAAATGAGCAGTCCAGTAATGAACCCAGACTCTTCTCCATTTTACCATCAAGCCCTGGCTACGTCCAAGCTTTCATCTCCCACTCAATGTAAATCTGTCTCCCAAGACTGTCACATTCTCTGTGAGAATCAGTGGACCCCACTCCCTCCCCAGGCCCATACCCTCACTGTTGCTTTGTTCGCTCGTGTTACCCCTGCTCGCTTATCCACCTGTATGGGTACAGATGTAATGTCACCCTTTGAATGATAGCCTCGGTTCCTTTCTTGACCAGTTAGGCATGATCTGGCTGCCTTCCCATAGTTCCCTGGGTCTGTCACATAACTTTCATGTGGTGAGATGCCTTCACCACCTGTTTCCATCTCTGTAAATGGAGATCGCCTCGGGCAGGGCCTGGAATTTACCTTTGTAACTTGGGACCTGGTGGCTGACATCTAAAGATTGTTTAGGCACGAGTAAGTATTCCTGGATGAATCAATTGATTTATTAGTTCACTAATAAAGCTGGTCTAAACTACATATTTTTTCAAAGCATTCCTCCCAGCTTTTCTAAACTTGGAACCAAGTCTGGCCACTTGTCTCACTAGCTAGAGTACCTTTAAAGACCCTGGGTTATCAAGGCCACCGTTCCCTGTGCCTATGAGGGTACTCTCACCTTGTTACAGCACTTTGCCATTTAAAAAGTGTACTTTCCTATACTTAACTGTCAGAATGAGTGTGTCAGTGTGGGTATGTGGCCTCATTTCCATGTGAGGAGAGAGGTTCCGACATGTGGGGAGCGTGGCAGTCACTAACTGGTAAAGTCAGAAACTTGGTGTTTTGAATCGGGATTTGCTTCTGATGTGTTTTAAGCACTCTTTGGTAATGTTGACAGCAGCCCTCTGTTGCTCAAATCATTTCTGTAAAATCATCTGCAGAGATGGAATAGTTTCTAGTTTTGTCACTTAAGACTCGTTTTGTGGTGATTTTCAGGAAACTTCACACACTATAACCCAGGTAGCCTGTGGGAACTGCAGCAATCATGCACTGTTATCTGCCTCTTTTTTGATTGTCTTAAACACAAGATTTGCTCATTCCTATCCAGAATTTCTATTCCAGGCTGTCTTTGGAAACTTGATTTCCTGATTTGACTTCCCCATGCAACTAAATGCCTTTGGAGTAGGAGCCAGCTTCCTGGTCACTGTGCCCCCCCATGCCTGGTGCCATATGACTTCGCCAGTTAGCCGCTGCCACGCTCCCCACATGTCGGAACCTCTCTCCTCACATGGAAATGAGGCCACATACCCACACTGACACACTCATTCTGACAGTTAAGTATAGGAAAGTACACTTTTTAAATGGCAAAGTGCCGTATGACATATGGTATGGGCGTCAAGTGGCAGATGTACAAAGAAGGCCAGCATCAGCATCGGTACCAGCTACTTAGTGAACCTAAAGGGCAGTTAATAACTCAGATCTTGGGAAGGCTTCTTAGGAAAACTAAAGATTAAAGGTAGTCTATAAAATGGAGAACCCAATTTACTCATAGTTATTTGGCGGAAGTATTAAGTTATAACACCTGAAGTAACTTGCAAATGTTGTCTGTCACCCAAGGTTTTATCATTCCCTTGTTTTGTGCTTTGCAGGGGCTGCCCCACCCCCTACTGCCCAACCACATCTATATACCTAAAGGCTCCCAGCCAGTAGGGCCAACCCAGACTGCCCAAGATGGTAGCAAGATCACCCACTTTATTCTGTGGTTCCATCTTACAGTTTCTACCCCCAAAGTTATCTTTTAAATACAGGCCATGCACAGTCTTCCTCTGCCCCATCCATAGCATCTCTAAGATGAAACACAAAGGATCTCTAAGCAAACACTGAGCCATTTTTTAGCAGAATGTCTGTACTTACTTCCACAGCACTAGTGCACATTCTCTTGCTTAATTTAGATCTCCCAAATAACCAGCAGGCCCGAGCTTTCCCAGGAGCTGTCACATAAAGGGAAAAGTGTACCACCTGCCATCTCATTTAGTTCCTGCAGTGGGGCTAGTGTATATAATTAGGTGGTATTAATGATATTTAGAACTTCTTTTGCAAGCCAGCAGAAGAGTCAGGCAAAGAGACATAGATACAGATAAAGAGAAAATGCCCAGAGTGAAATTGAGATGCTTTTCACTTACGAAGCCAGATTCTCCTAGACCTAAGTCATACTCTGCCTTTAGGTCCTCTGAAAAGTTATCAGTTCTCAGATTTCCTAGCCAGAAACTCTTTAGCTGGACAAAAATCTTGTTCCTGGACCACTTACTTCAACTTAGAAGAAACATCTTGTCTATCAACTCTGCAGCATGTATTTTGGGGCTCTTTGCCTTGAAAGCAGTTTCCAGGCTATGGCCTAAGTACTTTCTTGATATTGGCTTAAAGCAGAAGTGAACATGCTAAGCAATTTTGAGCTCATCAGCTAACCATCTGCAGAGCAACCCACCCTGCAAAACTCTCCTAAGGCAGGTACGTTATTGTAAGCATCATTACAGACCTTATCATGATCCTTTGAGGCATTTAATTTCTTACAGGCTAATATGTACAGATGACTTTCCAAACATAGGTCAGTATCCAAAGTAAATTTAATTATGACTTGAGGTCATATAGGTGACTGCCTAGACTTGCTCATTATTCCCCCTACTGAAGAATACAACATTATTTCACATTCTGTAAGAAAGAGAAAATGGTCTGGATATTTAATGTTGAGCTCAGATATATCTATGCTGAGCTCAGAGTCTTCTGGTCTTTGCATGAAACCCCACAGCCATATGGCTGGGAGATATCTGTTCCTTGATCATTTGGCCATCTTCTACTGTAGGTGTTCTTATTAAGTCTTATCAGTTTGCTATTCCTTCTGGGATAGAAGGGGCTTATAACTGCTTTTCTCCTCTTCTAGAATTGTGAAACAGCTCAAGTGAGATTGAATTTATGGTTACCCAATTTTATAAAAGGCAGAAACACTTCAGTCAGCTCTTCATTTCTTTTGAGCACGGAGGCTGCCATAACTACCTCTGCTAGCAATGCTCAGTGCTTAAATATGCACTTCATGGTACTGAAGTCTTAACACTTGGCTGCTCCACGAACTTGGCTTTCATACATGCTTTAGGTATCTGGGAACTCAAGCAATAAAAGCAAAGGAATCAAAATGACACAGGACGGACACTATAGCTAAATGTTATGTGAAATGGGTCACAGGACAGTTCACAGAACAAAGCTGCTCCAGACTTCAAGAAGCTGTCGCTGCCAATGAAAGCCTGCCTGGTGACCCTCCTTTAAAGCCCCCACCCCCCAACTTCCCTTCTCACATGCTCACTCTTTGGCCTAGGTGAGGATTATAAACATTGCCACACCTTCCCTCTGTGCTACAGGAGGCACCAGGTTTATTTTCCCCTCACACTTTGGTCTCCCATCCCTCCAGGTCTATTAGTACTACCAATTTCACCAACCCACTCCCTGCAATTGGAGAAGTTTCTGTCTACTCTTTTGCCAGTTGCTAGTCCTATCTGAATAGCCCTCACGAAACCCTGCTTATTCTAGGTTCTGGCCTGAATGAGTATATGGTACCCCAGATCCCAAGCTTGACTACCTAGGCTGGAGGAGAACATTCTAGAACTCCCAGGAATTGTTGCAATCAGGTACACTACACGACTGAATTTTAATTTCTCAGGTTAGTCTGACTTAAGTCCTAATATACACCTGCCCCACAGCATATTAGACCAACACTGTCAGTGTGTATGGGGGCAGGGGTTGGGGAGAGGAGGTAAGTATAGAAAATCTGGGTCAGAAAGTCAGCCCAGTGCTCTGGGGCTTTGAACTTCAGATAGAAGCCAGTCTGGTTTGGCTTAGGCTGCCCCAGCCAATCCCAAATCCCCTTCATTTCAAAAAGGATGTGCCTCCTTTCCTTTGAAGAATATAAAATAAGTCTTACATGGGCTTCTATTTTACACTGTTCACAGCATGTGACATATTTTATATGTGACCTAGGGGAGCAAAGGGATTCTCACTTAGCTAACACAAGGTGGACATAGGGCTTCGGCTAACTCATGGCAACAGTTTAGGTGCATTCTTAGCATTCTGTAGGATAAAGAATTAACCTCCAGTGGGAAGTTATATGTTAAAAGTATATGATGAGAACATGCAGCAAGAATGAGTGTTTTCCCCTGTCTCCCGGACAGTTTCTGGTGTAGCTCAATCTTTTGAAAGATTGTTATGAAAAGTATAATGCAAGTCATGTCACTATTCTGAGAAATCGTTTAATAAGTTAGTATTGCCCATCCATTAATGATTAATGTTTGAATCTGAAAACTCTTGTAGGCAGGGCTTTGCTCTTAGGTTTGTTACACATCAGAGGCCATCTTCAGACACACCTGCCCTTTTCAAGGAGTCTAGGCAGGGGAAAGCACTTGAGAGAACAGTCCATCAGCTCCCGTTGGATCTTTTACATTCTCTTAAAGATAATACTTTTTCAGGCTGCAAAATTAGGCGTTCTGAGAGACTTGTGACCAACCTGAATGTGACCGGGTGGCCAGCTAACCACAAAGGCAGAAAAGCTGGTCTCAGGTTCACAGGCTTGAGACAGTGTTCAGAATCAAAGGTCAGGGGGCATTGGGAAGCTTAACCCCCCCACCCCCCGCTCCCAGGTATTGCCAGAGACTGCTTGGCTATACACTTTAAAGTTCGCTCTCACTTAAGGAGACACGTGACTGCAGGCAGGCAGGCCGGTCTCCTAAGCCACCAGGCCACAGGAGCTAGGGACACTGGAAGGGGTCTTTCTTAGTAAGATGAGGGCTGCTTTCTGTCCCAGTTCCCTAGAGCTGCTGAGCAAGCCCCTTGGTGTCATGTCAAGACAACATAAGTCACCTGCCCAGGAAAGTTGTGTGGCCCCAAGTGGAAGTTGTCCCAGGACAGGGCTCCTAGGCCCAGTGTGGCAGACCCTGGGGACTGGTCAGTGGTCACCTGCCCTCCCAACAAGCCACAGCCACACGCCAACCCTCGCAGCTCTCTCGCTACTCCTTTTGATCTATTGTTGGGACTGAAGACTAATTACAGTCACTAGACTAGGGCTCAATTCCTTTCGAGGAAATCTCACCGGGAAGGCGGATCAGCAAACTAACCTGATTAAGTCTTCCTTCCGTTCCCCTCCCGACCCGTTCGGTTACTCGAGAGGTTTACAGACGCGGCCCGAGGGGTGGAGAGGGGAGGGGGAGGAACACCTAGAGGGGAGTCCTGTTTCAAGCCCCACTGGTCCTCTAACCCGCACTCCAAAGAGACAGCCCGGCGCCTGTGGAGTCGCAGTCCGGGTGCGCAGGCTGCGCACTTATCCCGGCTCCGCGGAGCCTCCCTGCTGCCGCCCACCGACCGCGCGCCGGCTCACAGCGGCGGGGGTCTCCCGGACCGGGCCGGCGTCCCCGGAGACGCCCACACCCGTTCACCGCGCATTTCCACCCTCCCCGAGGTCCGAGGAGCTCGCCTGGGCTGCCGCGCACGTATCGGCCCTCTGTTCTTTCCTAACACTCCGCCTGGCAGAGGAGGCAGAACCCATTGTTCAGGGGTTCAGAAGCCCAAATCCCCGAAACCCTGCCAAGCGGGGTGAAAAACGAGGCACAGTGGCTTTGTAGGGAGGGAGTGTAAGGGAATGAAGACTAGTTCAGGCAAGGCTTTAGGACACCCCAAATCCCACTGTCCCCCAAGCCCGGCTCCCCGAAGCCGTGGCGCTGACAGCTCAGAGGCGCCACCAGGGTGGGGAGGGAAAGAAGGCGAGGAGAGCGGAGAGGCGCCTCCTAGGAGGGGGTGGGCAGAAGGAGACCCGCGTCTCGGGGCCCCCTGGCGTCCCGGCTGGGTCCGGGCAGCCAGCGGAGGGGCGCGTCCCCACTCACCCGCTCCGGTGGCGCCGCTCTCCTGGGGCGCCCAGCACAGCGCAAGCAGCAGCCAGAGCGCCCAGCGCGCGGACGTGCCCATGGTGCCCGCCTGGATGGTGCCGCCGCCGCCGCCGCCGCTCGCTCCGCACAACAAGTTACCAGCCCTTCCGAAAGGAGGAAGGAGGTGGGGGCGGGGAGGGGGGAGGGGAGGAGGAGGGGAAGGAGTTAGAAGGGGGAAAGGGAGCGGGAAGAAGAGGGCACCCCCTCCCCTACAACTTGCACAATCCCTTGCCCACCAGCCAGCCCTCCTCCCCCGCCCACCCGCCCACCTCCCCCGGCTGCAGTAGCAGTGCAAGCCGAGCCTGCAGGCAGAAAATATGCAGGCGCCGCAGAGGAGGGGGAGAGGGGGTGGGGAGCCAAGAGCGGAGGAGAAAACAGAAGAGAGGAGCGGGCCGCAGAGCACCCACACTGGCGGCCGCGGGAGCGCGGGGTGAGGAGCGAGGAGGGCGCAGGAGGGGGAGTGGTCAGCGGGGCGGGGAGCGGCGGCTTCAGCCCTGCTTTCCCCTCGAGGCGCTGCTCTCCTGAGCTCTGGACAGCCAGGTGCCTGCGCTGGGGGTGTGCGAGTGCGGGCGTGCGGGCGTGAGCGGCAGTGGCCGTGGCCGCCACCGGGACTGCTCCTGGGGCCCCGCGGCTCCGCGCGTCCGCCAGGGCTCACGGGGGCCCGGGGCGGCCGCTGGTTGGCTCGCGCGCCGCCCTCGCCTCCAATCCCCGGTGCCTGCCCTAATTTCCTGATCCAGGGAACCTGCCGCCGCGGCAGCTCTGCGCTCCCTACAGTCATTACCGTACTCTCTCGGCAGCCGCCAGCAGTCCGTGCAGCTGCCGCAGCAGTTAGCGCTGATGCAACTATTACTGCTATTGCCACCGTTTTCCCACTAACGGGGTTTGCAGCCCGGGGGGGTTGCAGCTTCCAAGGGCAGCAGGCATCTCTCTACCACCCTCTCCTGCGCCCCAAAGAGAGGCCGGTACTGTGAGGCCGGTAGGTAGCGTCTGGGGCCTCCTCCACCTAAAAGTGACTAAGAGGAGCGGGTCTGTTTGGGCTGCTCTGATGTGGGGGTCGGGATGCCGGTCTCAGTCTCAGCTGAGATGCCATTTTTGCTAAAAATTAAATACGTCTTTAAGTCGAGTGCGGTGCGGTTGTAGTTTGTCCTGTGTAATAGAATGGGACTAAAATAACCCAGTCTGGGATGAGGAGGAGGGAAATTGCCCGCGCAGCTCTGCTGTTCTCTCATCAACTATTATAGTTAATTGCTAATTGCACAAAATGATAGTTTGAGGACCTGTAATTAAAAGCTTAACCTTTTTTTGTTTGGGGGAAGGGGAACCCATAGGTTTATTCTTCTTGGTATACTTTGTAACATTCATTTTTAAGGTTTAAGGAAAAAAAGGAAGCAAAGGCAAGAGTCCTATAAATGATGGATTCCTATTCGGTGCCTGGCAGTACCCGAGCCTATAATGTGCTTCTTGTGTACTTCAGTTTTCTGGCACACTTTCCCCTGGCCGAGGTACATTGTCTGCCGTGGTCTATTAAGCATTTAACAAGAGACAGATGGTGCACTGAGCTATTTCACCTTCTTAAATAAAAGGTTTATATGTATATATTTAAAGTTGTTTTTATCTTGAATGACCCAAACTTGGCAGGTTTTAATAGGACCTTGTTCTGATGCTGTGCTGTTGGTGATATGAGAAGTGGTGGGTGCTGCCTGGCTTTACGCACTTTGCTCTGGTTCTTTTGGGCATTGGTCAAGGCTAGACATCAGATGGGATGTTTATTATGAGGAACTTAATTACCCAGGAGGCAGGAGGGGAAAATGCTTCTTCAGGATACACTTTGTTGGGGCAGAGGATATACAGATTATGACTTATAAACATGAAGGGGCTTAACTCTATGTGTTGGTGGAGACTTGCACTTTCTATATAGCTCATTTTGAATGTTATTCTGCCCCACTGTGGGTATACGGTTGGTACAAACGGCAGCAGCCACATACATGTTGCATGTGAAACTGAATTGAAATTTGTTTATGCCATCTAGTAGGGCAGATGCATGCAGGTGTTGTTCACCTAACAAGCATTAAGTTGTGATGGCGAAACCTTAAATGCACAGTATCTTCAACATTCTCATGGTTCTGAAAGGCTATCCAATAAGAAGCTCTTCATAGAAGAGGAAGGGTGGTTAGAAGGATGAATGGAATTGCTATGAAAGGGCTGAATGTTAATAAACAGTCATGTGGCTTGTTTTTAATATACTACAAACTGAACATTGCTATGGTATAATAGACTTATCTTTGATGAACATATATTATGCTTTCTATCTCTTGAGTATAATTAAATTATTGGTGAACTTAGCTGTAACTCTGTGTTTAATCCTGTAGCTTCTTTATTGACTCAAAGGGAAGCATAACTTTTGGCTCTACTTCTGATTGGCTGTGTAACTTGGGAAAATCACTGTGCCTTTCTCTGCCTGCCTTTTGACCTGTAAACTGAAAACAAAACCCATCCCCATTATGTCAAAGTACTCTGAGAACCCAAGGACCAGCTCTCTGCAGAGCCTTGGTTGTTAGAAGAAAATGATTATAAGGAGAAATGAATTTGATTGATACAGAAAATAACCAAGAAGATAAATTTATCATGATTGGGACTGGTGTGGTTGAACTAGAGGTTGGTGTAGTGGTCTCAGAAGAGAGGTTGACAGTGCTAGATTCAGAAGCCTTCAAGTAAATGCATAGGTAATCCCATTCACTCCCACAACCCAACACTTTACATTTGCTGAGAAAACACATATCGGGCATCCCTTGGCCCTGTGCTAGAGGGATGTTTACCTGTGGAAGTTCAGGATCTGGATGGGGGGAGGCAGAGAAACAGCAACTATAGAACCCCATGCCCTGCATAGGGCTTCTCAAGGTGCTGTACGATTACAGGGAGCGAGTAGCTAATCTGGCCATGGGGCAAAGGTATCAGAAAAGACTTTCCAGAGCAGCTTTCTTTGAGCTGCGTAGTGTCATCACTTTTACCATGTAAGCCCAGTTGTGCTTACTGCTGGACACATGGTAGGCTCACATTTCCTGGCCCCCTTATGGTTGGGTAGGACTGAAAGACCAATTTTGGCCGTTTATTTGTGAGCAGAATTTATAATGTGCCACTTGCAGACTGCAGCATTTAATTACTTGCATGAGACCCTCTCTTTTTGTCTGCATGACAACAAGAAATGTTCAAGAGGGGCCTGCTCCATTCGCCTGGTCTCTGAATAACTAGATGAGTAGTTCTCCACTGTCTGCATATCTCTGGCCATGGCCACACAGAGTAGAGCAAATGGCCAGTGGCCTGTTTTTGCATGGCCTATGAGTAAGAATGGTTTTTACATTTTTTAAAGTGTTGTGCAAAAATTAAAGAAGTAAGAAGAATATGCAACAGAAACTGAATGTTGCTTACAAAGCCTAAGACATTTGCCATCTGGGTCTTTTGAGAAAACAACTTGCTACTTCCTTCCAGAGTGAGTATAAAACAAACCTTTGTTTTCTTTATCTACTGAACTTTTGTTACCTCAGCATGACTTAGCATTAAACTGACTGATACACTGGTGGAGGAAGACCATGGTGAGCACAGGGAGCAAAGATGAAAGGGCATCACGTACTCAGGGAAGTGCAGGGGACTCAGGGTGGTTCAAGGGTAGGGTTCAAGCAGGCTAACCATAGAAGCAAGGCTGGGGGAGAAAGGCTGAGGGCTCTCCTTTGATTACGTGGAGATTTGTATGCCATCCCTAATCCTCTGGACTACATCCTGTAGGAGGGGCCTTGTGAAAGATATTTTTAAATTAGAAGATCATGCAATTCACTATGGAATAATTATAAAATACAGACAAAAACAAAATAATTTTTAAAAAGCATACTTTCAGTATGCAGATATTAATATATTCTGTTTCTTTCCTTTTAAAAATATATTTAATTTTATCATCAGGTCACAGAATTGTACTGACATAATTATAATTGGTCCAGTTATAGATCTCTTTATTTGTTAATTTAATTTCATAAATAAAAATAAATAGTATCCATGAGCCCACTACTGCCTCCAAGAAATAGAATATTGACAATAGCACAAATCTGTGTAGGTGCTTCCCTGAGAGAACACATTTCCTGGTCTTCTCCCCTGCAGGAGACCACTATTATGTCAGGTTTGGATTGGAGCCTGATATCCAGTGGGTTTTTAAAAATTCAGTCTCGCAGTGGTATGAAGAGCCGCATGTTTGGGAAGAAGGTAATATAAGATCAGAGGAGCTGGTAGTGAGGGAAAACATAAAGAGGAAGGCACTATAACTTGCAAGCAGCAGCGTTCATATAATTTCTTCATGAGATTTTTCTCCCCAGTCCCTTGGATGTATCTCTTAGAACAGTGTTTTCCAAGCATGCATAATCCATTGAGTCCCTGGCATTGTCTGCTAAAGTACAGGATTTCCAGTGTGGAAATCCTGATTCAGTAGGTTAGACGGCAAGATGCTGTCTGTGTAACCTTACTCCAGTTGATTCTTTGGACTAACCGTGCTTACGAAACTTCCTTACAGATTGTCTTCTTCAATATAGTTTAAACTGCTGAGCAGCTTTACTTCTCTCAAATATACATACATATATATTTGTCCAGTTTCTCCAGGGAAAATGGGATAGGGCCCACAGAAAACGTGAAGGTTAATGTTGGGCATTTCCTTTCTTTCAAACCTGGTAAGCTACTAAATATGGGCAGCAGAAGTTATCTTTAATCCAATTTGCTAGTTGGAGGTCCTGATGGCAGTTTTCTACCCCATAGTCTCACCACAGGTAGTAAGAAGGGAAATGAGCTGTACCCTTCTAAAGTGTTTTGGTGGTAATTTCTCAGGGCTCCACAGCATCACTGCCTAATTGTGTGACAGCCTGGTGAAACGAATGGGATTCAACTCACTCTAGACCTCATGGATAGAACCCTCTTGTGCTCTACCCTAGACCTACTAAACCAGTATGTCCCAAACTTTAGTTTCCATCAGAATCTGGGAAATCTGCTTCTTGTTAAATGCAGATTGCTAGACCCCACCCCAGTTTCTGATGCTGGTCTAGGGTGGGACCTGAGAATGTGCAGTTCAAGTTTCCAGGCAATGCTGATGCTACTGGTCAGGGAACACACTTTGAGAACCACTGTTCTAAACCCATCAGCATAACTTCCCACCTCAGCCATAGTAATTCATTCAAGGACCTCAGCCAGGCAGCCTGTGGCCTCTGGCTACACTGATAAGAGGCTTCAATCCGGTCACCTTGCTCAAGTCTGTGCAGTGATAATGAAGCTCAGGACTTCTGCTAGCTTAGAAAAGCACCCTCTTCTAAGCAATATGGTGTGTGGACTTTAGGCCAGAACTGCCGTAGGACACTCACATTCTGTTGGCATTGTGAGACTCATGGGTGTCCTTTATTCTGCCAAGTGTTGGGTTTGGTTTGGCTTATTTTTCAATGAAGGAAAAAGTGGTCCTGCATTTTACTTTCCAGAAACTCTTGATAATTAATTCCTAAGTTTCTAGCCCCAAATTTGATTGTTTTCACTTGTTATAAATGCAATTTACAGGAGGTTTTGAAATTAGGGCTCTAGCAAAACACTCTTATTTACAATAGGGGTTTCTATAGAAATGAGGGCTTTGTAGCCCCTACTGAGCTAGCTAAGTGTAAAGGCTTATTAGGACATAAGAATTTTAATCTGCAAGTTATGGGTAACGCAATAAATTCTTTAAGTGTATACCATTTTACCGTGATAGTTCCATTGTTAAACTTTTAGGAGTTTTGTGGATGTGGATAATTGATGTATCTAATGTTTTCCTATTTGGTTATATGTTTTTATATTGCTGTCAGCCTTCTTTGACGAGCTGAGTTTCTGAGTGGATATGCTTCCTTCCAACCTGCTGCTTTGGGAAGGTTTTGTTCTAGCATCTCTACATCATTTCAGGAGCACATTTATGAGGAGTTAATGCTGATAATGGCCTTGTCTGTAGTGCATAGGGGCATCGTGGTTCTCCAGCCTGCTTTTAGGGTTCTTTGGTAGATTGAAGGAGCTGCAGGCAATTCAGAATTGTTGCAGGGTAGAGTGGCTTAAGGTGGGAGCAGATGCCAGAGGGGTAGCCAAATACAGTTGAGAAAGGTATTTGTTTATTGTTTGGCTTTTCTTCCATTAAGCAGTTAGTCATCCATCAAAAGTTTTGATCAAGGGCTGATGGGTTCTGCTACGTGTATTTAGAAATGTGACTGTTTGAGAAGGTGATTATATCTGTACAGGATCCAGAAGGCACCCACAGAGTACCTGGAAGCGTTTGCGCATTGAAGGACTGCAGAGAGTCAGTGTAGGTTAGTGGTTAAGAAGGAGGGTATTGGAGGTACATGGGTTCAAAGCCTGGCCCTCCCTTACTAGATGTGAAATTTTTGGCAAATTATTTATCCTCTCAGTTTTTTTCACCTGAAAAAAAAATGGGGATAACAGGTTTATGAGAATTCAATGCATTCATACAAAGAGAGCACTTAGAACAGTGCCTGACATATAATAAGTGCTAGGAATTATTAGCTACTATTGTTACTAATGACACTTAGTATTGTTGATATCAGAGCCTCCCAAGTAAAAGATAGGCAAACGGATAGCAGGTATGGGCCCAGGATTGGAACAATGGGGGACATTGGTTCTGCACCCTGCCTACACATTAAAATCCCCTGGAGAGTTTTTTAGACTATCAACACTGGAATTCTACTCTAGACCAATTCAATAGCAATGTCTGGAAATGGAGCTTGGGTGTGAACACTGTTAAGCTTCCCAGATTCTAGTTGTGAATCACTTGGTGTCAAGCCTGAAGCTCTGGCCCAGCCCAGAGCAGTACCGAAGGAAAGCCATGTAGTCGGGTTTGAATAGACTTCACCCTCAGGGAGACTTAGAAGTTATAGTGGCTGCTGCAGAAGAATCAGAAGCAAGCCCCCTGCCAGTGTTCCAGAATGGTCTCCATCCTTGCTCTGTGTATCTTGGTCCTGGTCCAGCATCTCACATCCAGCTCGACATGTCAGCTGTAAGAGGGCCAAGGACCATGGGAGGTCAGGAGCTCTGCACAGCCAGACTGTTAGGAACCCAGATGGCGTCCACCTATCAGTGATGGAATGCATACCACCAATCTCATGCCTTTACAAATCTGTCTACCAAAAAGGATGTATTGAGTCCCTTCTGTGGGACCAGCACTTGCCAGGTGACCAGAGGGCAGCAGTCAGATAGCAAAGTGGCTGTTGTTGAAGAGTGAGTTGTTACTGTTTAGTTTGCTTTTTCTCTGGGAGCCAAAATTCAGGCTTGTTAAGTGGCAATTGACAGTCCTTTCTTCTAAGGAAGTTTCTCTTGGATTTGCTGCCAATGGGAAGTGTATTATTCCTCAGAGCTCTAAGCATTCATTTATCTAGTGCCCACTCAATTATGAGGCATGACAGAGTTTGCCATCTAAGAGAGGAAAGACCACTTAATGATTCCTAGAGTCAGAAGTCTGGAATAAATGGACAGACAGATCAAAGAATTAAGGGGATGCCATTGTAATTGGAGAAGCACTTTTAGCAGGCGCTGGGTCTTCCACCAAAATCTTAAAAGGAGCCCTTGAGTAAGTTGTGTGTAAGAGAAAGTATGTTTTTGAACATTAAAGAATAGTGATTTCAACGGATCACCTGATAAATAACAATATGCAGATCATGCTTTTGCTAATGCATGGTGGAAACAGACTTAGCACTTGATAGAAACTTAAAGTTTAGTTTGAGATCTTAAGAATTATTTCCTGCATCCCAGGAGAACTTGAACTCTCTCAGAAAGCTTATTTATCACAGCAGTTTTCTAGGTCTAATTTTTTTTTCTGGATGGACAATTCTTGCACGTGAAGGAAATAAAAAAGCTTCACCCTTTGGGAGGGGTTTCCTTCTGGAGTTGAAAGATGGTTCATGGTTATTGACCCAAATTGAAGAAGGATTGATGGCTAATGACCCCATCAGGCCTTGTAGCTGAACTGACTTGGATTTGCTTTGGAAAGAAGATAATGGAAAGCCATTTGGAAGTACAGATCAGAGTTCTTATATAGATAGAGATGGAGAGTGGGGAGCTTTGGGGTTGGGCTGAAGGGGCTTGGGAAATGTCGCACACCTGAGGCTAATACTTGCCTTTCGCCTTCTTAACCAGAAAACCCACTATCACCAATATCCTTTGCTATCAAAATTTACTCCATTCCCTTATAAGGAGTAAGTGCCCTGAGGGCAAAAATTAGGGCTTAAATACTGACAGGACCTACTGTGTTTGTGAAATTGAATTGGAATACATGAACAGATCCGTTCAGGTTTGATTGGTTCTCTTGGAGAACTGCAGAGAACCTGTGTGCCTTTCTGGGAATATGTGAGTACAAGGAGGCTGGATCATTGTTTAGTTTTCTCTCTTTACATTCCTTCATTCCTCTCTTCCCTTTGCCGAAGACTCCAAGAAATAATGAAGAGGTGATGGAGAGGGGGCAGGCTGGTACAAAGACTGTTCAGAACACTCTACAGGAAATCTGTGAAGGTTGTGGAAGATCTTCTTTTCCTTACCTAGTGGTTCCACAGTGCTCACTTGGCGAGAGGGGAAGTTTTCTAAATGTGAGCCAAAAAAATGATGGCTGTGTCTTATATAGTATGAGAGGAATGTCTTGAATTTGCACACTGCCTTCCTTCTGAGACGGCTCAAAGTATTAGGCAAACATGACATCATGAGTCCCTTGGAGGAGACTGTACAAGACTTTCTGGAGAACAATCCCTCTATACCAGTTTGGAGGTGCTTAAGCACTAATCAGCGACTGTACTGGGTTCAAGTGAGTGTCCCAGGGTTGTTTGAGTTCTGAATCTCACATACAGACAGATGGGCCTTAACATGACATGTGGCTAGATGAAAGTCTAAGTGAGGTCTCTTGATGAACTCAAGATGTCTTATGCTTTAAACACGCACACTGTAAAGTTTTAGTTTCTTACTCTTTTCTTCCAATGGCACTGCTTACAGCTGGCCTCCATGTAGCATCTTTTTTTGGAACAAGGTAAAAATAAAATGAGAGAACAGAGCAAGAGGCACCAAGTAGTATTTGTGTTATCATGACAACATGAAATCTTAGAGAAGATTCCTTGAAGAGAGAACTGCAAACATCCTATCTCACTCTGTTATTGTGATTAGGATCTTGTGGCAGAGTGTGGTATTTAGAAATTTTGTTAATAACTTGAAGGAAAAAAGGAAGTAGTGGTAATTTGTGGTAGTTACAATTTCTTTTTCTGCCTTTGCAAGGAAATTTTAATCACATCCAATGAAGCTGAGTATCTTCCTTTTTTTCATTCCACCCCTATGCCCACCCCATCTCTGCCTTGCCTCTGCGTGGCTCTCTCAAGAATTCTCAAGAGGTTCTGCCCGTGGAAGAAAATTCAAAGGATATGAAGAGAAATGGAACTGCGTCTTGTAGATCTAATATCATTTCCTCAAATCAAATCTACTTCAGGGGAAGATACACTGGAGAAATGATCAGAAATATCCCAACAAGGATTATTTGGAAATTGAAAATGAAAACAAGAACTATTTATCATGAGACCAAATTCTCTTCCCATTTCTTTTGACTCTGATAGGAACTGGTTTCAGTTCATTTATTTCTGCTAATGGATCTGATACCCTGTCACACAGAGAACTCATTCTATTAGAATCTTAATTCCCTCAATCACCAGAGTGCAGCTGGAAGGACATGTTACTGACCATTTAAATCTTGCTATAAATACTTGTCCTGTGTCTAGCTTGGCCATGTGTGTGTTGAGTTTACAACTGTAGTAGTAAGTTGCCCTTTCGTGTAGCTATCTGGATTTTTGGAGGGCTCTTTAGGTTTTTCTCCCCAAATACTGTCTTGTTAATTAAAAAAAAAAAAAATCCTCTTAGGAGTATGATAGGAGTCTTTGAGTTTTTGCATTGAATAAGAGACTGCAATGGTTGTGGCACTTGTTTATAACTGGACTGCCAAATTCACCTTCTCAGCTTGCGCTGTTGTACACATCACTCGTGCTGAGAAATTTCCAGTGTGTTTCCTTCCACAGGCTGACTCCTGTCCTGTGACTCTTGGAGTCTCCTGCCCACCTATTTTGGTGAGCGTGTCACTCCTGCTCCTACCCAGATCCCCCTTTTACAATCATTTGTTTTCTCACAGCTTACCTTTGACTTCAGTCCCCAGTATCATGTGAGGAAGGGTCTATGAAATTTTTGCCATTATATCTACATTGTCATATCCAGTAAAGTTGGGGAATCACAAAACATTACTGCTTATATGCCTTGTAACTTTGCCTTCTTTTGTTATTTTTAACCTTTTAAGACTGTGCAGTCTCTTCAACTGTGTTGACATTCCTGTAATTTTGGGGATCACAACCAGGGAGCTTACACTAGGAGACGCCACACACACTTAAAAGGCCCTTATGTGATTAAGGAGAATAATCTGTAACTGGCCTGTACTGAGTATACCTTCTATACTACTGAAATTCCTACTGGAATCAGAACCCAGACCTGAAATGTTTGAAGAGTTTATGAAGTTCTTTCCTCTGGAGCACGTAGCAGGGGCCTCTCATAGATGTGACACTTTATACTGGAATCCTTATATAACTTGGCAGCACAGAGTCTGGGACTGGATACAAGAGACACCTATCTGGTACTGAAGTTGCTTCACTGAAAGAAGTTAACAGCTTCCACTGTGTGTCATTTTAACCACTGACTGATCTGTGGCACTGGTTCATTGATATAGGTTATGTAGAAAACAAGCGCCATTCTTAAGGTGTAACCTCCACTGGATGGGCACTAGGGGTACACATCTGTCCACTGCCTGCAGCCTTGAGACGCTCTTGTTGGTGGGAGCAAGCACAGGTTTCCGAGCTGCAGAAGCTGTAGCCATTCTCACCGGCAGAGCGGCACGCACTCACAGACCCAAGTTAGCTCTGAGAGGCGCGCAGGAGAGCTGTTCCCTCTGGTGAGAACCTGGCACGCTCTCCTGGAGTTCAGAGGCACCCTCTGAGGAGACATGGTGAGGTGCCCTGTCTGATAAGGGAAAGGAAGAATGGCCCTTGTTAGAGCAACACGGGATTACAGAGCAGAAGGAGACCTTAGCTCCCCTGCCACGAGGAGGCACGCTACTAAAAAGTGGCACTCTTGAAATTTGTTGCTGTTCCCCAAGCTCTGCAGGACCTTCGAGTTCAGGAGTATAGGGCGTAGCAGGCAGTGGTGTTTGAGGATTCCAATATGAAGTCTGCAGCCCCTAGATAAAATTTTCAGTTGCCTGGACATGTCCCATTAGTAATCAGTAGAGTGAGCAACCTGTGGGAGATTGTGTGTGAGTGTGTGTATGTGTTGGAAGGCTCCCTGGCCCCTACTGGTGGTAAAATAATTTCCAAATTTTAAGTAATATCCTCTTTGCTTGGGTATACTTAAATATTACTTAGATGGTGACTGTGATTATCTTTTTTAAGAAAGAATGTGTTTTCAAAGGGGTCTTGCAGAAGACCTGTTTGACTCTTGGATGGCTTTGCAACCTTGTCCATTTTCATCATATTAATATGATGTGACCTATGCTGGCCTTTGGATTAAAAAAACTAGGGTTTGTGTCTAGGCTTTGTTACCCATTAGCTCTCTGTCCTTGAGAAAGCTCTTCAGCTCCTCCTGAGCTTCACTTTCTTTGGCTGGGGGAAGGAGATAATTCTTGCCCTACTCGTTTCTGACAACATTTCTCTGGCTTCTAGGAGAGAATAAGTGATTGCCAGTGGTTTGGGTGGAGCATCCAGTGAGGTTTATGTTGTGACAGTGTGTTGATAGTCAGAATTTTAAATTATAATGAAAGAAGAAGGGGGTAGGGGCTGGTGAATTTGCATAAGGACTTTAGTGATCTTCCTGGGAAAGAAGGAACCAAAATCTCAACCCCCTGCTCCTTGTAATTTCAGGTTGCAGGAAGCTTCAGGGTAGGCTGGGCAATCCAGTACCATAAGAATATAAAAAAGCCTCTAGAAAAGCACTTGGGATAGAAAGATGTCCTGGATGTGAACAAGGAGTACTGGGTGTTGCGTTGTCCTAAAAAGCAAAGGATTTGGCCTTGAGCAAATGGCTTGGATGAGTGACTGTAAAGGCATGACATTTGGGAGCCCAAGTCACTTTTTTGCATGAGACACCCTCAGGTGAGATACCACTGAGTAGGGAAGCCTCGTTTTTATCTGAAGATCCATGTTGCCCAGACAGAAGTTTGTACTCTGTTTGGTGGAAGACTAGACTGGTTCTCAACACTTTCAGTTGCTTCCTTTATACAATATCTTAAAATGCCCCTTCCCTATCTTGCAATGAAAACTCATGGTTGATATCACATACATACATATATAGTCCACAAAAAATAATCAAAATAATGTCCTAAGTATAAGGTAAAGGAAAAAGGAGTGGGAGACAATTCGTAATAAAGCATTATGGCCACGCCACCCCAAAAGACACAAGGCAGCAGTCAGATATTGCACGTGTAGGATCTCTGTGAACGCAGTGGCACAGATGCCAACTGATGCAGGCACAGGGGGTGGAGACCTGTATCTCAAGTCGCATACTTGTTGGTGATAGGATTTTCTGAAATGGCAAGCCACAACTGGTGATGTTCCAAACAAAATAAAAAACATTCTTCCCTTTGCAAGGCCATAAGGGAGGGAGAGGCAATTAGCAAGCCTGGCCTACCCACTGGCCCAGTATCTGCTTTTAAATGCATATTTGTTTTCTCTATTCCTTATCATGTTGGTAATAAATCTTCTACCATCACTGAAAAAAAACCAAAAACCAAAAACGAAAAAAAGCAGTCATCCCTTTAGTGGACGTGGTTGCTGCATTCCTGGAAAATTTGGTGTATGTTAAAACCATGCAAATTTATTTTGTGCTTATACATAAACGAGAATCAGGATCTAAGCCCAGATCATTGGAAGCAGGGGAGAAACCCATAATGCTGGGTGGAAGGCCTGTAACTGTGTGAGTCACGTGGGCCATCTTTCCTGATGGGTAGGATGTGTCCCCTGCTTTGCAAGTTGTCTGGAATCCCTGGCCCTGTCCACTAGAGGCCAGAAACACACCTCTAGTCACTTTACAGTTGTAAAAAGCCCTCTGAAGGTGGTAATACTCTCAGCGAGAAGCACTAGGGTAGAAGCCCAGCCTCAGCCACCTGCTTTGGACTCGGCCGGAAGTGACCACACCCTGCAATGCAGGCAATGCTAGCTAACCAGTGACTGTGTTGAACTTTGGGGACCCCAGTATAATAGCTTGGGTTTCCATGACCAATACCATAAACTGGGAGGCTTAGACCCCAGAAATTTATTTCCCATGGCTCTGGAAGCTGAGGAGTCCAGGTTCAGAGTCCTGACTTATTTCATTCATGGTGCGAGCCCCCTTGCTGACCCCCAAGGCTGCCTTCCCACTGTGTGCGCATGTGGTGGAGAGAGAGAGCCTCTGGTCTCTCCTCCTCTTCTTGTAAAGACACTAAAGTCATCATGGAGGACACGCCCTCCTGATCACATCTGAACTTAAGCATCTGCCACAGACCTCACCTCTGGGGCTTCAGCATAGGCATTTTGAGGGGACACAGACATGCAGTTCATAATACCGAGTTTCTGGCCCAACTTTGTTTCCTAAAGCAACCATCTTCTATTGGAAGCTACTGTGGTCTTCTGAGATCAAAGGAGCATGCCTGAATTCTGGCCGTAGGGGCTAACTGGGAGCAAGACAGATGAACAGACCCTTTGTCTGTGGCGGAGTCCCTGGGGGAGCTCTTGCAGCTGCTGAGTTGGGTAGGCCCTGCAAAGTGAGGTTAAACCTTCTGCTCTTCTGGACAGATAGAGTCCCAATTAAGTCATGTTAAGAGTATATATTTTAGAGTTACATAGATCTGGGTTTGAGTCCTGTCTGTCATCTGGTAGCTGTGTGACTGTGAGCAGCTTAGTGGCCCGAGCCCCGATGCAAAAATAAGGATTGAAGGTTGGCGGTGAGGAGTTATGGGCTTTGTAGCCCTTCAGTCCAGGGCTTTGCAGGGCTCTAGAGACATGGGAAGAACTCACTCCATGTAACTGTTGTTGCTTAGGGCAATACAGTTATCCTTTGAGGGCTTACTTTTGTGGGGAAGGGCATTAGTCACAACTAAGGCTACATAGAACGGCCCGTGACAAAGTACAGCTGCATTTCAGTGAAAAGGGATGGGAGCTTTTTGAGAAAGTAATTTAGGAGGAAAACAAACCAGCTCTGGATCATATTGCATGGAATGTTTTAAACATGAAAGCAAGCATCTTCCCTCTAATCTTTAATATCTAAGGGTATTCCTTCTTAATACTTCATACTGAGGCCCAGGGGACCTCTGAGTAACTAAGGCATTATGACAGTCACATAGGAACCTTTACACATGGTATATGCATTGGCTGCTATGGAATTCAAGTTTGCCATCTTACGTTGACTTGTCCCTGGCTAAGCAGAGTTAGAACCTATTACTACTCTGTGTTAAAGGGACCTAGAAGAGCAGTCTGTGTGATCCTCACCTGCACTCTTGTCCTAAAAAGTGAATATTAATGTGAACTTAATACTGATGCAAAACAGGTACCCAGGCACCCTACTCCTGGGACAAACCGCATAGAAAAATTGTTTGACTGTATTTAAGGACAACATTTTGCTAGCTCAGAACTTCTTAAAGAGATCCAACTTTCTTATAGAAAACAGCCCAGGATTCTTAGAGAAAATAAGAAGGTCGGAGAAGTATTCTTTTCCCTTATCAGCATCATTTTGCCAAAGAAAATGCTGGCTGTATTTTTCAACGAAGAGTAGAAGAAAGTTCTGATCATATGCTTCCATCATTTCATGGGCACCTCTGCAAATTTGTTTTCCTTTGTAACACTAAGTCAAGTGCTTTTCTTATAACTGTCTTGTTTCATAAAAACTTAAAGACTATTAAAAAAACACACAAAATATAATGAGGACTAAAGGGAAAGAAATATAAGGCAAAGTTGGTATAGATCATATTTGTGTGCCTGGAAAAAAAAAATTTAGCTCTGGGCTGCCCAGCAACCAGGGCAAGGAGGAAAATCTCATTTGGTTACATGATTTTTAAAAATGAAGTTTCTTAGGAGGAGCTCTACTATGCCTGGCTGTAAGCACAGAAGTAACTGCTCATCGGTACTCTGAAAGAGAATATTTTGAGCTCTGATGATCAATTTCCCCAAATGCCCCACTGTGAGTGCCAGTGAATTATATAGGACTGCTTTATAGAATAACCCTCACTGTTGGCATTTTGCCAAAGCATGATTCTATGAAGAAAAAGAAAGAGCCTTCAGGCATTTCTCCATTTATACTATTCATTCTCAACTGAACTTCTGCAAAATATTGAGCAGCAACGAGTTAGAGGTCATTTCTGCTAAGTGTCTGGAATGCAGTTCTTTCTTGCAGATGGGAAAGCACAGAGCCACAGGCTTGAAAGAGTTCGATATGCTGGGTCAGAGATGACATTCCTTTACAAATGTAAAAAGGAAACTCAAGTATGGGGCCTGGAGGAAAAGGCCACCTACTTATCCTTGTAGAGGGGCAAGTGCATCAGAGAAGTTGTAAAAAATTTTGGGGAAGAGGGGAAAAAAAGTGATGATTTTATTACCTTAAGATAACTGCTATTAACACTCTGTATGTTTCCTTCCTTTTTTTTTTCCTTCATGGGTAATGTTAACAAAATCAGATTTTCGCATATAATTTGTGATTTTCTGTTTTTCATTTAACTAAGCAACATAAAATAAGCGATTATATTTTATATTATTGGAGTATGTGAGGTTCTGTGATATAATTTCCACCATGGATTCAGCCCTTCCATAAAGTGTGTTATGTACCTGCATGACAGGAGTCAGCAACATTTTGGGACAATTACAAAAAGAGGCCCTGTGCATGAAATCGTGATCAGTAAAGAGACCAGAGGAGTCATGGGTGGGTGGGGGTGGGAGGAGCCCGCATATGCAAACACTTCCCAATAATCTACCTACTGCTCACCTTGTTCAATTGTGTGTTTCTCCCTTCCAGGATATATAACCTCTCGGGGCTCCCCACTAAGTGTGAGATCAGGGTTCAATTTTATGTGTATCCCAAGATAGAGCAAGAGCATCTCCTATATTTTTAAAAATGAAAACCTGTGCTCTTCATAAAAAGAGGTAAAAATAAGATGGGTCAAATAAAGTGCTAGTATAGTGATACTATTTGGCAAGCTTTTTCTTTTAAAGCAGCTTTTCCAGGAGTCTCTTTTTTACATGGTGGAAAATTTTTCTTTTTCTGTGGGGCCGGGAGTGGGGATGGGGGTGCAAAAAATCATCTATTGGTTATAGAGAGAGGTACTGGTGTTTACATTCAAACTAGCCCGCATATGCAAACACTTCTCAATAATCTACCTACTGCTCACCTTGTTCAGTTGTGTGTTTCACCCTTCCAGAGATAAAACATTTCTGATGCTTAAATACAAGCCACAAATTCACTGAAGTCATGTCTCGAATGACCTCTAGGTTCTGATATTCCTTTGTTGACCTTGTATAGATTTCTTTATCCCCTTGTTGTATTGCTTTGAAATGCGTCACTTTTCTTTGCTACTTTGAATTACCTTCTGTTCCAGGAAGGGATACCTAAATGCATTTTCCTAAATTGTAGTCGTTTCTGCTGGCCAGATGCTGTGGTAAAATTCTGCCTTCTCCAGGGACTGAAGTATGACTGTCAAGTGGAGGAGCTAACCTTTTTCCTTTTTATCATATGTGGCTTATAGAAATTCATCCCTCTTCATGATTGCTTTGTTCTCTGACAGACTGAAAAGGTGTAAGGGGAGGGAATCTGTCAGTAGATTGACTCAGACAATCCTTTTGTAGTACAGACTTTCTTCTGAGGAAATGCTACCAAATGTGACTTTAACCATCTAAAACCTTCCTTTCCCAATAAATGAACATAAGTATCTGAAAAGACACAATAAAATTAGAACCTCTCAGTTGATTTAATTAAGCAGCTGGATTAATGAGAGGATGTATTTTGCCTGCAGTTATGAATCTTCCTCTATTACCACCATTCAGTTAATGAAAGGAAACAATCAATACATGTTTTGGAGTTTTTCTTCCCTCCAACATTGAAAATTTTATGAGCTGCCAGTATTATACTGGATGTTAAAATTTTGTAAGAGGGGAAAATCTCCACAGCTTTCTTATTTCCAAAGGGAATGGATTTTTGTGCTTCTGGCACAACAAATAGTCCATCATGAGGTGATACGTTTATTGCCCATCTTCTGTTTAAAAAAATATACATGCAATATAGATAATCCATCATAAAGAAGGTCAATTTCCTGTCAAATTGATTCAGAATTTAACTGCAAGGTGAATTCTCTTTTCTCATTGGCTTCTATTCTTAAGCCAGAGAAGCACTGCCATGCTAGACCATATGAATGATTAGATGGGGGAAATGTCTGATCAGAGGGTTAGATGGCTACTAGGTCCCTGGAATTCTGGCAACATCAGTGGAATGTACCTGCTGACTATCATTCTCTTCTCTCCTTTCACCGTGTATGTTTCCACCTTCCCTCTCTCTCTGTCTCCCATCCAGCTCCCCCTTCTCCCTTCTCCTCTAGTCTTACCCCTCACTTCTCCCCACCTTGCCCTCCTTCTCTCCCTTTCATCAATTTTTTTCTTTTTATTAAAATATAGAAAAGCACTGGGTGTAACATAGCCAACAATTTATTTCCACTATGAGAAATTAGTAATTAACATTTTAAACAGCAAATTTTATTTTTTTTAATTAAAAATTCTAAATAAAATTAAAGTTCTTTCTCATTCTCTGGTCCCATATTCTTCCTTGCCCTTCCAAGAGGTAACCTTTAGCCAGTGTGTGTCTCATGAGGTCAAAGACTCATCTGATGGCCCTTTCTTACACAGCTGTGTCAGCTGGAGCCCCATAGAAAGTTGTCCCTCTTGCTTTAGGTCATTAATTTATTACTCATCGATGGGCCTGCGGGCCTTCCAGAAGCAAATTTAATAAACATCCACATCCTCTAACACAATCTGTAGGGGAAGACAAGTAGATTCAGTGGCCTGTGGGGTAAACTCAAGAGGAAGGATCAAGGGTAGGAGACTTTAGCAGATGCATCCAAGTTCTTTCGAGCCACAGGAGCTGTTCTTGGTGTTCTGTCTCCCACGTGGATAAGCTCCTAATTTTCCTTTCCTTCCCAGAAAACCTAACTTGGGTCTTCCTGACCTCATTCTTTATTGTTCTCTTGCCCTCTTATGGATTCTAATGTCCACATTTCTAACCCTGGCCTCATGGCTGTTTCCTGATTCCCTGGCAAACTCTAATTTATTTGAAGAAACTCAGCAGTGGGCTCTGATAGAGTTGCCTCATCCTAACCCACCAGAGCACGGTAGGAGGTAGGTAGGGGCTGCTCATTCACCTAGCTAAGCTTTGACTTTGCCCCTAGATCTGCACAGTTTTGTTCCATTACTGCCAAAGCTCAAGTTGTAGGGGGTAAGTGAGGACCCAGGAAGCAAGGCACCCAAACTGAGCAGTGTCAGGAAGCCTGGAGCCTGGAGCCTGGGCTGTCAGCACCAGCTCTGATGGAAAGCCTGCAGCCTACCACGACGGGTCTCAGAGTGCCTGAGTGAAGGTTGTAACCGCCTGTAGTTCTACAGTTCTCTTCTAGGTCTCCTCTTGGTGTCGAGTCTGAGACCCAAAGCCTCTGCTTTCCAGGGCTCCAGGAATTGTTTGCAGTGACCTGGAGACCGAGATTAATAACGCTGGGCTAGTGCTGGGTGCACCTAGGGTACCTTCCCCCTCGCTCCACTGCCTTCATTACATGTGCTGTGTGATCAATCCACAAGCCTCTTTATGAGCTGCTGCATTTGCCTCTTCTAACCCTTCTTTCTCAGCTTTTTCCCATTCATTTTTTCCTTCTCTTTTGCCTTGACTTATAGGTCTATTTGGCTTTCTCTCTCAGGCTCTATCTGGGTAACTTGTCTTCTCAGCTGGTGAATTGTAGTGGCACATAAGTGGGAAAATAGAAAATATTGATCAGCCTTGTATAAAGCCAGCCAAAATTTTCATCATCCTTTCTCACTTTCATCAAATACCAAAGAAATAATGTGGTGGGTATAGACTCCAACAGGCACCTGAGATTCAGGACTCAGGCTGTCGGTTGTATTTGCTATGCAGAGAAGATTTTCTATTTAGAGTCTATAAAAAGATAATACTACTAAAGAACAGCTCTATTTTTACATATACCATTCTTAGTGATTTTTGGTCTTATAAATCCCCCAGTAATTAAACCTGTGGTCTGTGAAGAAGAGTAATTGATCCACTTTTCCTCTGTGCTATCTCTATTTAAGGTGAAGTTATAGTGTTTGAGGGCCCTTTTACTTGTCCCTTTTCCCTGCTTTGTCATGGAAAACAAACCAAATAGTAAAACCAAATAACATAAAATAGCAAATGAAGCAAAACAAAACTCTCCTTATCCTCCTCAAAATTAGAATATGCTCAAGATTAAAATGACCAGCCAGAGTTCTCAATGGAAGCCTCTTCCCGATAGTAGCAAGAACATCAGGTCCATTGACACCAGGGCATGTGACTGTGTGGATTCTAATGTTGGCTCCAGCCTTCACCCGCTGAGGACCATGAACAAATCATCTAACCCCTCTGAACCTCAGTTTTCTCATGTATAATATAGCAGTTGATGAAACAATCCTCTCTTAGGATGGTGTGAGAAGCAGAGGCACTGTGTGCAAGGTGCTTAGCAAAGAGGTTCTATGGAATCAGCGCTCAGGTGTGGCTGACTCACAACTACTGTTCTTCTCTGCCTCCTCTCCTTCTACCCTACCTCCTTCTATAGTGACTGGGCCAAAATATGGCTTGTTATGGAGTTACCTGGGGTTGGTCTTGGATCCACCCATTGCTATGTTACAAAACCTTCTACATTTCGGAAGCTATTTCTCTATCTGGGAATTGGTGATGATGATGATGCTATAACCCAAATTCATTTCAAGTTTTGACACAGTGCCAGGAGCAAAGTAAATGTTCAATGATCGTTTGTTATTATAATATGATCATTAATACTCTCTCCATCAAAGTCTTAGATTCTTGCAGAGTTTCTGGGGTGCTGGCAGAGTTGATATGGAGATGGGATAAACTGTTTATAAAATTTAGATTGAGTAATCAGTGACTTTGCAGAGGAGACATAGTGTTTTGATTTGTTCAGTTAAATGGAAGTGGGTCTCAGGTGATTTCTAAGGTCCCTTTAGTTCTGTTATAGTGCCCACCAAAGCCCCAACCAGTAGGATGATGACAGAGAAATGGAGCTGCCTCAGGCCCCCTCCACAGAAGCTGCAGTTGCAGAGTTGGAGGGGAGCCCCTAGTCCTGCAGGCAGCAGATGGGGTCTTTTTTCTGATGTCTCCATATCTTTTGTCCTTTCCATCTAAAATGTAAATAAACCCAAGGAGGGTCATCACTTGGGGAGTTGCCAACCAGCCTGTACCTTTGATGTGTTGAGTTAGTGGGAACTAACTGACAATTGTTTGAAAGCCAAGAGAGGACATGGGGTGGGTTCAGTCAGTGCCAGAGTGTAGAGCAGATGAGAAGAACCCAAAGGCCATCTGTGTGTTTTATAGGCTTTACTGAGCTCATTTACACTCAGCTCCTTTGCTGAACCTGCCTGGGACACAATCTATAACCACTGTCACTGCCCTTAAGCAGCGTAGGCTCCCTACTCACCGGTTCTGAGATCGCCTTCCTCTATGCACTGTCTGGCTGAACCTAATCCATATGGACAGTGATATTCTTGTGTGTCCCATGGTAACTATATGCTCCTTCCTTCTAGCATATTCAAGCCTCATGACTTGAACAGTAGCTCAAGTGTGGATCTCCCAAACCACTGAGAAAGAGCCCTACCCCTACCCCTGGCGCCATCAACAAATAACAAGGGGCCCTCCCTGTGAGGCGCCCCTAGCACGGCCAGGTTCTCCTTTGCCCTCTCAGCCAACAGGGCAGCGGCCATCCTTCTCTGCAGCACAGACTCAGACTGGACTCTTGTCCATACCCAGCAGAGCTTGTGCACATGTTCTGGAATGGTTTAAATTAGGGGGTGATACAAGTCATTACCCCAAGTCATCAAAACAGCGATTAACTTAATAAGCATGGCATTAAGCCAGCTGCTCCTTTGGGGAAATGTAGAATTGGAAACCAGTGTGCAGTGTGCCTGTCTCACTCATGAGCTTCCATGAAACAAAACTAAAGATCGTAAATGTAGATGTCACACATATTTCAGTTTAGATGGGCCATGGCCTCTCTCTTTTCGTGGTGGAAAGGATCATGGGGACAAAAAGAAGGAAAGATGAAAGATCATGTAACCAGGTCTGGGGGAATGCCTTTATCGACGAGCAGCCACAGCTGCCCTGTATCAGGGGCTATCTGATATGTTTAGCATATTAAGAAACCGTTCTGGTGGACCTGCCCCAAGGAGGTTAGTATCTTTGGTGGTATAGAATATTGGGCTAATCTAATTATACATACTGACTGTGTTTAGTTTTATTCTTTTAAAATTATATTTTTGAAGATTAAATTTTACTTTTTATAAAATGAAAGAGCTAATTTTATAAAGGAGCTATGGAAACCTTTTTAAAAGGTCTCTTGAGTACTCCTCTCTGATTTGCTTGACTTGATAGGTTAATTCTGAAAACCTAGGTTTTTCTTCAAACTAGAAGCCCCTCTAGTGAGTGAATATGGCAGTAATCAGACTAGGGTCTTCAGACCAAATGAAAGACCCACAAATACCACAACCAACGGCTTCCAAAAGGTTTGTTTTTTCCTGACCATAAAATTAGCCTGTGTATATGAATTCTTTGAAAAAATACAGAAGAGTATTAAAAATATATATATTGCTAATGTAACCCCACCATGAGATTGTTGTTAATACTTTACCATTAATACTTCCATGTACTTTCTCCCTTTTTTTGTATGTATCTTTCCACATAATTTCGATCACATCATACTCTATACACTTTTATCCTACCTTTACGTACATCTCATTAGTGGTTTCTCATTTGTGAAGTTTTTCAATGAAAAGGTTTCAACATAACTGTGTCAGGCTATTTAATTGTACTTATTATTGGACATTGTCAATAATAACTAACATTGCAGTGACCTTTTCAGTGTATTAACCCTTGGCTCTGCCCGTTTCTCTAGGACATAGTATTAGAAAAGGAACCAATTTGTTTTGGCATCTGACATGGTGCCAAATTGCATTTTAGATAGATGATGCAAATTTTTACTTGCTAGTGCTTATGGGAGCTCTGACTTCACCATATCTTTAATGCCATCATGTGTTCTTTTTTTTTTTTTCCTTCCAATTTTTCTCAACTCTGGCTTCACTTTGGAATCAATGAAGAGGTTTTAAACAAACAAAACAAGGCTATTCTGAGCTCTACTCCCAAGCCAATTAGGTCACAATTTCTGGGGAGTTGGGGGACCAAAGCTCCCAAATGAGTCGTGTTGATAAAAGAGGTTCAGAACTACTTTGCTAACTGTGCAAATGAAAAATATTCTACTTCCAAACCCTTTGCTATCAAAGCATATTAGAATTTAAGTAGTAGTAAGTATGTCTCATTAGCTTGAAACATATGCTGTAAAATTATGGGCCTGGGCAAAATATTTTGTCCCAAGTAGATTTTCATATGCTTGGAAAACAGTATGGCCATTTTTGTACCAAAAATAGCATCTCACCCCCATCTTACCTTCTTACTGACTAGTTTTTAGAAAAGTTTTATGGGGCCTTTTTTACTTTTTCCATTTCATCTCTAAACTTTGTATCTTTGAGTTTCTTTTAGAAAGAGTGAATTTCAATTATCTTACTTTTCCCACTATTCAACTGTTTGTCAAATATTTCATTTATTTTAGCATTTTCAACTCCAGTCATGCATGTCAATGCAAGGTTTTTTTTTAATGTATCATAGTGTAACATTATTTCCCCATCTTATTTATTTTTTGGTAGACAAAAATACTAAAGAAGGCTCTAAATAGCCTGATACAAATACTGAAGAAGCCCCATGAGTAGTTTGGCCTATCAGGTTTGACGAGGCTCTGGACATGTTCTGGGGCCTGCTGTTGCGTTAATCCAGGGAAACCCTTATGGCCACCCTATTTAGGGTAAGCTGATATGAAATACTCTGCTCTTTGGTGAAATACTTTCCTGTGTGTAAGAGATAAGGGAATGTTTCCTTCTTGCCTCTAATGATCTAACATCTCTGATGCAAGATATTTATGTAATCACCTTAAAGGCTCTGATTTCCTTATTTCTATTTTGTTCATGGCCCCACTCCTTGCTCTTTCTCAAGAAAAAGAACTTCCTTTCCCACATCTCAGATACTCATTTTCCTGTACTCTTGCAGCCAAGAGTGGCTGTATGACACAGTTTTGTCCAATTACGTGTAAATAAAATTCTGCTGATAGCTTTGGGGAAGATGTTCATTTTTTGAATAAAGGTACAGTGATACTGGAACCCTCTTTCCCTTATTTCTCGCCTTGAATTCTGATGTGATGCCTGGATTTTACTGGCCATCTTGCAACCATGAGGTAGCAGACCTGAGAGAAAGACCAAGAGAAGAGCAGAGACATAGGCTCTGCTGTTTTGAGCTGGTGAACTTATACCATTGCTGCTTCCAGACTTCTTTTAGGAGGAAAACATACTCAGCTGAGTCAGTGTTAGATGGGTTTCCATTACTGTCAGCTGAAGGCATTCCTGGCTTATCCAAATAATCATCAATATCACATTTAGCCATTGACTGTAGCTTACTTTTTCCTATATTTTTTCCATGTAAGAGCTAAATTACAAAGGCCAAGACCATTTCTAAGTGAGATATGACCTTACTATCTTCTTATCTCCCTTTTATTCTTTTCTTCCTTGGGCAATGGTCAGATTTCTTGGGCTAAGAACTGGGAAAAGTCACTGCTTCTTGTTGTCTGTCTCTGATTATGTTCCTGTGTATATTGGTAGGTCAGCTTACTTTAGTTTAAAGCTATTTAGACTAAATCAAATATTTAAAAAGGGGGAGTTAAAAAAAGTTGAACCTCTTCAAGCTTTTACATTTGATTTTGGGCCCACAAGCACACATAATGATAGTTACATTATTTCCCATTTGCTATTATTTCTTGTGGATTCCTGTCTTTACAGTTCTGTTAAGTATCTGCATGAAACTTAATGCAGGATATTGGTATCGCATGCTCTAATACCATCAGTGCTACTCCAGTATTGATACAATTTCCTGCACCCTTAATGGTTGAAACAGTTTTGGTAGTGGATGTAATTTGAAGTTACCTCTTCTTATTCTGTGCTGCCAAATATTATGGCAGCACCTTAATTGGTTTTATTAGTGTGAGCTTGAAGTTTTGGGTATACAAAGCAATTAAACTCTTTGGCATTTTGCATTAATCACAGAAGCACCATAAATTTTTGATCAGCTATATGATGTACATATTTACTGAACACAAGTAGATATGATTTGTGTGCATTCAACTAGGGATGGCCGAGAAAATGCAAATATGTTTGAGGTTAAATATATCAAATATTCAGGCACTGCAACAGCTATGCGTTGAATCAAGTGGAGAAATAAAGGTAAATTTAATCTCTTTCCTTTACATAATCATTTCAAGGTTTATCTATTTCAGAATTTTAGCTAAGAAATTTTAGATAGACTTTTGCATTGTCTAACTGGTCACTATTGGTTTCTACTAAAAGTGTAGGAATTTAGAGAACTGGTCAGTATTTTATCACTCTATTTAAGTTGCCTTTAGTCTGTGGGAGTATAATAAAACACTAAGTATTTACAATTCTGGGCTTAATCTAAAATGCTGAAACAAAGACCTGGTTTATTTGTAACCAAGAATCAAGTATACCTTTTCTTTCAGACTTAACGTGTACTGGACAATGAGAGCAACTATGAAAAAGAGCTTTCTTTGGAGCCCAACTCATGTTACTTACTCACAGGAGCATCCTCTCCATAGCCTTGTCACCACGATTCTAGCACCATCTGATCAGAACAGATTGATCATGGGAAGAAGTGAGCCCATGTAGATGTTCTTTCCTATCAGAGTGCCTGAGAAAAGGGTGCAGAAGAAAACCCAGGCACTTCTTTGCACACTGACACACGAGAGCACGGACATGATCTTTTTTCCAGAGAAGGCTTTTGCAAATAAAAATCTTTCCTTTCATTCATTTATCACTCCCAGCTTTCTTTGTGGACATATAATTGCATGCAAGCTTCAGCCAGACATCTTGATTTTAAATATGTTGAAGGGGTTTTTATGGTCTACCCTGCATCTCAGGCTTCCTGGTAGTATGTTCTCTGCTTGTCTCCAGGTGAGAGCTGGTTCAGTTTTCTGTGAGATCAGGGTATGGGTAGAGGAGAAGAGTATGTCCCTTTCTTATTCTTCATATCTTTCTACAGGTGTTCTGATTCCTTACCATTCAGAGTTGGAACCCAAAAATCAGATTTCATTTTAGAAATCAGCTGCCAAGCCTTGAAATCCCCCCACATCTGGCTGGATGGCAGCAATGCCCAACTGCAAAGGCAGTGTTCCTCCTGCCAACACTATTGTCATTAATGCATCTTCTCCATATTCTTAGGGAGTAGACATGTGATAGATATCTTAACCTCCTTACAGACAGAAGAATTAGCAAGAGAGCTGAATCTCTCTGTCTTGGAGGCTCTCACTTAGAACTCACCCCTTGTTCTCACTCAGGCTCCTGGTCTTTGCTCTATTCCTCACTGGCCATGGAGGAAACTGGCCAAACACCACCTGCCTGGGCTGTGAGCTCTGCCCCTCTTTTCTCAGTTTCTCCTTGTTCATTATCAGCACAGACAACCCCCAGTGTGGTAAGACTCAATAAAATCCTCACAGGCCTCAAGCAATGAGGATAAGAACTCAAAATCTCTGCCATGGAAGCTAATTGTGTGTTTTTAATTAATTGCTCCAATTAGTCCCACTCTTTTCAGTCTGCTAGTCTCCAACAGTGTCAGTTGGGATGCTTCTGGAAGTGGAAATTGCTGGCATGGCAGGTACTCATCAATTAAAACTCTTATATGTGCATTATCTTCTTTTCAGGTTTTCATGGCAACCTGGGGCATGTGACAAGCATGGGTGCAGCCTTACCACCACTAGAGTGAATGGCATCAATCCATTCCCATTCCTCTCATTTTGATAGCATACAAGTTTTATATGGAGAAACGTCAATTATCTAAGATAGTACAATTAATGACAGGTTAATTTTAAAAGGCCTAGTCTTTCCCCTTTGTTTATTAAATTTGTTCTTTAACATTTGGCGAATAATAAAAGAGCAGTGGGTAGTGTATAGTTAAGGGCTCAGAGGAAAATGGCTTTCAATTGTAACCAAGCACCTCAGAAGCATGTTTTATATCACTGATAGGAATACTTGTGATTAGCATACTTATCTGTTCATTCCAGTCAGGGTTCTTTAGGACCTCAAGTGAGAACTAAGGGTAGACTTTTAGTTTTAGTTACATACTTGAAACTCATAAAACTTTTATTCTCCTCAAGTATTCAGCCTTTTTCTTCTGTAGCCTAAAATTTACTGTCCAATACAGTTAGGTTTCACACAGAGCTACAGCAGTATGATGGGTACTGTATGGTTAATAATTAGATAGAATTCTTTCTATCACAATCTTCTTCTAAAACATGTTGTGGGCTATGAGAAAACATACAGGAAAGTGCGCAAAACATGAATCTATAGCTCGATGGTTTCTCACAAAGTGAATACCCATGTGAGCAGATCCAAGCCCCCCTCGTGTCTGTTGCCCACCCTCCCTTCCTACCCCAGGAAGGGCATCCACTTTGACTAGATCATTCCACAGACACTTGGCCCTCATTCTTAGGTTTTGAGAAGATGGCTGTTGGTCTCACTGCTGCGTTGAAAGCATTATTTTTTTCTCTAGCTGCACTTAAATTTTTTCTCTTTGTATTTGGTTTTTAGCAGTTTTACTATGATTTGCTTACTTGAAGATTTCTTTATTTGTCTTATTTGGAGTTCATAGGACTTCTTGGACACACAATTTGTTATTTTTCATCATTTTGGAAAATTCTCAGCCAGTATTTCTTCAAGTGTTGCTTTGGTCTCATTCTTTCTCTCCTTTCTCTCTAGGACTGTAGAAGTATTTTAGAGCTGCTTATTTTCTCAACCCTCTTTCCTTCTGTTAAAAATGTTTTTCAACTTTTTGTCTTTTTATGCTTCCATCTGAGTATTTCTGTCCTTGTGAACTAGTTCTAATTCATTAACTCTCCAGTTCTGTATCAATTGTTCTGCTCTGATCCATTGAGGTCTTAATTTTGGTTATTATATTTTTTGATTTCAGAATTTGTACTTAGTTACTTTTCAATCTGATATATTACTCTAAAAAGTAATTTCTATTCTGTGCTAAAATCACAGTCGGATCTTTTATTTTCTTGAAAGAGTAAGCATACTTTTTGTTCTTATGTTTTCAGTGCTCCATCACTTCACGGCGTACCAACTCTGATGGGTCTCGTGGACCCAAGGCAACATTCCCCTAGGGTGTGTTCCCCATGTGTGGAACAGGCTAATGAAGATTCTCTTTGTATTTGTTCATAGACTTTTTCCTTTTTATTATGAAAAACTCATAGTGTAGACTAAGGTAGAAGGGAAAGCATATGATAGCATAAGAACCTACCACCCAGTTTCAACACTTATCAACATTTAGCAACTGGAGTTAAAATCCATGCCTGAGAAGTCTAGTGTCTGGGTCCACTGTGGGTCTGTTTCCATTGTCTGTTGTTTCTGCTGTCTCTTGTTCTTGTCTTCTTGCTTTTATTTTACTGTGTCACATAAATTGTACTGAAAAATCATTTGTAGAAATAATTTGATATCTAGGGCAACCTCTTCCTACAGGCAAGATTTACTTTTCTTCTACTCCATGCCTGGAAGCTCCTACATCTGGAATTACCTTAATCCAGTCTAGGATGAAGATGATTCAAAGCTGAGCTGAAGTTAACTGCTGTAAGAGCCAACCTCCTAGTTCTCTTACCAAGGTTCTTTAGCAAGTCCAGGACTCAGCATTTGTGACTATCCTCATGAGGCTGCCGAGAGTGCTGCTTAGCCTTTGGCTGCCTCCTCCTGAACTGGGAAGTGCCCCAGAGGAAAAGCCTGAACCTCATACTTTACTATCCTGTTAGCTTTCCAGTGCTGTCAAGGTAAATATGCACATGTATATAACACGTGAGTGTAAGCGAAAGTGTGTGTGTGTGTGTGTGTGTGTATACCTTTGTGATCCTCAGCAGGATAGTCCCAAATCTCTTAGTCTGCAATTACTAGAAGCAAAGCCTATTTTGCACAAGTCTTGAACCTTCTCTTGCCCTGCAGTCTTTTATACTAGCCATTTTAAAAGGGAAAATTGAATTATAATATACAATGATTCACATGGATTAATTTATTTCTGTAGCAACCAGTAAGAATTTATTAATCACTCTTTCTGAAAACTGCTTGTTTACTTTCACATCCACCCTTTGCTCCTTTTCTTCTCCAATTTGTATCACAGATACAGGCTCCCTCACTCTTTGGCTTCCAAGTGGGTGTGACCTAAAAGAGGTACTGGTAAAAAACTGAGGGACGAGAACGGGAAGAAGTCTGGGTATTCTTCTGCACTTTTTGCTTTTTTTCGTGTCTCTCCTATAGTAGCTCTAGTTAGTCTCCTGCATAGTTCCAGCTCTTACTAGAAGGCACTGATCTCTGGGCTGTGGTAACACATGTCTTCACATTGTCTCCCCTACCCCAAGAGTGGTTCTTGTACCCTTGCTAACTTGTAGGTTGCCTTACGCCATTAGGCTTCTCAACCCTTTTATTACTGTGTGATTGGTCCCCTTTGAATTCCCATGGTGTCATAGTTCCCACTATTTTAAAGACCTCGTGTAGTTACTTCACTGGTCTATAGGGTTCTGTGCTGTAGTATGAAGTGCATAATAGGCAGTCCTGTCCTCAAAGAAGGTATAATCTTGACAAAGAAAAAAGGCCTCTGTATATGAAGAAATGGCAGATGACCATGTGTTCTGTGTCAGCCTTAACGAGTCACACGACAAGGTCAGTGTAACTCAAGGAAGGGAGAAGCCCTTGGAATACTCATGACCATTTTTGGTGGAAGTAAGTTAGGTTCTATGGGATGTGTAGTAGAATAGAATAGAATATGCTCCTGGTGGTACATAGGATCAAAGAGTTGAAATAGGAAATTTCTGGAGAATAAAATCCTCTTCCAAGTCTTTGTGAAAGTAGATTTTTAAATTATTTTCCATTCAGACTTATAGCATAAATGAGTAACTTAGAGATACTTGCACTTGCTTTGAAAAATCTTTGAACTTTGAAAAACTTTTAACACTATTTGATGTGTTGGTGTTTCTGTTCTCACTTTAGACATTTGGTCTTGCTGGGCCATAGACTTGAGCTTCACTGAAAATTACCCTGTCATTCACTGCAAACTAGCTCTGTCATTTCAGATACTGCCAACAGACAATTGACTGAAAGCCAGGCAGTATCTGATAGTCAAAAAGCTTGAGCAAATATTTATTTTTCAGAGAAGGAGGGTTCATGACGGGTGCATGATGAGATACCTTTCTAAGCCAGGATGTCACTGTACTTGTGGATGGACTGAAGTATCTGAAATGTTAGGAAATGGTAGGTATAGTATGTAATCAGTTATAGTTGACCCTCGAACAACATGTGTTGGACCTGTATGGGTCCACTTACATGTGTATCTTTTTCAATAAATGCATTGGAAAATTATTCAGAGACTTTTGTGACATTTTGAAAGATGTTATTTTCTCTAGTTTCATTATAAGAATACAGTATATAATATCTATAGCATATAAAATATGTGTCAATTGACTATCTATGTTATTGGTAAAACTTCTGGTCAACAGTAGCCTATTAGTAGTTAAGTTTTAGGGAAGTAAAAGTTACATGTGGATTTTCGACTGTGCAGAGGTAGGTGTCCCAAAGGCTTGTGCTGTTCAAAGGCTATACTTGGATGTGGGTTGTTACTCTGTTGCTAAATTTCACCGTGCTTGTGTTCAGGTGCAAACCCATTGGTGAGGACTCAACATGCCTGTATTTGGTGTATATTGTTTTCATAGAGTCAGTGGGAAGAGGATTAAGTTTGGAGTCAGCTCTGAGTTATAGAACCCTCTTTGATCTTTTTTGGCTGTTTGATCTTTTGTGATGAATTAATTTCTTGAATTTTGCCTTCCACATCCATAAATTAGGAAAAATAACGCCATCTCTTAAGCAGTTGTAATAAATTAGGTCTAAGTGTTTAGTCCACTGCCTCATAAATGTAGTTATTTCTTGCACAAACACTTGTTAGTTGCCCTCCTATGTCTAAGCTATGATGCTTGGCTAGGTCATTAAATTTGCAGTGGGGAGAGATAGTAGATGCCTAATGGCACTTCCGTATAGGCCCTTGTGCTTATAACACAGACAAGGGAAAATCGTATCATATTTTTTCTTGCTTTATTTTGAATTTTTAATTTGCAGCTCCTGAAATTCTGGCGCCTGGCCTTTAGGATATTTGTATTCATTTTGCATATTACCCACATGATGCACTTGGGTGTGCCCCAAAGATAGAAGCTGAAATAAGTAAATGGTCTGTTTATTTGCTTTGTAACTAAGCTCCATTTCCTTTCCTCTCTTACATCCTGGAGCTCTCATATATATCTATATTATTTTATGATATATATATCATAAAATGTGCATGAAATAACAAGTCATTACTTGCAAATTCCATTTCTTTTTTTCCTCTTCAGGGCCTTATCAGCAATGGATAATCCTAAAATTTCATCTCCTAAGCAGGTTCCTCATCAAATACTCCCTTGCCCCCATTCTGTTAAGCATCCTAGCCAATCATTGTTAAACCATCTGCTAAAAATCACAGAAAAAACAGCTCAGGGGACCCCCTACAAGCTTCTAGCTTCCCCTACCCAGAACAATTACTAAATCTGGTCAGAAGTCACATTATTTGCTCCAAAAATAGTAGTCTTTTGCAGTTTATGCTTATCTTGTCACCCAACCATGGTAATAATATGTTTGACATGAACTGCCTGCTAATTACTTTTATTATTTCAGAGGTTTCATGAGCAACAGTCCTCCCCTGCCCCCTTATAGTCCCAAACATCTGAAAATACCATCTTAACTATATCCCTGAAGATAAAATAAATTCAAGCATACACATTTTCTGTTTATTCTTTCACCTCACCTCTACCCTTGCCAAATATTTCAGCCATTTTCACCAAAAATGCTAGAAGTCAGAAAGAATATCATGATTTCTCAAAAGGAATTCTTGTCTCTTTGAATTTAAGGCTTTAAGAGTCTTAACTCTGGCACAGGGGACAATTGAACACTTTAACTCCTTTCCTTTAAATTAAAAAACAAAGGCAACAAATCATATTCTGTATTTTTAATTTTGTTAGCCAGTTTTCAGCTATTAGCAGCCTAGAAAACAAATGTAAATACTGAACTTCTGAATGCCAAAATTTAATTTGAAATTTGAAAGTAGATAATGAAGACACCAAGCCATCAAAATCAATGAAATAACACCCATGGATCACATTCCAACTTTTGTTTTAAGCAAAATTTGATCAAGCAGTTAACAGGCAATAAGAGGCAGTAAATCAGAAATGGAATCAGAAATTCAGAAACCTGTGGTGTAGTCAGTTTGGGCTGCCATTACAGAAAGTGGTAGACTGGGCGACTTACACAGCAGATGTGTATTTCTTAGTTCTGAGGCTGGGTCAGTGATCAAGTTGCTTGCCCATTTGGTTCCTGGAAAGGCCCTTTTCCTGGCTTGCAGCCTGCTGCCTACTCATGTGGCCTTTCCTCAGTTCCTGCATGAGGAGAGAGGGAGGGAGAGAGGAGAAGGCGAGAAAGGGAGGGACGGAGGGAGGTACAAGAAGCAGAAGCAAGTCCATCAGTGAGCATCCTAGTGTCTGTGCTCATAAGGGCACTAATTCCATCTTGAGGGCCCCACACTTATGACCTCATCTAAACCTAATTACTTCCCAAAGGCCCCATCTCCAAACACCATTACATCAGGGGTTAGGCTTTAAACATATGAATTTTAGGGGGACAAAACTCAGTTCAAAGTACCCTGCTACAGTCAGATACACCAGCAGCAGCCAAAAGAGAGAGTAGTCCCTTTATAGGAAGGAAAAAAGGAAAAACGTGTAACAGTTTATTTTTAAGAGGATCATTTAGTTCAAGGACATCTCACTCTGTGGAGGTGTGGTTCTTGAGGTCATCATGAGTACTAATGTCATAGTACTGAGTCTCATTCATTAAGAAAAGGATGATGTTTACAAGGGAATGGTGTGCTCTATTTTAGGATCCTTTTTGTCAGTGTACTTAAAATGGTGTGTCTGCAGGTGCAATCAGTCATGTGAAAATATCCATTTATGTGGATTGGGTTTTTTAAGTTGAAATATAATTGACATACAATATTTTATTATTTTTAGTGTTTCAATTTTTATTTACATTATGAAATGATCACTATGATAAGTCTAGTCACCATACAAAATGTTTATAATATTGACTGTATTCTCTATGCTGTATACTACCTCCCTGTGTCTTACTTATTTTACAACTGGAAGTTTGTGCCTCTTAGTCCCCCTCACTTATTTTATTCATCCCCTCCCTGCCCCAACTGCCCTCCTCTCTGGCAACCATCACTTTGTTCTTTGTGTCTATGAGTCTGTTTCTGTTTTGTTTATTTGTTCATTTGTTGTGTTTTTCAGATTTCACATAAAAGTGAATCACATGGTCATCTGTCTGACTTATTTCACTTAGCAAAATACCTTCTAGGTCCATCCATGTTTTCACAAATGGCAAGATTTTTTTTAATGGAATAATACTCCATTTGTGTGTACAAGTTTGATATAGTCCTATTTGTTTAGTTTTGATTTTGTTTCCATTACCTGAGGAGATAAATCTAAAAAAATATTGCTAACTCCAGTGTGTGTTTGCTGTATCTTCTTTATCCGTTCATCTGTCAGTGGACACTTAGGGTACTTCCATATCTTGGCTATTATAAATAATACTACAGTGAACATTGGGGTCCCTATGTCTTTCCAAATTAGTGTTTTCATTTTCTTTGGACGAACACCCAAAAGTGGGATTGCTGGATCATATGGTCATTCTATTTTTAATTTTTTAAGGAACCTCCATACTGTTTTCCATAGCAGTTACACCAATTTATGTTCCCACCAATAGTATACAACGGTTCCCTTTTTTTGACCTTTCCCAACATTTGTTATTTCTTGTCTTTTTGATAATAATCATTCTAACAGGTGTGAGATTATATCGCATTGTGGTTTTGATTTGTATTTCCCTGCTGATGAGTGATGTTGAGCATCTTTCATGTGTCTGTTGGCCATCTGTAGGTCTTCTTTGAAAAAAGTCTATTCAGGTCTTCTGCTCATTTTTTAATCAGATTGGTGTTTTTTTTTAATTTTTATTTTTGGGTTGTTTTGCTATTGATTGTATGATTCTTTATGTATTTTGATGTTAACCCCTTATCGGATATATCATTTGCAAGTATCTTCTCCCACTTGCTAGGTTGCCTTTTTGTTTTGCAGATGGTTCCTTCAGTGTACAAAAGCTTTTTAATTTGATATAGTCCTGTTTGTTTAGTTTTGATTTTGTTTCCATTACCTGAGGAGATAAATCTAAAAAGATATTGCTAACACCAATGTCAAAGAGCTTACTGCCTATTTTCTTCTAGGAATTTATGGTTTCAGGTCTTCCATTTTAGTCTTTAATCCATTTTGAGTTTATTTTGTGTATAGTTTAAGAAAGTGGTCCAATTTCATTATTTTGCATGCAGCTGTTCAATTTTCCCTGCACTATTTGTTGAAAAGACTATCTTCCCCTATTGTATATTCTTGCCACATTTCTCATAGATTTATGTCTTACCATATAGCATGGGTTTATTTCTGGTCTCTTTTTTCTGTTCCATTGATCTATGTATATTTGTATAAGTACCATACTGTTTTTATTACTATAGTTTTGTCATATATTCTGCAATTTGGGCACACGATACCTTGTATTATTCTTCTTTAAGATTGTTTTGGCTACTGGGTCTTTTGTGGTTCCATACAAATTTTAGAATTATTCATTCTAATTCTGTGGAAAATGCCATTGACATTTTGATAGGGATGGAATAGTTTGTTTTCCAAAACCTGACAATCTCATGTGTTAACAGATACTAAAGCATTTTCTAGGGTCAATCAATAGGATACCATTTTCAAAGAACAGTTCTCTTTTAAATTGAATTATACATGAGCTAACAAAATTTTAGTGTTGATATTTCAGTTGTTGAAAATAATCCATCAAGTTCTTCACTACCGAGCACCCAGATTGAATAAATTTATCATAGTGCTTTCTTATCCAAGCATATCTGTGCATGAGAAGGCTTACTGTCTTTTTACCTAAAGGTGGTACTACAGATTGGGGGTTCAATAGAAGAGAAGACTTATGTTTGACCACAATTCTTTCACCTAGGCTAAGGAACAATGATTTCCTGATTTGTCTGCTCTTCATCTTAATTTTCTCTCCTGTTAATAGCCATTTGTTGGATTCTTCTGATTGCAGTAGCCAGATTTCCCTTTTCACTGTCTGCCACACTTACCAAGCAGTCAGTATCCATCTCTACAGTGAGGCGTATCTTGCCAAAAGTCAGGATAGTCCAAGTCAGTTGGCTACAAATGCCTGTATCAGCCCCTACAGTAGAGGTGGCCTTGTCAGTGGGACCATAATAACTGACATCACTTGCCAAAGGCTCTGCACACTTTGGATAGTGTCTGGAAAGGTACAGTCAGCCACTGCCTCCAAAATTCTCTTTATATATATATTTTCATGTCTAAGAAACTCCCATTTGGCTGACACACTCTTTCTTTAGCTATATTAAAATCTTTGAGGTCTGGTCTCATCTTGTTGGCAGTGGTATTGGGCTGTCTTGTTAAGGTGACCCTGCAGGTCTTGGTTGAAGCCTTGGTGCATTAGAGTTTATGCCTGGGTGTAATCTTACTCCTGGATCTATGTTCTTGAGGAGGAGGCCTCTCTGTAGTATCCAAAAATCATCATGTACTGAATAATATTATGTACCACATGCTTTGTCTCATATCCACATCTAATCTATTAGCAAATCCTAGTGGCTCTACCTAAAAAACATATCCTGATTCTACTTACTTCTTCCCACTTCCACTGCTATCATTCTAGCCTGGGCCTCTACACACATTCACTGCCATGGTGTCCTAATCAGTCTCCCTATTTCCCATCTTGTCTACTGGGCTTTTTCTTCAACACAGAAACTAGAGTGATCTCTTTGAACAGAGGTACTCATATCACTCTCTGCTGAAATCATCCAACTTCCTAAAAGACAGGAAAATTCAAATGGCCCTCCACTGGATACAAGGCCCTTCCTGGTTTAAGGCCACATCTCTGACCTCACCTTCTATTCCCTCCTTGCTCATTCTGCTTCACCAACATGGGCCTCCGTATGCTTCTTCCAATACATCAACCATGTTTGTACCTTGGGGCTTCTGCACTTCTTTTACCCTCTGTGGGTTAGGCTGTTCTTTCCCTCTAATGTCTGTATGTCTCAGTTCCTCACTTTATCCTGAGCTCTGTGCATATGTCCTCTCACTAGAAGCCCTCCTTGACCACCCTATCTAAAATAAGGGCCTCTTATACCGTATTACTCATCTCTGCTTGCCCTGCTCATTTATTTGCTCATTAAATTTTGTTCATCTCCCCCAACCAAAAAGAATCCCATCAGGGCTTGTTCATAGCTATATCCCCTGATCCTAAAACAGTGCCTGGAACCTAGTATGCTAGTATGCCTTCAACAAACGCTTGTTGACTAATTGACGGAATGTTCCCTTATCTTACTGAATCCTCACAGCACTTCTTCTAGATGTTAGTTGCTGGTATTCTGATTTTGTAAATAAACTGGAAATGTAGGCTCCATACTTTGCTTAGAGAATGTGGTTGCTATGGAGCTGAGTTTTTAATTTTGGCCCTTATGATGCCAAGTTCACTCTCTATCACATATTTTTAACCCCACTGAGTGATGTGGAACTATATGCCAATGTTAGTGAGTGCTGAGAGGTGGCATTTGAGGACTATGCTTTTGATATTCAGTGGCAGGGCAGAATCTTTAGGTTGTAGCTGTTTTTACAGCTAATGATGAAATCTCACAAGAAGAGCCCATACACATAGCTCTAAGTCAAGACTCTTCAGTCTCAGTATGGAGGATATGGAATTTAGTTTTCTGTTTTCTTGACATTCTGTTTCTGATTAACAGGTAGTGAACTTGGTGATCAGACATTGCATTGTAATAGTTATTACTAATTTCCACACCTCCTTCAGATAGCTAGGTCATAACAGGAACTAGAGTTTATGTAGTCTGGGTCCAGAGCTAGAAGGCAGGAAGTTAATCTCATTAGAATCATTCATGTAAGGATCAGAGTCAAGTAAACAGCTACAGATCCAAAATACAGAACTGTTAAACAGGTCTTTACAATAGATTACCGGCCCATCTCAGGAATGCCTGCCTGGCGTCAGACAGGGAGGGCCTGGAGATTAACCGAGTGCCCACACTTGCCTCTTGATGATGCCTGTTAGCCCAGGGCAAAGGCAAGGTCAGGAGCCAGGCTGATCCTGACAGGTGTGTGCCTCATGGACACTGCCCTCAGCAATGGGGATCAAGACTGCTCCCTGAGTGGCTGCTGGTGCATCTCTGAATGGATAATGTTATCTCACAGGTTGGTGTCATTTGGTTTTCATTTACATGTAAATAAAATTCTAATGACTTCTGTCTCCTGTTTTAACCTAGACAGCTGCAAGCACAAGTCTGTTGAAACTCCAAGAAATAAGTGGTTATATATAATTATGTCGTTTTTTTTCTAAAGTAAGGGTACAATGCCAGCATATGAAAGTATTACTTAGGGGGCAAATGTGATTCTGGAACTCAAAAACAGGAACCAAGCATGAGGTTCTCTTCCTGCATACATCATTTTAACCATGTATTTTTAGAACACCTGTTATATTCCAGGTAATGTGTTATACGCTGACAACACATAGATACAACATCCAGTCACTTCTCAGAGGTTCGGGGTCTAGTGACTTCTCTGAGGGCCACTTCTAGACTGCTGTGTTTTCCTATTTCTTTCAGCTTTCAAGAATTCTAAAAGGGGAAATAAAAATTTGAGATAAATGGAAAAGAAATTGATGAATTAATCCAAAGATGACTTAAGTATGACTTAGAGGAAAGATACAGACAGCTTACCCTATAGTACATCTCCCTTCACACTTAATGAAAGGCCTATGCAACAAGAGAGAAGATATTAAATAGAACAGATGTAAGGGCCTTCCCTTCCTGCCCTTAAAACCATGGGAATATTTGTATATATATTACATATATCCTATATGTGCATATGTGTGTGCACATATATTTGTGTCCCCCTCAAACTCATATGTTGAAGTCCTAACTCCCAGTACCTCAGAATATGACTATATTTGGAGATAGGGCCTTTATAGAGGTAATTAAGTTAAATGAGGTCATTGGACTGGGACCTAATCCAACATGACTAGTGTCCTTACAAGAAGAGATTAGGACACAGACAGGCACGGGAGGAAAACCATGGAAAGACACAAGAAAACATATCCGCCTGCAAACTACAGAGGGAAGCCTCAGAAGGAATCAACCCTGTCAGCACCTTGATCTCAGACTCCATTGCCTCCAGGACTGGGAAGAAATACATTTCTATTGCTTAGGTCACCCAGTCCATGGTGCTTTGCTAGGGCAGCCCTGGCAAAATAATGCAAATACACATACACAAATTTGAAGACTTCAGGCCAAAAGAATTTAAGAACTCAAACAACATATGCATGCGCAATGTCCATCAGGTAGTTTAGAAAGAATTGTACTCAGGTGCTGGAGTGTACTGGGTTTGCTAAGCTCAGTGGGAGGCTGAGAACTAATCCTGGCTGGATACTTCAGCTATGTGGATGTCAAGTGCTTCAGGTCTCCACTAGCTTATGCATTCAGTGAACATCTTTAAAGTGCCGACTATGTACCAGGCATTGAACTGGTAAGAGCTAGAGGCAGAAAACACAAGAATGATTAGAATCTGTCCTCAGGGAACTAATTAGGGGCAGCCATTGCCAAGGTGTGAGAAGTCTCATGACAAACAATGAACAGGGCACCTCACAGTTGTTCCAGCTCTGAATTCCCATAGCCATGGACTATGCTTGGTCTTTTTCTTACTTATTTTTCTTGTTTTAAAGGCTTCTTTTTTATTGACCTCCTCCAGGTCTTTTCTTTCTTTCTTTTTTTCCCAAATGACTGAGTATTGGATATCAACACAGTAGTTCAGTTAGGCTCCCAGGAAGTTTATTCAGAGAACAGGATGCCAGAAATCCGACTTTTGTGTTAACTCTGACCTGAAGTGTTATCATCTATTTGGCTCAATTCCAGAAGAGAGAACCACCTCCTGTGACTCTTCCCCTGTATTTCAGGCCATAAATAGGTGTTGGGCCCCTGCCAAGTTCTCATAAGGGACTGTCAGTTCCTCACAAACATTACACAGCTACAAAATCACTAAGCCACCCAAGGTGACTCATAAAATCTACCTGTCTTAAACAGGGGGTATTAGAGATGTCACCTCCTGCCTATGACTATAATGCAATGATGAGCTCCAGTTCTTAGCTGACTGTCCAGAAGAGCCCTCAGAAGAACCAAATAAGAAATCTGGGAAATGTACACTTTAACTTGCCCAGGGCAAGTATTAGGAAGCAGACAGAGTAGAACTTCTAGACAATATTTTTATTCTAGGATTGTGATAAAATATAAATGGTGTTTGATAGCCACTTGTGTGTAGTCAGGGTGGTTCTCCAAAGAGAAAGACCAACAGCACATATGCAGGTGTGTGTGTGTGTGTGTGTGTGTGTGTGTGTATGTACAGAGGGAGGGGGAGAGAGAGAGAGAATGAGAGTATTATTTTAAGGAATTGACTCATGTGATTATGGAGGCTGACAAATCCAAAATCCACAGGGCAGGCCAGGAGGCTAGAAACTCAGGCAGGGTTTCTATGTTGCAGAATTCCTGTTCTACCAGAAACTTTAGATTTATTTGCTTATAAGGCCTTCAACTGCTTGGACAAGACCCACCCACATTGTGGAGAACAATCTGATTGTAAATGTTAATCACAGCTACAAAATATCTTCTCATCAATATTTAGGCTAGTGTTTGACCAAACAGCTGGGCATCATAGCCTAGCCAAGCTGATACATAAAACTAACTATTACACTACACTACTTTTAACTAAAACAACTACTCTGAATTCTTCATCATGTTATTGAATAAGAATCTTAATGAAGATAACTAATAGTCACAAAAATGTTCTAAACCTCGTATTTATGTCTCTATGAATGCTTTCAGCTGTGGGGTTATGAACTACTGCATCACAAGGCAGGCAAGTCCATCTTTGGACAACTCTCATAGTTGACAAGTCCTTTCTTGACTTAACCTAGTCCCTGTCTCTCTCTTTTATAACTTTCATGCCTTAAGTGCAGTTCTGCTCTCTAGAACAGCACTGGAGCAGGAGGAGGGATATTCCTTCTGTAAGATGCTCAGCATGGGGGTGGGGGACAGAATATTCTGTGGGTCAGGTAAGTTTGGAAAACATTGCTTGTAAGTTCTTCCTGCAGAAGATTTATCATGGCTCATATTAAAGGCTTTGAAATTTTACAACAAAGAAACCAGCTGGACTAAACTTTAACTTAGCATTTCCCAGAGATCTGACCTTGGAACAATCCCCTTTTCTTTTCAGTACAGTCCTACAGAATGTGAGTTGGAAAGTTCTGCAAGACTCTCTGACGCCATCAATGCCAGCTCTTAGTTCAGATGTCTGTCCCCCTGGTCGCTCTGCATTGTGGTTGTGTCAATTTGTGTTATAGAACATACCATCCCAGTCTTTAGTGACTTAAAATGATAGCCATTTATTATTCCATCCAAGCCTAGAGTTCATTGAGTAAATAGGCTGCTCTAGATTGATCTTAGCTGAGTTTTCTTATGCCTCTGCAGTGACAAGTGGGCTGGTGGCTGGCTGGCCGGGCCTAACCTTGGCTGGAATGACTGCTTTATTCCATCTGCCTCTTATATTGTTCCAGCAGACCAGCCTAGGATATTTTCATTGCAGCAACAGGTGTTGAAGAGAAGAAATGGAAACATGCAAAGCAAACACTTTTCCAAGTCTCTCCTTGCATCAAATTAAAAAAAAAAACTCTTTTGGCCAAAGCACGTCCCTGGGGGAGCTCAGAGTGGTGGGATACTACAAAGTTACAGGGCAAAGGGCAAGGGTATAGGGTGACCATTGATAATTGAGGCCATTGGTTATATTCCTCTGAAGCACCTGCCAAATGCAAATCTGAGAAATGGTGCCAGGATAGCTGCCTCAGAATTGCCAGGGGGGAACACAGTTACAATAGCAGTTCTTCAGATCCCCACCCCATAGCAATGCTTATGGTGGCGCTGGGGACCCACACTTTTAAAAGCTTGTCAGATAATACAGATGTGGGGTAGGTTTGGAAACTCCTGATCTGGACCCCTCTTCTGTTTAACAGTATCAGGTGAGCTCTCACAGTGATAAATGCTGCATGGGATATAAAAAGAGGTTTAAGTTGAAGATATTGGTGCTTCTTCCCATTGAGCTTCTGGTCTTGGGCAAGTAAGACTGATGTGTGATTAGTTACCCAGCAAACAGATCAGCTTTCAGTCCCGTGGCTGCTGTGACTCTTCCCTGACCTGAAGTCTGTCCTGCCTCTTAGGATGCCTACAATTAGATTGTTTTTTCAAATTCTCTCTGGCACATTCCTTCCCATGTGTGCCATGCCCTAAGTCGGGGCATCTGTGGAAGGGAGCCTGAGCCAAGGGTATTACAAACAGCCCCACTTATAAGGGGCTAGGAACAGGCGATTCCTTCCCTGATCACTAAGGATGCCTGGGGGTCAATGGAGTTACTGTTGTAAGGGGGTTGACTGTGAAAACACATTAGTGCCCAGCATTATCCAGACTAGTATCTCCCAAATATATATAGAACTTTTTATCCCCAATGTCATTTACATACAATAATGATTAGTTAACAGGTAGGCAATATACTGAAGTCATCATATCCAGTTATCTATGTGTGTGTATATATATATATATATATATATTTATATATAATCTCAGTCAACAGGGAATAGACAACTAAATAATATCTTGTGGAAGTTCATGTAACTTTTTAAAGTTAAAAGTTGGCAACTCTATTAGTCTTCTTGAGCTGCCATAAGAAGGAACCACAGACTGGCTGGTGTAAACACTTTTCTCACAGTTCTGGAGGCCGGAAGTCCACAGTCAGGTACCAGCAGGGTTGTTTCTGGCTGAGGGCCTCTTCCTGGCTCGCAGAGGGCTGCCTCCTCACCTTGTCCTTGCGTGGCTCTCACGCGCTGTCTCTCCCCTGCGCTTGTGCAGAGACAGAGCTTGGGGGTGACTTATAAGGACACTGGCCTGTCAGACTAGGGTACCACCATTATGATCTCATTTAACTTTACCTCACTAAAGTCCTATTTCCAAAAATAATCACACTGGGGGATTTGGGCCTCAATATATGAATTTTAGGGGGCATAACTCAGGCCTTTATGGGAACCACTGTGTTAGGCTGTTGCTGAATATGATAAAATGCCCTCAGTCTTTACTGCTGCCATTTGGGATCACCTGCCAGATATAACTGGGCCTTGGAAACTTCCCTCAATCCTTCAGAGTGGTCACTGTCAAGTATGTTTGGGCTGTAGTCATCCTAGGTAGCTCAGAAGACCCCTTGGCTTCCTACTGCATGTGTTACAGCTAGATTATATAAAGCAATGGGGCCAAAAAATATGGGAATTGCATGCTTGCTTTAAAATCAAATGATACACATATATAGATTTTACATTCTAGAATATTGCAATATAAACAAATAGTGAAATTGTTTCAGGCTCACCTTGATCCTATGTTGCAATTTAAAAAAAGCAAGTAAAATTTCCTCATATCCTCAATGAATATACTGCTGTACAAACATATTTTACATTTCCTTTATCAACAAGGGTATGGATGATTAATATTTGAATTGGAATACTTTTGTGTTTTAGCATAGCCCTTAGAATATTTTAGCTTCCTAATCTGCATATGTGCTTCACTGGAAGTTAAGTAGGCAAATGTTAGTAGCATAGTGGTTAACAGTGTGGGCTCTGAAGCAAGGATCAGCAAACTATGGCCCATAGACTAAATCCTGTGTGCTGCTTGTTTTTACAAATAAAGTTTTATGTAACGGAGCCATGCCTATTTGTTTATGTAGCATTCAGGCACAGTTGGGTAGATACCATATGACCTAGAAAGCCTAAAATATTTGCCATCTGGCCCCTTACAGAAAGAGCTTGCCAACCCTCAGTCTAGAGTAAAGATCTTGAGTACAAATCCTAGCTCTGCAGTTTCCATCTGTGTAATCTCAGGTGCATTATCTAGCCTCTCTGTGCCTTAGTTTCCTTTTGTCTAAAATGAGGACAGTAATATTACCTGACTCAGAGGAGTGTTGAGGGCAGTAAATGACCATGTAAAGATTTCAGCACAAGTCCTGCACTAAAGTAAACATTCAAACAGTAGCTGTTATTAACTGAATAACCCACAACAAACTAAATTCATAATGAAGATGCTAGACTAAAAGCAATTTATAATTAGAAAAGATGATGAACAGTAGTTAAAAATCTGACCAACTCAAATCTATATTGGTTAGGCTCTTCCGTAAATATCTTTTCTAAGAATTTACAGAAATTCTATTTCTATGTGAGACATACCAGTGGAAACTTTTGAACAGTGGCAAGTGTTGCCAGCCACTAAGCCATCTTAGGGGAATATGGAATAAATCCTTAGTGTGCTCTGGCAATATACTAAGTTTAGTTTAATAGCACATTTAGTAACCCTTAATAATTCACTGTGTAATTTTTCAGTAAATAGCCTCTAGCCATTCATAAAAATAGAAGTCAGTGGAATTACATTGTATTTTTGCTTCTGTTCCTAGCCTACTGGATGGTCCTTTGCAGCTGTCTCAGCCTAACCCTTTCCTGATGGATGTGCCGCTGTCTAGCTCGTAGAGTGAATGAAATCAAGTCATGGAACCAATGGCTGGTTATATTGTCAGCCTGATTCTCTCTTATGGCTACAGGCTGTACCTTTCCCCATGGTCAGCCATGACAAACTGGCCACTGGGAGAATTGAGTAGTACTCTGTGTGGTTGGGTAAACGTAAATCTCTTAGTGCCCCTGGAAAATACATCCTGGTGATGAGTAGTAGGCCAGTAGCATCATGTTTTGTGAAAGGAAGTTCATAATCCAAGAGCTGAGCAGTGGCAGTTGCTCCCCCCACCCCTCACTGTCTACCTTGAGGGTTACGTGAGGTCACTGGCTGTTCTTTCTCCGAGGGGTTAGTGTGACGGTTGTATGGGAAACAGTGGAGTAGCCGCCATAAAGAATAAACTGGATGTTTAGTTAGGAGTAGGAAGTGTGAACAGAAAGTTCCTTGTCTAATCTGTTGGTTGCTTGGGTCCTTATCACTGTCAGAAATCTCTTCACAAAATTTCAAGATGAAGTACAAATAATCATTAACCTGTAATCATGGAAAAGAGCCATCAAGAATGGTTACTCAGTGGCACGGCAAATTCATTCTCAGCAGCACTCTAATTATTCATCTTATTTTTCAGATATTCAGTAGATCTTCAAAAATTTCTGTGGGTAGTTCTTGCCCAAAATGCTCCCCAAAATGGTCTTCTCTCTCTTCTGAAGCTTGGCATCATCTCTGGTCTGTGGGAATTTTGGCAGAGTCCCTTCTCTTCTTCTCCTGTCTCTTTATTTCTTCACGTTCTGCCAGTGCATAGAGGTCTCCCTCCTTTGCGCCCCACCTACCTCCATTGATTTTATCATTTTTCATTCAAGGAATCCTTGAGGATTCCTTGAAAATGCAGCCAAACTTCATTTTCAAGTGAAAGTGAGCCATCCATATACATCTTTTCTTCTGGGTCAGGAATGACTAGATGATGTATTATGGAAAAGAAAGAAGGACATAAAAGAGTGTGTGTGTGAATTTACAGTTCTTGTTTACCTTACTTGGTTTTTAAAAATGATGTGTGTTTCCTGATGATAGAGAAAATACTTGACCATTGTAGGAAGGATGGCAAAATAAAGAACACTAATAAAGAAAACATAACCCATAAGCCTACCATGCAGGGTAACCACTCTTAATATTTTGCTGTTTTTCTTTCCTCTCTTCTTTATCCATATATTAATTACACATATACTTGCATACAATTTATCCACTGAAAACTTACATCATAATAACAGTTCATATGTACCAAGTGCTTACTATGTACTAGATATAAGGCCAAGCATTTTATCTATAGCATTTCATTTAATCTTCATTATAAGCCTATGAAGTATGAGTCATATTATTCTCACTTTAAAGATGAGGAGATAGGAAAGAATGAAATTACCTGACCGAGGTAAGTAAGGATGAAAACTCAAGCAGGTAAGAGCCATGGTGTTAAATCTATGCTATTCTGGTCACCGTTTTGCTCCAGTAATATCAGATTTCATTATTTAAATAAATTTATTAGTGATTAGATTAATTTTTTTAAAACCTAATGAGTTTTAAAAGAAAGAAATAATGTGTATTAATGGTGGTTCAAATCACATAAACTTCAATTTCTTAACAGCATGCCACTTTTGCCTTCCATAAAATGAAGTGGGAAATTATTGCCCATGTGAAATGCTATAAACAGAACTCCATTCTTGTCATTATCCTGGTTTCTCATTTTTTCTTTACTGTTCTAAATGAACTGCTGAATTTGTCAGGTGAGAAAGGGAGGAGGAGAAACCATCTCATTAACCCAGAAAAGATTCACATCGAATTCTCCCTCTATACCCACTTGTTCTGCCACCCTAGTAGAGAGACCATTACGTATTGATGAATACCAGGTCAATTGCTCTCTGGATCCACTCCAAAGAAAATGAGTACTAAATCCACATCCATCTAATACTAAGATCTACATGAATGCTAAATCCATTCTCCTAATATCTCCCCAATGGTATTAATCATGAAATGGGCTGAAGTTGAAGCTGTCAGCCAAGTTAGCAACATCTGACAAGTTATTATGTCCCTAATATTAGAGTGTGTGTTCAATGTATATAAACATTTTACTGCTTGTTCTGAATGTTATATTTTATCAATATATAATATGTATTTTCTTATATCAGTGATTTATGTTTTCTAAAATAATACTCTACAGAGTATAATTAGAAGTTCTGCCTCATCTTCATCTAAAAATATTTGTATGGGAAAATACTATCTGAAATCATTATACATGTGCACATTTAGAATCTGCTTTTCCACAAAATGGTTTAGTGACTTAGACATTTTAAAGGGCTGCATAATCTCTGTTCTTCATATATATATATATATATATATATATATATATATATATATATATATATAGTTTGTAAGCATGTAAATTTTATCTATTTTTATACATGAGCTTTGGGAGCACTGCTGCAGAATTTCTGAGAATTATTTTCATTTATTTCCCGTGAAATGTCAGCATTGCTTCATATTACTAAGAGAGCAGAGTAGATAAATATCCTAAAAGGTATTCTTGCAGTACCTGATTTCAATTACTGAGTAGTGACGTTAATTTAGAATAATAAGATTTTATGGCATAACAGGTATGAGATACAAGATGATTCATTTTAGTCCCTTCCTTCTGTGGATGAGGAAACTGAGTTTATGGCTTTCCCAGAGTCAACAACTGGAACTAGAAAACCTTCCATAATATCTTAAAATAGGAGTGGGTACTTCACTGTTCCCCAAAGCTTTTTAGATTTAGAAAAACTTCATGGAAAATTGAACACTTCCCTATATCCATAGTATTGAAAATGTAGTTGCCCCCTACTCTCCTACAACTTCTGCAACCAGCAGTATGCAAGACCATCCAGTGGTCAAAATATTGAAGAACTTTTAGACTTGAAAAAAAGCAATAATAATACAGAGCATTTCTATATGTTCCTGTCCCAGCATGCCCCACTGTTAACATCTTACACATGTATAATTATCAAAACAGAAAATTAACATTAGCAAAGTACCATGAACTAAGGTAAGCCAGAGACTCCATTTCAACTTTACTTTGAAGTGTTTTGAAGTGTCCAACTTGTGTCTCTTTGCTATTGTTGTTCCCAAGATCCAATTCAGGATTCCACATTGCATTTAGTTGTTATTTCTCTCTGGGCTCCTGTAATCTGCAACAGTTCCTCAGTCGTTCATTGTCTTTTGTGACTTTGCCCATCAAAGAGTATTGATCTGTTATTTTGCTGCACATCACTCAGTTCAGGCCTGTCTGGAATCTTCTCATGATTGGACCGAGGTCACATATCTCCTTCAAAGAGCACCACAAAAATGGGTCTTTATTCTTCTCCATACACTAAATTGTGGCATTTATGATGCTAATATGTGTTGTTATTGATGATGTTGGTCTTGATCATCTGGTCAAGACATCTGGCACCAGACTTTTCCACTATAAAGTTACTATCCCAGTGGACAAAAATAGAACTCTCTGAGAAAAAAAATGTATAATAGTATTCAATTTTTATCCATAAAATAATATAAATATCCGTGGGTTATCATGACATAAATGAGTAGTTGGTAAAACAGTAGATTCTTGTTCACAGTATTGGTGCTCTATGAAGTCACTGTGTGTGAGCACTGCATTAGCTAGTACTGAACCGTTGCTCTTAGGAGAGATACGGGTTTAGTTTCCTTAAGCCTCTGGTCAAAACCTTTTCATCAGTTGATCAATACACAGCCTGGTTTTATTTGTATTTCTGCTAAAGACACCTTATTTGATATAGTTTTGATTCATTCACATTGAACTCAGAGCCAGCAGCACGCTCACTCACTCCCCAGTGAAGCTTATCTAACAATCATTTCTTATGTAAGGTGCATCACAACCGTCTTGCACTTAGGACCATTAGACATCCTGCAACACTATGCTGAGGGTCATTTAAACAGCGAGATCAGCAAGAAAATGCACAAAAATGTGAAAAACATGTCATGAAATAGATTGACCACTTGTTTACATTAAATAGAATGGGTCACTTGTTTACCATGTAAGAGCTAAAATAAGAAGGCAGAGTGTTACCTTGTTTGACCTCAGCTGGAATGTGTACTTCGCATGACTCAAATTTTTCATTGCTCTGAACATGTCCATGAATGACCAAGAAAGTACCATGGGTATGAATTCCAAGGTTACAAATAAATTCCAACAAGTAGGTAAATCCTCAAATATGTAATCTCTGAATGATGAGGATGGGCTGTGTATGGAGAATTGATAACTCTTCTTGGCAGTAGAATTCTAATTAATAGACGTGAATAGAATGAAGGATGTAGAAAATGGCCACTAGGCAGCCATCCCAGTGATCACTGTTACAGATGGACCCACCAGTAGATGCTAGAACAGTGGGCAAAGATTTGAGGGACAAGGGAAATTGTATAGTCTCGAAGTGTCTCCTCCAAAACGTTTGTTGACTACAGGGGGAAATACAGCAAATTTATACTTAAAGTTAATATTGCACCATTTCTGTATGTTTCTAATATTTATGTATCATTAGCAGATGTTGACTACCAATACATATAAATAGGTGGTATATACTCAGATTCTTGATGATAAGGGGGTCTCTAAATTTTTTATTGTATTTTGATACCTGGATAATTAGCTAGTGTTCACTCTATACCACTGATTTATATATAACTGGGAAAAGTCAAAGAAACTGCCACTTCGAGGTTATACTTGGGATGCTTACTGGTCACTGTGTAAAATCATTTCAGGTAGAGGTAAGTACTAGCTCTTCAGTGTTCCCACTATGCCCTATTTGAACAGATTACAAATATCTACTTCATGCTCTAGAATTGATTGTGGATGCATACGTCTCCTGAGCAAGATAGTGCCTGCATTCAGTGGCTCTCTCCTTCATCTTTGTATCTCCAGTGACTCACACGTAGTAGATGCTCAATAAACATTAATTGGAAATGGGATGGCATGGGGTGGGACAGGGTAGGATCCAAGATAAATACCCATGCCTGCTGGGCAACCACTGTTTTGTTCTGTTTTGTTTTCCAGACAAGTTTATTTTATCACAAGTGAGTTTTTGTTCTTGCCATATTTCCGGATGCTAATGTTCATCTCCAGTTCATGGTGAAAACAACTATACTCTTTGTTTGTAAAATCTCAAGTTACATGGAAATGAATGCCTTTTAAAGCTCATTTGGCTCAAGGGAATTTTCTTATTCCACATGTTCTGGTTCAGATGTGACCTGCAGAGTTTTATTCACATATCTACCTTTAACCTAATAATGGTGATAGTGTGTGTCTCAGAGGCAAAACAGACTAATGCCAAGTATTAGGGATTTTGTGAAGCAGCTTATCAGAAAAAAATTCCAGTGTCCTGGTGGGTTCTGAGCACTTGGATGGTTTCACATTAAACCAAATGTATTAGTCAGAGTAGCTAACTGACATAACAAACAACTCCCCAGTTCCAGAGGCCTAACAGAATACATTTTTTTCTTGCTCATGAACAACCCAGTGCAGTGTTCCTGGCTGGGCAGTTTCCCTCAGGGAGTGTTTCAAGGACTCAGTCTTCTTCCATCTGGTGGCTCCATGTCCTTAGAATCCACTCCCGTAAATGGTGGGTTTTATGAGCCAGGTGTAGAACTGGTTTCATACCTTCTACCTACATTCCAATTATGAAATCAATCATAAATCCACCCCTAAGTGCAAGGCACACTGGGAAATGTCTTACTTTGTGTGCCCAGGATTAAAAATGAGAATTGTTTGGGGAACAACTAGTCAGTCTGGCTCATTGGCTCAGCCTGGCATCTCTTCTTCAAATTCTCATGTCATTTGTTTTCCTTATTTGTTTCCATTACTTAACACTTTCTTCATTGTATTCATTTATCAGTTATTAAACCCATTAATACCATAATGGGCTCCTACAGCAAGCACACCAGGTGATGGAAGGTTGTAAAGAAAAATCAGGTTCAGGGCTCACCCTGGAATTCAATCTAGTTTACCCTTATTTAGCTGTCCAATTATTTGGAAGTCATGCAATACTCATTTAAATCTCTCATCCAAACATGAAATAATATGATGGTTGACTGCCTATCTCACAAAATATCTAAGTACTTTATGTCACTCAGGCATCCAAATTTTGTCCCAAATATTTATTTCCTGCTCATTCATTTGTTCTTGTTTTATGTTTTTGTAGTCTTATTGGAAACAAGAAGAGGCAGATGTCCAAGACTTAAGGAATGTGTAAAGGCAAAAAAACTTTAAATACTCTCTTTAAATTTAATAAGCCTGGAAAATCTAGAAAGGGTTATTATCCTGTCTTATTAGAGAACTAGAGTTTTGAGAACCACTGGTCTAGTCCCTAGTTGTCTGTGAACTTGGTATTCCTCTTTTGTTAGTAAGTGAGCAAGTTGAATTCAGGGACCTCCTGTAACAGAAACTCTTTTCTATCCACTAAGTTCTATCTTTATTCACCTAACGATGAAATCATCTTCGTAAGAAAAATCATTACTTGTGTAATTTTTAAATGTATTTATCATAGGAAAGGTTGAAAATATAGGTACACAGAAAAACAAAAATTAGAAATGTTCATTATCTTATTTCCCCTAATTAAATCCTGTTAAGGTGAATGTGCCTTTCCAGTCTTTTTCTGAGTGTGTGTGTGTGTGTGCCTACAGTACACATAACCTTTTACTAATGGGAACATACTAAGCCTAAGTTATAACTTTTAAAAATTCATTTGTTAACATATCCATCTTTATATTGGGCAGTTTTTTTACTAGAATTTCATTCTGAGCACAGTAAGTGTAAGTGAATCAATAGATTAAAAAGCAACACATACAAGAAACTGGCATTCATATGTGAAATGGGGTAACAGCAGAGGTAATACAGAATTGAGAGGAATAGCCGAGGGCATGGTGGTTCTGAAATGGACAGCATGTGTGGTTGTTACTGCTCAGACCTGGGTTTAAATTGAGTCCAGCATAGTGATCATGATGTACATTATTTTATATGGACTAAATAGCTGTATTTGACTCAATAGTTAAATACTCCTTTGTGATACAAATGCGACACTAGCATCTATATACCCTAGCTTTATAGTTTACTAACTATAATCCTGCTGGCTAGGTTTCCTTATTTGTCAAATGGCAGGATGCTATTCAAGAGGGTCCCTGGATGATTAAATGAGTCAATACATAGAAAGTGCTCGGCATATGGTAAATGCTCAATGATTGTTAGCTGTTGTGATACTATATGTGCATTTTAAAGTAGTAGATGATAGTCTCTTTATAAGTAGGCTTTAAATCAGTGATTCCCAGTCAAGACTTACATCCCCTTCCCTATTCCCCAGGGGACATTGCACAACATCTGGGGACATTTTTGGTTGTCCCAAATGGTGGAGGTGGTGGTGGAGGGAGTGCTACTGTGTATTGGGTGGAGGCCTGAGATGCTGCTCAGTGTCCCACAGGGCCCGGGACGCCCCCTGCCCTCCCCTCCAGCCAAGACTGATCCTGTCAGTAACCCTGAGGTTGAGAAATCCTGCTTTAACGGAATGTATATGCTGTGTGGTCATAGATGGATGGGAAATTTGCTATCAAAGTCACACAATTAAAAAGTAATCCCTGGTCATCAATTAAGTCTGGAAAACAGGTTAATAAATATTACCCAATCCACCTGATTTTTGTGGAGATCAAATGAAAGACTGTATTTAACTCTTTCGTAAACCAAGGTACTATGCAAGTATAAGTTAGTTCTAAATTATTTTCCTCAACTTAAAATTTTTCTTATTTACCCACATAGGTTCCTTTTCAGACATCTTTTTCCTAATTACTTCCTCCCATGGTGAAATTTTAATACTACGAGTAATCGGTACATCCAGGCAGTTGGATAGGGTTGAGGTTTTGAGGGCCACAAACCACTGCGAAGCGATGATGTTTTGCCTCACAGAAATCAATGTTCACTCCCTTAGGGCAAAATATCACTGTTGAGAAGGCATATTCTAAAAAAGAGGAATGAATTTTGAGAGTATAAAGTGAGTTTTATTTATGTATTTTCATGATGTTCTGACGACTTAAATGAAAAGGACCTTAGTATCTCCTGTCCTGCATTTGGGATCCTATAGAGACAGCAACAGAAACTCAACAGTAATGCTACTGACTTAAAATGCCTAGGGCCCCACATTGGGCTGAAGTGCCTGTAGGATTTTAAGTGGACAGCACTGCTCACACACAAATAGAGATTTAGTGAATCTGAAAATGCAAAAATAAAATCTGATAGAGGACAAACATATGAGAAATTGAAGAGGAGATGAGAGCTTCCTAGAGAGGCAGCACATCTGAATTTAAGCTTATCATGGAAAGGACATCTAAAAGAGGTTTGCAAGGCAATAGGATGGAAGCAAAATTGTGCTGGATAAGGAAGTTGAAAAATATTTTCTGTTTGTAGGTGGAAGTTACTACAATAACTAGGTAGCTTTTCTTTACTTTGTTTGAAAAGGAAAGATTAGGTACAACTAAATCTGCAAAGTGAGAGGCACGTCACACAGTACGGGAATGGGAACTGATGGCCTATGTTAGCTACCCTGCAGTCAAGCCATAGGTCCGGTGGAACCTTCATGCTCTCGGACCTGTTTTCATCTATTCCCTTTGCTCCTCACTGCCCTGCCTCCCATTTATAAATCCTCAGCAGAAAACTCTTGTCCAAATTTTCAGGCTTACCTCCTACCACACATGTACGCAGACCCCCTCCTTATGCCTGCTCTGGCCCCCGACCTTCTGATAGTTCTTGTGGGTTCCGCAGCCTCACTTCTGCTTCTCACCAGTCCTTCTGTTAGGACAGCCTTCTCAGGGCTGCCTTTCTCCCTTCATACTTTTGTACTTGCCCTTTTAATTCCTGCTTTCCCACTCTAACCTTGGGAGGCAGGTATGAGCCTCCGTACATGTATCTCAGTACACTGTGTGAGGCCACACAGTGTGATTAGATCGCATGTCCTCTGACTCCACATCTGATGTTCTGCCTACTCTTATGATGCAGGCCTGTCTAGCAACTTGACTGGCATGTTGTGCATCTTCAATGAACATTTAAGTTGTCTGCATCAGAAATTCTGTATTTCCTGCTCCTTTGTTAGCACCTGTCAGCAACTGGGAGACTGAATCTTTGCCTTTCTGTCTGAAGGTGCTTTGTTATTGCCCAAGATGAAGGCTGAATGTTGACCCCGTAGCATATAAACATCATATATGTTGGTTCTGTAGCGTGCCCCGTGAGTGTTTAGGTACTGCTGTAGGTAAGTGGCCACATGGAAGGAGGGGCCAAGGTATTCACAGGCAGTGCTGGGTGTCATGCTCCTTGAAGGTAGAATTTGCTGCCCTTAGTTTGTATATCCACAGGCTTCCCCTGGCCCTGGAACATTGGTTGGTACTTAACTCGTGTTTATTGAAGCAAAGAAGCTATTGTTTCTCTCCTTTTCCATATGGGGTGTCTGCCAAGTCTAGAACAATTCTCCCTTCTGTAGGAACTCAGAATTGGCGTTAGCTATTTCTTCCTTGAACTCCCACCCCCATCCACCTCCAGCCCCAGTTAATTGGCCAGGGTCGAACACCTGACTGTAACTGGCTAAAATACCATCACTGAGATTTGGGATTGAGACACTGAGAGACAGAGGGTCACTCTGTGTGGCTAAACCCAGAGCATATAATTCAGGAGCTGTTACAGAGCTGTCTTGTGGATTGAAGATTGGAGAAAGATAGACTTCCAAGGTAAAAGGCTGAAGCCACCATTTAGAGAAGACAAAATATGGATAGATATCCCTGAGGAATTCCAGTTCATTCCTAAGTCTTGGTTGCATTTCTGCATTTGATTCTTTGAGGCAGCCTCGTGTTCTTAATAATAAATTCATTTTTGTGTTAGTTGGTTCAAGTTGGTTTCAGTTATTTGTAACAAAATCTGCTACCACTGTATCAACATTTCAGATTTCTCATTTCAATGAAAGAAATTATACTAAGCAGAAAAAAATAATAAGCAGGAGAAACCAAACTTAGTTTAAAAACTACGAAGAGAAATAATTTGGGTATTTTACATGTTAAAAATAGATTTGAGGGGATTGGTGGAATAATGCTGAGGGTCTCCATCTATTGTTTTTTGAAGTAATAGGGAATTTTTCTTTCTAGGTGAAGTAGGAGCATGCAGAGACAGAAATAATAATTGCCTAAAAAACATAGACAATAGTCAATGATAAAGCAAAGGACCAAAGAATTAAACTAGGGCACGTAAGAAACCTGAAAGTCATTCCTCCGTGCTTCCTGAACTTCAGCCCTCATATTCACTTCATTGCTAAATCCTATTTCCCAACTAATGGTCTCCTGAGTCTGTCTCAGTCCATGACTGGCCATTATTTCTCATGAGGAGTCCTGCAGTGGCCTTTTGGAAGTGGATTTCTGGCGGCCCCCTGTGCCCCCAGGGTTTCTCCGCACTGGGGCCAGAGCGGTCTTATAAAAATGTCCACTTGATCCTGTTACTCCTTGCCGGTGAAACCCATGCAGCCTTCTTTTTGTTCTTCCCTGTTAAGCACTGTAAGATACAGCTGCTGCCCGCCTGTCCAGCCTCGTCTGAGCCCCTTTCCCCTCCATGTCTGTGCTCCTGCTCTGCACTTCCTTTCAGTTCCTTGCCTGGCTCCCTGCACCATGGGACTTTTGCACACAGTATTCCTTCTTCTGGAATGTTCTTTTCTGCTTACTAGCCTTCGTGGCTTCCCTGAGTAGACTGATGATTCCTAGGGGAGTACTGTGCGCCTATTCCTTTCTACCATTTCTCACCATGGTGGTTTTCCTCTTTCCATTATTTGGTTGTCTGTCTCTTCTACTAGACTGTAACACCACCACGGAAGAATGCATCTGCTTTAGATTATTGTTTTAGTCCAAGCCCCCAACAGAATGATCAAATATTTATTGAATAAATAAATATGTGGAAAGGTAAAAAATGAGAAGCAAGCAGTCAAACCATAAAAAGCACCCTCTCGCTTTTGATACTCTTTCCAAAGATTGGTTTATAATCCTGTTGTTTGTAACTCCCAGTTTCTCTTAGATACTAGGCTAGTCATGAACGATATTATTAATAATGCTAAAATCCCTTTAACAAGTAGGGATAAATGGTTATCAGTAGATTACATTAATTAGTGTTAGTAGGGCTTCTTGGCCAGCCCACAAAGGCCTGGGTAACCCACAGTGTCTCTGAAATAGTAGTATTCCATCCTGAAATCTACTAAGCCCTGGTGCATATGGAGGGAAAGAGGACTCCGATTTCTAGCAGAGGAAAGATGCTCTGAGAGGCATGTTCTGAGGTCGGCCCTTCTGGTGGAGAGCACAGGGCTGGGCAGATGGGAAAGGAAAGGTGCTTCAGGACCACTGGAGAAAACAAGCTGCTCATGAGCCAGTGGATGTGGCTGCCTAGGAAAGGTCCCTCTTCCTTTCCCTCTGCACATGTCCCTTTTGAAAGTGTGTGCACTTCAGCAGAAGACACATTTTACCCAGCTGAAGGAAGACCTTTCATCCAGACTGTAGAGCTAGCTGTACTTTGGGCTAGAATTCCTACATAAACATTCCATCCCAAGAAGAAGTAAAGGAAGGGAGTTTCTGAAGTAGAGGATTGGTAGAGAAGCCCTCTGAGAGCAGGAGAATGACCTCAGTGCAGTGTGCGGAGGAGACGATCGCCTTAGTTGCTGGAGAGAAGGATGGATGGCGCTCAGGGAATGAGAAGGCAGCAAAGGAGAAAAGAGCTTCTACAGGCTACTTGCCTGAGAGTGAGGTCAGGCCTGCTAGTTCAATGACTGGATTTTCTGACAAATATTCCCAGAGCCCATAGCTCAGGAGAAGGGCCAGTTACTTCAGCTAAACTTTTCTAGAGAATATTAGTTTTATTTTAGAACTATCTGGCTGCAAAGTTAAGAAAAATCTAAAATCCAAGAAATAATCAAATTACATAAACAATTACATTGCAGTGAGTTGTTTTAATGAAATGGGACAGCACAGAGTGCTCTGCAAAAGCTTTTTTGTTGAAATTCCAACAAAGGGGGTTGCTGGAAATTATGGCCACTGTTCTTTCCAAGAGTTTTGCAAATACCATCCATGAAGTAAGATGCATAGGAATTCTGATAACAGAGTTTTCTTGTATTCACCATCCCATTCCCTTCACTCAGGAGGTGGTCTCTTAGTCATGGCCGTTGGATGTAACCAGTGAACCAAATACTTGAAACCAATTTGCTGGTTTGAGAAGAGGTAATGGATTCTTACCGCATGTATACACTTGGAAAATTTCATTGTTTAACTCTGCATTTCGATGATTCTCATCTCACACTCTAATAAGTTAGGCAGACTGGGTGAGGTATATGGATTCTCCTCACTTTATTGAAGAATTCAGAGGCGTTGAAAATGTTTAATGGACTCTCAGTGTTGCCTTGAGTTTAAAATACTGAATGTGCTTCTCAGAAAATGTCTGGTTAGGTGAGGCATGTTTTTTTTGGAACCATGTGCTTAATTTTGGGAGAGGATGTGGGAGAGAAATTTCCTGTATATTTTGCTTGGTACCAAGAAGATAATGGAGGTGACAGTCAACATCAAATTAAATATATTTCTGGATATTATTTAAAATGATCACTACTTGAGCTGCTGTTGACTTACTGTTGTCAGAATTGCAGTGTTCAATCAATGCATTATTCACATATTAGCATTTATTGGTCATAGGACCTAAATTTGTTTTCTTGAAATGAAAAGAAGCTACTGTCACTGATGGAAAGTATTGTGTCAGGCAGGCACTCACATACTCCCTGAATGACCTTGTGCATTTGTATTTTCACCAAATAATAAAAATTCAATTGAATACTTAATGTTCAACTCTTTGGGTGGGTGAAAATAAACAAAAATTCAGCCCATTTGTGGTCCATATCTCTTCAGCGTATTGTCTGAATATATATAAGGTAGTGAAACCAAATGCTGCTGAGCGCATCCCTTCAGATCCTGGAGATGTGGGGCCCGCACCACCGTAAACCCTCCCCCTCCACTTATTCCCTAGAGATATTATTTTGGCCCAGGGAAGTTTCATTTTAGCAGGAAGACTGCCATTTTTGAACCAACCTGAGCAGGCTTTGTGGCAGGAAACATTTTTTGTTCCCAGTCATCATTCATGAGATGACTGTTATGAACAAGTTTGCTGATAAATCCATAGCTGCAGGGGAGGAAATGAGTTTGTGACAAGGAGAGTTTCTTTCCTCTTAATGGGGAGAGACCTCTTTAAACCTTACCTGTATGGGTTTATTGTGGAGTAGGCCCTATGGTTATTTATGAACTTGAACCAAGGGGTCTTCCTAATAAATAGTTGCATTTTAGAAATAAAATTCCCTTGGGCCTCATTTGGAGCAGTCAGTTGGTGAGGACAGTAATCAAGTTACTATTTTTCTCAAATTCTACAGTTTTGGCTTTGATATATTTTTTTAAACTGACAAGTTATTTTTCTTTTAGTCCATCAGGGTGATGCAGAAGACTGTCCTATGAACCAGGCAGAGCAACGGAAGCCAAAGAGAGGGCTCCGGTGTCTAGCCACAGGCACGCCACAAGGGACGAGAAGGAGCAGCAGTTTCAGCGAACAGGGAAAGAGAAGCTGTGTGTGGACAGGTAGCAGGAAGGGAAGCATTTAATTCCCTGTGGTTATTACTGGCTCATGAGGCTCATGAAATACATAGCCCCGACTTAAGGATCTTGTGGTAGAATGTTTCAAGGACTGTGCAGCAGCCATGCCAGCCACACAGAATTGTTCTATTTCTAAACAATCGCATGCTTTGCTGATTAGCAGTTTTTCTTTCCGCTGCATCTTTTGAGAAAATATCCGGAGAGTCAGCAGTAACTCTCAGACAGAGGCAGCTCTCAAGTTGTGAGACCCATCATTTTAGGAATCAGGGTGACCTCAGGATGCAGTTTCTAGTCCAGAGCAGTCACCTGTGACTGAAATTCACCTGAGACACAGAACAGAAGGACTTATTACTATGAAGGAAGATGCAGAGTAAACCTTTTCCTCTTTGCTCAACGAATGAACCACATTTAAAGGGGGTGGTAAGAACACTGGCAGAATGATGTTCTTACTGTATTAACTGACTTCCCCCTCTGGCAGCTCCTTTTGTCTCTGTGTCTGTCCCCCACCCCCAGCCCCATTCAGGCATCACTTATTGTATAAGGGGAAAGAGGAGTCTTATCAAAGAATGTGGGGGGGGAGAGCTTTTGATTTTCAGAAGTCAAGACCCTAAAGGTGCTTGGCATGGAAGCTATGAGTTGGAGAAGGCTTCTAGCCTCAGGAAGAGCAGGACATTTTCCAGGTGTGCAGTGGGGAGCTGAGGAGGAGGAAGGGGAAGAGGGAGGGGAAGGAGGGAGAGGTCTGAGAAACCGGTGGCCCTTCTCTCCTCCGTGCCCTGCTCCCTGGAGGGGAAGGGGCGGGTGCATCAGCCCCAGATGGCTTTGGTTGCCATCACTCTGCAGTAAAGCTCAAGGAGCAAAACCCCAGAACAGACATAGTTGAGGGCTGTCTAAGGAACAGATAGTCTGAACCAGCCTTGGAGAGTTGAGCATACCCAGCACAGCGTGCCTTTCAGACACAACCAATGTTTGAGAGACCTTCAACTTTGGAATCAGATCTGGAGTTAATTCCTCGATTGAGCCCTTACTTAGTATGTGACATTGGATGTTGCTTAACCTGAGTGTGTTTCTGCCACTGGGATGGACAGTGAAGCCTACATCATAGGTTGTGGTGAGGATTAAATGAGATAACATAGTACAGCCTAGGGAATATAGCCAATCTTGCTGTCATATCTTTATATGGTGACAGATGGTGACTACACTTACTGTGGTAAGTGTTTGGTAATGTGTATAATTGTCAGATCATTATATTGTACATCAAAAACCAATATAATATTGTATATCAACTACAGTTCAATTTAAAACATTTTTATAAAGGTAGTTTAGGTAAAGGACCTGGCACATGGCATGGGTTCAGTACATAGTAGCAAGAGAAAAAGTACAGCATGACTATTTTAGTCATCAGCACTGATTTGTGCTTCCTGTGTTCTTGCTTCCAGCCTCTGCTTTAAGTCCAGCATTAAAGGAATTCACAATGACTCTCAGGCTCTTCCATGGTGATGAGCAAGAGGTCCCTGGAGCTAAGAGGTGAGTAAGAGGTGATCTAGGTTTTAGTGTGGAAACTGCATTGTAAATTCCCCAGCACAATTAAAAGGCCATAGAACTAACAGTAGAATCACCATTATCTACTTGCACCTAGACAAGATAGGAGATGTCAATGCTTATCTAAAATTCAGAAGAACCTTTGCTAAAAATGGAGGTGATTAGGAGAGGAGGTGCAGGCCCTCCCGCAGCCATAAACACCACGTCCTGAGCCCTTTGGTGTGGAGTTGCATGATATTTGAGTGCAGGTCCTCATTAGCACAACCTTCCACTCTAAGGCTGTAGAAACTTATTGTTCCTGAAATGGGCCTGGAAAGCTGTGGCTTGAGAATGGAGGACAAGATCACCTTCTCCATGACCTCAAACCAGGCAGCATGTGGGGTTGCTGGCAGGTTGGAGAAAGAAAATCTCATCCTCTGTTTCCTACCATGCCCGTCCTGTGTCAGATCTTTACAATATCCTTCAAACTCCTAGTTTAATCATATTGAGTACTGGATGAAGTGAGTGTTACGGTTTGGATGAATAAAATTGTGGTCCATTGCTAGGAATGGTTTGTTGCTGCACACTTAGAGTTGGGGCCTCTTGATTGCAAATTTGTGTCAGTGTTTACCACTAGAGTTGTCCTGCCTGAACGGGAAAGTGCCTAATGTCCTTCTTCCCATCATGGTTTACAACCTGGATGATGTATCACTTTAATCTGTGTCAATCTTATAAAAATACATATGCCTGCTTTCCCCCTATTACATCTCCAATCCTGAGAGTCTGAGTCAGTGAATCTTGGGATAGCCCACTGGAATCTACATTTTAAAAATCTCCACAAATTATTTGACTTCACAGCCAGAGTTGAGAACTACTTCTGTGCTTCAAAGCTGCATAGCTCTTCTTAATAAAAACAATGAGAGATGAAGCATCTCTTCTTTTGAGATGCAAAATCTTGGCTGATCTTTTCATTTTTGCTTGGTGGCTATCAAGTGGAAAACTAGCTGACATGAAAAGATTAGAACTACTTCCAAAGTAGAGAAGGTTGGAATAGGGTAGGAATAAGGACCACCCAGGGGAGCTCTTGAGAAGACTCTAGGCTAAGTAAAGAAGAGCTAATACCAGCTATGACAGCCAGCTGAGAAGCTGTGCTGGGGCTTTTCAGGTTAAGGATATAACATAGGACTGAAGGCAGACAGGCAGACTGAGTTACTGTAGTTTACCAATCCTGGGACATCAATGCTCACATTTTCATCCCAGGCATCTGTCGGCTGGGTGCCACTGAGGTGCCATTTGTCATTGTGCAGAAAAAATTTTGCTGTAATTCATGGTGGCATAACAGATCCCTCAAAGTTTCAGTCAGCAAACAATTTAGGACTATTTGAAGAAAGAATAAAGTCTTGGTTCTTGTCCGAAAATCTACTGTTGTCATTTGCTAGTTAGTTTTTTTTTTTAGTAACAATATCAAAACCTTCAGGTCAAATATTACTTGCTTGGCAGAAAATTCTGTAGGTAGTAGTGGAATACTTTTAAAAGATACACAGCATTCTCAATGCTATTATAAATTTTAATTTTTTTATTAAAGTATACTTGACACACGATGTCCTATTAGTTTCAGGTGTACATCATGGTGACTTAACATTTTTATACATTTACAAAATACTCTCCTGATGAGTCCAGTTACCATCCATCACCATGCAAGGTAGTGCAGCATTATTGACTATGTTGCCCCTGCTTTGCTCTTGATGACACAGATGCTGATACCATGTGAAAAGTGGGAACATACCAATCCAGAGTTGAAAAGCAATCCAGGAGAGTTAATGTGAAGAAGTATGGGATATAGTTTAACTGCTGCATTTTTTCTCTTAATGGTAGGTAATCATGATGCATCTTACAGCTGATGGTATCTTAGATTCAGTGTAATACGGTATTTGTGTTAGACTTTACAAAGGAGAATACTGAATAAAATTCTCTTCTAAACAGTCCCCTGGAGGAAGCATATATAAAACTCAAGAGAGAGCCCAGGGAATCATAGACTGTGTGTGTTTAACTTCCATAAAGAACATTCTTTCTGAAAAAAGAATTACCACCATGTATTTAAACAGTAATAATGTTCTTAAAGAAAAGCACCTGTGTTTCATTAAGAAGAGGTTATTGCTATTTTATTGGAATATTCTGAAGAGTCAAGTAGGCATGTGAACAGGAACAGACAGATGGACCCACGTGGACTCTCACAGAGTCTTTCACATTTGGAGGTCAGTTGTTCCTTCCTGCCCTCATGGACTGGGGTTCCTAAGAAGCATCATAGTCTCTCATTGAACACCTCATAGTAGAATCCCTCAAGACCCATAATCTGCAAGTCCCATCCATTTTTCACATGTACCCTTTGCATTTTTCGAAATAGCTTTCATATCAACCTAACACTGTTCTTTCATAGACTAAACATCTCTTTCATCAAAGATTTATCATAATCCATTTTTGTGAGGCCTTCCTATCCTCAAATCTCTCCTCTGAATACCTCCGATTTGTCTATATAACCCTTATGACTAGGTAACATAAATCCAATTCATCCAGGAGTCTTAGTTTATGCCTATTTTCCAGACTTAAGTGTCACCTACAAACCCTTTCATTCTAAAAAGAGTCCCAATTAGTACAATATCATATATGGTAACTTACTTGCAGCAGAACTGAATGCAATATCTAAGGCTGATCTGACTAGTAAAAATTAGCACGAGACTCTCACCATTAAGCCTAGACACCTTACAAATGCAGTCAAAAAGATGCCTCGTGATTGGGGCCTTATCATCCACTGTCTCATGTTAGGCTTGTGGCTGATGGCAGTCCTCTGGGCTTTCCATAAAGCCATGTCTTCTCTGTGTAGTACTGGTGCTGGTGGTTCTATGGCATTTGTTCCTATGAAATTTCATGATGTTAAATAAAATTCAACCCATTGTTCAGTCTGTCAAGAAGTTTGTTGCTCAAAATGCTACCTTATCCCTTCCAACTTCTGCTGTCACAACATACAATCTTGCTTTTCTGTATCGTTATCTGAGTTCTTGATTAAAAATATTGCTTAGGATAGTCTGGTGGCACATTACCTTTTTTTAGTTGATCTTGATTCACATCCCAGGAGTCATTTAACATTACAAACTCACTTAATTGTAGTATCATCCAGGCTATATTTCTCCCCCTTACATAATAATATCTTGGGAGACTTTAGAAAATGCCTGTTGAAACTTCAGATGAATGTCTTTCCCTAATGTATTCATCTAGATCGTGGAACAAAAAAGAAAGGAAAGAAAACAGAGTTTAGTCTAATGTGACTTAGTGAGAGCACTTCTTTTTAGCCCGTGTGAGGTCTTGGAAATGTAATGACTGACACATAGAATAGGTGAGTGGCCAATGAATACTTGTTGGCCCAAGCCTGATTTTTCATTGAAAAGCAAGCAGAAGATCTTGCTCGTGGCTCTGGCTGTGAGAAAAAGCCTATTTCTTTACACCTGTCAAGGACATCTGCTTTGGGAAGTCCCACACACAGCTTAGGTCCACACCAGAGTATGAATTGACTATTTGCTAATCATGTAAATATTATTGCTGAAATGAAAACATGATTGAGGCTGGAAGTGTGATCCGAATGCAGAAAGTGCCAGCTCTTTAATGTAAGTAATTAATTAGGCATCATCTTTACATCTGGTGATAGGTCCCAGGGTGTTAATCAAATCAAATACCACCAGCTGCTGAGAGAACAGGCTCTTTCAGGAAGGGAAATGGATTGAAATGGATTTCCTGAGGCTCCATAGCTAGGGACGCCTATAGAGAAATTGCAGATATACTTGTAACAGATCAAACACACACTGTCTTGAGTCAACGGAAGTGGTGGAAAGAGCCCTGATTTGGGAACCACACAGAGCTGGGTTCAACTCCTCATTCTGTTTCTTTCTAGCCTTGGAAAATCATGTGAACTGAGCCTGTAGTTACTTTGGCCTTAAGGTGGAGGTGACATCGGGGACCTTTTGTGAGGGTAAGAGACTGTGCAGATGGCACCCTGGGGTTCCCCATGGCAGTTGGGGTGGTAGTGATGGTGGCTGTTAACAGTTGAATGGGTTCTGGTCCTCACTCTGCTGCTTATGGTCCTCTTTGGCCTTGGACATGCCCTTAACTTTCAGAGCTTGCTCTTCCCATTGCCAAAAAGACAGGAGTGGACTAGATGGTGTTCCAGGGTTAAATGCCCATCATTCTGTGATAGGGAAAAGAATGAGGGCAATTTGGCAATAAATGGACATGGGGAAAATCCACTCATCTGTAAGAGGGTGGTCCAGACACCAGTAAGAAGATGTCCTACAGAGAGTTTATTTTCCCCATTCCAGCCTCCTCCCCACCGAGCAGGCTGGGGCCCGTTGACATGAGCCATCATTGCCAGTTCTCACCACCACACCTACCTGGTCATCCCAGGTGGGGGTTCATAGTGGAGCTTGTCTGTGCAGGGAGACACACAGACTGTGACAAGGACATCTTGAAGGAAAATGCAAATTTTGGAATGTGGGGAGGGTCTGTCTTGAGCTATTGAGATATTTAAAATAACTTTTCTTTTTCTTTTCTTTTTTCCTATTGCAAATTAATTCATGGTCAATGCAGAGAGCTATGAATACACACGCAGAGAGCTACCACCATTAATATTCTATGTATGTCCTTCTAATCATTTCAATATAAAACAAAATGATCTCACATTACCACCATATCTTATAGTCTACTTTTTGGGGTATACCCACCCATCCTCATCATTGCTGTTTTAAGTTCTGCTGATTTATGTTCCCAGTAATGCCTTGGTTGTTCAGCAGAATTATCCAAAATAGTATGCTTGCCCTTAGGGCTTATGCAAAACAATCTATCAGGAGAAGGAAGGAAATTTTAGAATTTCTGTTTATAATATTTTTACCTCTTCTTTTCAAAATTGTGTGTATGCTTATTTTATAACATATACAAATATCTTGAGGTAGTCAGTCCAGGGCTGGGATTGTTTTTCAAGGATACCCTCAGGTATGGGAGCTCCTTTTAACTTTGTGCCCTTTCACCTAATGTGCAGGCCTTCATCCTCAGACTTGCAGCCTTATGTTTGCAAGACGGCTGCTGTACCTCTATGCTATACAGCTACATCCCAGGCAAGAATGATGGAAAAGAATGAAGGGCAAAGGGTTTTCTCCTGGTTAGGCTCTGTTTTTTATTCAAGAAAGGATTTTTTTTCCCTCACTGGTCAAATAAAGGAAGTTGGGAATTTGGAAATTTTAGCTTTTCAGCCTCTCTAGCAAAGGAAGTCAGAGGCCTAGGGAATTAGGGATCATTTGAGGGTAGATGGTCCCTAGGATCTGCCACAGTTCTTGCCCCAGAAAAATGCACATGTGTGTGCAGGTGTGCATGTACACACTCAACTTACCAGGTGATTTCAGGGGGTTTCTCTCCCTGAAACCTAAGTGGCGGTGGAAGGAGAGCATCTCTGTAAGGCCAGAACGAGAATGGATGGATGCTCAGTTCAGCCCAAAGCCAGGGTGCATGAGAAAAGCAGTAGGGGATGGTGATCAAAGAGAAAATAAAAAGTAAGAATATATGAATGAAAGGGGCAGATAGAGAAACAGAGTAGACACAAGGGTTATAAGTAGTAGATAGTGTAATAACAGAAAAAAAAATACAATGACAGAAAGAGAGAAAAACAGGATAAAGAAATATGACAGTAGTCATTGAGATAAACTGAAGTTTGAGGGAGTGTACCCTCCTGTAGGACCAGAGGCCAGCCATCCTCTGAGGGGCGAGAGTGGTGAAGGCAGTGGTGGAGACGGGCACCATATAGTGAAGAGTTAGGCCAAGTCCTATTAGCTTCTATAGGGTCACAGGACATTCATTAGGAACTCGAAGGGGTTCTCTGGAAGGTTGGGTAACTTGGGAGATTGAAGCCTGGCAGAGAGGGATCCCCCAAGGTAAGCTTGGCCCTGCAGAGTGCTGCAGTCTGGTGTTCAGGGAGCTACAGCAAGCAGGTCCTAGTGGGGGTGTATAAAGAGAGGGGAAGAGCTGACTGGCAGCACCCGCGATCTACTGTTTGTGCTACTTGGGAAGATACTGACTGCTAAGACAGGTGACACTGGTGGCTACGATGCAAAAAAAAGATTAGAGATTTGCTGGGGTCTGAGGGCATTACTTAAAATAGGGCTGCTTTTGCTCTTGGCTCAATAAATGATTTTTGAAAAGATAGCAAGTTACACTGACTCATGTATGCTGCAGCTGGGCATCTTTCATTTTATCTTAAGAGAAAGATGCACACAACCGAATGTGAACGTGTTCCCTGGGTGTTGGTTGGTGTAGTAGGCGCCAGGGCTGCTGTGACAATAAACCACAGACTGGGTGGCTAGGGAATAGAAATTATCTCCTCAGGCTCTGCAGGCTAGTTGTCCTGGGTCCTCACACGGCATTTTTTCTGTGTGCACACCTACTTGCTCTGTCTCTCCTTATAAGGAAAGAAGCAGTAGTGGATCAGGATCCCACACTTTTGACCTCATTTAACCTTAATTACCTTAAAGGCCACATCTCCAAATACATTAGGGGCTAGGGCTTCAACATAGGAATTTTGGGGGGACAATTCAGTCCATGACAATTGGTTTGTAACCATTTAATATAGGATCTATAGCATCTTATAACACCAGCATTGTTACTTATACTCATCATTATGTGCCCCTAACTCTGCAAGAAGGGGTAGTCATGCTGGTTATTCGGTTTAGGATGACAAAGCAATGTGCCACACTTTAGAAAAATTTCTTTCTTCTGCAAATCGAAAAGACAGGTACCCCAGTGGAAAATGAGCAAGGACTGAGAGTCAAAATTCACAGAAAGGGAAGATACCGAAGACTAACAAGACTATAAGAAAACATGCTCAAACTCCTCAGTTAATAGAAAAATGTGCCATAAATTAACAAGGAGCCATCTCTTTGCATGTAGTAGACTGGTAAAATTAAGATAATGACACATGGTGGTGGTGATGTGAAATCATGGAACCCTAATACACTAATGATGGGTATGTAAACTGGGGTAGAAAGTCTGCAGAGGACTCTGGTGTTGCATATTAGGTCTGTGTGCTTCCTGACCCAGCAAGTCCACTCCTGGGTACAAATCAAGAAGGAATTCTCGGAGTTCCTAAGGGTCCTTTGTGAATAAGGTGATGAGGCATTTCAGCTGGCCTGGGACAATTATAGTGTACATCTGATTTCCTGGTAGAAATTAATAGAACGTTTTTCATTCCCTTTGCATAAGGATCGTCGTCACAACGTATTTGTGTTGGGGGCCAGAGGGCAGAGGTAGTTGGGGCGGTGGAGGGGCAAAATGCTATATGTTCATGCCATTTAGCAGAGAAAAATGACAGACTAGACACACCCACAGCAAAATATATACATCTTAAGAACAGTGCTGAATAGAAAAATAAACAGATTGAGGTTTATAACAATATTTGCATATTTTTAAGATCCATGCATATAAAACTCTGTGTTTTATAAGAACGCATGCTAACAAAGAGCGTGCATCAAGTACATTGAAATGGTTGCTTTGGGACAAGTGGAATAGCAGTGGGATAAATGGTAAAAAAGAAATAAAATGAGAAGGGTCTTCTCAGACCAAAGATGATGATGAACCACTGAGACTTACGATTAACTCACGCCACAGTATTTGAAATCAGAAGAAGAGTTCCATCAAAATAGATAAAAATAAAGATTATTGTTTTTATACACAGCACTGTTTACTGAGCAGTGACATGTAAACAACAGACATGTAAGCAACCAGCTGGAATACCTCAATGTATTGTACATTTGTGTTCAGTCTGCTAGATGAAATCTGAGCATTACCTTTTCTTCTTGGCAATATCTTTGAGATATAGGAACAGGGAATGATTCAAATGACATGTGACACACATCCGCACAGGACAACAACAGATTACTTGACAGGTGTATCCAATAGAACATTCTGCAGAGATGGAAATAGTATTTGCACTTTTTGATATGGTAGTCACTAGCTGCTTGCAGCTACTGTGCACTTGAAATATGCTAAATGCAAATGAGGAACTGAATTTTTTGTTTTTTTTAATTGAAGTATAGTTAATATACAATTTTATATTGATTTCAAGTATACAACAGTGATCTGACAGTTATCTACATTATTAAATCCTCACCCCAACTAGTGTAGTTACTGTCTGTCAACACAGAAAGATGTTACATATGTTATTGACTTATTCTGTATGTACTTTCATCCACATGATAATTTATGATTGAGATTTTGTACATCTTTATCTGTTCACCTGTTTTACCTACCCCACCCAACCCCTCCTCCATGGTAATGTCCCTTCTCAGTGTTGAGACTATTTCTGTTTTATTCATTTTTATTTTTTTAGATTCTACATATAGTGAAATCATACGGTATTCATCTTTCTCTGCCTGGCTTATATCACTTAGCATAATATCCTCTAGGTCCATCCATGTTATCACAAAGATCAGGATTTCTTTTCTGTGGCTAAATAATATTCCATTGTGTATATGTACCACATCTTCATCCATTATCCACTGATGGACACTGAGGTTGCTTCCATATCTTGGCTATTATAAATAATGTAGCAATAAACATAGAGGTGCATATATCTTTTTGAATAATGAGGAACTGAATTTTTTATTTTAATTTAAGATAACTACATGTGGCTAGGAACTACTATATTGGATAGCACAGCTTTAGACAATCATTAATCATTAATGGGAATCATTAATTCCCATTAGGGAAGTGAAGAATCTTTTTAAAGTATTCAAAAAATATTAAGCTATAGTGTTTTTTTGAGAAATGGCATTTATTTATTTGCTTATTTAGTGTCTAAGGCTGTAAAAGACATTTACGTCTACTTAAATAAGTATCTTAAGTAGAACAAAATAAACATAAAAATAGTTGAATGAGGAAAGCAGAAGAGAGAGTACATAAAACTAGAAAGTATCAATAAGGCAAAGTCAGGTGTGAGGTTAATATCTGAAATTCACACCAGAAGGTATATAGATTGCTTGAGACAGGTCTCAGATTTAGCACTAAGTTGCCCACAGAAGGAAATATCCTCACACACATGATCTACAATATTTACATTAGCAACGACCACAGAAACTACTCCATGTACTAAGAAGCAGCCCAACCATTTTCCATTCTGAGATCAGAGAAAAACTTTCCCTTGGGCTCTCATAAGGAGGGCACTGTGTAATGGAGGAGTGACCTGGAAAACTAGTTCCCACAGAAAGACTCAATCCAAGCCATGTTGATATGTAAATGCTAATTTATTCTAACAGGGTGTGGGATCCTTGAATTTCTGTAAAATAACTCGGGTTCAGTTGCAGAATTGTTAGGGAACTGTTCCTATGTGCACAGTACACCTGTAGCCCACAGATGTTTGGGCACTTCCCCTTGATTACGAACCACAGGGCCAGAGATTCCTGGTCATTTGAGCAACAGCTAATGAAAGGAAAAAGAAAAGGATTCCCCTTCCAGGCTGCAGGACTGCTGTCGCCGTATTCCCTGAGGAGGGAGTGGGAGATGAAGAAAGGATATTTTCCTTTATCTCTTCCAGAAACAACTTCAGCAGCAATGAAATTTTTATTGAAAAAAAACTGAACATAGTAATTATTGTTGAGACTACAGAAACTAAATTTATTATGTGGGAGCAGGTGTTACCATAACAGTGAAACCAGCAAAGAACAATGCATAGTGGGAGGGTTTGGTGGCCGGCATCTGCAGAAGGAATCCACTCGGAGAGAAGTCTCCAGATGGACAGCTGGTGTGTGTGGGACGGGGCAGGAGAGGAAAAGCGACAACCTGGTGTTTTGGTATGTTCTGGGTGTGGAACGAGTACAGTTCATCAAGCTCTTTTGAAGCCTGGTTGAAATAACCCACGAGTGCTGGCCGATTATATTTGGCTTTGTATCTATCAAGTGACCTCTGCTTATTAGCTGTTTCCAAGAGCCTGAGAAAGGGAAGTGTAGAAGATTGATGCTAAAATAGCTGTAATTATTTCCTTTTCTGTATCCTGTGTGTGACTTCGTAATGTGTCCCGTCAGTAGGTGGAGACTGTTTCTCAACCCCTTGAATCTGGGCTTGGTGATACTTTGTGGCCAGTAGAATGCGGTGGAAAGGATGGTGAGCCAATACTGAGCCTGGGTCTGGGAAGTCGTGAACACTCTCTCTCTCAACCTTGCGCAGCCACCCCGAGAACACACTCAGGCCGACTTACTCAGTGATGAAGAACAAAGCCCATTTCCTCATATTGCCTGAGGTTGTCTTAGATCAGCCCGCCTGTGGCCCAACTCCCAGCTAACCACAAGTGCCCACGAGAGGCCCGAGGAGATCAGCTGAGCTTGGCCCAGGTCGGCAGATGTGTGAGCAAAAACAAATTCTTGTTGGTTTTAAGTCTCTGAGTTTTGGCATGGTTGTTACATAGCAATGGTTAACTGATACGGGAGGGTTCCCTGATATCAGTATTACAACTAATAGGAAATTTTGTGCACTGTTCTAAGTTAAAAAACACAAAAATGCTATAAATGAAAAACAAACAAACCACCCGTTGGCATTCTGGTTTGTGTTTTAGGATCTTATAAGTCAGTGAGCATGTAAGTCTCAGAGAACCTGAGTAGCTCTGAGTAAGTGGACAGAACTGAATTTCTGGACTTGCAAAATGGAAGGTCAGACCCTAAACAAGTGGCTTTCAAAACACCTCACCTGGGATTCCCAGCAGGAGTGTGAGGAGTAGCTGTATGTCTCTCTTATAAATAAAATCTCTAAAATTCAAGTCATCATTTCCCCATCTCATACTTTACATGATAGAGGGTTGTTTTCTCTCAGTACATTTAATTACTCCTAAATTGCCATGCACTCATTACTATAAATTCTGTGACAGATCCTTTCCCAGAGCAGTGTCTTCCACTCTGTTGATTTATGTCTCATCACCCTTCAGGGAAATGAGGGGGGAATGTGCACAAAAATACGTATCACAAGGGAAGCTGGAGAATACCAACTTTTAATTGGGTTCCACAGTGGCTTCCGTCCATGGCTGTGTCTGACCCCCTGACATTTTCCTTCCTATGAATCTTGTCAGTTTTACCGTGAGAAGCTTGGTGGTGCTTAATGTTTGCAGCAAAAGAGAGAAGCACAGCTAGACATGCCCCCCACTCCTCTCCTTGAGTCACCAGCATCTGTTATGCAATGACCGTGTCTCATTATTGCCACTCTGCTGGGCTGGCAGATCTTTTGAAAGCAGGAATGGAGGGCTCCGAATCCACTAATGACTCCTGGGGAGATGCCGGAGAAGGGTTACTGTCTGTGTTTGTCTGTGTCCTGCAAGGAATGAGATTTCTTTCCTTTTCAGAACTGTGAGAGGAGGCAGTACCTGAATTCTTAGGCTATCCATGCAAGAAAACCAGCAGAATTTAGGATTTGGTTGATAAAATATAAAGGCACTTTGGGGCTATATTTGGGGATTTAAAATGTTCCCATGCCCTTTCTCTTTTACAGAAATTATAGTCAGAGCATTAGGGTACACTGCTTTTTGAGATGGGACAGTACTGCTGGGTTTTTGAGGCACACTGGCTTCCTGGCGCTGCCATGTGAACTGTATGCTTTGTGGCCTGTTACTTGAATTTTCTGAGACTTCAGTTCTCATCTATAAAGTGAGAATGGTATTAAATTTGTCACAAGGATTAAGTAATTTAAATGTGTATGGTTCCTAGCATGCCTGGAGCATAAAAACACTTGAAAAATGCAGTTCTTTTGTTTTTCTCTCTTTTCACCTTTTCTAACTTTTATTGTTTTTGCTTGCTTGCTTGTATTTTTTACTCTGTAGAATGAAGGATAGGTTTTTGGAAAACAAGAAGACACTCATACCAAAATCTTTCAACAGCTTGTATAGTTTCCTTAATAATCTCTCTTAGGGAAATGTGGACTGAAGCAATGGTCCAAATTTTAAAAAGGACAAAGCTATAGCTGTAGAAAGATCTGTCACTTCAAAGAAAACATCTGTCCTGGTCATTTCCCTGTTTGCTTTATTTAGAAAAACACAGCACTTTCTTCATGTTTTTTTTTAATCCTTTGTGCTATTTTCTCACTCTCATTATTGTTTCAATATAGTCAGTAAATTCTGAATCCTTCCCCAAATCATTAAAAAATAGACTAATAATAATTCCCCTTGGGCTCAATATGAATCACTTATTTCAAAAAAAAATTGTCAAACTGGCTTATTTCTTTCACCTTAGGCAGCCTAATTCCAAGTAGCAAAACTGGATTATAACCCATTCTACATGTTTGTGCATCTATTGGGAGATACTTCATAATAATAACTGTGCTAGTCCTTTATTATCTTTGTAATGAAGTGATTAAAGATTACACTAAGAAAATGGTTCAGAAAGTATTCAAAGTGGAGAACAGGGAACTCATCTTGACTGGTCAGTTGCTCTGTTCTTCCCTATGCTGGGGTCTTTCAAGGTTTGGAGTCAGTCAGCATTTTAATCTCTCATATCCTAAATAGGAAACTAAAGCCCCAAGATTTCAAATGGCCTGCCTATAGCCCAAGAATTTTGAACAAAGGCTGCTTGACTTTAGAATCCATGTTCTTGCTTCTCATCCCAGCTGCCTCCAAGACTAGGATTCTTATCCTCGGCTACCATTGGAATCGTTTGGGGAGCTTTAAAAATATAGCAAACCCAACACAATACTGAAAAAGAACAAAGTTGTAAAAGTCACACTACCCAATTTGAGGACTTATGGTAAAGCTTTAGTAATCAAAACTGTTCATTGGTGAAAGGCTAGACATATAAATTCATGAAACAGAGTAGAGAGCTCAGAAATAGTACCACACAAAAATAATCAACCAATCTTTGGAAAAGGAGCAAAGACAATGGAGAAAGAATAAGCCTTTCAACAAAAGATGCTGGAAAAATGAGAAGTACATATGTACAAAAAAAAATCAACCTAGACCCAGAACTTACACTTCTACGAAAATTAACTGAAAATGGATCATAGACCTAAATGCAACACACAAAACTAGAAGACTGTTAGAATAAAACATAGGAGAAAAAAGCTATGTGAACTTGGGTTTGTTGATGAGTTTTTGGATATAGAATCCAAAACATTATGTATTAAATTAAAAATTGATAAATTGGAATTTATTAAAAATTAAAAACTGTGAAAGACACTGTTAGAATAAAGGACAAAATATATACACAGAACTCTTAAAACTAACCAATTAGAAAACAATCAAATTTTAAAATGGTCAAAAATCTGAATATACATTTCACTAAAGATATACAGATAGAAAATTAGCATGTGAGGGGATACTCTATATCATTTGCCATTTGGGGATTGCAAATTGCAGATGTAATGAGGTAATGCTACATCACTATTAAAATGGCTAAAATTTCTAAAAACGACATTAATTGCTTATAGGGATTGGGACAACAAGAAAGTCTCTCATTTTTGGTGGGAAAGCAAAATAGTAGACACACTTTGGAATACAGTTTAGCAGTTTCTTAAAAAAGCTAGATAAAGAATTATAATACCTTCCAGTGATCGAATTACAACATATTTACTGATCTGAAAACTTATCACCACACAAAATAAGTGCATGTGAACATTAGAGCAACTTTTTTCATAATTCCCCAAACTGGAAGCAAGCAACCAAGGTGTCCTTCAACAGGTGAATGGATAAATATACTCTGGTACACCTATACAATGGAATATTATTCATCAATAACAGAAATGAGCAATCAAGCCAGAAAAAGACATGAATGAATTTTAAATGCAAGTCGCTAAGTGAAAAGGCCACATGTTATGTGATTCAAGTTATGGGACATTCTAGACAAGGCAAAACTATAGAGATGGTAGATCAGTGGTTTCCAGGGGCTCAGGGAAAAGGGTTGAGTAAGTGAAGCACACAAGAGATTACTTAAGACAGTGAAACTGTTCTGTATGATAACTGTAATGGTAAATTCATGATATGCATTTGTCAAAACCCATAGAACTTTATAGGGCAAAGAGTGAAATTTAATGTATATAAATAAAAAAAATCATTTAATAGGTCAGGAATCCTGGGATGAAATGCAGAATTATACAACTATATTACAAGTGTATTAACCAACCTCACTAAAGAGTGTTAAGGAAAAAAGTTGCTGATCTAAGTAACCTTGGAAATGAGTAGAATCTGTAAAACTAAAGGCAAAAGGGACTGTACATAAGCAGTTGTTTCCTATGGGGTACAGTTAACAATTCTAATACCGCTGTACATGCATAATGGAATTCAACAATTAAGTAAACCCATGGATATTGGTGGGAGCCACATTTCTCTCTGGTGAAGTGGGGGTTACAGATAAACAAGAAGAGGCTGGAATCATTGATGTGGTAATTGGGGTTAGAGTTGTGACTCCTTCATTAGAATCAACACAGACTCATGGTAGTTTAATATAGACACAAATGGCTACATATGGAATTACTTAAAGATGTGTGTATATACCTGGGTTAGTACATACACACATGTATCTCCTTGTTCTGTCAACTGAGAGGGCCTAGAAGCAATGTAATTCCCAAAGCAATGAGCACACCTAAAACCCAGATCTACATTTCTAATATCATTCTCCATCAAAGGTCACCAGAATGTGGATAATGGCTGGTTCTAGAACTAGGGTAGGAAATGTACAAGATGAACATGGAGCCTCTTATAGTACCAAAAGTAAGAAAGTGCTTAAAACACACCACCACCACCATCATGATAAGGGCATGTCAAAGGGACACAAAGCCAACTTAAAGAGCTCCCAATGGCCAAAGCTGGAACGTTTGAGGTACAAAATAAAGTAGTATTGGACTGAAGCCCAAAGTAGAAAATAAATAAATGAGCCCATAGTTACATGAATAAATAAATACATGGAGGAAAATAGGAAAAATTCCTGTACCAAAGAATTCTAAGTATTTTATGTAGATACTATAAAGGAAGTGGAATACAACTGCTCACTCCTTAAGGGTTGAACATACTGACTGTGGATAAAGTGAAGGTTCCTGTGGCCAGGGTTCTCACCTGGCCCTGGTTGGCTAGCTCACTACACGAATGTGGGCAATTCGTTGTTATTGACTCTATATAAAGAGCCCTGCCTAGTGCTCTGGGTGACACGGTGGCATGGCTGGAAGGCTGCAGGAGAGCAGAGCAGAGGCTGGAGTGATGGCAGCGCCAAGGACAGAGGCCTAGAGGACAGCTGTGCGGACAGAGAGGCCCAGAGGCAGAGACCGGCTTGCTGCATGCAGACTCGCTCTGAGTGAACAGGATTCTAGTGACTGTCCTGCCACCTGGAAATAAAGTTGGGTATAACCCTTTCACCCCAGGAACGTTCTACTGTCATTCCTTTGGTCTCACTGAATCCATCGTGAACTTGCCCAGGACTGAAGCCCATTGGCAAGACAGTGACTTCCTTCGAAAGAGTGTTGTGCCCCATTTCCTTGAGTCCCCCGTGTGGAGCCACAGTCACCAGCCTCAGTCATGAAATGTAAGAGCAAAATAGGTCTTTATTGCTAGTTCAAACTAGGGTCCCAGCAGCCCGTCAAAACACAGGACTCGGTCTGAGACCCTGAACAAAGTACCCTTTTTGCTTTTACACTATAGCAAAAAACTGGTAGGGGCTTTCCTAGGGGGGGGGTGCTTTATTGTGACCTTAGCTGATTGGCTGAGGAGGGTTGCTGGGCAAGGTTTCTGTGGGAATGGGCGTGGCTTGAGTGGGGAAACTCAAAATGGGGGACACAAAACAAAATGGAGGGACATAGTTATTCAAAATGGAAGACACACAATGGAGGCAGGAGTTATGTAGGGGACACAGCTAATCAAGATGGCGGACACAAAATGGAGGCAGGGGTCATGCTAGCCTTTCAGGGGTCCCACAAGAGCACAGTTTGAACAGGGAAGAGAGAGTAACTTTATACTGGAAAAACAAAACAGTATCTCAGCGAAATGATTATTGATAAATCATGTTGATACGTGTACCCTTAAATCTGATGTGATGAGAATGTGGTCTTCCCAAGAGCAAATAATCCCAGTCTAATCCTGAGAAAAACATCACACAAATCCCAGTTGAGGGTCATTCTACAAAAACACCTGACCAGTACCCCTCAAAATCATCAAGGTTATCAAAAAGGGAAGTCTGTGAAACGGGTACAATGAAAAAAGAGCCTCAGGATGAGAAGGGGACCATAGGCTTAGAGTAGGGTGAGGGCCTCTGGAAAAAAAAAAAAAAGATAATCCATTAGGAGATTTGCTTTGGCCTGCTGGGGGCCCAGTTTATTTTTCTAACTTTACCCAAGTGCTACTTTTCTTCCTCCAGCCCTAAACAAATGATTTGTTGCAACTTGGGCAATGTAGCAAGCAAGCCCAAAACAACATAGTAAACCACAGGAAGGATTCCATCTTAAAACCCAATTAGTTAAAAAGCAAGTTTCTTAACAGACAGACAATAACTCAGCCCACCTTGGGAGCAAAGCAGGCAGCCTTGCGTGACATGCTCCAGACCAGGAAGCTGCTATCCTGGGAGGAAATCAGAGCAGTAAAATTCTTGTAAATAACCAGGAAGACTAATTAGAAACTTAATGTTTCTTCAAAGGTATTTGGGATCACTTAGCAGGTGTACGACTGCCTATAAAACCCCTAGACAACCACCACCCTGGGGCTCTCTTGTCCCCTCCTGGCCTGAGCCAGGAGCTCTGTCCTCTTGAAGTTCATTCCTTGGCTCCGTGAACAAGAAGCCCGGCATCAAGGAGCTGTGATGACTGAATGTCCTGGGCTATGCTTGGTGGCATCTTGGAATGCTAAAAGGAATTAGGGGAAAACTGAGGAAATATAAAAAAGTGTATGGGCTTTAGTTAATAGTAACATTACCAATATTGTAACAAATGCACCATACTAATAAGAGATGTCAGTAATAGGAGACACTGGGTATGGGGTACATGGGAAATCTTTGTAGTCTCTGCAGTTTTTCCATAAATCTAAAACTGTTCTAAAATTTAAAACATTTATTTAAAAGAATTTACAATGCCTGAGTACTATCTGAGATTCTGATTTAATTTGGTGTGTGGTCTGACCCTGGAGACATTAAAATCTGTCCAGGTGATTCTGTGTGTCTCCAGTCAACTCTCTGTCCCACTAAGGAGAGGGATTGTTTTTACAAACAAGCTGTTCTCTCTACCTTCTTTCTTGCTTAATTATAATAAATGCTTTGACCTTGTCCTTGAGAAAATAGCAGTATGATTTTGGTTGTCTGAATACAGCACTTCTTTAAATGTACAGCCAGTGATAGGAAACTTAGTGCTCTTTCCCATCAAATAAAAAATCTTGTCTAGTAAACTTTAAAAATCATAAACAGTTTAGGTAAATAGATAGTAAAGGGCAGACTGTACTAAATGTATCATCAGCTTAAATCTAAAGGATAACCTTTAATTTCCCTCCGCTATGCTAATGCTGTATGTACATGGAGGTACAATATCCCCTAAGTTTCAGTTGCATACGGTTTGCCTTTAATTAGATAGTTGGCTTATTCTCTGGGGTTTGATCATGACAAATGAGATAAAACATCACACACTGGCAAACACAGCATAAAAGTTCAGGAACTGTGTCATCCATTTTTTCATATAGGGAACCTGGCAGGAGGGGTGCCTGGCGATCCTACCTGGTGCCAGGCATCACTGGCTCCACCAGGCAGCGCAGAGGGGGTCCCACTGACCCCAGCACCCAGGCCAACCATCTCTTGTCAGATGTCAAATTTTGTGAAGGGTTCATGTAATGCATGTTGGTTAATATAACAGATGATAGAAAATGAATTTCCAAAAGGTGTTAACTATGTAAAATTTAAGTAGATAACCCCTAGAAGGCATTTCTGATCTCAGTCAAGTGTGTATTGTTGCATATTAATTCCATTAAGGTGTGTCAGCAGAGAATTAAGATATGTGACCCAAATATGTTTCTTTCTAGTAATTGAGGGTACTGGAGAACTAGTGCTCAGTGGGTCTCAATGGGGGTAAGGTGGAATGGGGGAGGGTCAGAATGACCTAGGGAACCCTTGCAAAGTACATAGGTGGCTACCACTAGGGTGTGTCAGAATGGTGAGGCAGAGGGTGGGCACAGGTCTTGTATGTGTATCTTTGGAATTCCTATGTACCCAATCCAGGTGAGTATTGTTGAGATATAGGAAAAGGGAAATTAGCCTCTTTTCCACTGTAGGATGGGGGCTGGGGAGGTGGCTTTAAGGACCCCTCCAGGCCCCACCTCTAGATAGGATTTTGTACACTTTGGATGGGCCTAGTCTCTCTCTCTCCTTCAAAGGAGCCACTGGTTGTTCCCATCTACCCCTCCCTCGAGGTCATTTAGAATGATTGACTGGGTTGGGAAGAGCTGCCTTAGGCATTTCTTTGCAGCATCAGCCCTCTAATGAACTTCTGCTAGCTGTGTATCACATCTGTTCTTGGATGCATTTTCTAATCAGGGCCTGAAGTGACAATATGTGCTGCTGATCCAAGGAGGTGTCATATGCACAGAGGATGCACTGGCTGGAGGGGACCCTCCGTGAGGAGAGTCAGGAGCTCACTGGGTATTTTTTGCTTGGGTTGAAGGGTACCCTACATCCGTAGGAAGGCAGGCATGGTGTGTGAGCAGGGCAAAAAGAGTCGCCAAAGGGACTTCATCAAGCCTTTGGGTAACTATGTAGATTGAGTCCAGAGCTTGGCCCTAGAGTGTGGCTCCTTTTTGTTAAGATTAGAAGACTGTTACTGTAGAGAAGCCTAGCAGCCCATCAGATTGATAGCTAGCTCTGCCAAAGGACAGAAAATGTCAACACCCCTCCCTCAACTTTCATTTAAACTAGAATTTCATATCACATTTTCAAGGCATATGAGCCCAGAATAGACCTATGTTTGTTTTTCCCTTTTGTTTTTTTCTGTTAATGGATTTAGAACAGCCCTGCTACATTGGGCATGTTTCTCATCCTGACTTCAAATTTTCTCCTGGTAGAAATCCAGTTTTTCCTATGATATATAAAGTGCTGATTACTTGAGATTTTAAAAGCATAAAGTGGGATTAAGCTCATTGGGAAACTGTCCAGAATAGAAGAGCTTTTGGTGGCATGTTGTACAATATATGACATAAGCAGAAATATCCTACCACCCCAGCACATGTCCAACCTGGCTTCCTACATGTGTTTCAGGCAGCAGAAACTGTTGGTTGTAAAGGTGAAGAGAAGGGATGAACCTGTGAGGATTCTAGAGCAGACTGTAAATCAGAGAGGTTGAGGTTCCATGTCTCAGAAATCTTTGCAAATGTTCCTTCTCTGAGTGTGCCTGAGCCTGGGATGTTGGAGGAGTGAAATGCCCTGAGATTCTGGATGCCAGTCAGGGTTTGCCTTCTCTAGATTATCCAGCTAGAGAGGAACAAGATTCTTAAAGCCATGTACAGCTTTGGCTTAAAACATTCAGTAATCTCTCAAGAGAAAAGAAGGAAGGGAGGAGGGAAAGAGGAAAGAAGGAAAGAGAAAGAACTTCAGAGTGGCCCACTGAAACCGCATCCTTTATCACCAAGTATGAGTGCCTCGGTTGTGCCAGGCACTGTGGTATGATATGCAGGTGTGGCATGATAAAATATGTATTTGTCTTTGTCCCACTTCCTGGCTCAGAGCTCCTAAAATCCTTGGCAATTCCAGAGTGTTAGGAATACCTTTTGTATCCTAATGGGGTGACTAAACACAGGTCCTTAAAAAGCTTAAAGGTGGGGACTGTTGCCAGAGGAACCAACCATGTTCTTAGATGGTTAAAACCATCAGCCCTGCCTCCAACTTCCGGGGAGAAGAGAGGAGCTGGAGACTGAGTTCTATCACCAATGGCCAGTGACTTAGTAAACCAAGCCTACATAATGAAGCTTCCATAAAAACTCTGAAACAATGAGTCTAAGAAGTTTTCAGTTGCTAAGTAGTTGATGTGCTGTGAGTCACGGTGGCACACTCAAGAGAAGGCGTGGAGGCTCTGCCTGACCCCCACCTCTCCATACCTTGCCTTCATCTCTTCCATTTGGCTGTTCCTGAGTTGAATGCTTTATAATAGAACAGCAGTGGAAAGCAGAGAGCTTTTCTGAGGCCTTTGAGTCAATTCTAGTGAATTACTGAATCTTAGTTGGGGTTGCAAGAACTTCTATATTTGTAATCAGCTGAGCAGAAGTGCAGGTTGTCTGGGAACCCCATTTGCAAGTGGTGTCTAAAGTGGGGCCACTTTGTGGACTGAGCCATTAACTTGTGGGATCTGTGCTAACTCTGGATAGTTAGTGTCAGAATTGAATTGAATTATCAAACACCCAGTTATTGTCAGAGAATTGGAAAACTGATTGGTGTTGGAGTGATGTAGCTGAGGATAAAATGGTGAACATGAACAGACATACTTCTGCTCTTCCAAGATTGATAACTATTGTGACAAGTTTTTGGACTGTTAGACGCTGTGCAATATATCATGCAGTTGCCCCTCCAGATCCACTCACTCTGGTCTTTAGAGGCTGACCCTTATGGACCACACCATCCTACCCTCTGTCTCTGGTTGGTTTGATCAGTGGGGTGCCGTGGAAGGAAATTGAAGGGAGGGAGGTGAGCAAGGTCAGGGTGTTTATTCGTATCACCCCCTCTTTGAGAGGATGCTCTGGGCTGCCGTAGATGGAATACCACTGCTCCTTTCAAGGCAGTCTCCTCTCCTTCCAGGTCCAGCCAACCACTCCTCCTCCTCATCCCCTTGTGCTTAGGGGTTGGTAATAGTGCTTCAGCCCCTAACCCTGAATTATTGCCCAAAATCCCTAGTGGGTTTATTACTCCCTTTTTAAAAAGTTCCATAGCAAATAAACCTTTGAATTATCCTGATTTAAGTGGTGCATCACATTGGGACCCTAACTAATATAAGCACTGTCCATTTAAATGCTAGATTTATTTGTCAAGTATGTTGGGTTTTGTTTTAATATGGTTGATGCTAAGCCAGTGTAGGTCTAGGCTGGAGGGGACTCCCTGCTCTGGTCAAGTTCACTCTGGATTCATTGAGACCGAAAAGTGACAATGGAATGTTTAGGGTAAAAAGGGACTTATACCAAGGTTTGTTCTCATGGTGGCAGAATCTCTTGCTAGAATCTCATCCGCTGCAAGTAGCAAGTCCATCTCAGGAGCTGCCTCTGCTCCAGGCTCTGTCTCTGCTCCAGCCTCTGCTCTCCTTTGCCTTTAGTACCAGGAGTTCTTTTTATAGCAACACAGGCAACGATGGTTTATCACCAGTGGGTATGCAAGCATGTACCTGTGCAGTTGGTTAAGTACTACGTCATTACATGTACACAGTGAGTAAATTAGGATCAGGTGAGGATCCTAGCCATGGAACTTCCATTTTCCATTTAACTACTTATTAAGAATGTCACCACATTTAGCAATGATAAAATCATACTATAGAACAGAACACTTATCTTCATATTTCTTTGGCAGAAGAGTATGCATTCAGTGAGGTAAAGAGAAGGGGAACCAGGACATCATTTCTATTTTATAGCATTTAGAATTACTATTTCAGTTGCCAAAATGCTGTTCTTATCAATTATGATATGTTCCAGGCTTTGAAGGTACATCAGTAGCCTGGGATTTATACCAAGATAACATGCTGATGAGCGGTTGATAAATGTTGCAAAAAGTCATTATTATTAACTGTTTTGTTAGTGAATAGGAACAGAATATTAGCACAGAAGTTCAGTAGCTGTGCCTGAAACATGTTTCCTTTCATGACAAACATTTGAGTGAAACAGAGAGAGAGTGCCCAGAAATAGGTGGTGAAAAAAGCGCAAAATGTTGGCTTTTATTGTTTACTTTTCAGAGGTTCTGCCACAGGGACCCATGTCATGAAGTTTACTAATTTACCAATTTGGTATTGATCTTTTCATCTGAGCTCCACCCAGCACCTCCTTTAGAATCTATTCTAAGCCAGTTTTTCCAAATGATGAATTTTCTGTACAAAGATATAAACTTGTGTGTGGCCTTTCATAGGAGTTACCTTGAGCCTCCTTCCCCCCTTATTTTGCCTCCCAAAATCATTACTAAAATATAAATTAGGATAATTATAAATTAAATATAAATATAAATTAGAAATATAAAATATATATATATAAAATATAGATTACTGAAATATAAAATAGGATCATCAAACATGGTTTCAGCCTGTCTATAATCCATTGATCTGTAGATAGGAAAGCTTTTCTCAGAAGATGCCTATGTACATCTCTGGAGAATTGGTGAGAAGCTACCTTAATTGTTATGATTAACCTTTAGAGATAAAAATGATGGCAAAGGCCTTGTACCAAACATTACAGATGAGGAAACTGAAACCCACAGATACTAGAAGAATTACTCAAGAACTCACTTGTATCGGTGGATGTGACAAAGTAACACAAACTGAGTGGCTCAAACAACAGAAGTTCATCGACTCCCAGTTCTGAAGGCTGGAAGGCCAAATCCAAGGTGTTGGCAGGGATCCAGGCCTCTCCTTTTGGCTTGTAAATGAACTCCCTGTTTCTGTTCATATCATCTACCCTCTGTGTATATCTGTGTCCAGATTTCCTCTTATGACACCAGTTATATCAGATTAGGGCCCACCTTACTGATCTCATTTCACTTGATTGTATCTTTAAAGATTTATATCTTAAATGAAGTTACATTCTAAGGTACTAGGGGTTAGGACTCTGACATATGAACTGGGGGGTCAGGAGGCACAATTCAACTTAAAACCACCTGTCTGAGGACTGACAAAAACCTTGTTCTTCTGATGCCCTTGGTTTTTTTTTTTTCCTATTACACCATGTGCCTTTTAATATTCTTGCCACAGAGAAGACCATTTCCTTTTTCATAGAGGTAGGATACAGGGGTCTGGTTAGAACCTCCAGTTTTCTTAGACATTCCAAATGATTCAATTTAGGAGATATAAAGTCAAAGTGAATTTAGGGGAGTAAGGATTCTTATTAATATAGCCTGAATATGTTCATCTTGGGGATAAAGATAAACAACTCCATTTTATTATTACATGGCTGATAATGTTGAACTTTAGAGCTAGAGATATTCTCCTAGGCTTATTCCATAAACTGAAGTTTGTATTATTACCTGATGATAAACAAGTTTGTCCAGTTATTTCCTGTTGGATGTGGATCTCTCTGTCTCTGCAAAAAGCACCTCTCATGAAGCAAGCTTTCCTTCTAGAGGTCCTATGGATGATGCTTTGGCAGAATCATTGCCAATCTTGGCATTTAATTCTCCTAAAATAATTTTCTCATTGTAGAGATGCATAAAGCATATAACAGTTATGAAGCAGCTGAATTGATATCAGATATCCTAGGGAAACACTTGCACAGTAGTACACAGGATAATTTTGTTATGTTATACCAAGTGGTCTTCTAAAGAAGGTAGATCTAAACAAGACAAATAAATTTTTGTTCTTTTGAAAACTGCAAGTTTTCAGTTCATGTACCATGTCAGCAGGGTCAGCGTGGCTTGCTTACCCTTGCATTAATGAAAATTGCTTTGATTAAAGGTTAGAACAGAAGAAAAATCATAGGGTGTTGGACTCTTTGGTAATGACTACATTCTTCCTATTCTCATATGGCCTCACATGGCTCAGTTTGAAGAAGAGAAACCTGATGATCAGAGAAATAATATGATCAGCTCAAGAACACAAGAGCACTCCTCCTAGACCAATGTGGTTTTCACCCAGGACAGCACTTGTGATGTAGAACTCAGGCAGTGTGGACTAAAGGGCAATCCTAACTGTCTAGTGCCCCTCACCGCATAAATTGGGGAATGGCCTGCATAACCAAGTCACAGAATATGCCTCTTGATATTTAAAAGAGGCAGTAGTTTGTAGGATTTGCCCCCAGTGCCTGCTGCCATAGTGTTTCCCAAAGCGTATCTCTTATATTACCAGCTTTGCAATATACACCAAGGAAAAAAATTCAGTGGTTAAACAGATTTGGAAGATGCCACATACCATATCCTTCCCTCACACATATTGGAATGCTGAAGGCTTTGCAATGTCTTGCAATGAAGAAGCCATGTAACTTTCTATACTCAGGTGTTTCCAAAGTCATCTGATCATGGAACCATGTGTTCATGTAAAACCTGTAAGTTGCAAGCCACACGTTTTGAGAACTCCTATCTAAAATTTGCATAAGTTGAAGAGATATACTCATTGAAAAAGAATTTAGATCAAGTTCATAGATGATAAAGCAAGAAATCCACAGAGATAACCCAATAGATACTTGAGTGACAGTGCTTATAATCTCCCACAAAATATTTCTTATGGCTCTTTGCAGGAATGAAATAGTAGGCTGGGCTGGGCTGACTGACTTTTCACTCAGTAGGATCTTTCTTAATTGTGGGGCTGTGGATGACTGTGTGTACATATGTATGGCCTGGATAATCAGATGGCTTAAAAAAGAACAATGTATTAGGCTGGCAATCTGAAGGCATGATACATGATGATGCATTTCAGTGGTTCTGTTCCTCCACTCTCAAGGTGGGTGTGATTCCACGACCTCCCATTCCCACAAAGTGGGCTCTTAGTACTCTCTGTGTGCTTGAGATCTTAGCAAATTCTGTCTGAAGGTGAAGAGAAGGAGGAGGAGGAGGAGGCGGTCAGGCTGATGACATAATGTCTAAGTGTTTGGGTCACTCTGGCGGAGCAGAGTGCTGGGTATAGAGGGCTGCATCATTCCCAAGGTAGATGAGGGTGGACTGTCTGACCCCCACAGCACAGCTGATTGGCCATCTACCATGTTGGTAGTTAAATGCTCCTATGACGAAGACCCTTAGATAATGAAAACTATCTTGAGCTGGCTTAAGAAAAAGGGAAAATATATTGAGAAGGTATTTGAGCCTGTGATGGATTATAAATAGCTCAACAGCCAAATCTTAAGTTCAGAAGCATGACAGCTCAAGGGATCTGCATTTAACTCTGTGTCTCTGAGTTCTCAGCTCCGATTTTGGGTCAAATGTGCACTGTAGTCCATTTAGTTAGGAACACCCATTTGTTTAGGAGATAATAATACCTTGATCTCAAGGAAAATAGGTCCTTTGTCTAGCCCTAGGGGATGAATTGTCAGAGTCTTGACCAGTCATAGTAATCTCATTTCACTTCGACAGTAAATTGTGCAGGCTGGCCATGTGACCCAGTACTAGTGTCAGAGGTGGAAATAGAAGATGTCTGGATGTGGATTCTGGGAAAACTTTAGTTTTTACAGTAAAAAGGAACAACAGAGTCATGCGGCATGGTTCTTTCTCCCTTTGATTTACCCCTTTTTCTAAGGAGTTCAGACAAGATGTCTGGTGGTGCAACAGCCATCTTGTGACTGTGATGTGACAAGCCCAGATGAAAGTGCATGCTAGGAATAGGGAGCACAGAGGAGAAAGAGCCAAGGTCCTTCTCTGATTGAGCTGCCCTCTGATACTCACCCAACACCTCCTGATTTGTCCTTATTTCAGAAAAATGGTAACCTATTTGTTGAAATCATAGTACACTCTAATAGGTTGTTGTTACTTGCAACCAAAGTCATTCCTAAGTAAAAAGCTTATGTAGTATAAATATAGATGTCAGGAGCCAGTCCCTACGGTCCAGAGAGTAATTCTCAGATTTAATGCAGGAGAGGACAGGGGATGGCTCATGAAATGGTGAGATATCCAAAAGCCACCCCAGAGCCTTGAAATCTCACTACTGCCTCAGAGCACAGAGAGGGAAACCTTTATGCCAGTACATACCTATCCTAGATAGAATTTATCAACTCATAACCTAATCAATTAATTGTACTAATCATTAATGATCCCCCATGATCTGGGTATTTTTCTAGGTGCTGGGGATAGATAGGAGAAGACAGAGAAGATGTTGGCTCTCGTTAAGTTAACATTCTAAAGGGAGAAGAGACAATGAGGAAAAATAAATGAACAATCACTTCAGATGATGAGACTTCAATATGGAATATGAAATGGAGCGTTGCACTAGAATGTTGTGGGCAGGTGTGTGCATGGAAGGCCGAAGGAAGGGAGATTTGGAGTGAAACTTGAGTTGCAGAAAGGAGGAAGCTGTGTGAGACCTGAGTCTCCCAGCTCTTGGGGAGTGCAGGGCCAGTGTAGGGGCCCTGGGCGGGAGGGAGCAGGCCTGCTAGAGATGGAGGGAGCCATCACTGGGTGTCTGCTGCATGTGGTCTGGGAGGCCTCTGTGCTCATCTAGCTGTCCCCATCCCAGCCCTCAGCTCCCAGGCGTTGTGATGGATCCGAGGCTGCTGACAGGGCTACATGTTCATGGGTGATTTTTCCAATTATTGGCTTCAGGCCATCAGAGCCCAGGGGACGGATGGCTGGGGAAGGATTTATTAATACACTGTGATCAGAGTGGCTGAACTTCCTCATTCCTGTTGAGAATGGACCCGTCTCTCTCAGCCACAGTGCCTAGGCTCCCCAGCGGCTGGCTTCACTCAGAATGGGGTCAGCCCTATTTTTCAGGGACTGACAGAACATTCAGCTGGTGCACAGCTGCTTCAGAACCACATTGCAGTTACTGCATCAGGTTATAGCAGCCACATTTGACGTGTCTCCCTGTTCAAAGACCAATACAGAGAAGCAAGGAGCCGGGGAAGGCCACCAGCTCTGGCTCCCAGCCTGCCATGGCTGGCCATACCCAACATCATTTTCAAGTGCTACTTATCAGTGAAGCAGTCACACGAGATCACAGGGCTAGAAGTCCCCCGAAAGATCATCCTGTTTGCATTCCCCATGTGTGTGGTATTGCCAAGAACAAAAGTGTTGGAATGCCACCATCTCCACTTCTGGCAGGTTGCCTGCTGAATCAGATATCCACCTGTTCCAGTAGAGAAACTCATTCTTTTTCTTCTAACACTTGAACTTGGGGGCAGTGAAAACCAATGGAATTTTATCTTTGGGCTGTTAAATTTCTTCTGGGGTCCTGTGTATTTGGTGGGACCCTAGAAGCTGTGGTTGTTCACCTTAGAAGGGAAAGGTGGCATAGAAGTCCCCACTTAGGAACTCTGGGTTCAGTTCGTCTAGATCTGGGATAAAACAAATCATAAGTATCAAAGCTGGAAGAGACCTTGGTGACTAATACCCCTCCTCTTACAGATGGAAAAATGACTTGAACAAATATGGATAAAATGAAAGATTTTCACCTGGCCCTGGTTGGCTAGCTCACTGCACACATGTGGGCAATATGTTGCTATTGACTCTATATAAAGAGCTCTGCCCCGTGGTCTGGGTGACACGTTGGCATGGCTGCAAGACTTCAGGAGAGCAGAGCAGAGGCTGGAGTGGTGGCAGCACTGAGGACAGAGGCCCAGAGGATGGCTGTGCGGGACAACTGTGCAGGCAGAGAGGCCCAGAGGATGGCTTTGTGGACAGAGAGGCCTAGAGGACAGTTGTGCAGGACAGCTGTGTGGGCAGAGGGGCCCAGAGGCAGAGACTGGCTTGCTACATGCAGACTCGCTCTGAATGAATGGGATTTTAGTGGTTGACCTGCCACCATGGAAATAAAATTGGGTATAACCCTTTTAACCCAAGAATGTTTTACTGTCATTTTTCTTTGGTCACACTGAATCCATAGCAAACTTGCTGGGGGGCTGAAACTCATTGACAAGACAATTGGCAACAGTCGGCAGAGCTCATTGTTGACCAAGGAAAAAGACAGGCTGCCCTTATGGGAGGGGTGCTTCAGCAGACTGCCCCTGTGAATGGGAAGACAGTGGATCATCCTCCAGTGGGTATGTGGTGTGAGGTGGCTTGCCTCCTAGAGAACTGGGCCTCACCCCAGGACTGGAGGCAAGTGGAGGTGACACCTGAGGCAGTGGGGGTGGCCCTTAGTATAGTAAGCAGATCCTTTGAGAAGCAGAGTGCCCATGAGGCAGCGGGGACTGTGGGTTGGCTGCTTCTCACAGTATTAAAAAAGTCTATAGGAGAGAAGGACATGCTCCTGAAAAATACCCAAGAAATGGTGGCAAGAGAACACGAGCTGCAAACTTCTGTGGATTCACTGAAGAAGGAAAAGGCATCGATACAAGAGGAGGCAGCACGAGAATGCTGGCAGCAAGGTGCCATTGAAGAGGTAAAAGATTCCTTACAGAACAAGACAGCAGTGCTGCCAGGTGCTCTGAAGGAGAAAAAGGCCATAAAGGAAAAAGACAAATTCCGGAGGGAAGCACAGGCAGAGGTGCATGAGAATGTTAGCTGCAAAGCATTGAGGTGAAGGTAAGAGAGCTGCTGAAGACTGAGCTAGCATTGCTGCGAGGCACAGTAGAAAAGGTAAAGGTTGTAGCCAAGGAGGCACTTGGGGGAGGGGAGAGAAAGGTGCCATCAGCCCCGGAAATGGAGGAGCTGAGGAAGGATGAAAGGGTGGTGCCAGAGGCACTGACTCCTCCTGTATTGAAAGCACACTCAGTGTTTGTAAAGAAAATAAACACCCAGCAGCCAAGAGTTCCCCAAGGAGAGGCGCAGCCCCCTCCCTAGGTTGTGGAGCACTCTATACTCCGCCCCTGTACTCAGGCTGAGCTGGTGGATTTGGGCTCCCGGTTTAGGCAGAAGCCCTCGGAGTCAGTATCAGCTTGGCTCCTGCATCTGTGGGATTTAGGGGTGGATGGAATTGTTCTTTCAGGATCAGAGATGGGAAAGCTGTCTTCCCTGACAGTGCAGCCTGCCTTGAGGCAGAGATTGCAAAATGCACAACAGACCCCAGGGAGTCACTCCCTCCTTGATTGGCTTATGGCTGCACTTCATGCTGTGTGGCCCAGTCTGGGTGATCTACCATTCTCTCCTGCTAGATGGCAGACGTATGCTGAGCTCCAACAGGTGTTTCAGGAACTAGACATAAGAAATTCCATCTGTAGTCCAGAGAATCATGGCCCAGATGAAGAGACTTTCACTACAGGTATGAGAAATATTGTGCTTCAAATGGCTCCCACATCCTTCTTTGGGTCTCTGGTGGCCATTCTTGTCCCTCACTTAGGGCATCCCATAAGTGAGGTGACACATACAGTAGCAGACTTAGGAGAGGCTGAAGCAGTGAGAACATGGAAAGAAATAAGGTCTGCTATTCACAAGAAGAATTTAAAGGGCCCCATGGGCCCCATGAAGGTTACGAGGACCCAGATGTGGGCTAATTTAATATGGGCAGGAGCAGATGGAAGGAAATTAGATGGGAAGCCAAATAGGATCTTACTGGAGCTATGGCAACAACTGAAACCAGATCAGCATTCAAGCCATTAAGACCAAAGAGGTAGAGGTCAGAGACAGAGCAACAAGATCAGCCTGTGTGTCCGCAAGACTTTTTTGCTGGAGAGGCTGGAGAACAATATTCCAGCTTCTTTGCACAGGGACCATTGCAGAGGACTGAGGGTACCTAGATTGAGAGAATCCTGGAGGGGTGGAGTGTGGATAAAATGAAAGCTTCTGTGGTCAGGATTCTCACCTGGCTCTGGTTGGCTATCTCACTGCACACGTGTGGGCAATACGTTGCTATTGACTCTATATAAAGAGCTCCGCCCAGTGGTCTGGGTGACATGGTGGCATGGCTTCAAGACTGCAGGAGAGCAGAGCAGAGGCTGGAGTAGTGGCAGCGCCAAGGACAGAGGCCAAGAGGATGGCTGTGTGGGACAACTGTAATGCAGAGAGGCCCAGAGGACGGCTGTACAGACAGAGAAGCCTGGAGGCAGAGACCAGCTTGCTGCATGCAGACTTGCTCTGAGTGAATGGGATTTTAGTGATTGACCTGCCACCGTGGAAATAAAGTTGGGTATAACCCTTTCACCACAAGAACATTTTACTGTCATTTTTCTTTGGTCACACTGAATCCATAGTGAACTTGCTGGGACTAAAACCCGTTGGCAAGACACAAGGTAATAATAATCATACTACACAGGAAGGTTCTTTGATACCCTCATGGGTCTTTCATAGACGTTTACAGCGTTTTGTTATAATGTGCTGCTTTGATTTAGGAACAAAGGGAAAAACCTCATATCCACAATGAGTTCAATCAAAGTTGTCTGTGCCGCCCTCAGGTTGACTCTCACCATCTTGCACAGGAGGCAATTTTTTTCTCATTTCACAGATGAACAAAATGAATCCATTTAGTTACTAAGCAATACCGGACTTAAGTTTAAGCCTCTGACTTCTATCCGATATCATTTCCAAGTCCGTCTCCACTTTTGTTCTTGGAGGGGTGGAGGTGCATAGCAGAACTGAACCATAACTTAGGTAGGGGGGATACATGGGAGACCTGAAGCAGATTCTAGGTTGTTAGGAGCTCTGAGGAAAGATTCTGATTTTTGGCAAACCATCCTCATCTTCACTAATAGGGGAATAATCCCTCCTTGCAGCCACTATATGTGCTGGGTGCACTCATCTCTGCAGCTGCCTCCACTTAAGTCAAATGCCACCTCCTGGGCAGTGTGGCATGTAAAAGCCTGGGCTGTTAGAATCAACACGGCCAAACCCTGGCTCTCCCATTTACTCTGGATGACCCGAGGCTGCGTCCTTATCCTTAAGCTTCCTGGGTCCCAGTTTTCTTACCTGTGATATGGGGCTGCTAGTGATTGCACAATTCTGAGAAGGCGCTAAAAGAGTAACTGAGGCCAAGTGTTGAAAAGCAAGTGCCCAATGAATGTCAGCTGTTGCTGCCTTTGCTTTTGATACAGTGTGAAGAATCCTGTCAAAGAGCTGCATTTTCTTCATCAGTTAGAAAAGACTATGCTCATAGTTCACGGCAACTGGTAGGCACTCCAGGGTGAGACGTAGCAGAGGCACAATCACGCTCAGCTTCCTGCTCGACTCCAGACAGCGATGTTCCAGGCCCTCTACTCTAGGGTCATCTTCTCAGTGGCACCTCCACCACCAGCAGAAAGCCTCAGCTCACCCACCGGAGAAGGTGACACTGACCTGGAAGTTCTGCTCAAAGAGAAAGAAGAGCCTCTTATGTAACTTGAGGAGTATAAAGGAGCCAATGGTAAAAGCAACTGCCCTGAACTCTTCCAAAATTCCATAAATCTCTTGCGTAGGATTCTGCAGTCATGGCCAAGGTATTGTTTGTCTTGCTTGTCTTACGACACACAAGAAAAAAGTTAGCTCCCTCCCATTAGAGTGTGTGTTTATGTTTAAAGGCTATAAAAGTGCTACTATTGAAAGTTATTCCCCTCATCTAGAATAAAATTCATGTTCATTTTATGGTTTCTCAGCAATATTCTGACTTCAATTGGATTGCTTCCTATGACTGTCTGTGACCACACACAAGCCAATTCTCCCTCCATGCCTTTCTCTCTTTTATTCTTGCTTATTCTTTGTGCATGTTTAGATGATTTCTCTCTCGACCTTTCAGTGGCTCAGCATTTTGTTGCAATGCACAAGTGAAGTTGGCAAACAGAGCCAGGTTACAAACTGTGAAGCAACAGCTCAGCCTCACCAGGCGAGCGTGCTCTGTGCTATTTCTGGCCGAGCAGATGCAGCCTTGCTGGCCTACGGGGAACAGTATCTCCCAGGTAAAAATAAATCACTAAGATCAAGATGCAAAGTGATGCAAACTCTTCATTTACAAACAGATCACAAACTGGGAGCCATGTGGAAAGAAGACTGGATTGGGAATTAGTCGGGATCCTGCCCTGGGTTTCATCCAGATTACTCTACCAGTCAGCCATCTGGTATCAGCGAGTACCTGTGACATACAAAAATTTATTTAGTCAGCAAAAAATAGGGAGAATACAGTAACAAATCTATGTGTGCCATCATCAAGATTGAGGCAATCCTAACACTTTGATGAGTTTGCTTCAAGCCTAGTTATTTGTGGATTCCTCCTTAATTCCATTTCCCTTCCTCCCACCCTAGATAAATGGTCTGAATTTGCATATTTTCATACTTCTAAATATACATGTATCTTTCAACAACAGTTTCTGTCATTTTGCATGTTTTAAAACTAAGTAAATGGAAGCACGGTGTATAGACCATTCTGCAACTTAGTTTTTAAAAAAATTTGGCATCAGATTTCAACAAGAGAGCTCTGGTTCCACTCATTTTAACTGCTATGTGGTATAATTTTTCATGAACAGACTACTCTCTCTATATATGTATATTCCTTCTCCTGTTGATATTAGATTGCTGCTAATTTTGCACCATTATAAAGAATGCTTCAATGAGTGTTCTTGTATATTTCTTCTACTAAACATACAAAAGCTTTGCTAAGATAACATTTTTCAAAATGCCTTGTCTACACCCACAGTTAAAGACACACTTTAAATGGAAAACCCGCAAGTATACCTCCTACATTTCTGTGTGTCTGTATGTGTACACATATATGTAGAATAAAATTTTATGAAGATAACACTCACACTTATTTTGTATTCAGTTATAATCTAGTTTAGTCTGGTCTATTTCACATACCAAAAACTGTGCGAGTTGCAGTTTACTGAAGTGACTCCATGACGCAATGTTGCCTCTCCACTAAGAACTTGAAAAACATGTTCTAGGTCGTGAACCTAGACATGGAATTGCTGGGTCATAGATGATAGCCATTTGCAAATTGAGGTGTTTATGTCTTTGTGAGTTCATTTTATGCATTTAAATGGACATTTGCCCTTAGATAGCATTCTAAGTGTTTCTAGAAGTGGGCTTTTCAGGTTACTGTGTCACACGGCTGGAAATGGAAGTCCTGTTTTAGCTTTCTGGGCTTTAATTTTTTCATGTCACAAGGAGCCAAATCCAAACAAAAATACTAGACTCTACAGCATTTTTGCAAACTCCTTTCTCAGTTCCAGGATCCTGGGGAGGACTTCAGGATTGCCACAATATGTGTAGGTCAGGGAGTGGGTGCTGGGACAGGAAGGCAACAGAATGAGTAGGTAGGATTCTGGGACTCTCACCACAGTCCCTTGCTCCAGAAGCCCATTTGAATATTTATCCATTATATTTCCTTTAGATTCAATCGGCAAAAGGGGTGTGCAGCTTGAAAATATTCTTACACTATGGGTTTATTCTCCAAGGCTCTCTCCTGAGCTGAGCTTGAACGAAAATAACTTTTGAATCTCTGGACCACTTAAAATTGCCGCCAGAATTAAAGAACCTGTCAGATTAGGGCACAGAGCTTTGGCAAATAATGTTCGTTAACCCAAGCTCTTTGTGGATTTCTGCCACTGTGGAGCCTGACTTGGGGTGGATGGCTTTGGAGTCCTGTGGGGCAAAGATGAGGGGCACTGTCCAGAGGCGGCCACCCTTTGGGGGCAGCCATTTCTATTCTGTGGATCACTGGTTTTCATCCACACGAGGCTGCTCTAAAGAAATTCTTTTGTTTTCATTGTGCTTGTATATTCTATGAATAAGGGCTTAATATAAATTTTTCTGAGCTCCATTTTTGCCCTACCAAGTGTTCTACATGCTCGCGTGTTTGCTCAGCAGGGCACATGCACAGTTCAACCATTATATTCACCGAGATGAAATTTTATTATCATTTTAATGAAACTATTCAGCTCCACATGGGTTTAGTTTTGCCTTCCCAAATATAGCAAGAGCTAGAAAACAGGCAGTAACTTGGTAGTAAAATGACTTCAGGGTGGGCACACGTTAATTTATACAGAATCATGAATCCCTTTCCTAATAATACCCTTGCTTTCTCTCTTGCTCGCCCCACCTGCCTGGGTCTGGATGACTGCCTCCTCCCAGATTCTAGTCCCTCCCTTCAATTTGGCCTGCTTGCATTTCATCTTCCTTAATCACTGTTTTCATCCCATCACTCCGATGTTCAGAAACTCTCAAGGGATCTTTATTTCCCACCACATCAAATCTAAATGCGGCTGCCTGTTTTCAAGGCCGCTCCTAATCTATTCTTTCCTTACGTCTCCAGCTTTATTTCCTTTGCCAGATGTGGTTCTGGTTCCTGTGGTTTAGAGATAATGGAATTTTTGTACACCAAAAAAAAAAAACATTTAAATCTGCATCATTTTTCTTAATCAGCCTAGTCCCCTTAAACAAAGGCACCCATCGGCAGTGATTGCTCACCTCCCCCGTGGGCCATGTGAGCAAGACTGCAGGGTCCTCTGAGGGCAGCAGGTGGAGAGCAGTTTATGCCCCTGTCTCTCTCCACGTACTGGGAGCATAGGCACTGGAATGGTTTGTGAAAAGCTCTGCCATTTGGAAAAGACAGGCAGAATGCAAGCAGCTTAGAAGGCAAGTATGAAAGATATTAGATTTCTAACTGGGAAGGTCTAGTTCAAAAACTTGGAAAAAAGTACATCCTGTATAAGGCAAAATTCAGCAGATCTGAAAGCCCACAAAAGATGCTGGTGGGACTGGTAAAAGGCATTCAAGAGATGGCTTACCTGTTGGAGTAGGCTTATAACATCTATGAATATAGTTTATTTTCACCATTTTGTTTATCATGGTGTATATTTGTCTTTTACTTTGTTTTTCTATAAATACTTGAGTAAGTCCTGCCTCTTCCGCTTAGTAGCTGTATGATTTGGAGCAAGTTTCTCAATGCATTAAGTGGAGGTAATGATACATAGTAGATAGTATAGTGAAGACTAAATGAGATAATATAGAGCATAGAACATGGTCCAAGACAAAAATATTAGCTATTAATTCCTATCATCATAATCATTACAAGTCTGTGTAAGCTGCTTTTCATTTGAGCTGCTGTTAAAATTCCACCTTTTCTCAAATTGACCTTCAGGCCAGTTTAGTTCAGCAGACATATTACTGAGTGCTCAGTATATTCCAGGCACTGAAGTGATACCGATGGTACACTAAGTAAGACACTGACCTTGCCCTTGAGTAGCTTTCTAGCAGGGAAGGCAAATCCATTAGTAGATTATTTCAGTTTAAGGCTGGGCTGTCCAATACACTCACCAATAACCACATGTGGCTATTGAGCACTGAAAATGTGGCCAGTGTGTATTGAGATGTGCTGTACATGTAAAATCTACATTGGATTTTAGAGACTTGGAATAAAAAAAGAATGTAAAAGTATCTAATAATTTTAGTAAGGTATTGATTACCTGTTGAAATAATATTCTGGATAGGTTGGGTTAAATAAGAGACATAATTAAAATTTTACCTGTTTCTTTTTAAACACTGTGCTTACTAGAAAATTTAAATGTATGTGGCTTCTGTTGTATTTCTATTGGACAGCACTCTTCTAAGGTGATACAATGGATGTTAAAACAGTGCGCTTTGGGAGTGCAGAGAGGCAGCATGTCATGCAGCCGAGGGGTTGAAGGAGGGCTGCCTGGAAGAAGCTGCCTGCATTCTGAGCTGAGTCTGCGAAGATGAGCAGAGGTTAGCTAGACAATGACAAATCTGAATAAAGAGCATTCTAGATTGCGGTAACAGGAAAGGCATGGAAAGTACGATGTTTGTGGGGACACTGGAAACAGTTAGTTGCCCCACAGCAAGAAGTTGTGTTGGTTGGGGACTGGCAGCAGGTGAAGCTACCAGAGAAGGGAAGCCTGGTTTCCCCATCATTTAACATCTAATCATCATTCAGTTCATATCCGTGAGGTCTGGTTATGTTTATTCTATTTACTTGTTTGAAGTTTTGGATTATTAGTTATTGAACATTGGAAGTTTATACAAGAATAGGACTATCCTGAAACTAAGACTAGTGAATGCACACATGCTGCTCAGAAGGCAGAATGCCATTTTCCCCCTGCAGAAAGCCCTACTGAGTGGACAGTCTGCCTAAAGTCACTGCCCAGAGTATAGGACTAATGAATGAGAACCATATAGGAAGCAAGCGCTTTTGATATGTTCTGATTCAGTGGGTCCATGGAGAACACACATAACTGCCTTCACATGCACTTATCTGTCACGGAAGTTCAATGGGAGTCCCTCCCACCTTCAAATTCCCACCACTAAGGAGTAAAATCATTCATCAGATTGTATTCATTTGGATGCTCATCATACTCATTCTATCATGAATCACCTTCTGATCTTCTGCATTTAGTAGCTCATTATTAAGTGGGCATTTAGTAGGGCATGCAGGAGTAGGTGGAAGAGGACTAGCAAATGGAGACCCCAAACCTAACAGGATGGAGAAGTTAGAGAGTTTGAGGGCACCTTCCAGGCCTACTTCTCCCTTAAGTGTATTTGAATAACATGGGAATCTGAAAGTGCTCATTCTGAGTCATTCTGTCCATGGGTGGAAGCAACCACCTCTGTTTTCATCAAGGTCCCAGGTGATGTCAGTGCTTTTGGTCCATGGACCTCACTTTGAGTTGCAAGGTCTTAGAGTCTCTTCAGTACAATTCTTTCTCCAGGCTGAAGTCTACATCCCACAGCCCTGCTGAGTGAGTCATTGGAAGCCTTTGCAGGGAGACCTCTGGTGTGCTTCACTCCCTCCTCCTTTGGGAAATGAGTCCAACTGTGGGAACAGATTTTCTTGTCCCTAGATGCTATCTGGGAAATTTCTGTGCCTTGGTCCTTGTTCTGTTTTTGGAACCACAAGATAAAAATTTGAAGAACATTTTTATATTCCCCTTAATTCTTCTTCTCAGTGGATTAAATCTCCTCATCTCCATCTGGACTCTCCCAGGAATTAGTGTTCTATAAGTGTCCCTCTTCTAACTGAGCACAACACTCCAAGCTCTGTCCAAACATCAGAGCAAAATGGGCCTTTTCCCTTCCCAGCTGTGGACTCTCTCCTTCTGCCAGAGGTCCTCAGTTATTCGGTGGTTTGGCACCCACATCAGACTTTAGGTTTGGACTGAACTTTGTTGATAAGAAAAAGCCCTGTTTTTTCTCACTGGTTGCTGTAGACTCATCCAGCACTTGTGGAGTTGAGTTTTTTAAAAAAGAAGGTTTTCTGATTATAAAATAAATAGTCGAAAATTTACAAAATGTCAACAAGCAAAATGACTACTATTAACATGTAGCTGTATATGTAAACCAATTATTTTATGCATAGGGATTCCTATGTATTATCAGTGGCATTGAGCTATCTTTCATGAAAATGTTTCATGTAGCATTTTCATTAACTATATAATATTCAATTATATTGAAATTTTGTAGTTTATTCAACCAGTCCTCTGTTGTTGGACTTGTGGGGTATTTCTGATTTTTTTATCACTGGAATTAATGTTTTAATAAACATTCATGAAACTAAATTTTATATACATGTTTGATTAAGGTAAATTCCTAGAAGTGAAATTACTGAGCTGAAAGAGACAGTATTTAAGTTTTTTAGTTTATTTGTCTATCATACTGTCTTCTAGAAGTATTGTACTAATGTGTATCACCAACAGTAAGAGTACTGATTTCTCTACATACTTGTACCCATAATCATTTTTTAAAAAGTCTTTGTCTATTTGGAGAACAAAAACAAATGATATTCCACTGTTTTATTTTGCATTTTTAATAACTAGTGATATTGAACGTTTCTCATTTGTTATTGCAATTTTAATTACTTCTTTTAGGGAATTCTATCTGTTGCTCATTGTTAGGACATTTTAATTTTTCTTACTGGCTTGATAGTTTATAGTACAAAAGGTCTTCTGCCTTTGTACCTCATTATTAAATGACTGTCATCTTGGTCATGCAAAGAATTTAGTGCAAAGAGCATCTTATCGCAGGTAATTTTCCCAGTGTCCAGTGTGTTATTTGCATTTTAGTTTGGTATTCCATTATAACTGAAATGTGTTCTGGAGTGTGTCCTCTATCAGATTATTCTTGATTTATAGAAAAGTTGTATGTTTTTTGTATATGTGTTACTTAACTGGTGAGCTTGCTAAACATTCATTTTCATTTGCATCATTTTTAAGTTAATTTTGAGTCTCATCTCTTTATCTTATTGTATTAGCTAGAAATTCCAGAACATTGCTAACTTAAAGTGGTGTTAATAGGCATCCTTGTCTTGTTCCTGACTTTAATAGGAATACATTACATTTCATTATTAAGCATGACACTGGCTTTTGGTTTGAGATCTGTATCAAAGCAAACATATATTTGCTAATAAAATATCCATTTATTCAGATGTTTTCATAATTTAAAAAATCAACAATTGCTGAATTTTATCAAATTATCTTTTAGTATCTGTTTATAAGAATGTGCTTTGTGTGCATCTCTTTCTGTCTTGAAACATTTTCTAACTTAGAGAAAACTTGTAATTCCAGTACAAATAACTATTTTTCCTGAACCATTTGAGAATATGTTGCTGACATGATGCCCCATTAACCCTGAGTACTTTAGTGTATATTTTCTACAAACAACAAATATTCTCCTACATTATCAAAATTCAGCCATCAAAACCAGGAAATAAACACTGATAGATAGATAACATTGTCATCTAATCTCTAACTCCCATTCAAGTTCTGCCAAATGTTCCAGCCCCTAACAGCTAGGAGTTGAAGTTTTTAACAAACATCTGGATGTGAATTACACCTCGATCAAGCCATTATTAAGAGAATTGTGTGTTGCATTTAGGTTACTAGGTCTCTTTACTCTCCTTCAATGTGGAATCATTGTTCAGATATATAGGTGGCACTATTATTCAGTCCTTTCTTGCTTTATTGACCTGGATACTTTTGATAATTACAGGCCAGCTCTTTCATAGATTGTTCCTCTACTTTAATTTATCTGACGTTTCCTCATAATTACATTCAGGTCATGCATTTTGGCTGGAAACATCACAGAAGGGATATACTGTATTCTTCTCATTATACCTTTTCAAGTGCTACATGATTTTGATTTGTCTCATTATTGATGACATTCAAATTTATCACTTGACTAAGTGTTACCTGTCAGGTTTCCCTCCGGTCAAGTCATTTGTTTCCCTCTTAAATAATTTTATTTTGTGGAAAGTTTAAAGGGCATAAATATCCCATTCTTTATCATTCATTCATTCATTTATTTTATATCAGTATGAACCCATGTTTTCATAATGAATTTGCCATGTTATGATCATTACTGAAATTACTTATTTTGATGTATTACTCCAGGTTTGACCAGGGGGTGCCCCTTTACACAGGCGTTGGTGTCCTTTTGGTGTATCCCCTTCATACTGTGCCTCCTCACTCTTTGATGCAAGAAGTTCCAGTTTCATCTTGTACTCTACCTTCCCCAACCTGAGAAACAGCCATTTTTCTGAGAAGCCTGGTTCCTCTTGTAGAGAATGATATTTAGACACCCAGGGTTGATCTAAGGTATGTTGATGGCTCTTTGGGTGTTATTGCTTGTAAGCCGTTCTCAGTGGACTGAGCTACAGAGAATGTGTATGTCTGTGTGTACCTTGTTGTCTCTGTAACGTTTCTGTCTTACCTGTCCATCCATCTGTCCATTTATAGAGAACCCCGAGTTTATAGTGATACTGTTACTCCAATCCCACTCAATAGATTTATTCTGGTTTTCTCCCTTTCCACATTAGTAACTCCCTTATCTGAGAGTAAGAAACCATGACTATTGCTATTCTTAAGATAGTTTCCTATGTGATCTAACTCTTGTGTAAAACCAGTCCTCCATCTATCCCCCCTCCCGCCCCATGTATGCCTTTCTCAAACCACTCCACTTCCAACACACTCCCACCTCTTCTTGGACCCAGCTAGTGGCTTTTGGACTGAAATGTTCTGGAAGGAAAGGGGGATAGAATGAAGAGGAAAGAAAGCTGTTTTTCTCTTTTGCCTTGTAATTTTGTGAATTATACTAATAAGTTTTTCCAATATTGACATCTCTGTGGACTTTCACAATGTCCTGCTTTGATTTTTCTACTCTTCCATTCAAGAATTTTTGATCAGGTAATTTATTTTGCTGATCTGAAAAAGCTTTGAAGTGCTAGAAGTTTTCTTAGACATTCCCTTAATTTCATTCTCTTTCATTTCTACAGGGGGAATACAAGTCTTTCTCTTGACTTCTTTGCATTTTTCCAGTGCCTTGATATTTTGGAAATGTACCAGAATAATGGGTGCTTTTTCAGTGATGGAAATTGTTGATAAGTCCCAGAAGCAAGGAATTACAGAATATCTATTTTCCAGTGGTGATATATGACTCTCACAAAACCACACTATTATTTAAAATACCCTAATGAGATTTTTCATAGAAATGGAACAGAGATTCCTAACACTTCCTGGAATTTCCCTTAAAAAAAGGAAGGAAAAAGAATTCAACTGAAAGCCCATTTTTTCGCCTAGTATTGGAAGGGACCAGCCTTAAAGAATAATTGGTGAGTAACCAATCCCAGTACCACTATCCTTCATCTCCTCCATGTCCAGCCTAACCCAAAAGAATTTCTTAGAGCCCACAAAAAGGTTAATTGAAAAAGATAAATTTGCTTTGGTAAGTATTTGCATTTTAAGCAGAGATGGAATTTGGGGAAGTGTCATATGGACATCTCTCCTTCTACATATCTTAATAATTGTCAGTGACCTGAAACTTGGAGCAGGTTATGATGGTTAAATAATGTCCACTGTTTTGCTCTTTGGGCATGTCTTGTCCCCCACATGATCATGACCACATTGCCTTGGGTCCAAGAAGCCTAAAATGCATTAATTGCTTATGCTTATCTGCATAGTTGGTTAATTTTACAGGTTTGATTTTCTTCCTCTGACAGACAACAAAGCCTGGATTGCTGTCCTTTTCAATATTCACACTTTCTATCCCATCTCCCCTCTACCACCATTTCTGTTTAAAGAAGATATTATTTATGATGTATGTAGATACCATCAAAAAGATACATTTGCCCCTGTGTGCACACACACACATCTCCACAGTACATGTGTGATCCTATTTATGTTATTTTTAATTTTTTCTTGACTGAACCACTTCTAAAAAAAATTTGAGTAAGACAAAAGCTGGCAAAAGAGATGAGGGAAGAAAGGATGATATGTTTTGGTTATGAGGTTTGAATCTATTTTAGCATAGTCAGTTTGACTTTGGGGACCCATGTAGGGAGTATCCCAATTATCCAAATAAGGAAATGTCTGGAAGCAATAAATAGAAGTTGCATTTTGGAAGTACATCAACTGGAATCTCGTCTGAGCCTGTGCTTAGAATGTTCATTCAACAAATATTTATTGAGAGCCTTCCATGTGCTGGACACTGGCCTAGGATCTGGAGATAGATCAATAAGTGAAGATCAGCATGGTCCTTGCTGGTAAATTTAACAACTGGTTTTTCAGGAACAAAAACCTTGATTGTTAGTAGTTGCCCATTTCTGTGATATAAATACTCCCACCATAGCTATTCAAGCTACCCATGTTCTATATTGCCTGGAACATAGGAAGAGCTCATAAAATGGCAACCACCATCGGTCTTCATATCTTGATTGTAATTATCATCAATAAGCTTGCTTTGACAAGTTTAATGAGTTCTACAGGGGACAATGTCTAAGGTGCTCAGGCGTGGGTGTGTGTGAAGATGTAGAGAATCAGAGAAGTATCTAGATTTGGTATGGTTTCCTCAGAAAGATGTGGGAGGAGGGAAAGTTAGACAACAAAATGGGACTTTGTTTTCTTTTTCTAAAAGTCTGTAAGTTTGAATTTCCATGAGTATATGTCACCTTTATAATTTCTAAAAACGAGAACTCTCAGTGCCCAAGTGGAGCAAGCACAGTCAGTGACCAAATGCAGGGTATCCAGTTGGTCATGAGAGGGTCCTGCACCACAATATGTGACTCGTTGCAGATGTAATCATTGCTAAATGATTGTTAAGCTATTTTCCTGGTTAAAAGTGACTTACACTGCTGACAAGATAAAACAGAATCAAGAAAGTTGTTAAGTTTTCTGTCTGCTGTTGAACAAACCACTCTAAGTCGGTAGCATAAGACAATGACAATATTTATTTTGCTCACATATTTTTAATTTGGGTTGGGCATGCTGGGGGCATTTTATCTCTGCTCTGTGAGGCAGGTGGGGTGACTGCAAGGCTGAAGGGTAGAATCATCTGAAGGGTCCGTCACTCATGTGTCTGGCTCATGGCTGGGACCACAGTGGGACTGTGGCTGGAACCCTTCCATGTGGTGTCTTTTCTCTCCCACAGTATGGTGGCTGGGTTCCAAAGGTGAGTGTCCCTACGGAGAGCCAGGGGGAAGCACACTTTCTTCATATTCTCTTAGTCAAAGTGGTCACAAAGCCCAGGTCCCAGGAGAGAGTAATTAAAGTCTGCCTCCTGAGCAGGTAGCAAATTCTGCAAAAGGTGTGAGACCAGAAATAGTAATGTCATTTTTGGGAAATACAACCTGCCACAGTAAGTCCTCTCCTTTCTGAACTATGTATCTACATATCTGTCATCTGTACTACATACTCACAGAGCAAATATGGAAAGTTATCCAGATCCTTTCAAGTTCTCAGCTGAAAGTGAGTATTGCAACTTTACTCCAGAAACGACATTCCTGCACTGTGAAAGCTGTACATTCTTATATGGAAAATAAAAATGATTTTACTACTACAGTTTTATATTCCCCATGCCTAGCACAGCCAAAGTTTTTAATTTTCCTATGTACTGTAAAGTTTATCTTAACCTAAAAGGCAGATTAACACATACAGGGATAGTGACAGTCTACCCTCACTAGGTCTGACTCAAGTAGTTGATGGGTTTGTAGTATTTTTGCCTGTAAACTAACTTCTCAAATGCAAAAAGAGATTGAACATGGAAAGGAGATTCATGAAAATGGATGTTTTACAATGGCATTTCAAATATTCCTCTCAAAAAGGTATCCTTATTTATCTATCAGCCCACTTTTTACAAGGTTGTATTGATCTTAATGTGTTTTGAGAGTCAGATGCACTTCTCATTTATTATTAGGGCTTGAGTTAACCTATTCATCTGTATCCCCAATATCCTTGGTTCTTACTGGGACATGAATTTATAGGACAAATTGACAGGAGACTGATCATCAGGTATGTATGGATTACCAAGAGAGAAACACACAGAGAATTGTCAGAAAACATCCAATTAATGGAGTCTGCTACCTTTGAGTCTCCTTTTATTTTGTGGTATGAATTGTTATCCCCAAACTAGCTGTAAACTAAATCTGCAGGATCCTAATTTATAAAAACACTATTACTGTAAATTTTACTTCTTTGAACACATTAAGCTCTTTTGCCAAGTTATGTGTAAAACAAAAAGAAAAAAAAAAAGACATTTACACTGTCTTTGAAAAAGTGTGAAAAACAGCTTTTATTCATGGTGGATAAATTCATCAAATTGAATTCTAACAAAATTTTCCTCCATGTATTTTCTTGTTTAGAGTGAAGATAACCATGATATACATCTTTTAAGGTAAGTCAACGTTTTTTTATTTCAGAAGCTTGCTAAAGACGTGTTACTTTTAGCCGTTGTTTTTCTCCTGTAACTGCAATGCTGATATAGCAAAATGAGGAAACTGCTGGCACAAATGGAACCAAATATCCTGTGCCTGCATGTTTGTTCATGGATGTATACTCGTAAGGGACATTCACTGATCTTCCCAGCTCAGACGATTAATTATAAAAATCATCACTAAAGATCGTCCACATGGTTGTTCTTCAGCTCACTTAGAGAAGCTTCTATAAAGTACTGGTTTTTCTTGGGTCTGACTCTCGCAAAGATACTGACTCACAGGCCAACTTTGAGACAGAGGAATCTGTTCTTCAGATATTCCCTGTATGACTCTGAGTATCAGCTCAGCAAAGGAGTGGGAATATTTGCTAATTCTTACAATATTTTTTGTGAGGTAAGGTATTTTTGCCTTGAGAGAAATTTTTTATAGCTCAGGACAAAGTAATATTATCTTTGAATTTCTATTCCCATTACATTTTACAATACAAACTCAGGTTTACAGTAAATTTGTATATGTTGACTCACTTTTGAGTAGAAGCTACAGCTTTATTATGTAGAATGATAATGATGATGATTCTAATTATTGGGTAGGATTTTTCCTTTAGGTTCCCCAGGTCCCTTTAGCTGGCCCTCATGTAATAAATGAAAAACTACAATTAATCGTGGTTAGAGGCAATGAAAGGGGCATGGTTCAGAAAAGGGAACATTGGTGTATAAAGCCACAAAGAATAAGATTTCCATAGGTAGAGGGAACAGAATAAGCGAAGGCACAGATGCTTGAAGTTACCTGGCACATTCAAGGATGGGTGAGCAGCTCACTATAACCAGGGTACTTTATATATGCAAGCTATCTGTGGCTTGAAATATTCAGACGAGACTTTCAGTGATGGGGGCAAAGAATTCTATCTCAATTCCATTCCCAGTCGTCTGGAGTGACTTTTAAGGAATGTGTTATGGTGAGTTCTGCGGCTGTATCTGGCTCTGGAGTTGATTAGGGCTCAGTTATGGGCAGAAGAGGGAGCAATGTATTTTCTATCCCTGGTCTACATGATGTCAGTTTTGTGTATGTATTCTTGATGTTAATATTTTCCTTCACACCTTCTCTTAATTTAGTATATAGATTCAGTATCTTCGTCCTGCTCTTGATTCTTATGACAGCATGGATTATACAGTGAGATCCTTGAGGGCTTTGTGAAATGCTGATTCTTGGACAAGGGAGTCTTGCTTTGGTGTCATTTTAACCCTATTGGTGGGCACTGTGGCCGGACTCAGTGAAAACAGGCGAAATACAGCCCAGTGTCTACTCATGAGTTTCTGAAGCAGTGATTGAGTCAAAGGGATGATTTACTGACTGTAAATCTGATTTGCTGCATTTATGGATTTCCACTTAAAAGCTGATGGGGCACAGACATATTTTTCACCAAAAGAAAAAGAGCTAAAGTAGAAATGAGGCCCTACTTCAGTTTTTACCAAGAAAGTTCACACTGATTATCAGCACCTGCAACTCTTGGTTGGTCTAATAATGTCTTAGTTTACTAGTTTTCAGAAACAAATCCAACTACTTTGTGATTAAAGCAATTTTTAAAATGCATATTTACCTCCTTAAAACTGTAATTTATGGGAAAATTTTTAATTCCCACTACTTCTTTGTTATGTCTAGCAATCTCATTTGGACAAAATATATAGGCTATTCATTAAAACCCCTTAAAAATTTTATAATTGCTTAGTATGGTTATTCAATTCTAAAATTAGGATCTATACATTGTAATTTCTGTGAACATTTCATAAAGCATTTTCTGTCTGTTCCATCTTATATCTCCCACTCCCTTCTCCCTGGTACCAAAATGTTATTAAATCTCTGCTGCTTCTTAGCCATTTTAGAAATGAGGAAATGTAGAAAGTACATGCATGGGAGATGGATGACTCTCACTGATTTTGCAAAAAAGGAAAGAATGGGAACACGATCAGTAAGGCAGAACTACTCTGAAGATTTCCAAACCCTGTCTCTCTCTCTCCCATTATTTTGAAGGTGGCTCTGTGTATGTCTGACAGCTGAAGTTTGAGATGACTTTTCTGCATTGTCTAAAAGAGCAGGAAAAGATGTCTCAGGTACCTTAAAATTACTTTATTGCCAATATTTTTAAATTGCTCTGGTTTAGTAAGTTAATAAGGTCAATTAGTTATTGGTGCTGGAAGGAACAACTTTATTTTTGCCTGGAGATTAAGTTAAAAACCTTAGACTGTGAAATCTAGAGGGAATTTTGCCAGTTCTGCCAAATTGCTGGGTATGGGGCTTGTTCTATAAGAACCTTCACCTAGTTTAAGGTCCAGAGTTCTGCTTGGGAATCCCTCAGCCTGATGATTATGAAAGTTCTTAGGTACTTCCTGCCCCATTACTTTTGATAAGTTGCTTAATGCGCAACAAAGTATGGGGGGTCAGACAGACTGCAGTTCAAGCCTCCAGTGTTGCCTCCTTTTAGATTTGTGCGGGCCAAGTTACTCGACATCCCTCACCCTGATTTATTCAAGTCATTCACAAAAAATGAGGCTCAGACATCTAGAATGTGCCTAGCCTGTGGACTGAGCACACATTGCTAAACAGAAGACATAGCTCCTACTTTCAAAGAGCTCAGCTCATAAGATACATGCAAATGAGTTGCCAATTACAGTCTCAAGGACAAGTTCACTGACAGCCCCAGGCTTTGAGATGGGACACAATGTGCAGGCAAACCTGTTGGAGAAATCATGTCAAAGCTGAGATAATGACTTGGAGCAACGTTGAGTGGCTTAGCTTTCTTCCCTGTAAAATGGGGACACACCTACCTTGTTAGGTTTCAGTGAGAAGTAGAGACACTGAATGTAATACACAAGCACTGTGCCTGACAGTTCATTATACTAAATAGGTACCATCCTAGGCAGTGGAGATTCCCATGAATAGGATGCTGTCCTGTCCTCCAGACTTAGAAGCCAGAAGTCCAGCTCCAGCTCCCTGGGCTGCCTCTATTATTGCTCTTGTCCCCTGTTGTGTATTCATTGCTTAGCAGTTCCTAGTGGACGTTTGCTGTTCATCATATCCCCTCTAGCAGAAGCAGTCAGTGCCTAGTTCATATTGCCCTTACCTTTTCACCTTATACCTGCCCAACTTTCAACTGCCAGCCTCTGATTTGCGTGAAGGTTTTCTCTGGCTGCTGAGGCCCACTCAGCTCACACATGAGGGAGGGAGGCTGGGAGCGTGAAGGAATTAAGCCCCAACCCAGCTGCTCCCAATAGTTTGGATACAGTTAGGGGATGAATAGCCCAACTCTCAGCCTCTGGGTCCAATGGCTCTGAGGCATGTCCCTTATACCAGCTCCAAGTTCCCCTACAGGAATTAGTTATCCCATAGTGATGTCTCGATTGATAATTTGCCCTCCCTCGGCTGTTTCACCTTCCCCACTTCTTTTCCAGTGTTGAGAAAAAAAAAAACAAACGCAGGCTCAAAAAGGAGTCCTTAGGCTAGGTCAAGTCACCAAACCCAGAATTAATACCTAAGTTGATTGCCCTTTTAGCCTCTCTCCAGAAATGCAGTCCTAACTGATCAGTCAGGAACTTTCTGGTCAGCAGCAGTAAGGTGGCCTGCCGTATAGACCTCCTCCATCCCCCAGAGGAAGATGAAGTAATCTACCTAGTAAAACCCTGTTGCCCCAGAGAAAGGTGACCTCACCTGAATAATCCCTTTTTCTGTTTATGACTTCCTAGTCCTACATTTAAAAACCTTTCCCTTTCTGTAGCCTTTGGGAAATTTCTTCCACTTGCTGGATGGGCTGCTGCCCCATTCATGAATTAAGAAAACCACTGAGATATTAAAATTTACTCAGTTGAATTTTTGTTATTTAGCAGATTTAGTGACAGCAACAGGATCTGAAGTGAACTTGCAGCAGCTTTTGGGGACAAGAAACATAAGCACGGTACCCATGAACCCGTTGAATTCAGTTCCTCCCCATACTGAGCTCCACTCTCTTTGCATTGAGCTCCCAATCCAATTGGCTTTCCTTTACTGGGCAGGTCAGTTGAGCCAACCACAGCTCCCAGGGTGGCACACTCCAGGCCTTAGCTCTCTCCCTGCATTCCACATTGGGAACTGCTGACAGTTTTGTCTGCAGCCCCCATTCTTTGGGGCTTGCTGGTTCAATCCCTTCCCCAGTCCAAGGACCCATGGGGATTGTTGGTGTGCTCAAGGCCTGCTCTTGACCAGGATGCAATGGAATCTCTTGGTTGCTGCTGATCTGTTAAGGTGCACTGCTTTGTCTGTCTTACATTATGTAGATAAAGGCTATTATTAACACATATCTCAGAGATCAAAGAAGCTGCAAAAATTGGTGGGGCCAGGTCAAGCAATTAAATCATTAAAGAGCACTTGCCACCTAACTCAAAGACTCCTGTGATAAGAGAAATTGGTCATGGAATGGGTTAGACTCACACTATGTCATCTGCCAACTTCAAGTGCAGCCATGTACACTATAAAGCACTCTGAAGTTCCCAATCCTGCAACATGGCCCTCTTAGACATGTTTGGCTCTGAGAAACCCAAAGGTGAAAGGGGATCCCTTTGATCCAAAGAGTTCGGTGCACCACCTGCTTATTTTACGTCTAAGAAGGAGAGCCCTGGCAGTTGCAAATATCTAATAAAATGACAAAATCTTAAAGACAGCCTAGAATTACAATAGCCATTATGGGCAACATTCTAATTAGTTGAAATCATGTAAGAAGTCTACCTGAAAGCAGAGCTTCCCAAGTTAACAGAATGGGATACCTATTTTAACTGACACCACTCCTATAGCTCCCCTCTCACAACCTTTGTGTACTTGTTCTAATAATCCTGTCTGAATTATATTTCCACTCTGAAAAGACCACATGACTGTGAACAAAAGACCACCAAGTTAATGGCCTTAAAGATACCCCCCACGTCTATCCTCAAAGGAGGGCCCCCATATGGGCCCTCCCAGAGTTGATGAACCTGAAGGATTTCATGGTAAACTGATACATTATTCCCTTAAATAGCCAAGGAAAAAAAATCTGGTGGGTACCAGAGCCTGCCCAGGAGAGTCTGGAAAATAAATGATGGAAGCCAGCAAAGGGTGAAAATTCTTGGCTCTTCTGAATCTCCATGAGAAGTGTCCAGTCAAGAGAAGAAAATAAAATGAGACAAACAGGAAGGCAATAAATATTTTGGGGGTTCGGTTTGGGGTTCAATTTAAGGTGAGGAAAGGGTTACAGTCAGATTAGGGTTCAGAGTTAATTTTGGGGCTAGCCTTACGTTTAGGTTTAGGCTTGTGGTTGGGTGTGAGTGAAGGTGAGGGTGAGTGGTTAGGGTGAATAGCCAGAATTAGGGGGAGCTGTAGTTTTAGGATTCAATGTAGGGTAAGGATAGGGTTACAGTCACAGTTAGGGTTCAGAGTTAATATTAGAGTTAGCATTAGGTTTAAGTGTAGATTTATAGTTAGGTGTGGCTGAAGGTGATAGGTAAGAGTGAGGGTCTGGGTGAGTAGCCAGCATCAGGGTGAGGGCTAGGTTTAGGGTTCAGTATAGGGTGAGTTTAGGGTTACAGAAGAAGTAAGGGTTCGGATTTAATGTTAGGATTAGCATTAGGTTTTACTTTAGGCTCTTGGTTAGGTGTGGATAGAACTGAGGGTGACAGGTTATGGTCTGTTGCCAAGGTTAGGGTTAGGGTTAGGTTTAGAGTTCAGTGTAGGGTGAGGATATGGTTATAATTCAAGTTAGGGATCGGGAAAGTAGCAAATTAAGGATGATGTAGGTGGATTGGACTATGATGTCATTTAAGTTTAAACACAATTCTTTGAGTAATTGATAGCGACTGTCCTTATCTTACAAATCTTTGCAAAACTAGAAATATGGCTCTGGAGAATTTTCTAATTCCACCCATTCCTTTTCTGTAATCCCAAAACCTCCCCCATTTACCTCAAAAGGCTTGTAACTTATCAGGGAAGTTTTATCTAGATCATTCAGATCATTCCTAATTCCTAAGACTCAGTGGGGGCAAGAAAAGGGAAAACAGGCCTTTTAAAACTACTGTTACAGAAGATTTTGTGCCCCAAATCTAGCCCACAGCTTCCATAAAGTTACTTGCCAAGGGCAAATAGACATCCTGTGTCTTCTGCACAAATATTAATAGAAAAAGTTTTAGCCATCAAGTACAGGTAACCTTAAGTAACCTTAACCTACCGCATTCCAGAAAAAACTGTTTGAATCCAACTGTTATGTCATAAACTAGTGAGTTTTGCATTATTGTACCCTTCTCAGGGCTAAAACTTTTAAAACAACTAAGGCCTGTGATTACATCTGTGTGTGTGTGTTGTAGATGTGTGGTATTTTCTACCTCTGGATGGTGTTGCCACAGTTAACCTGTGAAAGAACTCCATTTCATTGACTTAAGCTAAACTAATTATCAAGACATAATAGAAACAATCCAAATGTTTTTCAAGTCCACATGATCTAGGATTAATCTTTAATAAATAAAAGCTAATTGGGGTTTGTCGGTTTGTCTTTAGAGTTAGCAGCATTAAATATAATACTTGTGTTCCACCTAAGTTTACTAAATGTCAAAGAAGGTCATGTTATCTCTGTTGCAGAATTTCTCAGCTGGAAAGATAACTTAAAGATGATGGTTAGCTATTTAATGTCTAATGAAATTTTCATGACTAATGTAAACAGTTATTAAGATAAGAACAAGTGAATTAAACAGATGTAAGATAAACGTTGATAAAGAACTTCTCAGCAATATGTATGTCTACCTAAATAGTTTCCCCAAGTGTTTTTGGTAACTTACAGTTTTACTAAATTACATGATGGCTAGTCATTAAAGATCTAGATCATTTCCAAATGATATAAAATACTCTAACATTAGTTACTGAATATAGGTTTAACTACTTTTGGCTTATTACAGAGAAACTAAGAAGTATGTTAATGTATTAGAGGTATATTGGAAAATTGAAAAAGGCATATGCTTCTAGAAATTATGAATAAATTTTTTAATTTTCCATCCTAAAACATATTGGTGTAGTATTTCACAATGGCTTACTACTTAGTGGCTTTAATTACATATCTTATAATTTTTTAAATCCGAGAGATCTTAATTTCTAGTGAGAACTAAGTTTTGAGGAAAAGAAATATTTGGAAAGAAATTTTAATATGTGATCTAGCTCATTAAGATTAAAATGAATTTGACTAAGTTAAAAGTACAAAGTTTTCTTGGACTGTTGGTCTGCTTTTGACAACAGAAAGTGAGAATTTCTATGCCTTTTAAGTAATAGATATAGAAAACAAAGATCCTATGTTTTATTAACATAATTTCCTGTGTTTGCTGTCTCTGTCAATTCTTTGATTCCTTAGGAAAACCATGTCTTCTTTAGTATTAAAGGAGCTAAATTTTGCTAACAATTAGTTCAGTTTTGTAATGATTTGCAGTACTATTTAGCAAGAGCTTTAAAATATTTTCTTGATATTTTTTATAAACTTCCCCAAATCAAACTCTAAATAAGTTCTTTTTGACCTGGAAGAAATTTTGGGATTTTTCTGGAGGGTCCCTGGACATTCCAAAAGACTTGTTAAAAAATTAGGCTTAGTTGATGTGTTAAATTACATGGGAAGCATTATGAAATAAAAATACTAAGCTTCCTAATGTTTTATTTGTATAATTATATAAACCTTCTAAAAATTATGTAAATTCCTAGAAATTATGTGAAATTCCTAGAAATATGTCCTGGTATAACATTATCATTTACAATTCTAGCTATCTTAAAATGTTGTATGACATCTTCCAGGACCCCAAACACAGGTAACAAGTAAATGATCTTCTTACTGCTATTCTCTTAACTTTCTAAAATTGTCGTCATCAAAATTAAGGCTCATATAAAAAACACTGAACCTTCATATCAGGGAAATGACTTAGCTGACTTTCATGCAAAGACAGCAGTAACAGAATCTATAAAGATTGTGGCGCATGTAGATGAGGTCCACTCTGCCTCTGCAAAAAAATGGCCTCACATTGCCATTGTGTAACATGGCAACAGTCTGCTTCTGAATCAGAGAAACCAAAGTTGTATAAACAATGGCTATAAATTAAACAAGCAGTCAGGGCTATGAGAAATCTAAGACAGGCAACTGATTCTTCCTGGCTCCCTGGCAAACCCCATTTCTCAGTTTTTGCATTCTTTACCCACTGTGGTACATTGAAGATGACTCAAATTATAAGTAGACGTTAGTGGAGAGACTTCTATAATACGGTGAAAACAAGTTATCAGCAATGTGTGACTTGTTAGGTCCATAGTCCGGGAAAAACTGTTTTTGTTTCCAAAGGCCTCAGACCTCCTCCTGGACTTCATTCAACTGCCACTTAGTGTAAGTTATCAATATGTTCTTGATATATGTATGTTTTCCAGATAGGTTGAAGTTTTTCACTGCTATAAGGCTTATGCCCATGCAGTGGCAGAGATACTATTAGAAAATGTGTTTCCCACTTGGTATGTATCTTCCACAATCTCCAGTGATCAAGCACCCAGTTCATTAGGCAAATCCTATGGGCCTTAATGAATGTCTTGCAAACTTCTTGGAAGTATCACTGTCCTATCAGCTTTAATCATCAGGCAAGACTGAAGGGGCTAAGGGGATGCTCAAGCTTAAACTTCTGAACTTCCATGGCCTAAGGTACTGCCTTTGGTCTTGCTGACTGCTCATAGTGATGCCGGGTTCTTGTTCATGGAGCTGAAGAATGAACTTGAAAAAACAATTAAGGTAGGAGAGCAAGGCAGAGGCTTTTATTTAGAGAGAAAACAGAGCTCCTGGCTCAGGCCAGCAGGGGGCAAGAGAGCCACCGGGTGGTACGTTGTCTGGGGGTCGTGTAGCGAGTTGAGAGACAAAGGGCTAGGGATGTACACCTGCTAAGTGGTCTCAAACACTTTTGAAGAAACACTAAGTTTCTTCCTGGTTATTTCCAAGAATTTTACTGCTGTGATTTCCTCCCAGGATAGCAGCTTCCTGGTCTGGGAGCATATCACTCAAGGCTACCTGCTTTGCTCCCAAGGTGGGCTGAGTTATTGTCTGTTTGTTAAGAAACTTACTTTTTAACTAATTGGGTTTTAAGATGGAATCCTTCCTGTTTTTACTATGTTGTATTGGGCTTGCTTGCTACATTGCCCAAGTTGCAACAAATCATTTGTTTAGGGCTGGAGGAAGAAAAGTAGCACTTGGGTAAAGTCAGAAAAGTAAGCTGGCCCCCCCTCAGTAGTAGGCCAAAGCAAATCTCACAATAGATTATCTTGCTTTTGTTTTTTCCAGAGGTCTTCACCCTGCTCTGTCTAAGAATCTATAAAGATTGTGGCACATGTAGATGAGGTCCACTCTGCCTCATGGTCCCTATCTCAATAGTACCCGCTTTGGGAAACAAACTCGCTCCACACAAAATAGTCACCAGCAGATCAATGTATAGTGCTGTAAAACCTTCTGCTGATTCTTTGTTGTCATGCTAAGTGTTAGATTCTATAATGTCTTATGCTCAAGCGTATCATCAACAGGTTAAAGAAGCTTTCCCAACTCAAAGGACCTTGTTGATTACAGTCTTGATCTTGGTGACTTGGTTTTCTGGAAACATCATCAGAGGAAGATAGCCCTCAAGCCCCATCGGAAGGGAACTTACTACTGGACATCCTGAACACTGCACTGCTACAGAAATAGAAGGTATTAAGCCTCAGTACACATCACACAGCTGAGAAGGCCCCTCCACCTGACACCTAGCTCTCTGCAGATGCTGGAGGCCGCCAAATCAAACTGATGAGGAAGAAGACTACCAGACATCAAGGTAGACTACTTCACCCCAAATGACAGAACAAGATTTCCTACTTCAACGAAACATGAATTCCCTTGTCCATCTTTTCCTTTCCTTTACTCTGGTGTTTGCCTAGAAAGATAATGCCCTCACATGTATCTCCCAGGCTGATGCTAAGGGGTTAACCTCTGGAATTTAGAAGATTTTATTTCAGGTTAGGAGAAAAATATGTGCCTGTAAATTTTCACAAGCAAAATATGTCATCTCATTGGTCAATTCTCCTGAATTTTTTCATCTAATTAGAAAGGCCCTGTCAAGAGACTGTCATGATTCAGGATTTACTCCTTTTGACAGATCACTACTTCCCTGGTGAGGGATAAATATACATGAGGCAATGACCAGTAACTGCTCCTTAATTCTTGACATAACTGCAGAACCTGCTTCTAAAGCAATAATAGCCCATCAAAGATCCTTAGACTCTCTGGCCAAAATCATTCTCGATAATAGCTCCTATTATCAAGAGTTCTTTGACTGTCTTTTAGCTGAGCAGGGAGATGTCTGTGTGCAAATGAAAGGAGGAGTCACACATTTAAAGCTAGAAATGATTAGTGTAGTGAGGAAGGCATGTGAAAAACTGAGATAGGATGAAAGCTAGGTCTCTTGGGACAAACAGCCTAATTATGAATGGAAAGGAAAAATTCTTAAAGAAAAAGTGCTACTCCAGTGAACATATGAATGATTAAAAAAAAAAAAAAGGCAGAACAGCCTTATTGGTGATGTGAAGAAAGTTTTAGTGGTCTGGTTAGAAGACAAATAGCCGCAACATTCCCTTCAACCAAAGCCTAATCCAGATCAGAGCCCTAACTGTTCAATTCTAGGAAGACTGAGAGGTGAAGGAGCTGCAGAAGTAAAGTCTGAAGCTGGCAGGGGTTGGTTTATGAGGTTTAAGGAAAGAAGCTGTCTCTATAACATAAAAGTATAAAGTCAAGCAGCACATGCTGATACAGAAGCTGCAGCAAGTTATCCAGAAGATCTAGCTAAGATAACTAATGAAGTGGTTACACTAAGCAACAGATTTTTTGCTGTAGAGGAAATAGTCTTCTATTGAAAGAAGATGCCATCTAAGACACTCATAACTAGACAGAAGTCAATGTCTGGCTTCAGAGCTTCCAAGGACAGGCTGACTCTCTTGTTAGGGGCTAATGCAGCTGGTGGCTTTAAGTTGAAACAGTGTTCCTTGATCATTCTGAAAATCCTAGGGCCCTTAAGAATTATGATAAATCTACTCTGACTGTGCTCTCTAGGTGGAACAACAAAGCCTGGATGATTGACAGTACATCTGCTTAGAAGACAGTTTAGTGAATATTTTAAGCCTATTGTTGAGACCTACTGCTCATTGTGTAAATAGTTTCATCGATCTCTTATATTGCTTTTTACTCTCTGAGAGTTAATTCTTCAGAAAGATAAACAAAATTGATAAACCTATAGCTAGATTCATTAGGAAAAAAAGAGGACTCAAAATCAGAAATGAAAAATAAGTTACAATATCATAGAAATATAAATGATTATAAGAGATTGCTATGAAAAAACTATACATACACCAACAAATTAGACAACATAGAAGAGATGGGTAAATTCCTGGAAACATGCAGTCTTCCAAGAACAAACTATGAAAAGATAGAAAATTTGACCAGACTGATTTCTAGTAACAAAATTGAGGCAGTAATAAAAAAACTCCCAACACACAAAAGTCCAATATCAGCTAGCTTCACAGAAGAATTCTACCAAATATTAAAAGAAGAGTTAATACCTATCCTATTCAAACTATTCCAAAATAATTGAAGAGGAAGAAAAGCTTCCAGTTCATTCTATGAGGCCAGCATCATTCTGATACCAAATTCAGACAATGACACTACAAGAAAAGTACAGATGAATATCTCTGATGAGCAGAGATGCAAAAATCCTCAACAAACATTAGCAAGCCAAATTAAAAAATGCATTAGAACAATCAGTCACTACAACCAAGTGGGATATATTCCAAGAATGTGTGGATGGTTCAGTACCCACAAATCAATCACCACATTAACAAAGGGAAGGATAAAAACCATATCTCAATATATATAGAAAAAGCATTTCACAAAATTTAAAATCCATTTATGATTAAAAACTCCCAATGAAGTAGATATAGAGGGAAAGAAAATATCTCAAAGTTAATAAAGGTCATATACAGCAAACCCACAGCTAACATCATAATCAATGGTGAAAAGCTGGAAGCTTTTCTTCTAAGATCAGGACCAAGAGGATTCCCACTCTCATGACTTCTATTCAACATAGTACTGGAAATCCTAACTACATCATTCAGACAAGAAAAAGAAGTAAAATGCATCCAAGTTGGTAAGAAGTAAAATTGTCACTATTTGCAGATGACAGTGATACTACCCACAGAAAATCCTAAAGACCCCACAAAAAAAGCCTGTCAGAATAAATGAATTCAGTAAAGTCATAGGATGCAAAATCAATATACAGATATCTATTGAATTTCTATAAAGTAGTAATGAACTAACAGAAAGCGATATCAAGATAACAATTTCCCATTTAAAATTGCACCAAAAAGAATACCTAGGAGTAAATATAACCAAGAAGGTGAAAGACCTGTACTCTAAAAACTGTTAAGACATTGATGAAAGAAATATGATAAGCTATCCCATGCTCATGGATAGAAAGAATTAATATTGTTAAAATGGCCATACTCCCCAAAGCAATGTACACATTCAATGCAATCCCTATCAATCAAAATACCAATTACATTTTTCACAGAACTAGAGAAAATAATCCTAAAATATGTATGGAACCATGAAAGACCCTGAATAGCCAAAGCAATCTTAAGAAAGAAGAACAAAGCATGGAGGTATGATGCTTCCTGATTTGAAGCTATACTATAAAGCTGTAGTAATCAAAGCACTGTGGCACTGGCACGAAAATAGAGAGCATAGATAAATGTAATAGAGAACCCAGAAACAAACCCACACTTACACAGTCAATCTATGACAAAGGAGGACAGAATATACAGTGGGGAAGAGACGGTCTCTTTGGTAAATGATGTAGGGAAAACTGGACAGCTACATGCAAGAGAATGAAACTAGACCACTGTCTTATACCATACACAAAAATAAACTCAAAATGGATTAAAGACCTAAGTGTAAAACCTGAAACCATGAAACTCAAAGGAGAAAACAGGCAGTAAACTCTTGAACATCAGCATTAGTAATTTTTTTTTTTTGATATGTTGCCCTTAGCAAGGGAAACAGAAGCAAAATAAGCTAGTGGGACTACATCAGATCAAATCTTGAAAGGAAACCATCAACAAAACAAAAAGGTAGCCTACTGAATGGGAGAATTTATTTGCAAATGATATGTAAGGGGCTAGTATCCAAAATATAAAGACCTCACATAAGTCAATAGCAAAAAATAATAATAATCTGATTAAAAATGGGCAGAAGAACCGAATAGACATTATTTCAAACAGAACATACAGATGGCCAACAGACACATGCTCAACATTGGTAATCAATGAAATGCAAATGAAAACCACAGTGACATTATCACCTCACACCAGTCAAAATGGCCTACATTAAAAAAATAAGAAATCACCCATATTGGCAAGCAGTGGAGAAAAGGCAGCCCTCATGCAGTGCTGGTGGGATTATAGATCGGTGCAGCCACAATGGAAAGCAGTATGGAAGTTTCTCAAAAATCTAAAAACAGAAATACCATATGCCTCAGCAATTCCACCTCTAGGAATTTACCTAAAGAAAACAAAATCACTAATTTGAAAAGATATATGAACTCCTATGTTTATTATACAATAGCCAGGATATAGAAGCAACCAAAGTGTCCATCAATAGAAGAATGGATAAAGATGTGGTATAATGAAATATTATTTCATTGAATACAGTGAAATATTATTCATCCATAAAAAATAAAATCTTGCCATTAGCAACAACATGGATGGACCTAGAGGGTATTGTGCTAAGTGCAGTAAGTCAGACAAAGACAAATATTATATGATTTCACTTATATATGGAATCTATAAAATAAACAAAAATGACTCAAACACAGACAATGGATGGTTGGTTACCATGGGGGAGAGGGATGGCAGATGGGTGAAATAAGGTGAAGGGGATAAAGAAAGAGATACAAGTTTCAAATTATAAAATAAATTCATCCTGGGGTTAGAAGTACAGCATAGGGAATATAGCCAATAGTATTGTAATTTCTTTATTGACAGATGGCTCTACACTTATCACAGTGAGCATTTAGTAATGTAAATAATTGTTGAATCACTATGTTGTACATCTGGAACCAATATAACATTGTATGTCAACTATAAAAAAAATTACTGCTCATTGACAATGCACCTGGTTACTCAAGAACTCTGAGGGAGATGTACACCGAGATTAATGTTGTTTTCCTGCCAGCTAACACAACATCCGTTCTGCAGCCATGGATCAAGAATTTCAACTTCCAGTCTTGTTATTTAAGAAATACATTTTTTAAGGCTATAGTTGCCATAGATAGAGATTCTTCTGATGAATTTAGACAAAGTAAGTTCAAAACCTTCTGGAAAGAATTCACCATTCTAGATGCCATTAAGAATATTCATGATTCATGGGAAGAGGTCACATAGCAATATGAGCAGGGGTTTGGAAGAAGTTGATTTCATGGATAAGGTTGAGGAGTTCAAGACTTGAGCGAAGGGAATAACTGCAGATGTGGAAATAACAAGAGAACTAGAATGAGAAGTGAAGCCTGAATATGTGGCTGGATTGCTGCACTCATGGATGAACAAAGAAAGTGTTTTTTTGAGAAGGGATCTACTCCTGACGAAGATGCCATGAAAATTGTTGAAATGACAACAAAGGATTTAAAATATTACATAAAATTAGTTGATAAAGCAGCGGCAGGGTTTGAGTGGATTGATTCCAATTTCAAAAGACGTTTTACTGTGGGTGAGATGCTATCAAGCAGCATCATGCTACAGAGAAATCATTTGTGAAAGGAATAATCAATCATTTTGGCAAACTTCATTATTGTGTTATTTTAAGAAATTGCCACATCCACCCCAGCCTTCAGTGACCACTACCCTAATGGGTCAGCAGCCATCAACAGTGAAACAAGACGCTCCACCAGCACAATCACAACTTCCTGACAGCTCAGATAATGGTTAGCATTTTTGAGCAATCTTCTTTAATTGAAGTATAGATATTGGTTTTCTTAGACATAATGCTATTGCACACTTAACAGACTATAGTATAGTATAAATCAAACCTATATATGCACTGGGAAACCAAAAAAGTAATTTGACTCACTTTGTTGTGGTGGTCGGAACTGAACCCACAATATCTCTGAGGTCTGCCTTTATATGATTTTGATTGGTTTGGGTCTTGGGGACCATGGCTTTGAAATGACCTCCAAGCAGTGGGAATCGTCCTGCTTATAGTAATCAAAATAACCTCCCTGGTGCATAGTATTCTTTCCAAAGCTTCAAGGGCATGTTCATAGCCACTAACCACCAAGCAAATGATCTAAGACTGGAATGTCAAAAAGGAGCAAAGAGAATGAACAGCTTGTGTGACATGTGACTATCACAGGGGTTAAGCAAAATGTCATGATCTACGGATATCATACAGAAGAAACAAAACCTACAAGAACTTCAGAGCAGTTGCCAACAGTAACAGTATGCCTTACATTTTGATCACATCTTCCAGTTGAGCTGAGAGTCTGATCAAAAAGGGAGAATTTTTAAAAAGAAAACTATATACCCGAAATGGAGTCACTTTTGCTAGGCTAAGTCACCAAACCGGAGTTTAATACCTAACCTAATTATACTTGCAACCTCTCCTGGAAATGTATTCTTAACCTGTCAGTCAGGAATTCTCTGGTCAGTACCAGTAGGGTAAACTGTCAGATGGGTCCCCATCATCCCAAACTCCACCTAACAAGATCCTTTTTCTCCAAAGGTAAGGTGACCTCACCTGAATAATCCCTTTTCTGTTTATGACTTCCTTGTCCTGCCTTTAAAAAAAATTTCCCTTTCTATAGCCATTTGGAACACCCCTGTACTTGCTAGCTAGGATGCTACCCAGTTCAGGAGTTGATTAATAAAGCCAACTAGATCTGTAAAATTGGTTGAATTTTTGTTATTTAACACCAGTCAATTCCTGGATTCCCCCCAACTCCCAAATAAATCACTTACACTTGAACCCTGGTCTCATGTCTGCTGAAACTAAAATGTCCACCCAGCATCCATGTCCCTATCCTAGATTTAGGGAAACCTGCTGCCTCTAAAGAGCCCATCTCCCATGACAGGAGCTGAAAATGTCAGGTGCACTTGCGGCTGCGGGTGGACACATGACCTGTGCTTTACCACTGCACTCTCTAATTGGAAAGTAAAGTATTGTCATGAAGAGGCAGGAAATGCCCAGAATTGATTTTGTTGACAGATGATGGCAAAGACAACAATTCGTTTGGTAGCTTCTAGCATCCCATGCTGCAGGCACACTTGGTGCGACCTAAGACACTGAACGTGGTTCACCCAAACTGTTCTACTTGGAGATTTTTGAGCACTGTTTCTTCCCTGCTAGTCTCAGAGCCTGGCTCTTTGGTCCTTTCAGAGATTCTTGACTACTGCAGTATCTTTCATGATAAATTGCTTTCCTGCCAGCATGTCAGGTTGGTTCCTGTAGCCTGTAAGTAAGAATGCTGTCTATATATCAGTCAGGATAGAGCTGCAAACACTGTCTCCTAGGTCTTCCAAGCAGATTGGATTTAATACAGACAAGTGGTTAAAAGGCAGGTGGAAAAGCTGGAAAGCCAAAAAGGGAGCAACGAGGCAGCCCACAAATTAGTACAGCTGGAAGCCTCCATCACCCCACAGGGCTGCCCGGACAGTGGAGGAAGGAAGTCCATTGTCTCACAGGAGCGGGAATCACAGTTGGGACTGCCTGGTAGGGTGACCAGTGAGATCCAGGATCTGAAGCACCATAGGCAGGAGGGGAGAGAAGGAAAGAAAGAAGTATCTGATCTTCTTTTTCTCACTCTCCAGTTTTACACACCTCCCATATGTTGTAAGTACACAGAAGCTAGAGGGCAGGGGAGACTGTAATACAGAACAGGGGAAGAGCCAGAAACAGACCTGAAAGCTGATAGGTGGTTGACATGAACATGTAATAAAAGCTTAAACGCTTTTTGGCTGAATGAGTAAGAGAATAACCAAGCAGAGGGCTGGAACCAGCCCCTTATGTTATACTGGCTCTTAAAGGAGAATGGGGTGAGAGGATTCCTCCTAAGGACAAGCAATCAGCAAGATAGGAGAAAGTGGAGGCAAGGTAGGGCCCTGGGTGCTGCAGCTCAGAAGCAGTCAAGTCTGCCAGACCCTAACGGGATTTCTGCCAGAGACCTCTAAGTTATCCCTTGAGTCTAGACCGGAGACTCAGAGAGCTTATCCATGAGCTCTGGGCATCACAGTTTCTAATCCAGGCTATTCCCTTGGTAACTTGGGTTATTTAGTGAGGATAATAGGGCTTATCCACTTTCATTGGGCAGGTGAGAAGCAATGAATAATGAAGATTTTTAAACACTTGGCAAAATAGAGAAATGTGTCACAGCAGGAATCTTAATTGATAAACTAGAGACAAGTGCATTCACTCTCACAGTTTGAATTTGTGGGCCTATCCTGGATGACTTCCGTGAATAAATGGAATGTAATATCTTTGTTAGTGGCAGCACATAAGGGAAAACACAGATCTGTGTTTGGATTTGTGAGAAGGATGGTGGTGTAATAAAGAACATAAATTTAAGATTCAGGAGAACCTTGCTTTAATCTCTGCTGCTCATTAGCCTTGTGATTTTAGACATTAATTAAACTGAGCCTCAGTTTCTTGTTTAAAGTTGGTATTATCATAATAATTACTGGCTTAAAATTATAATTTTCATGATTATGTGGGTGAAAGCTGCTAGCACAGTGCCCAGCACAGAATAGGTGCTTCAGAAATATATTTCCCTCCTCAATCTCCCTTCTTTTTATCATAGCTCTAAGTTGGAGAGTGCAGGAAGTGAAAAAATACTTCGTAGAAAAAATGGCTAGTGTGGACCAATTTTATAGGGAAATGCTCAAAGGAATTGAAACCCCAAACTCAGTGCTCCTGTTTATTATGGAAAGCACCAAAATCCATGGGAATCCCAAACCATTTACTCAGAATTTCAGATGTCCTATAAAAAAATTAATCTGCACATTATTTGGTTTCTTAAAAAATCCACACTTTCCATGGCTGCCGTGAAAAATCTATTCATTTATATTTTGCGTGGGATTTTATTCTCACATGGTGTCTTAGTGTTTCTGTGACCCAAGCAAGGGTGCTTGTGACTTTATCATACTGTTCCTTTTGGCGCAGCTGGAAATGCGATCCCCTCGAGGCCCAGCACAAAGGGGCTGGGCCTCTGCTATGGGTCAGCAGCAGCAAGAAGTGTTGCCAAGATACCATACAAAACACAAGACCCCTACGTCTCCCTCTGGGTTTCTGGAGCAGCTGTCCCTGCTCAGCTGCTGAAATTTCAGTTCCGTCATTGAAATCCAAACACATCTATTCCTGAAACAGGAAAATACCTAATGGAGTGACTTCCTCCATGCAGGCTAGTCTTTGTGGTTTTATTCAGACCTTAAGGAAGGGTGGGGACTGGGTGCCACCAAGGAGCCTATTCAGGGATGGAGGCAAGCCCAGTGGAGGGCCACTGAGGTAGAAAAGCACCAGCCACATTGACATCTGGGGCTGCCGTCAGGCTATTCAGAGCTTGGCTTGGGTTTGAAACAGCACAGGGAGCTCAGATGAAATCAGGTCTCACTTAAGCTGTATCTTTGTGCAGGCACCCTAGACACCTTCTCTCCCATTCTTCCAGTTCTTTGGCAAAATCCTTTTAATCTTTTTGATTCCAGAGCCAAATAGTGGTATTTATCCCTTTATTTAAATGTTAGTCATGTGCCTTTAGATTTTATCATGATCTTCTGTTTTAGAAGATAAGGTCTTAAATCACAATATACTCTTTTTTTTTTCTAAAGGCGTGCTTATAGTATCAAGCCAAACATAACCCATGTCCTAGGTGTTGGAGATCAAAAAGAAACGTCCTCCCCTACCATTTTTTAGGATTAGGTTGCACCTGCACGGGCCCTTTTCCATATCAGAAAAGAAACTTCCCAGGATAAGGGAGACCCATGTTCTGAGCCCACGGATTGAATGCTGGGGGAGGACAGCGCTAACCTTCCCAGCATTCTTTCCTAGCAGTGCAAACCCCATGCCGGCTGGTGCCCAGGACCCCTAGCCCTGAGGACTCTCTCGGAAGTTGGTGCTCTGAAATTATCTCAAAAGCACCTGCTCTTCCTGTGTGCCTTTTAAAAAATAAGTAAATACACAAATCTCCTTATGTATTCATTCATTCATTTACTCATTCTTTACAGTAACTAAATGACCATAGTTAACTGTCCTATTCTTTAAGGATTAATTTAAACATATTTAGCTATTCATTTCAATATTTACTTCCATATTCTTAATAAAATGCTACCTCTATTCATGTCCTTTTATGGTGGATAATGTTTTATCTCTTATATCCCTTTACCCCTCCTCCGTCCTTCCAATCTGTTCCATGACAATTTCAGGATTTGTATTATCTGGCAATGGAACATTCACTGTTGAGCCAAGGAGCCTATTATCATTATGTTTCCATTCTTATTCAATTATTATTTTTCCTAGAGTTGATAATTTGCTCATTTAAAAAGAAAATTTGTTTTCTCTGTACATGTTAAGTCTTCCCAGCCCCTCCAACAACTCATAATATTCAAGGCACTGTTTTTAGCACATTAAGGATAGGAATGTGTTTAATTTTACAATAAATCAATGAGGTAGGTACATTATGATCCATTTTATAGATGAGAAATGTGAAGCAAAGAAGTTAATCAACCTTCATACATCGTAAGTGGCAGAGCCAGGATTTGAACCCAAGCAGCCTGGCTCCAGCATCCTTACTTCTCAGCTCAAGCAATACAGCCCTTAATACTTTCTGCATAAGAAAAGTTTCTATACACGCAAATCCACCAAATTATCTGCTTATATATCTGTATCTTTCTCCTGTAAGTCCCTGACCTCTGTTTTTCCCTGGATTGCTCATTCTCTGTACATAGGCCCACTTGTCACACTATGACTTATTTTCACTATTGTCCAGGGAATTTCCTTCCTCTCCCTCCTGGGCTGAGTCCTTGTTTTGGGGATAGCATTCCTTCTTTCTTGGTCTACCTCACTGTTTTAGGTGGAGCCATCCTGTGGCAGCCTTCCTGAGAATAGGTGCATGGAGACAAATACTGTTTAGATCTTGAATGTGAGATGCTTGTATTCTATTGTGGTGGCACTGGGTATAGCGCTCACTGGCATTCTCATTCTTGATCAGTTAGGTGGGACCTGTTTTTCCCCTCTCTTGAAACTTTTACTATCTCACTAGTGTCTAAATTTTACAGTGGTGGTGGGTCTTTGCTCATTTCTCAGTAGGCCCTTTCAGTCTGGACACTCATGTACTCTGGGTCCAGAAAATGTTCTTGTAATATTTATCTTGACATTTTTCCCTTTAAGATCTTATTGGTAAGATGTTAGGCCTGTGGGATTGGCCTTCTAGTGTCATCTATTTTCTCAATATTTTTAAAAAAATGATTTTCATATATTTTAAAAATTTTATAAATATATTCATGTACATAATTTTAGCAATCATATTTAACTTTCTAAGAACACTTTCTTATCCTAATAATAATCTCTTATTCCTTTATCTTATTACCATCCTGACCTTGTTTTAAGGACAAATAGCCTATCTGAGGGCATTAAATATAGTTGTATTACAGTTTTCTTCTTTTTAATATGTTGTCTCTGCTTTTTGCTTTCCCTTTCTTCCCTTCTTGTTCTGATGTCTCTGTGTTTTGTGTTAGAGATTTTCTTCAAATGTCAAGTAATCCTTGGCTTTCTGCTAATATTTTAGAAGTTAGGTAAAGAAATGCTGATTGGAAGCTGTGTGCCCTTTGGCCACGGCTTGTCCCTGTCAAGCACACTATGGAATAATTGGGTTATGAAGTGGTTGTTTAGTTGAGAGATTCCTAAATGTCAATACCTATGGGTTTTTCTCTAGACACATGAGGTATTTTTTTGGGTAAAATTTTATTAAGTTTTTGTGAAGATTGAGATAATATATTACAGCAACATAAGCAGCTTAAAATTCAATGTTAGATATGTGGGTTCCTAAAATTCTTTCTGCCATTTCTACAACTTGGACTCTATGTACCTGCCATATTGCTTAGCATTGTCTTCTCTCCCTACTACTAAGTTATTATTTTTAATCTAGAGCTGTTTGGTTCATGCTGACCCATGACCTCAGAACTCTTTTTCTACCTCTCATCAGTTTTATAAATTATTTTCCTAAACAAAGATGGTTCTATGAAAAAGAGGAATTATCATTCAATTTGTGCCACATACTCAAGCACCGATTGTTGAGTTATAAACTCTAACAGTCATCTGATAGTTATTGATAAACTTCACTCTTGGACTGGTGCCAATTTATATGTAAATATTATTTCCTTATAATATATAATTATTGTGTTTAGATCCATTCCACTCATTGAGATTATTACATTTATCTTGAAGTATACTAATCTTGTTTCAGTGACTCTGCTAAAACCACATGTTTATTTATCCCCTTGATGACTGTGCTTGAGATTTTCTAAATATTGGAACAGTCACACTAGACAGTTTTATCTGTTAACTTTCAATGCAACTCCCCAGACCCTTTGGCAAACTTACTGCTAAGGGCTCTTCCCCAAGCCCTTAAATGCTATAGAAATATGATAGTTGTACATATAACTGGATCCTTAAACATGATTTCCTTTATATGGAATCAAATACTTGATTTCTTGGTCTTATCATACTAGATCTATAGCAACATTTGATACACTAACCTCTGCTTCTTGAAGCTTCCCTGGATACATCGTCCTCCTAATTTTGTTTCTATCTCCTATCATACTGGACACTCTTTTATATTTTCCCTTGTTAGGTCCATCTCCTCAACTTGACCTTTGATGTAAAAGTCCTTTAGGATTCTGTACGCACCCCTTCTCTTCACTCTGTCTACCAAGCCCCTAGGTGATTCCATCTAGTCCATATTTTTACACTGATAATTCCCTGACCTTTATCTTGAACTGTGTTGTATCCCCAGGACCCTGACTCTGGTTGCCTACTTGACATATCCACATACATTTTTCAATAGACATTTAATGCATAGCTTGACCAATACAGAATTCCTGAGTCACTGTTTTTCACACACCCTCTAATTACTCCTTACATATCTCTTTTTCCCATTTTGGAAAATGGCACTAATGTCCAGCCACTTGGTCAAGCCCCAGATCTTACAATTACCCTTGGTTCTTCTCTTTCATTTAAGCCACAAAAGCCATTTATCTAAAAATCACTATTAATTCTACCCCAACAAATACCTTGAATCTGTCCAATTCTCTGCCTTTCCATGATTCTTACCTTAGATAAAGACATATTTCTTATGCACCACTGCAGTAGCTACTTTCCCAGTATCCACTGTTGCACATAGCAACCATAAAAAACATCCAGAAGCAGAAATCAGATCATGCCATTGTTCAAAGTCCTCCACAAGCTGCACAAGTCTCTGTGACTTACATAACCATACATACTAGCTCTTGCCTGACCGCCTTTCACTGGGTTTGTCACAACACCACCTCATTCCCTCCCTAGAATCTTTGGCCTCATTCTTCCTCTGCCTAGAATGAGCTTCTCTCTCATTCACACATTCTTTCTTGTACTCTTATCTTGTCTAAAGACTCTTTAGATTTATATTATGGTAACATAAACAGCTTAAAATTCAATGTCAGAGAATCTTTCTTTGCATGCCCACCTAAAGTATCTATACAGCCATTTTCTTTCCCATCCACCTATTTTAAGCCTATGGGTAATACTTATCTCTATCTGATATTTTTCTTTTTTATTTATTGTCTGTTTAGCCCCCACCAGCATGTAAACTCCTTGAGATCAGTGACCTTATCAATCTCATTCAACATAAGATCATCTGTGTCTGGCACTGAGAAATCAGTCTATGCCTATTTGTTGAACGAATGACTTAATAGATGGATGAAAGGCTCTTAGGAAGACATCTAGTCCAACCTCTTCATTTTTAGAGGTGAGAAAACCACAAAGAAAAGTGACTTGCCAAAGATCACATAGGTAGCAGGCTGTTTGGCCTATTGTTTTAAATTTATTCATTGTTATAGTGACCTCAACTACTCAGAGCAACTATTTTTAATTATAATATTGGTTCCACCAATTTATCAGTTCCTTGTCTCACTCTAGTGTCTTATTAGCATCATCCCACTTGCGGATGCTATGGACAGAAGCCAGCTATATGCTCCATTGTGTCAGTTGCCAGTACTGGTCGTCTTGTACTGTAGCAGCTATAAGCTTTGTTTGTGAACTTCCAGAACTGGCTTTTTGGCTCTTCTTTCCTGTTGACCCATTATAAATCCATATTTTTACCAAACCAAATACTTGAGAGTGTTCATACGTAGGGTAGAATTATAAATCTAGTTTGTTATCATTTTAGTGTATAGTTATAGTTTGATAGAAAGAGCTTTGCTTTGGGAAACCTGGCTTTTCATCCATTTTCATTACTTAGAAGTTATCTGATCTTAAGCAAGACTTTAGCATTCCAACCTTCAATTTTGTTGCCTGTTCAGCTTTGCCATGAGTAGGAAAAAAACAAAACAAAACACAAAAAGGTCCAACAACCAATTCTCTCAGTCTCTCTCATGTTCTTTCTCTCTAGGAATAATAAATATGAAAATTCACTTCACAGGGATTAAATGAACTCATTAAAAATCAGTTAGTTGGATTAAATGAACTCATGAATATTTGCTGAGTGTAAAATGCTTACAGATATAAAAAATTAAATCTAAGGGATTGCTCACATTAATCAGTTCCTAATGTATCAAATATACAGCCATCAGTAATTGTTGTGATTTTTAAAGTCCCTATTATATGCCAAACTTGAAGAATTATTTCCTTATCTAGTATACTTTCGAATATTGATTTTTATTCTTTTTAATAAAAGTATTATATTCACTGTAACCAGGCCAAATGGTAAAAAATGAAGTACCCTTTCACCTCAAACCCTACAACTATAGCTCCCAGACATAAACAGTTAGTATCAGCTTGCTATTTTTAGTTATTAATAATAAGATAACATAATAGTTTTGCACTTAACAGTGAGTCTAACATTGTTAGAAATACTTTATAACTCATTTTGATGCTCACAATAACTCTATGGCTCAAGCATTACTGTTAACCTCACTTTGTATATATGAGCAAACTGAGGCACAGGGATGGGAAGTTATTTGCCCAGTGTCATACAGCTAGACAGGCATGCGAGCTCAGGCAGTCTGGCTCCAAAGTTCATGCTCTTAGTTACTATAAGCAAATTGTCTTAGACACCTTTCCATGTGAGTGTATTGAGACCTGCATAATTTTAGTTATGCAGAACATTCCACTGAATGTTGTACCTATCAGCTCCCAATTGTTGGGAATTTTAATCTCTTCTAGATTTTTCATTATTAAAAATTAATTTGAAAACAAAAACCAAGATGCCAAAGGACATCTGGTGCTTTTGTGTGTGAGTCTGTCTATGGCAAACACTTCTAGAAGTGGATAGCTGAAATAAAGGACATATACACTAAATTTTTTTAGTGATGCCACCAAATTGCTGCCCACAGTGAATAGTCACTTTTACCTGGAGTCTACAAATCACCAGAATTACTGAGGAGACCTATTATTTTTATGGGCCTCTATTTTTGTTTTTGTTTTCTCTAATTGTTTTTTAAATCTGATTGCTTGTACTATTTGACAAGGAATTTCATCACATGATAAACACAACATTTTGGGGAAGCTCCTATTCCTGTGAAGTGATGTCACTGCTCCTGGGTATGGGGTGAGCAGGCATCTGGTCGACCTCATGGTTTGTGCTGCCTGGTACCCTGAGGCTCTGGAAAAATTACTGTGAGGCTGTTCACCTTGACTCAGCCTGAGATCCACCCTGTCAGATTTATTGGCTCTTAAACATTTATTTAAGCAGAACCTCTAAGCCAATATATGGTTTCACTCATTTGCACTCCAGGGAGAGAGAGAAATGAAAACTGTGAGGAGTGAAACTTCACGGACATGTACCTCCACCTCTACCTCACTCTTGCAAACTTCTTAAGAAATGGAATTCTTCATTTCTTTCCAAATCTAGGTCTCTCTCTTTTTATTTTAACTGGAGTTTTTCTAAGTCCATTAGTATGTGAAAAATACATTGGTAATAAGGACATACAAAGGAAATAACAGGATTACTCAATCAACTACTTCACTGATTATTTGTTTTGTAAGGGAAAGCACTAAATAAAATTTGATGCCTGCCTCCAAGAAACGTGCTATCTTCTCCAGCTTTTGTAGGGATGGAGTGTGGAGAAAATGGATTGAATTTAAATAGGAGGGAATTTAGAGCAATAAGTAGGAATATATAAGGAAGATCAGGACTTACTAATATTATACCTATTTTCTTGATGAGAAAAATAAAGCTTAGAGAGGTTAAATGACCTAGCATAACTTCCTCAAATAGAAAGTGGTGAAGTCACAGTTCAAGCTTCAAAGGTCATGTTCCAGTTTCAAAGGTCATGTATTCTTTGTTGTGCCCTTTGGTGGTCTCCAAACTTAACAGATACAACTTTTCTAGTTCCATCAACTTAGCATATGGATATCTTTTTGATGTGCTACCGACACATGGGAATGCTAAACAAAATATAAAAAAACTATTTTAAATAAATGACCCAGGAAGAAAGGAAAGGAGAGAGGGAGAAAGACAGACAGATGGAAACAGAGAGAGGAAATTCCCATGTGCCAAAAATAAAGAAGAATCTTATAACCAATGTAGTAAGTGCATGAACTGATGCCAGAACAGAGCAGAGAATATCAGACATGGCTGTGGGACCTAATAGCTAGGGAGTGGAGTTTTTAACACATATCTAGAATGAAAGGCTAGCCCTTGGTCTAGTAAAAAGTGAGGAATTAGAAATGAAATTCATACATAAGACTGAGAAAGAACTGCTTCCACCATATAGAGAGACTTCAAAACATCATTCACTTACTACAACTGCAACTGGCAAGATTCTCACTGATGTCTGGTTTGGAAAAAGTTCCCCACAGTAAGTGGAAATTGTAAAACCTGTGTCAAGCATAGATGTAGAATCCAAATTTTAGGCTATTTTCATAGTATGTGAATCCCAAATAGAGATACTAATTTCGATACTATAAATATTTCTGACCAGAGAAATTCCTGGACTTCCCAGGAGAATGAAAGCTAAGTCTTCTCCACAAGTTTACTACCATACCTTAAAGTACACAGGAATTCCACTGGGAAAATATATCCTAGCTGAAAATAGGCTCACAATTTAAAAGCACAAATCAAATAAGGAAGTGGTCTGCAATATGGGAGAGTAAAAAGATAAATGTGGGTGGAAGAAGACCACAGGAGCCTCAGATAATCGTAACAGTCTGAAGTTATCTACAAATTAAGTATATTTACAATCTCCAAAAAGATAAAGGGAGAAGTAAAAACCCTCATGAAAGAACAAGACACTAAAAAAGAACAGGCAACCCAATAGAACAACCTGATATGAAAAACAACCCAATAGAACAATTCAAAATGAAAAGTAAATTAAATTAAACACAGTGACCAGCTGTAAGAGCAGTCTGGCACAGTTAAAGAGAAGATTAGTGATATGAAGAATATATCTGAGGAAGTTACCCAGAGTGCTGCAAAGAGAGAGATAAGAAGTATAAAAAAAAAAAAAAAAGAGGTTACTAGATAAGGAAGATGAAATTGTGTCAATTTAGGCCTAATAGGAATTTCAGAGGAGAAAATGGGGAAAGCATATTATTTTAAGTGAAAATAGCTATGGATTTTCCAGAAATAAGAAAAGTCATGAAAGCGCAGATTGAAGAAGCACACTGAGTTCTACATAATATATAAACCTACTGCTAGATGCATCATATGAAGAACAGGATACTAAAGATAAAGAGACTCTAGTTGAACAGCAAGTAGCAAAAAAAAAAACAACATACAAAGGAACAACCATAAGAATAGAGGACATCAGCAAAGCAGAGACCAGAAAACAAACCTGGCTGATTTCAGGTTTACCTGGGAAGTATATTAAAATACAGTATTATGGTTTTACTGCAGATGCTCTGGATAGTATTTGGGAATATGCATTTTAAAAAAACTTAGATCCTCAGATAGACTTAAAACTCTTTTGTTCCTTAGCACCAAATACATACTCACCCATATATTCATATGTTCACACAATTATCTCAAGTGTGTGTTACCCCTCCCACACCCCTTTAAAAAGTGGAGAGGTTGGATCCATAATGAAGGATAATTTTTAAAGTTTTTTTTTCACCCTCAGTCTCTAGGGGATCCATGTTAAATGGTGCCAGATGATCCCAAAAGAACAAGGCATAGGAGTCAACAGAAGCATTTCTGACCTCACTATTCTATTTGTCTATCCGTCCTCTCCAGTTATGAATGATCAGCATCCGAGGAGATGGGGCCCTACCTCATGCCTCTAGAATCCTGTATGTGCGTTTGATGGAAAGAAGGAGTGGCCCATGTGTGAAGCAGTGGGCAAGACATGATTCCTATCTTACTTGGTATTTCATAGGAAAGACACAGACGCTTTAACTCATCAATAGAGATGTTACTTACTTTGCCTTTATAGACATTTTGTTCTCAAATTACTGATTAACTACTATAATAAAGGCTAATTTCACATTAAAGTAATATTAGGTACAAGTAGAATATTTACAATAGCCATACTTTTTGAACTAGTAGCACCACTTCTTACAGGAATTTATCTAAATACCTCAAACACACACAAAAAACCTTTATACTCAAAAGATGTTCCTTCCAGCATTATATATAGGTGAGAATCTGGATGTCTCCAGAAATGATGGTGGGTGGTGAAATTTTGGCACATTGTTCCAAACACATATACTAATATATTTGTTTTCTGGCTTGAACTTATACAAATACTTGCTTTTCCCCTTTCAATAGACAATGCTTAAATAATGGCACATCCACATGTTAGAATTACTCCCGTTTAAAAGTTATGTTTTGAACAGACAATTCATAAAAAGAATAAAAATGTACCATAAAAACATGAAGAAATATTTAACCTCATTAGCAATAAAGGAAATAATAAAATTCCATTTTCATCCATTAGATTAACAAATAGTTTCTACTCAAAAAAAGGATTGGTAAAGCCTAGTGTTGATGAAGTTGTGGAGAAATGGGCACTACTTTGGTTTTGGCAAGATAAGTTGGTACATTTTCTAGAGAGATATCGGGCAATATGTAGCCAAAGTCTTGAACATTCACATGGATTTTTTTTCCACTCAGCAATTCTGTGTAAAAAGTATATTTTAAAAAAATTGAAGAAGTGTACCATTGTTTATATTATGAAAATTTGGGACAACCTAAGTATTCAAAAATAGGAATTATTTAAATAAAATATGGTGTTATACAATGAAATATAGTTAAGACATTTCTAACAGACAGTTTAAAGGTTGCAACTTTGAAAGTAAAATAAAGCAATACTTTTGTTAAACTGTAGATAAAAACACATAAAACTTCAAGAAAGAGATGTACTAAGAATTGATAATAATTCTCTCTGGGTGGTGGAGATTTATGGGTGGTTTTTCTTTTTTCTTTACATAGTATTTCCTATCAATTTTGCAATGAAATTTTAATCAAAGAAAGAAGGGTAAGTGATGGTCATAAAAAACTTTGAGCTATATGAGATAATGCCAGTTATGGCAAAAAATGAAGGTTGTCTTATGATTACAACTATGTAAGAATGTGTACATTAAAAGAAGGAAGAGAGGGGGAGGGAGAAAGAGAGCAGAGGAAAAAACTCTCGTGACTGCGGTTTTCTCTGACCAGTGGAATGTGGGCAAATGATTTCCATTTTTATGAATTTTTCATACTTGCTAAAACACTACTAATTTTATACTTAGATGAATCAGAAGGAAACTTAAGAGAGTAACTAGCATCTTTCCATCATATTTTAATACAAATTTATGAGCTTTAGTCAGGCTACCACATTAACTAAGTTACACAAAATATTAGTACTGAATTTATTATTTCAATCAATGAGGACAGAGGAAACTTGGAGACTTTTCTAGAATCCCCTCATGAACCCACCTGGGAGCTGGAAAGGATAAGAACTTGCTGTCTCCGCTCAGCATTCCATGTGGGTCTCTGGAGGGGATGGGCACACTGAGATCATGGTGGCGCCTCGGTGCCAGACCCATGTGGTGGTGCGGTTGCTTTCTGGCTTGAACTCCCACATAGGCTTTGCCTTTCTGCTTCCAAGCAGAGGGCGCCTTGCCTGCACCAGTCTGGATGTCAGTAGGTGGCCTCTGGCCCCAAAAGCTCTCTGCGTGAATTACTGTGTGTGGTTTCTGCACACTGATACTTGGCACCCACACACATATTCCGTATTCCACTAGAAGCTGTCCAGATTCTGGCCTGGATTTTGGGCCAAAGTCAGACTTTTTCCAAAGAATCACCTAGTTTCCATCTGCTAAGATACCATATTCCCTTTCCCCTTTCCATATATACAGCATGCTCTCTAGTCACTTTCCAGCTTCCAGGCACTCCTTCTCCAGTCCCATTTCCACATAGCCACCTGATGAACTGATCTTGTCACTCCTTGGCCCTAGAATCTTCTGCAGCTTCTCATCACACTCGGGATAACGTATGTATTGCTCAGATGCAACACACAGTCCTTCATGTCCTCACCTTCACCACGCATTTCCCACCTTCCTCTTGTGCTCTAACACAGTCCCTGGACTTGACCTGCTTTCTCACTTGTCTATGCTTTTCCACATGCTGTTCCCTAGCTTTCTCCACTTTGTCCCCCCTAGCAGTGCCTCCTCATCCTTCAAAAGTCAGTTTGAAGGTCACCTTCAGCCAGAAGCCTTTCCTGACTTGCTTCTTACCTCCCATCCCCTCATCCAGTCCCAGGGGTCTTCACACATGACCCCTACAAATATCCAAGTGTAATTGCCAGCTCAGCTCTGTTCTTCACTTGATCATGAGGTCTTTGCAAGCAAGGACTGGTTTTTCTGTGGTTTTATTCCAGTGCCTCAACTACTTTCATGGTTTCCAGGGAATAGCAAGCACTCCGAAAAGGTACCCAGCCCTCTACTCCTGGCATAATCCCAACATACACAAGACATGTACAAATATGTTTGTAGCATTAAGCCCCAAATTGGAAATAATCCAATTGTTAACCATGGAATGCATAAGGAAATCATGGCATTTTAAATAAATCCTCTGCACCAGTGAGAATGAAGAAATGCATGTCATGAATTAATCTTACAAACATAATGCTGAGTGAAAGAATCCAGGTGAAAAAGAGTAAATAATGTATAAATCAATTTCTATATGCTCAAAAGCAGGCAAAAGTCATCTAGGTGTTAGAAATGAGACACTTACCCTCGACAATACAAGTTAACTGATAGGGAGCATCTGGGATCCCAGCAATATTCTGTTTCTTGATCTGGATGCTATGTGGACATTTTCACAATGTATTTATGATTTGTACATGTAACTGTATCTTACACTTTAAAAGAAAGTTTGATTTAGGAGACTTCCCTTTGTGAAATACGTTTCTCTGTGCTGTTTGGGACAGTGACAGAACTGGGGACTGTAGATTGTTCCAGGGAATTGTCAGCTTGACGAATGTGCTTTTTCCCCCACACAGAATGGGGTCACATGGTAGAAAGGAAAATTTATCTTAAGAAATTGAAAAATTCTCCCTATATTTATTGAGTCTGGTTTGGTTTAAGAAAGGTGATGCCTAATGGCGTCAGCAGGTGTTGATCTGGATAGCTTGACTTCTCAACTTGAACTTGGGCAAGTTCAGGTAACTCTGGAGTAAGTCAGGGTATAGATAAACAAGTAAGTATAATTGGAATTTCAGTCCTTGCTTAGTATCTTCATCCTTCTGCTTTTAAGGCTCCTGCCACCCATGGGCATAAGCTTATTTGGCCTGCACACGTCCATCCAGCCTTCCATTTACTTTACTGATTCACGTGTTAGTGTTGCAGTTGAAAACTGGTTTTCTTCTTCTCAGTACAAGGATTGTGCTTAATTATCTAAATTGGTATCTTTCAGCTGTTGTGTTTGGGTTTTTTCCCCCATACAGACTATGGAACATCTTTAAAAATACATTTCTTCTCTTTAAACAAACCGACAAATGTGGAAAAGGCCTGTCTTTGCAGTTTCTGCAGCCATTTTGGTTGTCTTATGATTATATCAGGACAATATCACTGAGGGCAGGGGAGAGTATTGGGTTTGAGATGCCTCTGGTTCATATGGTGGTCATTTTCTCTGCCTGCAAGCAGAAGCCCAGGGATCAAAGCAGAGAATAACAGTCAGTGTTTATTAAGCATTTCCTATATACCAGAAACTGACCTTAGCATTTTTATAAACTGTGGCAGGCAGAATAATGACCTTCCCAAAATGTCCACATCCTAATCCCTGGAACCTGTGAATCTGCTACATTACATGGCAAAGGGGCATTAAGGTTGCTGGTCAGCTAACTTAAAAATAGGGAAATAATCTTGGATTGTTTGAGTGGGCCCAATGTGATAAAGGTCCTTATAAATAGAAGAGGGAGGCACAAGAGAAGATCAGAATGACGTGATATGTGAACTCAGCCTGCCATGGCAGGCTTTTAAGACGGAGGACAAGGCCATGAACCCTGGTACGTGAATGACTCTAGGAGCAGAGAAGAGGCAAGGAAAGGGATTCCACCTGAGAGGCTCCAGAAGGGAACACAGCCCTGCCAAAGCTGTGATTTGTGCCAGATTTTTGACCTATGGAAATATAAGAAATATATTTCACAAATTTGGGGTAATTTGTTACAGCAGCAATATAAAACTAAAACACACGTAGGTTTTCTTTGAATCCTTACAACCGTATTGTACCAGTCAGGGAATTTTAGGAGTTGACTCACTTGGTTATTGACCTGGATGTCATGAGACAGCAAGATCTGGGGACAAATCTTGAGGAAGAAATACTATCTTACAAGGCATCTCCCCAAAGGGAAGCCTTTATAATCTTTTTCAGGCCAGGAGCAACAGGCACTTCTGAAGGCCCAGTGATTCTGAGGACTCGGGGCCCTCAAATTCTTCCATCTAGATGTCTCCATCCCATGTCCTAGGTGTCCATTCTTTCCCTATCAGTTCCCCAACTATAGCCTATTAAATTTGGTAAGGCTGCATGTCAAGTCTTCTCTGCAATTTGACTCTTGCAGTTAAGTCCTAGGTCTGATTTTCAGCCCCATCTGCCTTGTGCCTATAGTATTGGATGGTCTCTTGCAGTCCACTAGAAGGGCCTTTTGGGTTGCACATGATAGCCTGTGTTAGGTGGTTGCCTAGTGTCAGCCTGCCAGCTCCATGGCCCTTATGATTACTATTGATACCATGTCTTTCAAGTATTAGTGAGTTTGCATATGCCAGGATTCCATCCCTCTTGACCGCAGGGGAGATTCTTAGTAACTGTGAAGTTATAATGCGTCAGGAGATAACACTACTTCTCTCCTACGTGGGTGTTTCTTTCTGGTTCATACAACATCCAATTCCACAAATACCCCCTCTGCTACATCTTAGAATTAAAATAATGTTACTTCAAAGTCAAGACAAAATACCAAGAAATACAGAAGTGGAACTCCTAGATATGTCAATTTGCTTGTGTTTTACAAACAAAATGATAAATTTGATAACTGAAAGATTCCCCAAAGTTTCCAGTAGTGAATGAAGTTGAGGAACTTGAGCCAGAATTGTTATTAAAATATTATGTTCTACCTTTCCCTTCCTTGTAATGACTTAATTTTTTAAAAATGCTAATATCTACTTTGGTTTGCCATATTTTTTCATTTTTACAGTACCAGAACTTTGTCAGTACTCTGAAGGATAAATGGTAAGAAGAAATAGAGTGAACTCGTATGTAGCATTACTAAATTTTTCAAGGAGCAGGGCCCACGGACTTTGCATCCTTTGTCCATCTTTTCCCTCATCCCCTTATCCTCAGAATTGCAGAACAGGTGTGGGATTCTCAATTAGAAGAGCAGGATTCCATGCTATTTATTGTCTGTGTGCCTGAAAAGTTGCTCTCCAGCCTGCTTGGGACAGATAAGCAGAAAACACACTTGGTATCACTCTGCTCTCCCCCTTGCTTATGATTCTCCAGCCACACCATGTTGAATTTCTACAACATGCCAAGCTCTTTACCCTTGGGAGGATCCCATGATTTCCTCTGCCTAAACTACCCTTCCTGCTACTCTCCAAATGGCTGGCTACTCATGCTTTAGGTCCCAGCTTAAATATCACACCACTGAAATCCTAGGGAGTCCTTCCTTGGCTGTCTGTCTAAACTAGATCATCTCACAAAATTCACCATCCCTGTACATTATTTCCTGTATGACATTTATAACATTCTGTAATTTTATTTATGTGTGCATGAAATTTACTGTTTATACATCCAGCTATAATGAGATCTTAAAAGGCAGTGCTAGGTCAGACCTTAGCATAAAATATTCTTAATAAATACTCATTTAAGCAAACATGTGAATCTACTTCACTGAGCTTGAGTGTATTAGTGATGCAGTATAGGTGAAAAACATTTTAATTGTAAAGTATTTTTATCTGTACCAAACACTAACACTAGACACAAATAATATTTCATAATATCCAAAATGGTTCCCTAATGGATCAGTGATTAGATGCTACCCCCAAAATAGGGGAGTATTTCTCTGCACTTTATGGATTTTTATTTGTATAACAATGTTTCATATGCTCACATCCATAATTCTTACAATATTTTCTTGAAATGTGTCTGTTACTTTATCTTAAGTAAATGCATTATGTGCAAAATTTGAGTTGTGTGAGAATGACACATTATCAGGGCTTTGAGTGTGTAAATGATTATATGTAAAGTAAATGATTATATGTAAGAGTCCAATGTTGCTTCCCTTTTGCCTACCAGTCAAATTCTTCAAATTCCTTTGATGCCAGAGTTAAGTAAGAAAGGCAATGTAGGACTGAAATAAATACACCTCTGAAATGCCAGTCACAGAAGTATCCATCAGCTTTGAGCCCTGCCTTCACTGAGCATTGGATATGCATGAGAATCTGTTGCTTGCCACTGTCACATGATTTGTATCCATAATCAGAAAAAAATGAGACTGAAAGTTCAGGTGCGGATTGACATTCTCTAGCTTGCTGAAGGAAGTAGATCACGATCTTTCAAAACTATGAATAATCACTCAATGTCCATTTCTTCTCAGCCACCTGTAACATCAAATCAAGATGCATCAATGGAAGGCTAAGATTTTGCATTGCAAAATGATACCCAAATAATCTAGCTATTTCACATAGGGCTGGGGCAAGGGGAAATTCATCAAGCAGTGGATTTTTAAGAGAGAAATTTGGCTTGTATCTTTTTATACATGAGGTGAAGGACTCTTAGGTTGAAAACATTATCCAGAATCAAAATCCTTTGTGACTGCAATCCTGTCAACAGTTTAATGATAATATGTCCTGGAGTCATCATTAGAAATATGTAAAATGGGCACACTGGTCTCTGAAGCACATGAACTATCTAGGATCTATGGGAAGTCCATCTCCATGTAATAGCATGCTGTCTTTCACAGGTACAGGATCTGCCACTAGTACTTATTTAGTGATTTTCTCAAACTACACCCTCCTAGATTATTTCCAAAGGTCCGTAAGAAGCAGGGTATAATTTGAGGACTCAGTGATGGCCTGGCTGCCTTGGAGTTTTGTGGCTTTCCATTTTACATGGGTCCAGAGAGGAAAGAACAGTATTAGTACTTACATTTTGAGTACCTGCAATGAACCAGGTTCTATTGCAAATATTACCTCATCTCATTCAGCCCTCTAACACCTGGTATGAATTTTTTTTTTTAATATTTGTTACAAGGAATCAAACAAATCATGAATGAACACAAACTAATAAGGACCAGAGCATGCATACAAACCCATCCCAGCCACCAAGGCTCATGCTTTCTCCTCTATACTATCTGCTCTGCACTTGAACTCTATTAAATGTTGTTCTGCTCTCCCTGTCAATGTTAGAGCCAGTGCTCACCGGCAAGGCAGATTGGGTCATTGGCTTTCAACAAATGCTCCCTTTTTTAAAAATCTAAGTTCAGCCCCTGGAGAGTTTCCTCTCAGTGGTTCATAGCAGTGCCTATTGACATTGTCAGTCAAGGTGGCAGGGTCCTTAGGAAGAGCCCAGCTGAGTCTGCTCCACCAGTGCTGACTGTCAGGAGCTGAAGCTGATGCCCACTGAACACCATACTCCAGCACTTTCTATAGCAGAAGCTCTCAGGATTGATGGCTTTCAACTGTAGCTCTCCTAAGTCACCTTTCTGCCACATCCCTGGCCTTCTTTCCTAGTGATGAGACCCCTTGTCAGGAAATAATCCTTCTAACCACTATTACGCAAATCATTAGCATAGTTCTTCATAGACTTTCCAGTCCCAGCCAGCTTTGGCTACCCAATAGGTGATTATGCATAAAGCCACACAGATCTTTGAAGAAAATTATTATTACAACTTCTTTGCAAATTTCCACTCTGCATCATACTTTTGTCTGCCCCCTCAGCCTGCTTACTTGGCATTAGGCCAGGAAGTACTCAGCTTTCTCTTAATCTCCAAAGGGGACTATTCTCCAAGGAGATAGGAATAGGGAAACATGTACTTCTAGGTATCTGGATTCAGGTTCTATAAAGATGTAATACCATAAAAATCTGACTCTCCCTTCTTGGGGCACTGGAGCATCTAAACATATCAAGACCCCAGAAGAGTCCAAGAAATTCTTCAGTCATCACAAGTAGATGATTCAAATGCAAAACCAAGGCTAATTCAGGACACATACTAAATATTTTTCTTTCTCTTATGCTTTCTATGATAATTTGATCTCTCTTAACTTGAAAGACAACCTTAATTTGATTGAACTGTCTGTGGCTACCAATTGGTTTCTCTCTTGCCTTTTACTATTTACTTTCTGGACTAGAGATGAACCTGCTTCAATTGCCCCATTTCCTCATATTTTTTGCAATTTGGTTTCTTCCTCCAAAACTCTAATATTGGATTCCAATGTAGGCAATTCCAGGGACCTTTTTCAGTGGTCATTTTCTTTCCCCTCTCTCTAGAACTTTCCAGGAGAGACACCAAGTCTCTGGCTCTCAACTCCAGTGAGCTCCTAGCCAAAAGTTAGCCCCAACTTATTAGTTACATATGGGAGGCATCTTGGAAGCAAATCTTCCAGCACACAATAATCACCACTGACCACTGGCTACTCCCCAGCTAATACTTCAAAAAGCAGAGATAAGCCTTCTCCACTGAGCCCTCATCAGCTTCAGCTCCTGGCAGTCAGCACTGAAGGAGCAGACTCAGTTGAGCTGTTTCTAAAAGGGGAAAAAAAGAAATTGCTCTTGTTTTAAGTCACTGTATTAAGTAAAATATAATTTCAACCCTAAATGGTATGACCTTCCCCTGAATCCTTCTATATTATCCGTCTATGACTGAACAATGCTGTCTTGAGTTAGAAGGGTTTTTTTTAATGTGTTTAGAGAACAATGCTAGCTTGATGAGTATCTTCTTGGAGATAAGTATCTCATACTGCATTTGTTGAGTTAGCACTGTGGCTTTCTAGGCAGTAAATACTCTATAAATATTTCTTGATTCCAACTAATTCAGAAACTATGTGTTGTATAAAATAAAGTAATTACTTACTGAGCAAATTCTGCAAATATGAGATATGGTACAGCACATATTAAAACTTACCACAGACTCTAGGTAGATAAGTACACTGACATTTAAGATACTAAAAGATTTACATTATAGGAAATGCATATAATCACCAATTTTTCAGTCCTCTAAAATGGTTACTTAATGCTGCTTGGTATTTTATATCCAAATCTTGGAATTTATTTAAAAAACTCAACCCACATTGGAGTCTCAACACTCAACATATTTTTTTTGATTAGTGCATTACAATAGAAATGAAACAATTTTGTGGTTAATTAGCTACAAATATCTGTAATATTATCTATACAAAAATTATATCTGTAAATAATAATTGCCACTAATAGCCAAATTAGTTAGACTTCAGGTTTTTTCCTAACTCTTTGTATTTACATCAATTTTTTCCCTATATCCTAAACAGTTAAGTTGCATCTAAAAATAATTGGAAAGCGAGGACTTCTGGAATGGCAGAATGAGGGGCTATACAGATGTACTCCCCAATAAAACAACCTTAACTAGTTAAAATTATTTTTAGAAACAAACTACTATTTCAAATCTCTGTAAATTTCCTAAGGGAATAGAGCAAATGCATGAACATTTATTCAAGAAAATCCACTAAATCTTGGTAAGAATAATGAGAGACTTTATCAGTTGAGTCATGATCTGCTCCATCCCTTCCCCTCTTACCCCCTTCTCATCATGATGAAAGCTCCACTTCAAGGAGGGCTCCCTGTCCCCCAGATTGCCAGTCAAGTGCTGTAGTATCTCTGTGGGATGGACAGGTGCCAACGTTTCTCATTCTCCTCTAGCTTCCCATTGCAGAGGCTAATTTTTAGCAAAGGCGGCCAGGTTGTCAGGAGCTCCCCTCCTCCATACAGCCTCTCTCTTAGGCCCACTGGTTCTATCTAAGGCAAAGTAGGCTGATAATACTGGAGCCAATTACCCTCACCACAGTTTGCTCATAGAGAAGATATTCCACCCTGGGAGAGGCAAGATGAGAAGACCAGAGGCTATTGCCCCTACCCAGTAACCCATTCATTCCAGAAAAGGAGTCACATTCCAAGAGAATTAAGTCTTTGTCCCAGCTTCAAGATCCAAAACAGTGACTGAGATTTTTCACAAAGGTTGAGACAGGCCCAAAGAATATAAGGTATTGACACTCTTCTCAGATAAAATGCATTTATTTGAAATAGAATGTGAAGAAGTTTAATCCTAAAGGCATTCTCAAAGGACAATGGAGAGTTTGGTGGTAAGCAATTAAGAGAAGGTTGATAATTCCATGAAAGCAACAAGGAAAACTCTAGTCAACTAGATTACCAGAGAGAACCAGGTAAAGGGGTAACTGCTAAAATGAGCCCTCCTGGAGTCAGAATAAACCTCAGACTGACCCTATAAAGGGGCCTAAGTTTAACTGAATCAGACTTTGGAGCAATGTATGTACTAGGAAATTATCAAAAGTGAGAAAGTAACCATCCAGCAATTAGTATAACCTAACAGCTGGATGTGATATTAACAGACACAAAACATATAACAAATAGACAAAGAGAACCCTGTTAAAACCAGTCACTCCAGGCTGACTATGCCCATGCGCAAGCTTGCACCTTCTCAAGAATGGTATCAGAGGCTTTACACTGCATGGGAAACAGATTTGGCTAAAATACCCCCATCTAAGTCACTGAGCAAATAAGCAAATAACAAGCCTGAGGGAAGAAAAATAAATATCCAGAGGTGCTACAATATCACATCTAAAATGTTCAGTTTTCAACAAAGAAAAATTATGAGACATGGAAAGAAACAGGACAATGTGACCAATACAGGGGGATGAGGACCCAGACGTCAGACTTAACAACTTCACAGCAGCCATTATAATATCTTTGAAGAACTAATGGAAACCATGCTTTAAATAGTAAAGGAAACTATGATGATAATGTATCATCAAATAGGGAATAATAATAGATAAAAATTATAAAAATGAACCAAATGGAAATTCTGAAGTTGAAAATACTGTAACTAAAATGAAAACTTCACTAAAGGGACTCAACCAAGATTTTAACTGGAAGGAGAAAAAGATAATGACCTTGAAGATAGTTTGATTCAGGTAACACAATCTAAATAGTTATAAAAAAATAAAGAAAAATTAACAGTGCCTCAGAGAAATGTGGAACATCATTAAGAATATCAACATATGCATAATGGGACCAGAATGAGAGGGGAGAAAAGGGAGCAGAAAAAATTATTCAACAAAATATGGCTGAAAATCCCCCAAATTTGTTGAAAAACAGTTACCCATACATCCATGAAGCTCAACATAGTCCACCTAGGGTAAATGCCAAGAGATCCACACCCAGATGCTTCCCAACTGAAATGTTTAAAGACAAAGAGAGAAGATTTTAAAAGCAGCAAGAAAAGGGACTCATCTAGTACAAGGGAACCCCAAAGATTACCTGCTGACATCTCACCAGAAACAAGCCAGGAAGGCAATGGGATGATATAGTCAAAGTGCTGAAATTAAAAAAATAAAATAAAAGAAGTTGACCAAGACACTTACATTCAGCAAAATAATTAATTTTTTAAAAACAAAAGCAAAATCAAGATATTCCCAGATAAATAAACTGAGAGAATGTATTGCTATCAGAGTATTTTACAAGAAATACTAAAGGAAGTTCTTCCAACTGAAAGAAGTGACCACAGATAACAATTTAAATCTATGTGAAAAAACAAAGTACTGATAGAGGTAATTATGCAGTTATAAAGTTAGTATAAATGCATATTTTTCTCTCTCATTTAAAAAAGGAGCTGTGTATCTGTGTGTACGTATGTGTGTGTGTGTGTATCTATGTGTGTGTGTCTTTCTATGTATATATATAATTGTATTTTGGGGCCTATAACATAGAAAGACTATATTTGATTACCAAAAAGATGGGTGTGAACAAAGCTATACTGGTGTAAGGATATAACACCATATGCTAACTAAAAACCACAGCAACAAATGAGAGCAAGAAATGGCAAATAAGATAGTTAATATAACAAACTCCATAAATATATGTTTGTTCTCCTTTCCTCTCTCAGATGCTTTAAAAGACACAGAATTATATAAAGTAATAAATTATAACACTGCACTTTGGGTTGGTAATACAGATGTGATATGCATAACAATGATAGCACAGAAAGGGAAAAGAAACACCACCACTATATAGGAGCAATTTTTCTCCATTTTAGTGGAATTAAGTTAGTGTAAATCTGAAGTCGAGTATGAAAACTAAGATGCATATGGTAATCCCTAGAGCAATTACTAAGACAATAACTAAAAAATATATATAGTGAAATGTTATGTTAGAAAATATTCATTGTGCAGGATAAAGAAGATGTGGTACATATACAAAATGGAATACTATTCGGCCATAAGAAAGAAACAAATCCTACCATTTGCAACAACATGGATGGAGCTGAAGGGTATTATGCTCAGTGAAATAAGCCAGGCAAAGAAAGACAAGTACCAAATGATTTCCCTCTTTTGTGGAGTATAATAACGAAGCATAACTGAAGGAACCAAACAGCAACAGACTCACAGACTCCAAAAAGGGGCTAGCAGTTACCAAAGGGGAGGACAGGTGGGGAGGGAGGGAGAAGGGGACGCAGAGGTATTATGATTAGTACACATGGTGTGATAGGAATCATGGGGAAGACAGTGTAGTACAGAGAAGGCACACAGTGAATCTGTGGCATCTTATTACACTGACGGACAGTGACTGCAATGGGGTATGGGGGGGACTCAATAATATGGGTGAATGTAGTAACCAGATTGTTTTTCTTGTGAAACCTTCCTAAGAGTTTATATCAATAATACCTTAATAAAAAATAGAGAAAATATTCATTGTACAAAAGAAAGAAGTAGAATAGAGGAACAAAATATTGTTATGGGTTAAATTGTGTCCCCTCACCCAAATTCATATATTGAAGTCCTGACCCCCAGTATTTCAGAATGTTACTTTATTTGGAAATAGGGCCTTTACAGAAGTAATCAAATTAAAATAAGGTCATTAATGTGGACCCTAATCCAATCCAACTAGTGTCCTTATAAGAAGAGGAAATTTGGATACAGACACAGACAGAGGGAAGACCACATGAACAGACGAAAGGAGATGGCCATCTTCAATCCAAGGACAGAGGCCTGGCCGCATCCTTCCCCACAGCTCTCAGGAGGAGCCAGCCCTGCTCACACCTTGATCTCAGACTTCCAGCCTACAGAACTGTGAGACAGTGAATAACTGTTGTTCTGTTGCCCTGTCTTCCTACTTTGTTATGGCAACCCTAGAGAATTAATGCATATAAATAAAACAAAAAGTAAAAGGGAAAATGTAAATCTAACTACATGTATAGTAACACCCAATGTGAATGGATTAAACATTCCAAACAAAAAACAGAGATTGCCAGACTGAATAACAACACAAGACCCAATTATATGTCATTTAAAAGAGACACACTTTAGATTCAAAGATACAGATAGACTGTAAACAAAAGGATGGGAAAAGATGTACCCTATAAACAGCAACCATAAAAAAGCTGGGGTGACCATACTGCCATAATGGTAGGCAAAGCAGACTTTAAAACAAAAATAAGTTAACAAAAATAAAGACATTTTTATTAAAACAAAAAGATCAATTCATCAGGAGGATAGAGTAATTATAAAAATACATGTGTCTACCATGTTGCTCATGTGAAACCTTAATAAGATTGTATATCAATGATACCTTAATTAAAAAAAAATACTGAGTCCAAAAGCAGAATCTAAAACATCTGAAGCAAAAAGTGAAGAAAATGAAAGAAGAAATAGATAACCAACAATCATTAGAGACTTTAATACTGTAATTTCAATAAAATAAATAGGCAAAAGAACAAATAGAAAGGTTGAACAACACCATGAACCAATGAGGCCTAACAACTGCACAATATACATTCTTCACAAGTGCACGTGGGACTTCTCCACAGCGGTCCATATGTTAAACAGTAAAACAAATCTCAGTAAATTTAAAGGAATTTAAACCATACAAATGATGATATCCATGATGGAATGAACTTAGAAGTAGCAGAAAGAAATTTGGGGAATTCACAAATGTGTTGATATTAACCCACTCCTAAACATCCAGTAGGTCAAAGAAGCCAAGAGGAAAATTGGAGAAAAGTTTGAAATGAATGAAAATTAAGATATAATATAGCAAAAGTTATGATATTCAGATAAAGATAACTTATGACAAGCTTAGAGGGAAATGTATAGCCTATATTAAAAAAAAAGGAAAAATCTCTTATCAATCACCTAACATTCCACTTTAAGAAACTAGAAAAAGAAGAGCACATTAACTCTAAAACAAGCAAAAAGAAAGAAAAAAATATTAAAGTAAAATTAATAAACTGAGCAATAGAGGAAATTTTAAAAATCCAAACAATTCTTTGGAAAAAATCAACCTTTAGGTAAACTCACACACACACAAAAAGAGAAAACTCACATTATCAATATCAGGATGAAAAAGGGGACATAACTACTGACCTTATAGAAATAAGAAGACTAAAAGGACACACTATGGACATTACAATTGTATGTCAACAAATGAGATGATCTAGAAAAAAATGAACAAATTCCTAGAAAGACAAACTACTAAAAGTGACTCAAGAAGCAACAGAAAATCTGAATAGGTCTAGAACAAGACATTAAGTAGTAGTAACTTTTTTAAAAAGTTAATGCCTAATGATGGAAGGGGAACATTTTGGCCTGGTACAGAGTCAACTTCCACTCCCATAGGTTGGTCCCCGGTAGTTTGTGGGACACCCCTAATGAGAGAAGGACTGGTACAGAGTCCACTTCTCATAGCTCCTCTGTGCATGGAAGGTACCTACTTCCTTACCATGGTTCTCAGCCTCTCTTTTTCTCTTATTGAGACTTGGCTACTGAGAGAACTCATTCTGCTAAGCTTGAATCCAAGTCTTGGAGCAAGGCAGACCCACTGATTAGTGGTAAAACAATAATCACATAGGTTACTACTGCTGTATGTAAATTCTACCTCTGAAGGTTAGGAAATGTCAACCTAAAGGAAGCCTAACAGGGTTCCTCAGTGTAGGATTTCTCAGAGCCTTCAGTATGCTCTTGAGCCTTGACTGTCCTCAAGGAGACATTTAAAATTTGCAGTATTTCCCAAGCTTATTTGGCTAGAAAACAGTTTCTCACAGAGCATTTCATGGAGCTAATGTTCTATAGAGAAACACTGGTGTAGCCCAGTGCATTCATTTTAGAGAAATGGAGCCTAGAGAGACATGAGAAAATTGGAGTCCAGAGAAGCAAAGTGACTTAGGTTGTACTTTAAATTACTGACAGAGCCAGGTCTTGAACCCGGATCTCCCATCTCTCATTAGGTACCCTATGGTCAATGGCAGCCCAATGATCATGGACTACCTGCGATGGAAAGCTTGTGAATTGTCCTTTCTCTGTTGTTTGTGCGCTAGAAGAGTGTCATCCTTCATCAATTGTCTAAAGCAGAATGAAAATATTTATCGTTCCCGTGATCAGCAATTGTCACCTAGTAACAGAAGCTAAAGACAAGGAAAATTGAGTCAATACTCAGGCCTGTTGGGTATTTCCCTAGCTGTCTAGTGAAACATCATGCTTCTCCCCTTACATAGGTATGTAGAGGTCTAACTATGCAGCCAGGTGTTGTCATAAGACAAGTTCTCACTAATGGACATACAAAGGAGGTTATTAAGCAGGAAAGATACTTTTTCTACTCTCTTTTCCTTTTTACTAACTAGATGCTAAGAACACTGGAGCCCTAGAAAATGAAAAACTATGCCATAGAAGGAAACCTGCTTTCTGAACCTGCTTGTGATGTGGAAAGAAGTCACTGGCTTACCTGGGAAGAGTCTTAGCTGAGCAAGAAACAAATTTCTGTGATAAATCACTGAAAGTTCTGGGTTTGATACAGCAGTTCACATTGTCTTGCTACAATGTAAGAAAATATGGACAGAAGAAAGGACGGATGTCAATATCTGTTGGATTCAGAAATTGGGAGCACAGAGGTAGTCCACCTCAACTAGAAAGAAGCTGGTACAAAACATATTAACCCCTCATTGCAGGGACCAAGGGGGCTGGCGTGCAGTACCCCTGATGCCACGCCCTCCCTCAGCCCATCTCCATTCATTCACTAAATCATGTTACTCACTACGTATTCTTCACGGTGTCTTCTCTCTATTCCCACTTCTAGGACCCAAGCTGGGGCATCGTCATTTTTTGGCTGAATTACTCTGAATACTCTCTGACTAGTACCAGCTTCAGTTAGCTGCTCTCCTTGCCTGCTGCTCATTAATCTATTCTCCATGCTGTGTGTTCAGAATCATCTTTATAAACACACAAATCAGATTGTGATCCACCTCACTCCCCAACCCCCAGCTTGAATCCCTTCAATTAATCCTTAATGTGATTGCAATAAAATCCAAACTCCTTTGCAAGATATACATGGACCTCCTTTTCAGCTCTCACCTCCCCTGTCTTGGACCCTATCTCCAGCCATTCTGAATTTCATTCGGCTCCCTGAGTGCATCTTGCCTCCCAGCCACTGCATAGGGTATTTCCACTTCGGGAAATGGCCTGCCCCTTTCCCTCCTCCCCACCATGTCCTTGACCCCTTCCTTCCCACCAGTCTGACTCCCACCCCACTGAGCTGTCATTTCTGCTGGAAAGGCTTCCCCAACGCTCTCAGACAGCATTAGCTTCTTATTTTCTGTTTGTCCTTAGAACCCAGTCCCACCCTTATCAAAGGACTTTCATGCTCTAATTGTATCAGTATCCTTCTCTGGAATGATCCTTGAGGGTGGGAACACCTCATTCACCATTAAATCTGAGTGCTGGTTGGGTGTGTGGCACAGAGCAAGTACTTGAAAAATATTTCTTGGAAGAATGGATAGGGTGGGCATGGATGGTGGGGACGGATGCCCGTTCTGGACAAGCCCAAGGAAAGAAGTTTTCTATAAGGCAGTAAGCAATGTTGCTTAACTATTAGTGAAAATAGGATTACATTTTTTCCAATACCCTTATTTATTTAACTCTGCTCCATAAATGTCTTTTAACATGTGACAATCCAAAGTTGCTGTATTTGGCTGTTTGATGGATTTGACTCATTGATTTAGTTTGTTTTCTAGTGTGAGTAGACAAGCCAGTGCATTTCACTCCCTCTCTGCAAACCAGACTATGAATAAATCCAGCTGTTCGGTCATGAGAAATGCCACACGCACAGGGCTAAGATTTTGGCTATGGGGGCAGAGATGTCTGGGCTGGGTCCTGTGGCAGGATTCACCACTGGCCGCATGAACTTGAGCAATGAAGCAGTTTCTACAGTCCTTTGCAGAGCATCTGGTACAGCTTGCTAGTTGTAGTAATAATGATTGTTATATTTTCTACAAAAATTAATATTATCATTATCCTGCCCTAATGTTGCCATAGATCATGGCTATTACTGGGGAGGTTGTACACTGTGTGGAGGAAAAGTAACCCACAGAGACCAGCCCTATGAGGTCATCTGGAAAGACCGAATTCTCCTCATTGGACAGACAAGAAACCTGCACTCAGCAGGGTGAGAGACCTGCTCCTAGTCACGTAGCCAGTGAGCGCAGAGCTGAGGCTCAAACCACAGCTGATTATGAAGCCAGTTCTCTTTCCACTACACTGCACGGTCCCTGGGTGTTGCATTTGCAGGTCCCATTGTCTTCCAAGTGTTTAAGATCAAATAGGACTAAGGATTCCAAATCTGCCCTCTGAAACTAGCTGTTGCCCTCTCTCCAGTCGTAGGTGCTCAGGATTGCTTGCCCTGGGGAATTCTGCCCGGGCTCTAGCACTCACAGGTGTGGCTCCTCTCCCCAGATGGCCCTCTTCCAGGAAGACAGACCTGCTCCCTCAGAGACCGGAGTGTCCTTTTACAAAGTGGGTGCTGCATCTCCCTCTGGGACTAGGCAGAGAATGCCAGCTACCTGCTGCCCTCCAGAAGCCATCTATGGAACCTGAGCACCCTTACCACTTGAGCAAACATCAGGGTCTGCTGAGCCTCTGAAGTCTGGTTCTCAGTGCAAATTGCCAAAGCAGATAACACCTAAAGTACTCAGAAAGTCATAGATTGTCCAAGCTTGACAAGACCTGAGGCCTCATCTGAGTCTGAACTGTGTATTCTGTAGAGGAGGCACTCTAGGCATAGAAACAAGCAGGAGCAAATATCCAGGCTCTGCTGGTGGGGGTGGGGAGGGGTCCTGAGTCCCATTCCACTGTCCTTTCCATCACAGCCAGATACATCTTTCTGAAGCATCAGCATAATTGGATATCCCTTTGGAGACAGGCTGCCTCAGACAGAAAGCTGCTTAAGACTTTTGCCATCACTATGGGGAGCCATTTTGGACATAGGCCATCTTTGCGATGTGCACCACTTCCACAGGATGGGATGGTTGTAACAGGAGCCCTAAGGGAGGTCCAATGGAGATGTGGACAGTTTGAGAGCTGCCAAGAATGGTGCTTAGCACTGGGTTTTTGGTACAGAGAAACGCTCTGGAAAGGTTCATTAGGACCTGTCAGTCAAGCCAAAAGGCCAGTCCAGGTAAGTGGCTGCCAGCCATCATTTGTAGGGGGTAGCTCTTGAATGGGACTGGAGAATGAACCCTGCCCCATGTGGTTGCCTTACCCATAGCTTAGGGTCCCTCTGTGGCAGGAGGGGGTTGGGGGTGCTGCGGAATCCTAAAGGCACCAAGCCAGGCTGATCAGTTCCTGGAATCTTTGATGTCTTCAAATTCCTATAGACTATTGATGTTTTAGAACTTCACAGGAGGGTCCCTGAACCAGGATTTGCTCTAATCAGACAGACAGACAGAGGACTGTCTAATTGATGTCCTCTGTTCTTCAGAGTGTCCCAGTCCCAAATCAGCAACAGGCAATTCCCTGTAGTATGTCAGGCCATGCTGAGGACTAACAGGAGTCAATCCACAGCAGACAGCCATTCACAGATAATGGAGAACTGAAAGGTCTGAAAGGGAAAATTGCCATCTCCTGGGAGCATATTCAAATTCCATCCCATTTAAAGCAGGAGATAGCATTTTTTTTTAAAGCCTTCATTATCCTTATCCAGTACATGCAAGAGTGTAAACATCTGACAAATGACTTGGTAAATGAATGAATGAATGAAAGAATAAAGTGAGTGTCTGAGATAATGGATAAAGAAATAAACTATCCAGGTAGAGAATGACTGTGGAAATGCACAAGGGGATTGCAAAACCTTGATAATGCATGCATAAATTCACATTAATTCTATGCTGCAGAAAGAAGTTCATCTGTTTATAGAATTCCTACTGACAGAGCATCTCCTCTGCTGTTCTTTACTCTCCTGAGCTAAGTAGAATGGGAAACCTGTAACTGTTTTGTTCTCTGAACATTTGGGCAGAATTAAAATAACTCTTACATGTTATTTCTTTTATTTCTCTAGCCAGCCGAACATTTGTTCCCAGTGCAGAACCCAGATGAGCTATTTTTCAATAAACCCTTTCAGTGTCTTGTCTATTGCCACCACCTGGCCTTGTCACCACAACATTCCTTAACACCCTGGTGGGAAAAGACAAACTGGAAGCAGACAGCAGTGGTAAACTGAGGTGGGGGCCCTGGGTCAGGCAGCCCTGGGCTTGGGGTCATAAGTCCACCATTTAACAGAGGGGCATTGGGGAAGTTGCCAAGTGCTGGGTAACACTGGAACTTACACTGTGAACATGATTTTAAGTAACCATGCAAGGAAAGTTCTCTGCTTCATGTCCATCCCACAGTGAATGTTCAAAAAATTACAGTGACTGCTTGCAAAGTATTGTATTTTGTTTTATCATATTACATTATATTCCATATTGCATATCATATTGTACTGTATAGTGTTGTGTCATATGGTATTATATATAGTGGTAGTGTATTGACTGTGGCTTTATTAAACCAGTGCCTGTGGGTGTGTTGACCAAAGGCACATCCTCCACAGAGATCTCCTCTAATCACTTTCTTAAGTTTCTTGTCCACACTCAAGCCACTCTTTATTTCTCTCTTCTGTACATCCTGAGGTAGGACCCAGTGCTCTTCAGGGAGAAAAATCTTGTTCTTCCTCTCAAACAACATTCAGCTACGCCTCTGGCTGGGCCATCCTGGGCTTCCCAATCAGGAGAAGGCACTGGAGTTCAGAGTCCTAACGGGAGCCCTGTGTTGAAGGAAGGAAGTCTACTTCCAGTCTCCTTTGCTGACCTGACTTTCACCCTTCCCCTCCAGCATTCCAAACTCCCACTCACCTCAACAAGCTGCGTTTTTAAAACTTGGTTAGAATTGCACAAGCTTAAGGTCATGAGACTGAAAGATAGGGCCAAAGTAGAGTCTGACAGTTTAACTCCTTGCTCTGGGATGGTCAAGGCCAGGGCAGTGTTAGTGAAAGGCCAGGGTTTTCTAGTAGCCTTGGGCAGTTGGCCTTATGCTAGGGAAAGGATTTGGAGCTGAAGACATGTCATCAGATTAGAGAAAATAGATACATTGACCTGGCACAGCTCTGTGCTTAACCCAGTGGCAAACATGACTAGTTACCGTCTCCTCTCCCATCTTTTTTTTTAAGTTGTAGGATCCCTATTTCTCAAGAGTGCCAGTATGCTCAAAGAAGATGGAACCCTTGCCCCAGCCTGAGAGAATGAAGCATAATTGGCTTATGCCAAACATGGCAATCCCATACCCCTTGCCCCACAATTAACTTAAGAGTGACACAAGATCCAGTTTCTGACCAATGATACCAAAGGGGCAATTTGTTGACGAATTCTTCACAGAAGATTTTTGTTTTCTGTTATGAAGAGAAACAGCAAGTCCCTTCCTAACTTGAATGCAACTGTTTGAGAACATGGCACTTGGAGCTACAGCAACCATTTTGTAACTATGAGGCAATAAACCAAAATGCCCAGGATAAAACAGTGAAAAGATAGAACATGAGTTTTTTGATAATATCATTGAACTGCTAAACCAACCTGGAACCATTTTATTCTAGACTTTCATGATTGGTGTGATGACTAAATATTTCTATTGTCTTAGTCACTATTTCTTTTCTGTTACTTACAGCCAAAGACATCTTATGTGATACAAACAGTATCCAACTTGTGTTGTAATTCATCTACTTCACGTCTATGGATATTTTCTTATTAATTTTTGTATTTTTAACATTGAATATGATCCTGGCACTTGGTAAGACTTTGATAAATGCCTGTTGAAATGTGTTTAGATGATAAAAACTTCTGAAGTTGCTAAAGCATGAAGATTGGAAACCAATTTTAGGTTTTATAAAATTCTTGCTGCCCTCCCTGCTAGGAACTATTTCATTTCTGTGTGATCCTACCTTCACTAGGGCTAAACAATGATTAAGAAGGACTCTGAAAAACGAGTGGTACTGTGATTACTGATGAGAAATCTCTCTCTCCTGAGAATTCCCAGCAATTCCCATCAGCCAGATTTAGACCTAACTCTCTGGTGATCAATGTTTCTGATCTGAACCTGACATTCAAAATCAATGGGATATTTAAATTGGCATTACCTTAGAAAACCTAGGATATGTGCTTTATTTACCATCTCTTGTTTATCAGGCACTTCATGGCATTGGGGATGCAGAGATGAGCAAACACACAGCCCCATCCTTGAACAGCTGACATTGACAAAACAGGATGTCACCACTGAGGTAGAGGTGTTTGCGAGGTATCTTACTCTGGATTCTTGGCCTATATCACTGGGCACACGTACCACCTTCAGTGCCCCCTCTGAGTTAAGTAAGAAAAACAAATTCCTAGGCATATGTCTTTGACAAAATGGTGTTTATGAAAATTTCCCCAGCTTGTTACTCCTGAGCTGAGTTTATTTTAGGAGGTGACTTTTCGGCTGTCATCATCTGAGATCCTTAATATTTACCCCATATTCTGTAGAGGTACCCTTTGCCCAGAGAGCACCATCTGCATGGCTCACCTGAAGCACTTATTTCAAGGGGAATGCAAGTTGGATAAGTAGGTGAAGATTTGGGGAGCCACTTTTTTAGGTGGAGGGGATTACGAGTAGTGCCTTCCTTCCCTGTGAGTCAGCAAAGATAAAGAAAACACAAGTGAGACCCCATTCTCCTCCTCAGCTGACTGTGACATCTGGACAAGGCCCAGGTTCTTGTGCTTGGCATCCCCGCTCCATCAGCCTTGAGAGTGCCTTTCAGCTCCATGAACTGCAAGTGCACAAAGGCACAAACTTAGAGTCACTAATTCCCCCACTGGTGTGCCTTTTGTACAAATTGCCAAGAAGTGGTTTTTCTATTGCTCTTTCCCAACACATGAAGCTTCTTACCCTCCCTTCACATTATTTTACCCCTCTCGTACTGTCTGATCATCAGGCCCTTAGGGGTGCCCTGGCCTCCTGCTGGCAGACCCAGCTGTATTTTTCTTCTTAATGAGGCACTGATTCTGGAGCCTTATTACTCGGGAACAAATCTCAGCCTCTCCACTTAGTAGTTGTGGGATGCAAGTCACTGTTACTCCTCTGTCTCTGTCACTGTATCTGTGAAGTGGTGATTCACTACCTTTCTTCCAGAGTTACCATCCTCAGCTTCCGGTTTGCCAGCTCGGATCACTGATCCCCTCTTAGCTGACCTCCCACTACCCTCGCTCCCTACCTAGACTTGCCATTGTAGAACCACAAGCAGAACCATCACTACATTTCAGACTCATTCTCCATCTGAATTTATGTATGTTGTGAAAGGCGAAACTGTCTCAACATACAAATTTTTGAAATAAAAAGAAGAAAAGTCCAACTGCATACTTATTGTCTGAAGCAAGTTATACATCAATAAAATATTTACTTAAAATTTTTGCATTTATGGTAAATCCACTTAGCCAGACTTAAAGGGGTTACTTTCTCCCTCTGATGTCTTTTTCTCTCTCACTTTTTAATTCAAAGGGATGACACATGTACACATAGTCATTTTAGGAAAATAGCATCAAACAGAACTGCAAAAGAGTGAAAATTTATAACTATCCACCCCCGGCACCCAAGAACAACAGCTGTTGACATTTTAGAAGATGTTTATTGTTCTTTTCTTTCACAAAAAGTGAAATCATATGTTAATACTGTTTTTTAACCTTTTTAATGAATGTAATCTACCTGTAAATTCCAGGGTATTATTTTTAAAGGCTGTGTTATATTCCATTAAATGAGTGTAGCTCAACTATTTAACTATTCCCTACATTTAAGAGTTACAGATGGTTCCACCATTGAGCAGTATTGTGATGAACAGGTTGGGGCTAAATAATTACTCTGCATGGTGGTTCCATTCAATCTGCATTTAAATTATTCATACCAGTCTTTCCAACCCAGGGTAGGTTTTTTGATCTGTGAAGGAATTCAAAATTGTTTTATTATATACCACATCTTCTGGATTTTCCTTCTGAAAGATATATGTTTCACTGCTATTTTCAAAGATATGCTGGGAAGGAACAGAGGCACTTGGGTCACACATCCCATGTGCTAAAGTGGCCAGAAGCAAGGGACCTCACACTCCAAGACCCCTGGCTCCCTGGAGGCTGGTGCTGCTCAGAAGCCCTGCTCTGACTCTCAAAGGAATTTGTTTCCTGAGTGTCATTTGCAGTGTTTCCTAGGTGCTAATGACTACAAACTGCTAAAGGCTGTGAAAAGCTAATTGTTGTGCAAGGTGTTTCTGCTCTCCCCCAACTGCCAGGAGAGCTCACAGTCAGAGGTCTCATTAGCGTCTCTGACTAGGTCCTCCAGGGGAATCCTCCTCGCAGCCTGGTAAATGCAGACCCTGAGCCAAGAGGCTTTGTGCTGGGCCTGCAACAAGATCCCGGGAGGCAAAGATGAGGGAAACATTTCCCATAAGAAAACTAAGGAAAAGGGATGGTGTTGGAGAGCGGAGAAGGCAGATAGGGCTCCGTCTTCGTAGGCAAGTCTTCCAAAACAGCAATGCGGGAGCCGGGCACTGTGCGCAGTCCCTTGGGGATTTTTTTTCTTTAGTCATGTGCACTTTTCAGAGGAGTACACTGAGGCTCAGAGACTGGATAATTTCCCCCCAAATCCTTTAGCAGCTTACAGATCTAGGATGTGACTCTCAGCCATTTTACTTAGAAAAAAGACTCTTAACCACTACATCATAGTACTTCTTGAGAACTAGTGGACCAGCTTCAGGCCATACTGGAGGGAGGGAGAGAAAGAGGAAGGGAGGGAAAGGTGGGGAGAAAGAGGTAGGGGTGGGGGAAGGAGAGAGAGAGAGAGAGAGAGAGAGAGAGAGAGAGAGAGAGAATGTACATGCATTCGGAGAGAAAAATTTTGAACTCTTAAGTTTAATTCATCACATTCCATGACTGCCTCACAAAAGGTGGGTTGGTTACGAAACCAGCAGCAAGCTTACATAGGCTGAGAATATTTCTTCCTCTAAGCTGAGGTGCAGGATCTCCCTCTGCTTCCACAAAGGTCTTGTAATCTAAGCTATCCATTTTTTAAAATTCTGTTCCATTGATTACCTATTATTTCCCTGTCCTTTAACTTAAGTTTAACAATTTATCTAATAAGGCAAACATAGGCCCAGTAATGCTTGTTTAAATTCCTAGTGCTGTAAGTTACAAACATGTTGTCTACTTCTCTGTGGACTCAAGAGTTACTCAACTGGAGATCTGAGGTTCACCCTCCTCAGGCCCCAAATTTTAAAAATGTATCCTTCAATATCCACTTTCCTTTTCTTAGGTACTAGAGCAATTTGGTACTTTGTGTTGGAAATTTCACGTGCAACATTGTGCTCCCAATTCTGTATAACATTTTTTTAAAAAGAAAATTAATTAATTCAACAGCAATAGAAATTGATACAGAAGCCAGTCTGGATTGCCTCTATGACTGTTTGAGTTCATCCTACATGTTTGAGAAAACAAAGAAGAGAGGGAAGTCAGTCTGCTAACACAGGACAGAAGGAAGAACATTGGAAAGCAAAACACTGCTGTTTACAATGGCTGGAGAAGTTGCCCGAGCAACACAGAGACTCGAAGGATGAAGGACTGGCCTCACCTGCTATGCTTCTGTCCTTTTCCCTGCCTCGTTAGCTTAAAAGAGATAGCAGTTGCCTTCACTAGCTTGACTATTAATAGGGCAAAAAACTGGCATTGAAGTTAATGTTAAACTCTCAACCAGCTCAATTCAATAATGAGTTTGCTGTGAGCCAAAAATTAACAACACCAACAGAGGAGTCTGTATTATTTCCAACACTCAGGAAATGACATGCACTGATTGCAGATGATAAACTATCCCTGACATAATTATCCCAAGCAGATGATTTCATGCAGTAAGAGAACTGGATGCAAATGATGTGATCTGAAAGTTAAGAGGGAAAGGGAAGGAGAAGGCTCCTGAAGTGGAAAGAAAATGGTCCCTTAGAGAGTCAGGCCTCCCCAGTGCTATCAGGTCTCCATCCAGGATGGGTTATTTCAGTGCAGGTTGAATAGAGAACAGCTGTTATTGTTCCTGTTTGTCATCGTGGGCTGGAGCAAAATGAGGACAGCCTACTTCCAGGGTTGCTGAGCTGACAATTACCAACAGCTGTCACCCCCTGCTTGAAAGGACAGGACTGTCATGGGAGAGGGGCCTCCCTTGCTTGCGTTTGGGAGATGGAAGGCCTTCTGCCTTCAGCTGAGCTCGCAACCAGCATAGGAGCAACAGTTTGCAAAGGACTTCCGTAAGCTGGTTGCATCCTTGTGATGTCTTTTTGCTGGAATTTGGGACAAGGCCAAACACATTATGTTTCCCAGAAGAACATCCTGCTCCCACTGTGTAAATGAGAACCATTTAGGAGAGAACTAATAGCAATCTCCTCCTTGAAATCTGCTCTTCTCCTGAATTTCTTCTCTTGATGAAAGGCTCTACTTGCCATCCTTTGCCTAAGCCAGAAACCTGGCAGATGTGGTCCCCAGCCCCCTTCACGAAGCTTCCCATTTCCCAGGCAGGGGTTCCTACCTGTTTGTGTTCCTAGCATTTTCTCTTCTCTGTGCTTATGTGTTCTACTCTGGTTCAGGATGTCCTATTTTCTTGAATCACTCCCTGCGATAGTGACCCTAAGGTCTCCCTGCCCCCAGGCTTGTCACCCTCTATGCCACAGCAAGATTTTTCTTTTAAGCCAAATCTGATTATGTCACTTCACTGGGCAAAGTGTTTGGTTCTTCTCAAAGCTTGAAGGAGAAAATTCAAAATCTTTAGCTTAGTATAACAAAATGTAAAGAGCACCCGTTTTACCCACTTTGTTTGAGCAGGGTGCAGGAGGCCCTGAACCCCAGGGAGGCCTCGCACTACCCTCTTGTGGAGGCAGGAGAGCAAAGGCTACGTTAAGTGTCAGTTCAAGGCTTAGACATAAGGATTGGGGCACATGTGGCAAAGCTAGGGTTACCCCAGTAACCAAAGTAGGGTTACCAAACAAAGCATAGGATGATAAGGTAAATTTGAATTTCAGAAGAAAAACAAATAATTTTTAGTTCTAAGTATGTTCTATGCAATATTTGTTTATCTAAAGTTCACCTTTAACTGAGGATCCTGTATTTTTATTTGCAAAATCTGATAAACTTATGGGGTGTGAGGTGGCAGATGAAGGTGAAGGGGACCTCCCAAGACACTCAGTAGGAGAGATCTAGGGTCTAATATTAGGAAAAGCACTGTCAGTTAAATATGGCAGATGAAATGTACGGGTCTATCTCAACTCTATCCAGAAAAATTTCCAAAATGATAGAGAATAAAAAAGAAAAGCCATAAATTTTGAAGGAAATGGGAATACGGCATGACAGTGGATCATGTATTTCCACTGTTTTGGAAATTTTGTTCCAAAAATTTGCTTCCTAGTGACAAATTTGGGAGAGGTACCTAGTAATATGTAAGTGGTAGCCTACTGCGTAATGGAGAAAGTTTGTAGAGGGAGAAACTGATTAAGCTGCAAAAATCTGGCAAGTCTCAACAATCAAGGGACACATGGGGACTCAGAAGGTATTGGGGTGAGGAGGGATTAGTCTGTATAAAAGCAGATAGCACCAAGCACCCTCCCTGCCCCAAGATCATAGGAGTTGAAAGATTTACTGAAGTATATGAACATGACAGGCTCCAAGCACAGAAGAAAGTGGCATACCACACTGAAAACAGAATAATTAACTAAAAGCCTGGATAGTAAATGGTGAGATAACAGCCATTGTTTGGAAATATCATTGATCACTTTAAAATGCTACCCACTCCAGCAACCAGCCATGCCTATTTGGATAGATTATTCATTCTGTTTCCTAGAGACACATTCTTAGCCATGAACAGACAGCTGGAAGTGACTGATATTTAAGAAAACCTAAAATAGGAAAGAGACCCCCAAATAAAAGATAAAAGTTACTTAGAGAAAAGACAGGGTCTACAAGAAAAGTTCAAAAAAATTATAACTGCCTATTCTCAGAGAAATAAGAGAACATTTTGAATCTGTGAAACAATGGGATGCTATTTTCTAAAATTCAAAACAAGAAATTATCAAAATACAATAAAAGAAAGAAGACATTCAGCAAAATTATGCAAGACAAAAGTTAAAGAAACCTCAGAAAGTAAAACAAATGATCAAAGAGATGGATAATAGCAGAGAGAACATAAAATTAGAGAAGCAGAAGATCAGATCTACCCAAAAGAAATTTCAGAAAGAGAAGGGAGAAAAATGGAGAGGAAGGAATTATTAAAGAGATTAAACAAGAACATGAATCTCCCATTTTAGAAGGGCTCATGAGAAATTTTAAAAATTAAAAATTCTAGTTTAATTGAATTAAAGTCACAAATCAAAGCAGCAAGAAAACGAATCGTGGTGTTTATCACCGACAGCAGGGACAAGGAGGATCCTTAACACTTCTGGGGACGATCAGGAAGAAAAAGGTCACACATAAAAATATCAAGAATTGGAAATGACATTTAACTCCAGCCATAATAATTGGGAAATGCCTTCAGAATTCCAAAAGAGAAGAACTACTCCCACCTAAGAAACTATCTCCTGCCAAAGCATCAGTCAAATCACCTGCGACGGTAGGATAGCGATGCGTTCAGATATGCAAGGTCACACAACATGAGTCCAGAAATGCACAAAGTGGGCAAAGACAAAGCCACCAGCTGGTGTCAGGGCTCCTCTCCCGGCTGTGAAAGGACAGGGCGTGTGGTTGCATGGGGCTGCCCTGGGCTCTGGCGGGCCCTCCGCTGGCGCTCTCACTGCTTCTTCCCTGCACAAGTCCCCACACCAACGGCGCCATTCCCCAGGGAACTGGGAATAAGTAGGACCTGCTGATGAAAGCATCACTTAGGCTTGTGACAGGATTGGCTTGCAGTCCTCTGTGCCTCCATCCCAGTAGATAAAAAAAACTCACTCTATTCCGTTTGTCCCTTTATTTGCTGGCCTTGCCGTGTAGACGTCAGTTCCTCGGGTGCATTTGTTTCCGTTTCTCTGGCACTAGGTAGTGATTTGTGGTAAACTCTCAAGTAAATACCTAGATGGATGGATGCATGGACGGCCTTCAGGAAAAAATGCCATTGCCCAATTAGTAGCCATAGGAAGGGAAGGGTCTCCATATTGAATCTGTGTGCTTAGAAAAAAAGATAATTTCATCCTGCATCTCCCCCAAGGGGCAAAGTGCCTTATTTTCCACTTATTCATTCAACAAACATTTACTGAGTACTGTGTCCTACACTTACTACAGTCTCTGTGAAATACCAGATAATGGATTCTTCCTTTAATTTTCATTGAGGAGAAAAGACAGGTATATGTATGAAATCAGTAACAGAAGAGCTACTTAACGATACAGGTGATGTCACAATGTAGGCTAAAATCAAGTATCAAAGTAGAATATCCTCCAGGAGCTATGAATACTGCGAACTGGATGGAGCAGAGACATGGTGTCAAGAGTCGTGGTTGTGGAATTGGCCTAGTGGGGACACACTGCTCCCCTCAAGATTCATATGTTGAAGACCTATTGCCCAAGGTGAGGGTGTTAGGAGGTGGGGCCTTTGGGAGGAGTAATACACTTTTCAAACACCACAGAGATACCCTTTGCCCTTCTTCTGTCTGAGAACACAGGGAAAAGACATCAGTCAGTGAACCAGGAAGCCCTGGCCAAATACCAAATCTACTGGCACCATGATCCTGGACTTGTCGGCCTCCAGAACTGTCAGAAATAAATTTCTGTTGTTTTTTAGCCACTCAGTCTATGGTGTTTTGTTCTAATAGCACTACGACACATGTATTGGAGACCCCAGAATGCTACACCAAGAGGGTTGGGTTTTCCTTCCCCAAATTTCAGTCCCCCAGTAATTATAACCACAAAGAATTAGCAGCTCCCTCCTGCATATTCCCACAACTTCCTACACTCATTTCAGATCACACACCTATCACGGTGAATGATGAGAACCTGTCTGCATGGCTGCCATTCCCCTAGACAGGGAGAATGTAAGAACCAATGCTATCATTTTTACCATTAGGTCTGCACTGCTTAGCACAGTGCCACGAGCTCAGTGGAGGCCCAGGACATGCTTATTGAAGGAAGAAAGCGAGGGGGGTGGGGGCTGAGCAGACTCAGTGCATGGAGAGATGATACCAGAAGCTGAACCCAAATTAGCTCCTCACCTCTGGGCCCATGCTATTCTTCATGGGAAGTGCCACTTACGGTTCTGAGTACAACTGCCCTGTCCTGCCACATGCCTCGGTGAGATTAGCTCTTCAAATCTTACAAAATAGCTTAAGAAGGCAATGTACCACCTACCCTCCTACTTCTTGGCCCAGAAGAGACGTCTCTCCCTTGTACATAAATAAGTATAACTTCTCAATAGTTCTGTCTTCAGCCTGAACACCTGACTTGGAGAATTCTGCTGTTGATTTAACATTTGTCAATTCCTGATCCCTAATGAAGGCCATCCAGCATTAGAAGCAAGTATCTACCTTACATTTCCCAAGCAGCAAGCTCTGTTCTGCGAGGAGCTCTGTCTGCTTTCTGGGAAGTTGCAGGAGCTACATAAATATGCATGCGGGGCTACAAGTGCTGACCAGATGGGTTCTCTGTATCTGATTTCTAGAATTACCACTTGGGGGATATAGTCTACGTTCAGTTCCACCCTGAGAAACTATATCAGAACATGTTTTTAAAATCCCTGAAAGGTTACTGTATTGCCTTGTTTTCCCTTAGGGAATAAGCACAGATTCCAGCAGTTACAAGCTTCATAAGTTCTATCCTGAAATGGTGCCACACTCAAATGTAATTAAAATGAAGGAGCTGTGTTTTGTTGTCCCTAGCCCCCACCTCAGAATCGCTCTGTATTTCTTCCCCTATGAATCAAGGAACAGCTGGTAAACCACTTTTAAAAAATTCCTTTTATCACATGCTCAGACTGGGAAGGCCTTGCAAGTGTCATCTTTCTCTAAATAAGTAGTTCTCTGTATTTATTCTCTCAGTAATTTACTGAGCAGTTACTTTGGGGCAAAAAAGGTCTTCCTTAGAAAGACACCATAGAGAATAAGATGTGTTTTCTGCCCTGTCCAACCCATGAGGGAAGGCAGACACAAATGGAGAATTGGAGTATAATGTGCTAAGTGCCACTGTACAATTGTCTGGACTGTGCTGGGGAAACCCAGTTGCAAAAGACTTGCTACATCTGGGGATGTTAGAGAAGGCTCCCCAGAGGAAATAACATTGAATCTGGGGCTTGGGGTGAGGGATTACTGGGAAGGAATGGACCTTCCAACACAGGCAAACTGTTCAGGCATTTGTACAAAGGTATGGAAGACTGCACTAGGGGGTGTACCTGAGGAAAGCTTAGTGATTATCAACTAATGGAAAAATGATGTGTTACCCTTTGAAATGCCTAATTGGGGATGAAATTTCCTTCCCTTAGCTTTTGGTCTGTCGGTCATCTGGTTCCTTTCAGAAGGACTTAATGCCTTGATTATATTTTATGAAATTCACATTCATGAGTGTCACTATTTGCAAGGTGTTCATAGTTTGCCCAGGTAAATACCAGTTTATGCTAGTTGTCCTGGTATAATTAGTGTAAGTGCCCTCTTTCGTGCTCTAATGTCTCTATGTTTGGAAAAGAAATAATAAGATACTCTACCTATTTGAAAAAAAAAATCCATTAAATATTTGTCTGACCAAGAGAATATGACTTTCTCTTGCTAGATCCAGTCATTAAACAAGAATGGCTTCATGTCCTCTGAGAAAAAAACATCTTTACTGAGACAGGTTACTTGTAGAGAATGCAGGGGACTCAATGAATGCCAAAGTGTTTCCCAAGCACACAGTTCTACAATCAGAGATATTACTTCCCCGATTCTTTTGAAGTAAAAAACAGACACCCTTGCCTCTTCTCCAACCTCACATCATTTCTCACAGGCCAACAGAGTACCTAGGGGTTATAGGAAATTCGGTAGCAGATTACCCATTTGGAAAAAAAAGCTTTTGTATTCCTTTTCCCAATGGACTTCACACCAAACAAAATAATTTCCATTTTTGACTAAGTCACAAGTAATTCTCCCTCCCACCAGCTGGAAAGATGTATAGAATACACTAGGGATTCAAGACCAAATCTCACAGAAAGTCAGGAGACCACATCTTTGCACTGTCACCACAGGGGTAGGAGAGGTTTGAGTCTAAAATTTTTCTCAACAATTCACAAACACTTACTGTGCCAGGATTTGTGCTGGGATATGAGAAATAAAACTTAAAAATAAGCTGCCTCACTTATTCTAGAAACATAAATGGCTATTATGCTGCATTAACAAACCCTAAAATCTCAAAACAACAAAGGTTTATTTCTCACTCAGATGCCACATAAATTTGAAGTCAGATAGAAACTCTATTTTACATAATTCTCATCTGGGAACCTATGTTAAAGCAGCAGCATTATCTGGAACACTGTCAGTTTCTGTGGGAGGAGGAAAAAAGCCTGTGGTAATGGACACATTAACTGCTAAGCTTCCACCAGAAAGTGGTTTCACCTTAGCACATTTCAGTGGCCAAAGAAAGTCATACTGCTATGTCTAAATTTAAGAGGGAGGAGAATGACAATCCTACCATTTGCTTCAAAGACAAAAGAGCTGAAATAAGTGTGAACATATTTAATGACTATGATAGCCAACACAGAAATTATTTTTTTGGAAAGGAACATGGGCAAAGAATCCAGTCACACTGCCATAAGTTCACTCAGAGTCTTGTGTAAAAATCTGCTTGAGCCCAGCACTTAATGAATATACAATCATAGCACTTAAGAAATCTGCTGATTTGTGGTGTGGAATGTTCTTTATATATCTCTTAAGTCCACCTGGTCTAATGTGTCATTCAATGCCACTGTTTCCTTATTGATTTTCTATCTTGATGATCTATTTGTTGAAATAAGTGAGATGTTAAAGTCCCCTAATGTGATTGTGTTACTGTAAATTTCTTCCTTTTCTGTTAGCATTTGTTTTACAGACTTAGGTATGCCAATGTTTGGTGCATAGATATTTATAATTGTTATAGCTTCCTGTTGGACTGATCCCTTTATCACTATGTAGTGTCTTCTTTGTCTCTTCTTTCTTTGTTTTGAAGTCTATTTTGTTTGATATAACTATTGCTACTCCTGCTATTTTTTCACTTCTATTTGTGTGGAATATCTTTTTCCATCCCTTCACTTTCAGTTTACATGTGTCTTTAGGTCTGTAGTAAGTCTCTTGTAGGTAGCATATAGATGGGCCTCATTTCTTTATCCACTCAGCCACCTATGCCTTTTGATTGAAGCATTTAGTCTATTTACATTTAAAATAATTATTGATAGTTAGGTACTTATTAACATCTTGTTAATTGTTTCCCGATTGTTTTTGAACAAAACAATTTTCTCTGTTCCTTTATCACTCTCTTCCCTTGTGATCTGATGATTTTCTTTAGTGTTAATGCTCAAATTCATTTCTCTTTATTTCTTGTGTATCTATTATAGGATTTTGGCTTGTAGTTACTATAAGGTTCATATAAATCCCATTTACAATTACAGCAAAAATAATAAAATACCTAAGAATAAATTTAACCAAGGAGGTGAAAACCTGTACTCTGAAAACTATGACAATAAATACAGAAATTGAAGAAGACACAAATAAACGGAAAGATATTCTATACTTGTGGATAGGAATATTAATAATGTCAAAATGGCCATACTGCTTAAAACAATTTACAGATTCAATGCAACTTGTATCAAAATTTCAATGGCATTTTGCACTAAACTAGAGCAAATAATCCTAAAATCTGTATGGAACCACAAAGACCACAAATAGTCAAAGCAATATTGAGAAAGAATAGCAAAGTAGGGGGAATCATGCTCCCTGATTTTAAGCTGTCCTACAAAGCTACAGTGATTAAACAGTATGACACTGGCCAAAAATAGATATACAGATCAATGGAACAGAATAGCAAGCCCAGAAATAAACCCATGCATATATGACCATTTAACCTATGACAAAACAAGCAAGAACATACAATGGGGAGAAGTATCTTCAATAAATAGTGCTGGGAAAACTGGATAGCTACATGCAAAAGAATGAAAATGGACTGCTATCTTATACCGTACAAAAATCAACTCTAAATGGATTAAAGATCTAACTGTAAGACCTGAAACCATAAAACTTCTAATAGGAAACTGAGGCAATAAACTCTTGAACATCTGCATTAGTAATTTTTTCTTAATGTCTCCCAGGCAAGATGAAAAAAGCAAAGATAAGTAAGTAGGACTTTAATGCTTCTGCACAGCAAAGGAAACCATCAACAAAAGGAAAAAGCAACCTACCAAATGGGAGAATAATTGTAAATGACACATGCAATAAGGGGTTAATATCCAGAATATATAAAGAATGTACACAACACCAAAAAAGCAAATATTCCAATTAAAAAATGAGCAGAGAACCTGAATAAACATTTTTCCAAAGCTATACACATGGCCAAGAAACACAGTGTCCATCAACATATGAATGGATAAACAAAATGTGATATGTACATACAATGGGAAAAGGAAGTTCTGACACATGTTACAACACTAATGACCCTTGAAGACACTACGCTAAGTAAAATAAGTCATAAAAATACAAAGAGTGTATGAGTTCACTTTTATGAGGTACTTAGAGGAGTCAAATCCACAGATAAAGAAAGGAGAATGATGGTTGGCAGGGGCTGATGGGAGGGGGAAGTTGGGAGTTATTATTTAATGGATATAGAGTTTCAGTTTTGCAAGATGAAGATAGTTCTACAGATTGGTCATATAACAATGTAAATGCATTTAACACTACTATATTTAAAAATGGTTAAGATGGGACATTTTGTTATGCAAATTTTACCAAAATGAAATTTTAAAAATTTTATAACAGAATTAAGAGAACACACAACTCCATAGTGAAATCTGTTGTATTAATTAATCATCTATTGCTGCATAATAAATTGCCCCAATATTTAATTGCTTGAAACAATAACCATTTATCATCTCAGTTTCAAAAAATCATAAATCTGTGGCTTAGTTGGGTCCTCTGACCTAAGATCTCTCACAGATCAATCTTATATGAACATCTGATTGTGGGAAAACCCACTTACAATGTACTTGGGAGGATTCAGTTCCTTCCAGGCTGTTGGAGTCAGTATCTCAGTTCTTCTGTGTTGCCCAGCCTTTTTCGGTTCCTTGCGATAAGGGCACTCCCACCACAGGGCAGCTTACCACATGGCAGCTGACTTCTTCAGAGTGAGTAAACAAGATAGTAATAGAGGGCAAGAGTCTTTTTGTAATCTAATTTGGAAATGACATCCTGCCACTTCTGCCATATTCTATCCTTTAGAATCAAGCAGTTAGGTCCAGTCCACCATTAAGGACAGAGGATTATAGAAGGGTATAAATACTAGAAGATAGGGATCACTCAGAGTCATCTTAGAGCTGCCTGCAATGTTTTTCAATAACTCATATATCAGAGGTTAAGAATAGAAGAGATTTGAACGACAAGGCTAACAAATGAGCATGTATAAAATACTGCACCCAACAAGTATAGTATATATGATTTACAAGCACATATGGATATTCACCAAATTTAACATTACGTTTGGCCATGAAACAAGTACTGATATATTTTAGTAATTGAATAACAGAATACATTTTATTATCAGAGTGGGAGTTAGGCAGAAATGAATAACAAAAGATAACCCAAATGTCTTGAAATTAAGCAATATACTTCTAAATATCACAAAGGTTAAAGAAAAAGAATCAATGAATTTTAGAAAATGTATAACTAGATTATGATGAAAATAAGACACATCAAAACTTGCAGGATATAGCTAAAATAATTTTTAAAACAAAGAAAAACGTCTTAAAAATAACCAGGCATAAAATGTAGAAATGGATCTTAAAGCATTATTATACTAAACATAAACAACAACAGAATCCAAGAAATAATAAATAATATCTGAAATTTTATGGGGAATTAACTGTATCATGGAATTATAAAAATAGAGAATAACTTCAAGGATTAACAGCTAAATAAATTATCATTCAATGGTAAAAGTGGGACCTCTTTTGCTGGTAATACATTTAGCTTTACATCTGGACTAACCCTCCTAATTTGAGAACTAAAATGAATGATAACATTAAAAAAAACTTCCGAAAAAATCTAAGAGGCAAAAAGACAAAACAAGAGATTTTATTAGTACTCAATGTAAGTGATGGTGGGAACCCAAAGATTCAAGAGGAACATGGAAGTTGTTTTTGCCTTGATGACATTTATTTATCAAGTCTGATAAATTTGATCCTAAGTATTCATGAGATCATATGCATAAGGGATAGAAGATAAAACCCAGACCTTTCCAAGGTAGGGAATCTAATAGGTAATCACCCATAAGGCTCAAACACCCAAATGTCTATACTTCCAATATAAGGGCAGGCAGCAAGAAGATTACCTCATGTGGATTTGCAGCCAAAGTTCAAATCCCCCAGGTAGTCCCAGATGATCATAAACCATTAGCTTTTTTAAGAAATTGCTATTAAAGGAAACCAAATTGGTAGTACTCATGGGTTTATGGCAGAGGAAAACCAAATTCTGTTCAAAGGAATGAACATTTAAGACAATCTTCAAGGAATTTTCAGAAATAATTTCTTCAAGGAAAGTATAGAACAAAAATTTTTGAGCATACAAAAAATAATCCTTCATGAACAGAAAGAACAGTGACAAAAGACAATAGAAGACCCTCAAATATTTCAGATATTGGCATTATTAGACACAAAATTTAAGTAACTTTGCCTACTATGTTTTCATTTTAAAAGACAAAGTTAAAAATATCTACAGGAAACAAGAAATTATAAAGAATATAACCAAGCAGATGTATTTTTAAAACCACAGAGATCCTAGAAATGAAAAGTATAATACTTTAAATTTAAAAGTCAGTTTCAATAGCAAACTAATTTAGGTGGAGAATATTAATAAATTTGAAACTCAAAAAATTATCCATAAGGCATTATAGACTATAAAGTTGTTAAGTATAAGTGAGCTTAAAAGACTTAAAGACAAAAATAAGTATTAAGTATTAAAATATGTATATTTATTTGGATTTCAAGGAGAGAAGGAAAAAAATCTGATAGTGGCAATATTTGAAGATATAATATGAGGATACATTCCACAATTGATGCAGTGCCCTATCTAGAGATTTTTTTGTTCTCCAATACCCACTGAAACCCAAAAAGCATAGACAAAAAGAAACCTATACAAAAACACAGCATAAAAAAAATGTAACACTAAAGATAAAGAGAACATCTGAAAACAGCTAGAGAAAAATTATATATTACCATGTAGGAGTAACAGACTGACCAATAGTATCTCAAAGGTGAAAATGAAACCTAGAATATACTGGAGTACTATCTTTAAGGTGCTGAGAAATAGTAACATCCAATCTAGAATTCTATACCAATCCAAACGTCTTTTGATAGTGAGGTTGTAACCAAGGGAAAAGGTTGGCATCTCTGCCTTCATATTATATGTCTCCTTTGCTGCCTTAATCTTTGGGTCAAAAAGTTTCTGCTCAGCCTGTAGCCCTGTACATAGGCATGCTAATTATCAAAAGGAATTTTGCTCATGGCTTAAGATTTATGCAACCAGCCCCTTACTGGAAACTTGCCTCCTCTGAGGAGATAAAGAAGTGTGTACAGAAATGATGACTGGATTGTCAAGGACTTTTAGCAACATCATTCCCAGACCATGTCAACGAAATGACTGGAGTCAACTAACCAAGAACAAGGAGTTTCACAATCCTTCTAGGATCCTTGCTGATGTCCAGATGTCTGAGTGGATATCTACTGATTTCAACACCCTCTTGTTTCCCCTCCCCTAATATAAAAGAAGCTTGAAATCAACCCTAAGTTAAGATGGTCCTTTAGGACATTAGTTTGCAATCTTCTCCCATCTGCTGGCTTTCCAAATAAAGTTTCTTTCCTTGCCCCAACATCTTTTTTACTTATTGAATGTTGTGCGGTGAGTGGCATGAGCTTGGACTTAACAAGATAAAATGCAACATTTTTAAGAAACAAGACCTGAGAAAGCAGGCTATTACCAGATCTTCACTAAAGAACATTTTAAAGCATGTTCATTAGGTTGAAAAAAAAGTGATCTAAAATGGAAAGTTCGAGGTGCAAGAAGGGAAGAATAGAAAAGAAACTAGTAACGTGGGAAATCTAAGGAAATACTGAGATTTCAGTTGGGACATGGTGATAGTTAATAGTGTTAGTAAGGTCTAAGAAATTGTATGGGAGATGGTAAAGGTACGATTAAATATAATTTGATAAGCTGAATATGCATGTTTTCAATTGTAGGCTAACCATTAAAGAAGCAAAGTATATAATTTTCAAACAAGTATAGGGACAAAAAGGAATCACAAAAAAAATGCTTAAAAATGCAAAAGAAAACAGGGATGGATACCAACAAAAACAAAACAGATGGGCAACACAAAATATGAGAGTAGATAATAAATCTAATCATATGAATAAGTATACTAATGTAAATGAATCACATGTTCTAGTTAAAAGATAAAGATTACCCTATTGCATTATTTTAAAAAATCTAACCACACATTATTTATGAGACACCTAAAACAAAAAGATATAGAAAGGATAGAAAGTTAAAGAATACAATGTATCATGCTAACAGGAAACAGAAGATAAATGTATACATATATTAATATCAGACAAAATAAACTTTAAGGCAAAAAGAATTACTTTAGTTAACAATTACTTCATAATAAATGCTAAGTTTACCAAGAAGATACTACATTTAAAATTTTATATGTACTTAATACAGCCTCAAAATGTATAAAGTGAAAAGCAAAAGGATTTTAAGGAAAAAATAATGTCTTCATATTGGAAGACATTAACATACCTCTGCCAGGAATTAATGGAACACAAAAAAAACAAAAACAAAACTTCTAAGGATATAGAAGACTTGAACAACATGATTAAGAAATGTGACTTAATGGGAAATTATAGAATGTCATGCTCAAGAATTGAAGAATATACATTTATTTCAAGCAAACATGGGACATTTCACAAAAACTGGCCATATCCTGGACAGCTCTCCACAAATTTCAAAGGACTGAAACTGAATTCTCTGACCATAGTAAATAAAACTAGTCAATAACAAAAATGTATCTGGAAACTCATATACTTGGACATTAAGAAACATCTTTCTCATTAGCCCAGGGGTCAAAGTAAAAGTCATAATGAAAATAAGTAACATTTTCAGTTTAACTATAACAAAATAGTTTCAGACCACATGGGATGCAATTTCAATAGCACTTAGATATGGATAGCCTTGAATGCTTGTATTAGAGAAGTTAAAAATTAATGAGCAAAGTATCTATATCAAGATATTAGAAAAAAGGACTGTAAAATAAGCCTAAAGAAACAGAAAAAAGGAAATGATAAAGAGCAGAATTTAATGAAATAGAAACAAGCATAAAATAGAAAGGATTAACAAAGCCAAATATTGGTTAATTGGAAGTTAATATAATCAACAAATCTCTGGCAAGCCCAATTTAGAAAAAAAGATAAGGCACAAATAACCAGGATCAGGAATCAAAGAGGCGACCACTGCAGATGCTGCAGATATTAACAAGGTAAATTATTCTGAACTTCACATGAGTAATTTAGAAAGTTTGGGAGAGATTCATAGAAATTTATAATTTACTATAAAGCTGTCTTTGATCCAAGAGACAAGTTCACATTGAAACTGTTCCTCAAGCTCAAGTCTAAATTCCCCGAAGAGAGAATTTAATTCGTCCCTCTTTAGTCCAGTGACCACAGCAGACAAGATGAATTAAAACCAGAGTGTTGGATTAAATTGCAAAACACATCTGCCAGGGATCAGTACTGAGGGGAAAGAGAGAGGAGAGTTCTCAGAGAAATGGGGTCATTGTGGGGCACAGACTTTCCGAGGAAAGGTACAAGTGTATGACACTTTATATACATACATACATATACATATATATATATATATATATAGTCAGTTAGTACTTATATATTTTCCATCTCTAGACTTTTCCAAGGCAGTTCTTAGCAGAATAGGGTAGTGCCCAGTCCAGGTCACTGAATAAATGCTTCAGTGAATAAATTTAACCTCCTTGGGATTTGAGATTTTTATCTGTAAAATAAGAATAACAATACTTTATGCCTGAAGGCATGAACCCATAATACTTAGACACCATAATACTGAGATTCTTTTTTTAGATTTACAATCACATATGAGGCTTTAAAAATGTATATGTTTTTATACATACTTTTAAGAACAGAAACTTTTTTTAAAGTTTTATTAAAAACATTTTTAATTCATATTTATTTCCAGCCTTATCAAAGTATAACTGACAAAAGTTGTACATATTTAGGGTATACAACATGATGATTTAATATAGGTATATATTGTGAAATGATTACCCACAATCAAGCTAATTAACACATTCCTCACCTCAGTTTTCTTTATTTCTTTTTGTGCTGAGAGCATTTGAGGTCTAATCTCAGCAACTTTCCAGTAGACAGCACAGTATTATTAACTATAGTCACCATCGTGTATAGTAGATCCCAGAACTTTTTCATCTTCTATCTGAAGTTTTGTACCCTACGGCCAACATTAAACATATATATATATTTTTTGCTGGACACAGATATCTTCAAGATTGAACTGAATTGGGCAGGCAGCATGGCATGAGCATTTCCTGCATTGTTCAGAGTGTACCTAATGTGGGCCTTCATTTCTGATCTCATTCCTTGGGCACAGACTTTAGGATGTGCTCCCTCTATCTGGGAAGGGCTGACTTCTAGAAGAATAATGTTCTGTTTCTTTTGTGCACCTTCTCTCTGTTCCCTTATCTCTTTATACTAGTTTCTGGAAAGATCTGATTCTGCTTTTGCAATAAAGTTCACAGATGTCAGGTAAATTCTCTCAAACACTATATTTCCATAACACAAGTCTGATGATGTTTTTCCCCCCGCTACAAAATACTTTGTGGTTTTGGTGTACAGTTTTTATTCCATAAATGTTACTACACAGACTTCAGTGTTTGAGAAATACCAGATTTTTAAAAATCCAATTAAATCTAACTTTAAGCTCTCATTCTTACAGCTGGCAGGAAATTCAATCACTATACTTAACAGTGGTCCTTCCCTTTCCCTGGAGTAGTCCCAGAAGCCAGGAACAGAGAAATCCAACTCTACTCCCTTCCTCCGCCTCCCCACTGAGGAAAATGAGCCAATATCATTCAAGAGAAAGAATGTTCTTTCAACAGCTTCTCCTTTGGGCCCTGCCAATGCCCCTGGGTAAGGGAAGAGAAAAGCTTAGGATACCTTCCTAAAAGAAGAGTGGGATGGGTTGAGTAGTTATAAACAGACATTCAAATTAATAATCACAATAAATCATTGTGCCACACCCTCAAATATTCTATGTTTTTTTGTTTCATCTTGTTTTTATAGAATAGAGTTCAAAATCCTTAGCCGGACTTCTAAACACTCCGTCATCTAGATTGTGTGCTTTTTTAGTTTTATTTTTCTCTATACCTGTCAAGCCCTGCAGAACTGCTAATAATCCTCCCCCTTGTTCTTTAAGTTACTTTCATGTTTGAGTATCTGTGTTCAGATTTCTCTCTCTGGGACCCCTATCTCTGAAGGAAGCACCTCTTACTTCATCTGTAAAGATTCTCCAGGATTATCTCCTTAGGGAGACTTGTCCTGAGTTCCCCGGGTAGGAATGGCTACTCTTCTGTAGACCCCACTATTCCCTTTAACACTTAAGTACACTTTTTAATAAAGGTGTCTTCCTCTACTCCCCTACAAGCCCTTGAAGAGAGCAGTCCTGTCTCAGTTCTCCATGCCAATAACTACCCCAGGCTTGGCTCATAGATGGTGCCCCATAAACAAACCCAAATAGAGAATCAAGAATAAGCAAAATGAAACAGAGAACCAGAATGGCTGGCCCTACAAGGCAGTCTTAAAGGCCTTAACCTCTGAGGGGCTGGGCATCTGTGTGCATGTTGCAGCACCATCTTCAAGGTAGGATCATTTCATGTGAAGGAGGCACATCCTTCCAATACCTTTATGCTAGGGCCTGATTTTCTCCCCTTCAATACATTCTGCCTTAAAATACTTCCTTTTGTGATCTGGGTTCCCAGTCATCAGCTCCTGGGACTACCGTTGGAGGTTTCACCAAGAGTCTAGGACAGTGTAAACCAATCAGTGTAAACCAATCAGTGAGACACAGCTGTCAGCAAACTTCTCTTCTTCTAAAGTCTAGAGTTTGAATGCTCTTCACATAGTCCCATCTACTGCTCAGCTCCTAAGGCATTTAAATCTGTGTCCCCTAAACTAAGCCAGCTCTCCATATGAGCCAGTCATTCTCTAAATCCTTCCTCAACTCAAGCCAGGATTTACTCTGGTAGGTAGCTGACAATTTTATTGTGGATGCGTGTGTTCAGATGGAAAATAGTACAGGGAGTAGAGGGAGAGATGAGAGGGCAAGACACAAGAAAGAAAGAGAAAAAAAAAAACCCCAGAAGCTATCAGTTCTGTTTTCACTTTGTAGCCAACAGGTATGTGTCCTGTTGATGTTGTTTGTCAAAATGGGGATTTTCCCAGCCTTGGGAGAGTCATCTAAATTTCCATTCCACTCGGGTGACTTTTAGCCACCTATATACAGTAAGTGTTTGAATAAATGTGATTCTGTTCAGTTCAATACATAATTATTACTCTGTGTGGGGCTACATCCTACAGCTACAGGGATGGTATAGACAGCATTCATACACTTAGGGAACACATAGTTAAGAAGACTGACATGTGGACAGATGATAAGACAGAACTCTGCAGAGGGAGATGTGGGTATTCGGAGGAGAGGCACTTGGCCTAATATGCAAATTCAGGGTAGACTTTTCAGAGGAGCTACTCTTTGTGTCAGGAAAAGAATGGTAGCCAGGGTCCATGGTGGAGGTGGGTGATGCATAGGAGATAAGACTAAAGAGCAGATGATACAGGATACCACACACTGGTAATTAAAACTTTAATCCAAAATCTGTGGGGATTCCTAGATTTTTTTAAGTAGGAAAATGAGGTAATTAAATCTGAATTCCAGAAGATACTCTGTTTTTCTGGGTAGGTACTTTAAACTATACTAAGACATTTAAAAATGCAACATGAACTATTTGTGTGTGCTTGTCAGTGCTTGTGTAAATGTGCACATATATGTGCTTTTGGAAAATTGTACATGTTCTTCATCTTCCATTCTTATTTTTGCTTTCTTGCTCTAGACACTAAGATAAAGCTAGTTGGCCAAAGACAGGTCAAAAGCTTCCAAAAGGAAAATAAAATCTAAGACACCCCAGCTTCAAGTTGGCAAGTCAATGAGTCCTATGGAAATTTACCACATTCTACCTGAAACTGGCTCTACCTAGTTCTTTTTATACTCTTAGTTCTCCTGCCAATTCAGCTCCAAATTTTAGAAAAGATTTAGGGTCTGTAATTTTGTGTTTTCTATAAAAATCCGTTTACGGATTTTTTTAAATGAATGCCAGTTCTTGCAAATTGATTCTGCATCTGTTTTCCATTAAGGTTTACATGAGTGATTAACAAATAGGCTCTCAATGAGGAAAAATTACAGGGCTTATTTACAAGGATGTCACATTTTAGCTTATCTCCAAGCTGTAGTTTTTACTGCCATTGCTTATATTTCTGAGTTTGCTGACATTCTGGCTTTCACAAAAGCAAGAATTCAAGGAGCTAAACATTGCTTAAAGGAAAACTTCCCACCAGGTGACTTTCTGTAAATCTGACAATAAATTAGCATGAATATGTTTGTTTACAGGGCAGTATCTTTCTCTGCAATGGGATAGTAGGGGAGGGAACCTCATTTTATCTTGGTCTCCAAATTCCCAAATGGAGCAAGGTATATGATTTGTCATTTCCATAGTTACTGCCAGAGGCTTCGCAAATACTTTTAATAAACTCTGGGTTGGGTACCTTTCTGTAAGAATTGTGAAGAATATAATTGTGAGATTAGCAAGGTTTGTCCTCTACGCTTCCTACCCTTCACCTTGGCCCTCAAAGGCACCATCTTTTGACCCCTGGTTGTGCCAGACTGCTCCCATGTCTGTCCTAAGCAATCCTTGCCAATCTGAAGCAGGTGTCCCCTCCTTTTTCTCTCCCAGTTCAATTTGGAAGTCATTTACTTGGGAAATATACTCCCACTAAACTATTAATGGCTAGAGGTGTTTTTTATTATTCCTTCTAGAGAGATTTGTATTTTTATTAGGACTGGATTGCTCTCATTCAAAGAAATAAATCTGCAAAGATTGTGGCAAAACTGATTTATATTGTGAATTTATTTTCATTCCTTCATTTGGCAAATAGCTATAGTTTTAAGTTACCACTGTGACTAAGGCACTTTGTTAGGTGCTGATGGATACTTCGATGGAACAGAAATTGATCTTGTTTTTAAGCAGTTTACAGCTGAATAAGCACTACAGCTTTTCAGATGGGAGGCATTGGGCTAGCAGGGGTCTTGGTAACTGCTGTAGCCCAGCATCTAGAAGAAAGCCTGAACTTCTTAGGTGCTCAGTAAAATCTGTTGAGAGATGAAACAGATAACTGGGAGATGAGGAGATCCCAGACAAATTAGGCCCCGGATTGTTGTGCAACCTTGCAGGGAAAGGTGGAGGGAGAAAAGTCCCTTTTAAAACTAGGAGTTTAATGGGACCCCTGTGAAGTCAAACACACCTTTGATTAGCTGTTGCTGCCAAAAATTAGAGGGGAGGGAAATAATCCCCTATGATTAAAATGAAAAAATCGAAGCCTGTAGCTGGGGTTTGGGAAGGAAAGTCTACTGAGGTCTGGGAAAGCCTAAAAAAAAAAACAAATCAAGGTTATCTGGATGGGAATTAACTCATGAAAGAAATATTGATGTTGAGTGAGACAGATTTTTCAAATGTAGCTTACTTTCTGATTTCTAGTAATTGTTAAGTTTTCACACTAGTAGCTACTATAAGATGAAAACCTATATAGCCAATGAAATCATGTACAGGTTATGATTAAAATAATATATGTACATAGAATTATCTAGAAGAAAATACACCACAATGTCAACTAACAATGGTTATACCTTAGAGGTAGGGTTATGGATTTTTATTTAAAAAATTTTAAATACTAATAACAAATGTTTAAATTATGAATTTTAAAATTCATTAAAATAATGAAGTATTTAATAGTATTTAAATAAAGAATGTTTATTGCCAGAAAAATATTGTTTTAAAAAACAAATAATTATTTAATGTAGCTTAAACACTTTAGTGACAAGGCATGTGGGGGCATGGAAGTGCATGTAAAACTAAGTGTGGAAAATTCAAGATAATCCTGGGTGCTAGGAGAAATCTGCTTATTAAATGTCAGTGAAAATAAACACCTTGCTTTCGAGTAAGAAATTCCACTTCTGACCTGGAAGTGTAATTTTTTACTTTTTACTTTCATCTGATTAAAAGGCATAATACTTCAACAACTCTAAGGAATAAACAGGTAGCAAATGTCTCATCTCTGAAAGGCACTTGGAGCCGTGGGGGGCTGGGGAGGTGGAAGGGAAAAGGGAATGGCACCCAAGTGCTGACTCTGTGACAATTACAGGTTTACAAACTACTCCACCCTTTTTTCCTCCCTTGAGTCAAGACAACAAGATCTATATCTAAATGTCTTATAAAGGTAGCCTAAACTACACTGAGGTTTTAACACATGTACCAAGATTTGTTGGTGGTATTTACCCTTTTCTGTTGAAATCAAAGCATGTTAAGAAGTCCTGTGTGGCGTACACAAAAATGTAAACAATGAATACAACCTTGGGAACAGTGGAGTTTTAGACAATTTTTTTTCTTCTTTTGCTCATCTGTTAACTCCTGCTTTTAATTTTATTTTTACTATGAGCATATATTGTACAATAACAGCAAGAAGGAATAACACTCAATAGGATCTAAATTAAGTCAAACAAAACAAATATATCTGAATAAAGAAGAGACCAGAAGAAAATATGCCCACTATTCCTAGTGGTTGTCTTTGGGACAGACTAGAAGCAATAGGTAGGTTTCCACTCTTCTCTATCCTGGATGTTCTCCAAACTTTCCATAATGGACATAGGAAACAATACATATAACGTAATCCTACTTTGTAAAAAATAAAATTGCATACTTACATAGTTTCTGCAGGGAACTGTTTAGAATATATATATTAGGCTTGGAAAGACGGATTATAGGTGTTAGAGGAAGGAAAGCTGCCTTTTTGTTGATGTCAGTATACTGTTTGATTGTTTGCAACAGGTAGGTATTACTTTAGTAATTCTGACAAAAAGGAAATTAGAAAAATGCACAGGAAGAGTTTGACAAGCCTAGGTTAGTCTCACTGGCTTCTTTGCACGCTTTCACAGGCGTTTTGCATGTGATGTTCAGAGGATGTCTGTCCTTTGTATAGTAGTACAGTTCCCCTGTTTCAGCTTTGGCTCTCAGGTTTGTAGTCCTTTAAACAATTTCAGATGCATTTTAAAAATAAAATTTTTAATGGAATTCTCCCACTTTTGCAATGTATTTGAAAATCAAGGAGCCAGGAAGAGTTAATTAGAATCCTAGATTTCTCTTCAGTTTATAATACTGAAGGTAATAGGACCTAGTAATATCAAAAGGCTGTTGGTTTGGCTTATATTTTTGCTTTTGAAAACTAGACTGACAGGTGAACAGCACTGTTTTCTCTTACTTAGTTGTGTCTCCTCATGTCCTACATGCAGAATAGGATCAAAATCTAGAGGTCAATAATTTTATAATCCAAGCCCTAGAAAATTATGCATGGCATTTCCATTTAGGGACTTTGAAAAATGAAAATTCTGTCCCTTAAGCCACTGAGAAAATGGAGTTCACAGTACTGTCTTGGTAGAGTTGTAATGTTCAGTCGTGCAGGTTGGACGCTGCATAAAGGTGCGGTGCGCCTGCAGGGTCATGTCAACCCCGAGGGCAGGCTGCCCTCTAATTTGCACAATGACCGCACAAGGGTTACCAGCAGCCCTGAGTGCCAGCAGCTGGCCAGGGGCTGGCAAGCACCTGAATTCCTATTATTAGTAAGGAAAATCACTCTCTTTTCTCATTCTCTTGTCTTCATTATTTCACCTATTTGTTTTTGCTCAATTTTTAGTCCCTTTCTTGATCTATTTCCTTCCCCCCTTTCCTCTCTCCTGCCCACAGTTCTCTTTCTTCCTGTATGGGTTAGTTGTGTAACACACACACACACACACACACACACACACCACCACCACCACCACCCCATACATTAGGATCTTAACCGACTTCAGAATGTGGCTTTATATGAAGATAGGGACTTTTCAAAGGAGTAAAGTTCAAATGAGGTCAGTAGGGTGGGCCCTAATCCAATATGACTGGTGACCTTATAGAGACAGAAATTCGTTCACAGGGAAAATGCCATGAAGGCACAAGGAGGACACCACCTACCACCACCTAAGGCCACAGAACGCCTGCGGCTCCCAGCGGCTCTGGGCGGGGCCTGGAACAGCTCCGCGCTCAGAAGGAGCCAGCCCGCCCACACTACATTTCAGACTACTAGCCTCCAGGACCTTGGGAGTGGAGTTTCTGTTGCTTTTGCCATCAAATATTTTATCTCCACAGCTCTTGGAAACTAATAGGCCCCATGCCAAGCTCTCAGTGTCTCTCACTCCGTGCCTTCTTTTCTGCTTCTTTTTCCTGACCCTTCTTGTCCCGGGAAACCCATCTTCATTTCATTCCTCTGCTTTGGTTGTCTTGGCTGGTCGAACATGTGGTCACTGTGTCCACTGAAATAAGCCCGACACCAAGGAATCTCCAAAGAAGAGACAAGCCTGTTTGCAGGACCCCCTTGTATAGCGTTTTTAGGTCATTTATATGCCAGGCATTACCAGAGCCAGCACGTCTTCTCTATTTTTAGAGTTTTGACCCCATGAATTATCTAGTGCACATCCTAAGTACCTGCTGAATAAGACCCGGGTGCATATAGACCATTGCTCTTGTCAAATGAAATTGAATTCTGTACTCTCTGTATATTGTCAATTATTGTCTTTGGTCTTGGATAATCAAGCACCTCCATGCTGTTTTGCTTTCTGCCCATTTAATAATTAAATAAACCTTTCTGTGATGACAGGAATTAATTTTTACTTTGGCAGTCATAATTGTGCATGAGATTGCTTTGATGTAGAAACCTGTCAAGACTATAGTTGAAAGAAATCCAAAGCAACGTATCAAGCAAGCTAGAAACAGTACTTTCCAAGAAGTACTCGGTCCCGAATTATCAACCTGAGACTTTTGAAGCTGACTTCGCAGCCCTGGACTACACTACTCCAGGGACCCGCTTGCTGGTCCTTATGCTTGCTTTCTTTGGGGAACAACAGGGATGAACATCAGTGGACTGATCTCTCTGAAAGTTATGTGTCGTGTCCTGACCTCCTGCAATTTTTTCAGTCTTCATTCTGAAGCTGATTTATGCCCTGTTCCTAAAGGCTTTATAGGAATTTTTAACCACTTCAGGCCAGGTTTCTCCTACACACAACACTAGCACACATCAATCTGTTGTTGAGAACTGCTTCCGAGCTTCTTGCCAAGTGCCATCCATTTGATGACATTGTTACCACACTTGTCCTAGGGAATTATTTATAATAAAACCTGGCAGCTTAAGAGTTCACATCATTATTGCTGGTATATGAACTATTTTTAAATACACTCCTGAATTACATTTGTGAATCCTACTCAGCAAGCCTGCCTCACACTATTGAGGAAATTTGCATGATCATTAGTGGGGCTCCATTGCTTACCTCCCAGTGAATACCACTTATACAGGCAAAGGCTTCACAATCAGACAGACCTGGGCTCTGGGTCATAGCGTACCAGTTACTTAAGCTTTCTGAGCCCCAAATTCCTCTTCTGAATGTAACTGATGAGGGTGGCAGAATTACACCACCTTCTGAAGTGGGCAGATCAAGCTAAGGGAAAAAACTTCGTCTCAGGGCTTCTGTGGGTCCTTTGTACTGCTGCAGAAATCGATGGCTCTTTTGTTTGGATTTTTTTTTAATGTAGTGGTTCTAAAATTGTTGTTGCCAGACCAGTGACATCAATGTCACCTGGTAGCTTGAAAGAAATGCAACTTTTCACTCATGCCTGCAGAGTCGAACTCCAGCAAGCTGTGTAATAATGCGGTCTCTAATGACTCTGATACATGGTCACATCTGAGAATCACTGGTGTACATAGGAAGGCTTGGAGTTGAGTGTGGATGTAGAGGCTTGCAAGAATTAAAAGACTGCTCTGCATGATAGAGTGAGAGGGATCCGGAGTTCCTGGGTGCAGTCTGGGAAGGGGACATGTGAAGGCTGGAGCCAGCAGGATGGTGTGAGGCCAAGGTGCTGCATGAGGTCACACAAAGAGTGAGAAGCCCATCCTCAGGGGTCCTGGCTGAAAGGCCTTAAGAGCAGGGCTGCCTCATATGCTATTGGGGTCATTTGCTGTATGATGTGGTTTTGTACCTCCTCCCTTATACTTACAAAAGCTTAGTAAAATTCTTCCTGCATGCAGTAACTTTTCATGCACAGGACCTTGTTTTAGGGAGGGAGGGAAGTTTGGATATACACCAAGGTGAGATAAAGAAATCAGTGGATAAATAACAGAGCAAAAGATATGAACAGAGACGGGAAATCAGAATCAGAGATGATTATGCTCCCAGGCAGGGCTTTTCAAATATCAATACCACTGACATTTTCGGCTGGATCATTCTTGGTTGTGTGGGCTCTTAATTGTAGGCTGTTCAGCAGTATTCCTGGCCTCTAGCCACTAGATGCCAATAGTGCCCTGACCCAAGTTGTGACCATAAAAATGTCTTCAGCCATTGCCAGATTGAGGGCGGGGAATCACCTGCTTTGAAAACCCCTGCTCTTGAGCCTTCTGGGATCACTGGGTTCTCTTCAAGATATGTAATAAGTGAGGCAAGTGCATGTGGTGAGTCAATTTTATCTGAATCATCAGCAACCAGATTATCCTAGCTGACATCTGGGTGGCCATTAAAATGGTGCTCACTCCCTTACAGAGCGCTGTAGAGATGCAAGGAGAATTATCTGGAAAGTACCAGCAGAGTACTTGCTGCTCATAGACACAGTATCTGTCTTTTCCATTTCTATTGTCAACATCTTAGTAGACCCCGACCCATGGTTATCATAGAGATTTGCACAGTGCACTGTTTACTACTTGTCAAACACTGTGAAGGGTCTGAGACTTTGCCCTCTTTTCAAGCTAACAAATTAACCTACCCCAGTTTTGTAGATGCCAAGACACAAAAAACCCTAGGTCAGAGACACAGGATTACTTATTACTCACAGAAATAGCAGTAGCCAGAGTAGCAGCATTTTCTTGATCTAGTTTATCAATCCCAGTTCTCACAGGAATGATAAATACAGAGAGCCAGATGATACATTCATACACAGTGGGTCGCCTAACAAGACAGGAACCTGGAGCCTAGGGAATCTGAGCCTTTTATACTGGACTGTAAGCATGTCTGCCCTGTGCTCTGAATGCAGACACTCTACCTTCCAAGGCTGTTTGCTCTACAGATGGATTTCCTTGAAAAAGATAGTCCTGAACAAAGGCAATCTGCCTCTGCTCACAAGATGTGCAGAAAAAAAAGAGCATCTCCAACACCACTTTTCTGTAAGAAAATACAGCTACCCTGACTACTGCTATTTCTATAACAAGTTGGTCATGTTTATTCATCTGTGGTTGGGGACTTTTATCATATGTTTATTGACCACTTGGATTTCCTTATTCTCTGAAATGCTTAGTCAAATATTTTGCCCTTTTTCCTGTTAGGTGTTTATGTTTTTCTTATTGATTTCCAGCTTGCTGTACCTCCTGGATACCAGTCCTTTGTAAGTTGTATGTACTGTAAATAACTTCTTCACTCTATGGCTTTCCTTTTCACTCTTTTTATGTTGCCTTCTGATGAACAGAAGTTCTTGATCTTTAATGTAGTCAAGTTTATCAATCTTCTCTTGCATGGTTAATGGTTTTTTATCCTAAGTTTTTCCCTATCTTTAAGATACTCTCTTTTATCATCTTCTTAAAGCTTTATAGCTTTGCCTTTCACAAACATCTTTAATTCAACTAAAATTCCTTTTGTGTGTAGTGTGACATACATGGGGTCCAATATTATTTTTTCCATATTGCTACCCATTGTCCTAACACTTTCTACTAAAGATACTGTCCACATTTCCTCAGCATCTCTCTTTCATATGCATCTCTTTCACATACATAGATCATATATGCATGGATGCATTTTCTAGGTTATCTTTGCTGTCCCTTGGCATGTTTGTGTATCTCCACACCAATATGATACTGTCCTTACTATAAAATAAGTATGAAAACTGGTAGAACAATTCATTTCACCTCATTCTTCAAGAGCACATACAGCTATTTTTGGCCATTATACTAGCATATAAATTTTAAAATTAACCTGTCCAGTTCCACAAGTTCTATTGAATCTATAAATCAATTTGAGGAGAGTTGACAATTTTTACATCAAGTTCTTTAGTCTACATAATATAGCTGTACATTTATTAGGTCTTTTTCAAATGCTTTCAAAAGTTTAATAATTTGCTATATGGGTCTTTCACATATGTTATTAGATTTATTCCTAGGAGTTTCCTATTTTAAAAAAATTTCTGATTAATGTGATATATAGCCCTATAATTTTTCTGCATTATATTTTATATCTGGAAGTTAGCTAGATTAATTTTTATTAATTGTAATAAATTTTCTGTGTATTTTTATAACTATAAAAATTATATCTTCCCTAAATAGAGAGAGTTTTTATTTTCATGTGTTAATTCTTTTTCTTATTGTATTTGTGGTTTTAGTCAGTGTAATGTTGAATAGCAGTAATAATAACAATTACTTTCTTCTGAATTTAAAGGAAAAGCATTCAACATTTCACTATGAAGCATGACATCTGCTGAGTGGTATTTTTAAATACTCTTAATCTGAATCAAGTAGTTCCATTTTTACTACTAGTATGGTAGGAAAGTTTTTAAGAATCATAAATGTTACTGTATTTTATCATAAGCTTTTTCTTTATCCATTGATACCATTATTTTTTTCCTTCATTAATATCTTAATGTGGTTAATTACATTAAGTGAAATTCTATACCCATTTTTAAGCTAAACTTGCATTTCTGGAATAAATCCAAATTGGGACTAACATGTTATCCTTTTACCCATTCCTAGATTAAGTTTGCTAATATTTTGTTTAGTACATTTGCACCTATATTAGTGAGGGAGATTGGCCTGTAATTTTCCTTTCTTTGTGAAATTTTATTATGGGGGTTATGGTAGCTCCTAAACTGTGAGTTGTATGTGGCAAAGAAATGTTATATTTATACGATACCATTTCCACATCCACTGCATATAAGACTAGATCGCCCAGGCCCCCTTGAAGTTATAGTGACCAATAGGAACATGAATAAAAAGGACATGTGTTTTTTCTAAGTCAGTTAGAAGTGGCTGTGTCTGCTCCATATTTTCTCCTGGAGGTCACACACATTCCATATGGTATAATTACAAGATGGAGGAGGGTTAGAGCACAGGATTAATTACCCCCACTAATAGAGACTACCTTCCTTTTTCTATGCTATGTCTTCTTTTTCTATTCTCTAGAAGTTGGGTAAAATTAGAATTGATTTTTTTTCCTTAGATTTGTGTAGAACTCACCTATTTGGGGAAAGGATGACTTCTGACTCAGTAATGGTTGTAGGACTGTTCAGGTTTTCTACTTCTTAAGTTAGTTAGAATAAATTATATTTTTAAAGAATTTGATGCTTTTATCAAAAGTTTCCACTTTATTCAAATGAAGTTATTTTAATATAAAATATTCCGTTACATTTTTAAATGTTTGCAACATCTGTAGAATATCAAACTTTTCATTTGATAGTCATTATTTGAGTCTCTTCTTTTTCTCCTTGACCAATCTTGCCTGAAGTTTCTCAGTTTTCTTAGTCATTAAAAAAATAAATATATTTTGCCTTAAAATTTGTTTAATATAGAAGAAGCCAACTATACTTTAGTTGTGTTGTATATTCTTTAATTTCTAACTCTCTTAGTATTGTAGGTATGTGTTTTGTAAATGACATACAGTTAGATTTAATGTTGTTATTTCCATTTTCTACCCAGCCTACCACCTTTCTGTGAACTGAAGCATTTGGTTCACTTACATTAATGTAACTACTTATATACCTGTTTAAAATCTATTATTTTATTTTGTGATTTCACTTTTATTTTTTGACCTATTCTATAGTTTCTTTGTTTTTAATCTCATATGCTATTTCTTTGGATTATTTTCTCATTCCACTTAGTTTTCCACTTGTTAGATGGCAGTTATGCTATTATTTCTCCACTTTTTTAGTCACTGCAACAATTAAATTATAACATTAACTTTTGAAGTCAATCAATACCATTATTCCACTCACAACGTTTATTATGGATTTTGAATATTTAGGTTCAATTCTTTTCCTCCTGACTCATATACTATCGTTTGCATTTTACCAGTAGCGTGTTTCCTTTAAAATTTGTAAGAGTTTTATTTTATTCAATCTGTTATCCTTCAGGCTTAAGCATATATTTACCATTTCTTTGCTCTGTATTTCTTTTTATTCCTTCTTCTTAGATTTCAGATTTTAAGTTTTAGATCATTTCCTTCAGAAGTTTATCTTTTGAGCAGTATGGAGGGTTAGGAGGTCCCAATGCTTGTATCTCCCACACAAAAACAAAAACAAAAAGAATGAAAAACTAAAACTAAATAAGCACACTACAAACTGAAGAAACAGCTCTGGGAAAGCTCTGGACTACAAAGAAGAAATAGCAAAAATCCTGTGAGATCAAGCATTGAGGACGGCTACATAGAAAAATACAGGAAACATATTACCTCCATCATCCCATCCCCTAGTCAAGAGTAGCTTGATACTAGGAGGGATCACCTAAAGGAATTTCACCCCATGAGGCAAAGCAGAGCAAGAAAACTCCAATTCTCACCACTGTGTGGACATTTGCAGCCTTTGTTACAAATGTTTCTATAGTTTCCACCAATGCTGATCCCAGCTGACAGAGCTACCCTAGAGTTCCACTGACTGCATCTATTCTAAGGCTGTGGCTGTAGCTGTGGTGAGTCTTCCCCTCAGGAGTCCTATTTGCTGCTGTGCCCTGCTCTCCAAAATTCGGGCACCTTACCATATATGGTCCAGAACTGCTCTGTGCTCCACTCATGGCTCCAGGTCAGGGCTTTGTCCCACCATTACAGGGCAGCCTCTGTTGCCCTGAGCTCCACCCCAGGACCCAGAATGCTGGGGACAACAGAAATAGAAAGCTCAAACATACCAACAACAAGAGATTGAATTAGTAATCAAAAACCCCCCAAAAAACAAAATTCCAGTACTAGATGGCTTCACTGGTGAATTCTACCAAATGTTTAAAGAAGAATTAATACCAATCCTTCTTAAACTCTTCCAAAAAAAGTTGAAAAAGAGAGACTACTCCCAAACTTATTTTACAATGCCAGCATTACCCTGATACCAAAGCTGGCTTGTCAAATTGACAGAAGAGGATGCTACAAGAAAAGAAATTGCAGATCAATATCCCCAATGAATATAGATGAAAAATTCTCCAAAAACAGTAGGAAATCAAACAAGCAGATTAAAAAGTTCATTCACCATGATCAAGTGGGATTTATCCCTGGGATGCAACGATGGTTCAACATATACAAATTAATAAATGTGATATACCATTTTAGTAAAATGAAAGTTAACAATCATACAATCATTTCAATAGATGCATTAAAAACATTTGACAAAATATAAAACCCTTTTGTAATAAAAACACTCAGCAAATTGCAAATAAAAAGAATGTTCCTCAGCATAAAGGCCATATCTGACAAGCCCACAGCTAATATACTCAATGTTGAGAAGTTAAAATTCTTTACTTTAGGATCAGGAACAAGACAAGGATGCCCACTATCATCATTTCTATTCAACATAGTACTGGAAGTCCTAGCCAGAGCAATTAGGCAGGGGATGAAATCCAAAAGGCATCCATATCAAGGAAGAAGTAAAATTATCTCTGCAAATGACATGATTTGATGTATAGAAAACCCTAAAGACACCACCAATAAAGCTGTAGGATACAAAATCAATATACAGTAAAAGTTAAATTTCTATGCATGACAATGAGCTCAGAGAAATTAAGAAAGTTTCATTTATAATAGAATTAAAGTTAATAAAATACTTAGGAATAAACTTAACGAATGAGGTAAAAGACCTATATATTGAAAACAATAAGGTAATTGTTGGAAGAGATTGAAGAATAAACACATAAAGATATCACATGCTCTTGGGTCAAAAAAAATAATACTGTGAAAATATCCATATTAACAAAAGTGATTCAGGGCAATCCCAATCAAAATCTTAATAGCATTTTTCACAGAAATAGAAGAAACTATCCTAAAGATTTTTTGTAACCACAAAAGACCCCAAATAGCCAAAACATTCTTAAGAAAGAAGAACAAAGCTAAACACTATCTGATTTTGAACTATATTACAAAGCTGTATTAATCAAAACAATATGGTACTGGCATTAAAAAAGGCAAATAGACTGATGGAACAGGATAGAGAGCCCAGATATAAACCTATGCATATATGGTCAACTAATTTTCAATAAAGATGCCAGAACATACAATGGGGAAAGGATGGTCTCTTCAATAAATGGTGCTGGAAAATTTGAAGATCCAAATGTAAAAGAATGGAAACTGGACTCCTATCTTAGAATACTCACAAAAATTAACTTAAATGGATTGAGGATTTAAATGTAAGACCTGAAGCCATAAAATTCCGAGAAGAAAACATAGGGAAGAAGATCCTTGACATTGGTCTTGGCAATGATTTCTTGGATAAGACACCAAAATCACAGACAAAAAAAGCAAAAACAAGTGGGACTACATTAAACTAAAGAGCTTCTATACAGGAACATAAAATCAATTGAAAAGACAACCTACAGAATAGCAAAACATTTACAAACCATGTATCTGATAAGGGTTAATATCTAAATATATAAATAACATACAATTCAATAGCAAAAAAGCGATCCAATTTAAAAATGGGCAAAGGACCTGAACAGACATTTTTCCAAAGACCACATACTGATGGCCAATAGATATATGAAAAGACATTCAACATCACTATTCATGAACCAAAACCAAATGATGTATTACCTCACATCTCTTAGTAAGACTATTATTTAGAATAAATATTGGTGAAGATGTAGGAAAGAGGGAACCCTTTATATACTGTTGGTTGTAATGTAAAATGATACAGCCATTATGAAAAATTATATGGTGGGCCTCCTCAAAAAATTAAAAAGTCAATTACCATCTGATCCAGCAATTCCTTTCCTGGGCATATATTTGAAGGAATTGAAACAGTATCTTGAAGAGATATCTGTGCACCCATGTTCACTGCAACACTATTCAAAATAGCCAAGATATGGAAATGACCTAAGCATCCATTAGCAGATGAACTGATAAAGAAGATGGGAGAAAAAAAAATATATATATATATATGTGTGTGTGTGTGTGTGTGTGTGTGTTGTGTGTGTGTATATTCTGATTAGATGATTAGAGAGTTTCTTTTTGTCTTTGGTTTTCTGTAATTTTTCCAGAATATATTTAAGTATAGAGCTCTTTTATTATTATTTTTTAATTTGTTGCACTTTTTGAAGTTGTGGATTGGTGTCATCATTTAAGGAAATTATTAGCAAGTATGTCTAAATGTTCTTTCTATCCCCATCACCCCACTTCTCTCAGAACTGCTTAGGCATGGGTTAAACATTCTCACTTCATCCTTCATATGTCTTTCGCTTTCTTCCATTATTTCCCATTCTTTCTCTTTTCTGACTATATTCCAGATAATTTATTCACAGCATTTTTCAGTTGTCTGATTTTTCACTCATGAACTGAGGTTTTATTTTTACCAACAATTCTTTAGAGAAGGTCTCTTTGTTTTTTTTCTAGTAGGTCTTTTATAGTTCAGTGTTCTTTGTATAAGTTTCCAAGTTTACTTTAAATTTGTACATTACAATCATAGTTACTTTATCATCAATATTTTATAATTATAATATGTGAAGTATTTATAGGGCTGTTTCATTTGCTGTGTTTCCTGATTCTCACTCATGATGCCTTTCTTTCTTGGTGCTTAGTTATTCTTGATGTGTAGTATTTATTGTCCTACATTTTTTTTTTCTATGGAGATTTTCCTGGAGCCTAGAATAAATGTGCCTTCTTTTAAAGAGAATTTGCCTTTACACCTGATTGGGAGTACTGTCGGTCATCAGTCATGTTAAAAGGAGTGACGACTTGAGGGTTCATGGATCAACCTGGAAATGCACACCCAGGCTGCAAATATGGGTGTGGATGAGCTGTGGCCACCACTTTTTGTCAATGTTTTTTCCTTCCCACTCTGTCTAGAATCAAGGCACTATCTGTTCCAATCCCCTGGCAGGTGGTGGTGATATGGTAGAGTTTACTTCTGGGTCATATTTACACTTGAGAGTTTCTCTTTGGGAACCTGAAGGAATGTGGTCACCTTAACTTCTGTTGCATTTGATCTGAGAGAATGTTTTAAAAAAGGGCCAAAATTATCAAATGCTCATATGAAAGTGGCTTTGATGCTAAAGCTGTTCTAAATTTTTCAAGTTCCATTTTCACTTAAACTGTATCCTAGTAGTTCTGTTTAAAGAACTTTTTTTAAAATTTAAACTGTTTCCTCTAAAGTTTTGGTCCAAATAACTTTATTTCCCATTCTCAAAGTCAGAAATCTATGTGTGTTTATGTATACATGTTTTAGAGCTATCTATCCCATACAAAATGGTTAGGAGAGAGTCTTTGAAATGATATGTCCTAAAATGGTGAGAGGGTATTATTTTGGGTCCCATTTGTCAAGCTTGAAATCCCTAAGGACACATTCTTTATCCCCAAAAGTTCTTTTTGTCTCACAATAGGGTATATGAGGAATCATACTTTGTCCCTTTATTTTGATAGAGATCATCAACAACAGCTATAAAACACAAGTGAAAATGATCATCTGGTGAGTTCTAAGTCACTTTAAGAAATTGGCTTCATTGCACTTAGCCTGGTTCTGCAGGTCTCTGCTAAGTATAACAACTTAGGTCTTCATGAAATGTCTAAGTTCATCAAGCACTTGAACCGTTACCTTCTAATACGACCCCTACAACACCCTTGAGAGCTCAGCGGGGCAGCAGCAGTTAGCATTCTTTCACAGAGGTCATTGGACACCTTTGGGTTTTGGGGTGGCACCTGAGTCAGGACTTCATTCTCCTTATTTAGTGGTTTTCACCTAAAAGGCTCAGTGTCACCATAACTGTGTCATAGAAGTCTCAAGATGAACCTTTGACAGCTGTACTGCCTGATACATATTTCTCAACTGTGAGAACGGAAGTGTGCTAACTGAGCACAGTCCCCCTTCCCCAGAATAATAAACACCATGACTTTGATTCCTACTGCCCTCACCACTAGTTATGCTGATAATCACGATTTTAAGAATTTGGCTCTTCTCTCTCCTCCTCTCTCCCTTCAGCCCCTGCTCCCTTTTGTCTTTCCTTTATGGACAGCTTTCCATTTGAGATTGGATGAAATTGAGAAAGGGCAGTTCAGAAGAAGGTAGTGGGAATGTTAAGTTCATTTCAACTGAGTTGTTTTTCAGGCTCAGGATTGGGTGTTGGATCAAAAACTAAAGCTCAGCTAAAAGCTGTGTGATCTTGGTGTAAAACAAGTATCCCTAGGCCTTCGAATGTGATAAATGGTATTAACAGTTAAATCTGAATGTTACTAACTCTAAAAACCTGACCACTACTTAATTTCCAGCCACATGAAGGGAATCTGTGCCAGTAACTTGGAAGGGCCTCCAGGATTCTCTGACACACATCACTCGACACTGTCCGTGGTCTCTCTGTCCCCTCAGGGTGCCTTCCCCATCTGCCGCAGTGGGCGCGCATCTCTGTAGTTTCTCCTGGCTGCTGTATGCTTGATCCTCATGTCATCTCAACAATTCCACAGTGGCTGGAGAACTAACAAGAAGAAATGCTTTCCTCCTGCCTCTGTGAGACACTCAGAAGAAACCACACAGCAGAGCTGTTTATGTCCTGACATGTTATGGAGTTCAGTAATACAGCCACTTCAGTTTATACACAAAGCCTTTTGTCCTCAGGGTGGACAAACCCACAGGGTGGGTGGGTCAGAGAGGACCTTTGTACCAGCTGCCAGGCTTTCCTCGGGGTCAGGCTCACCTCACACTCAGACCGGAACATTCCTTCCTCTTACTAAGTTCTTTCTTGTCGGGGGCCTGACCATTTTCTGGGCGAGTGCTGAGGTGGTCTGCCCCTACCTTCGCCCAGGCCACTGGGCATCCCAGGAGGTATACGTCTGAGGCTCAGTCTTGAACACAGTATGAAGTATTCCCAGGAGGCTCCTTGGTGTCATGCTAATCAGAGGATCAAGCAGAGAAGCCGTCAGTAGGATAAGGGCAAATCTCTACAGCTGCTGTATCAAGATCTTGGGTTAAAGCCAACGGAACCTCTGCATATCCTGCTGGCTCCTACCAGTAGCCAGGCTCCCCTTCATTGAAATTGGAATTTAATCTTATCCAAGGTGACAATATACTCGGCTTGAAAGCCGTACGCCCACACTCTTGTAGATGGGTGTGTACCCATATAACCAGCTCCAGCCAATGGGAGGGAAGTGCAAGTGGGTAGGGCTCCAGGAAACTCCCCTTAACGGGAGAGTGGATGGCCGCTCAAGCCCACTTTCGCCCTCCTCCCTTCATCTTCTTTGCTTCCTGGAATTGGATGTCCTGGCTGAGAGTTTACAAACGTTTTTGCACCATGAAGTAAATAAAGATCAAAGGCAGGCAAAAAGTGAGGATGGTGGCACAGGAAAGTGAAGAGGAACCCTATCCCCAGTGACAGGGAGTTATTACACCAACCCTGGGGTGGCTACTTCTAGACTTATTACGAGAAGAGAAACCTACATGTGTACCCACGCGTGGTAGTTTCAGTTTTCTATTAACATGCAGCTCTTTCTAGTCCTGACTGAGGAAGTCCTCTGGTTGTGAGTAGGTTTGGACCAACTTCTCATGGAGTCACATGCCCACTCTCCCATACTTATCTCTGTATCCTTGAGCAATTTATTCAAGTTCCTTTTGCCTGCTTAATTTCAAAAGAGAAATGGAATAATTAGTGTATGTATCATAGTAATTAAGAGGAACAAATCAAATAATGCAAGGAAGCTCTTAGAAGAATCTTGGGAACTGAAAGGAAAGGAGCGACACATAGCAGCAATTCACCGGAGAGTTCCGCTTTATTAGGGAAAGGTGCTGGGTTATATAGGAGGGGGCATGAATTGATTGAGGTGTCACTTCTACGGGGCCGGTGGCTGTTGGCTAGGTGCTGGGATTGGGAGGGGGGCGAGAGGTGATTGGGCTTCAGGTGGCGCCGGCGGGAACTGAGGACCCCGAAGAGAAGCCGGAAGTTTGCCATCTTACTGGTGGGGACCCTTCAGGAACTGTCTTCATTAAATGTTATTTGTTATGATTATGATTACATGTGAAAGAATGACCTAGCCCTCTATTGGCTCAGCTCGATATTAGTGTATCTGCAGTTTCATATAAATGCTTATGTTTCACTTTTCTCCTCATGTTTCAGGCAAGTCAGGACCTCCCTGTTGGTAGGCTTTGGCTTCCCCTCACATGCAGAGAGGTAAGAGGTGTGGGTGTGCACTTGTATACATGGTTTCTCTCCTTGGTGTCTGACACTAGAGAATGGTCTCATTTTAATAAAAGAAATACATTCAGTACTTGATCTTCAAGCTGGTCAGTGACAACTCTGGCAAGCCCACATTTTCTTCATTTAGGATCTTAAATTGTTCTGCAAACTTCACATCAGTGCAGTCACTTCCACTCAGCGTGAAAATATAGCCCCCTCTACGATGTGGGGCAGAGTGGGGCAGCTATCAACAAAGCTTTGCAGACACATGTCACTTTAAGCAAAGAAACAGAAGAGCCGCATTTCAATCCAAGGGCAGAAAAACCTCAAGCGGAAATCAGTCCAGATGCCCCTCTCACACTTCCCTTGGACATGAAAATAGGAATGATTGAAACTGAAAATGATGTGGGAAGAATGAAGCACCATTTGTGTGAGACACAAAAACACAGAGCCCATGAATGCTATTTGTTCCCACTCCATTATTCAGCATCTGCTGTTGACCCTTTGTCATTTGCATCCTTTTGTGCTTGGCCACCTCAGAGATTTCCCGTTTTCCCAAGACAGATGAGTTCCAAACCCCCCTCTGAATAGGCCATTAGCTGACCATTTGTTTCTCTAGCAAGGGTGATATGGGGGCTTGTTTGCCCCGGGATGGCTGCTCCCTGCCTTATTCTGCCTCTATTATAGGGAGGAAGCAAGATAATGGCCAGCCGTTGGGGACAGCCCCATGAAGACCCCTCAGCCAGGTGCACAGGACAGAGGCAGCTAGTTTCAATGTTTTTTTCAGAAGGTGCTAGTTCAGATTTTCCTGTTTGCTTTTTTAAGCAGAAACAGAATAAAAAGGAACCAAAGAAAGAAACAAATCTATCCAGGGTAAACAAGGACCAAATTTACCATCCTACCTGGAGATTGCAGCTATATCAAGCCAGCCAAACTGGTATACTGGGCAGAGTTCAAAGGAAGAGACTCCTCCCACACCAGTGGCCAGAGTGCAGGCTACTCACCCAGGTCTGAACCACATGCTCATTTTTGCAAGTTGCAATGGCCTGAAAAACATGATCTCCTTCTAAGCCTGCAAAACCCCAGGAAACTCTTTTGTGCTCAGGGAGTTCAGTGCATTCAAAAGGAGCTGCCCAAGGCCCTGTTTAATATGCAGAGGTCAATGGAAGAGAGCATGGTTTCATAAATGGCAAGTGAGGGAAAATTTCAAAATGGCAATTATGTTTTCCTGCCAGATTTCACGTGCTCCTCTGAGTCTTATCCTTGCTCTCTTCCTGATGCTTTTGATAATTATTTAATTGGTCTCTAGTCTAAATAAATGCTGTTTGAACTGCCTTTCTCCAGGGTGGTAAAAAGAGTGACTGATTATACAGTTCCCAGATGAATAAATACACAGAACTTTCCTTTTCTCTGATCATAGAAAAGCAGCACTTTGGATTTATTGATGGACAAAATGTATAGAGAATTAAGTCAATGAACTGCATAATTTTCAATATGCAGATGTTTTTGGAAACAACCAGGTATCTAATGACAGAGCAGCAGCTTTGGAAACACCTGGGGGCTAGGAATGATTTAGGGTAGAGAAGGGGGGAAAGATCACAACTTAAAAAAAAAACATTTTTCACATAACATATTTAGAGAAAAAAATATGAATCCCTTAAGTCTAAAATTAAGTAATCACACATTCCATATAAGCATCCTTTCTTTATCCTTGATTTGGTGCTTCAATAGTATTTAGGTGACCCCTATGAGAACTTTGAATTTGGACCATTCAAAGGTCAATGAAAGAATATAATGCATTCCCTTTCTAAACTCACACCTCTATGTTGCTATCAAATGAGAAATTTTTTAAAAACACCATAAAAGTCAAATCACAATACTGGTATAATTGTTTCTATTACCAACCACTTCAGTGACAATCACATAGGTAATCCTAAATCAGCAATGTACATATAAATGGCATGAAAAATAGGATTTCAAACCAGGTCTTCTCTAGAGCTCAGCAGAGCTGTGCAAACCACTGCCAGAGCCCAGATTTCACCCACCATGGAACCTTGTTAGGCACTGGAGTGGTATGAGGTGGACTTCTGCTTTGCATTGCGGGGTCCCCATTCGGCCCTCTGTCTAGCAGAGTAATACCTCTGTCATTGCTGCAATCCAAGAGCGTTAGGAGGACTAATGAGGTGATCCCGTTGTAAAACATTTAGACCTCCACAGCAAAAATGGGAGTTGTGGATTTTGTCTCCGAGAGAGAAAGGCCTGCCACTGTCCCCTCTGAAGCCTTCAGTAAACACCCCACATGGACAGACGTGGTTCCCTTGCCTGATGTTCAGTTACCCTGTACACCTTCTCTGTGGCACGAGCCCCACTGTATTGTTAGCATGTCCTGCATAGATTGGGAGAACTTGAGAAGCCAAGTCCTACTCATCTTGGTATCCTCAGAGCTAATGCAGCTCCAGGCACAGCAGGTGCCCAGTTAATAGTTGTTGAAGAAATGATAATATGCCAAACATTTTTATCATCCAAAAGTATTGCCTCGACATGGCATAACCTTCTTTGAAGCAATGCCCCCGTTGGTTAGTTTGTTGAGAAAAATACAACTAGGGCTAGATGTGGAACAGAAGAACCAGGTAGCCAGCTTACCTTCCTTGGGGGAACCAACATTCACTTGTTTTGTCAAGAAACCAGTCTTAATTTTGACCAAACATTCCTCTGTAGGGTCATTATTGTTGCTTGGACAAGCACAAGAGCCTGTGCCATTTTCTTTGACCATAGACAAGGCGATCCAACTCACAGGAGAATGGAAAAGAAAAAAGTCCATAGCATCCTGACTCTGTGTGTCCATTTAGAACAACATGCCCACTGGCGTCAGACCGCTGACCTGCAGATGCAGCCTGAACCAGGAGACCTTTCCCGATCAGCACATACCTTTTTAAGAGATATGATCTGGAATAGAGCAAGTATGGCTCATCAGGAGGCTTCATGTCAGTACCCATCACATCACATCACGTGTAACCCATTCTACAGATTAATGTGATCTACCAAGTTCTTGCAGGCAGTTGAATATGCCACCCTGATGTGGTTCAGCCAACTTTCAAATTTTTCTTTTATTATGGTATTAGAGGAAGGCACTAAGGCCCAAGGTCACTTACCCATTTGATGCTATTATAGGAAGCCTTCTATGTTAACTCCCAGGGTCCCTACCCCTTGTTGTCCACTCCCTGTGTAATCTATGTCCTTTGTGGGTGGGCTGGATCTAGTGACTGGCTTCTAACAAGCAGAATAAAGGAAAAATGACAGGAAGGCACTTTACAGAATAGCTTATAGGAGACCGTGATGTGGTCTTGCGTGGGCACTCTCGCTGGCATTCTCTCATCATTATCTTGCCTTCTTGGCTTGGTCACTTCAATGAACCAGGTCCCTATGTTGGACAGGAACTCTCCCATGTCAGAGGGAACTAAAGGTGGCATCTGGCCAATAGCTAGTGAGAAACGGAGGTTGTCAGTCCCACAGTTCATGAGGAACTGAATTCTGCTAACAACCACTGAATGAACTTGGGAGAAATCCTGCCCCTATCAAGCCTAAGATGATGTGGCTTGGCCCAAACCTTGATTACAATCTTCTAAGAGATGCTAGGCCCCCTGGTTACAGCTTTGGAGAAACTCAGAAGCCAAAGGTACAGCTGAGCCACACTTAGATTCCAGACCCATAGAAATTGGGAGATAATAAAAGTTGCTTTTCAAGCCAATCTGTTATTATGCAGCTAAAAATGTTCTGGTGGCAATTCTGGGGTTTGGTGGGGTGTGTGGGGTGTGGGGTGTTGGACAGTGTTCCCCATACCAACAAGCAATTCTCTGAAGGGGGTTTTCCCTTCAGAGCACCAAGTAATTCTCCAGGACCCTGGGTGTCCTATAGTTCAACCCAGTTGTCCAATTGTGACACTATCTACCTGGAGATAGCAACAGATTCCACAGATTAAGGGCTCAGTCCTGCAAGACTCTTTCCCACCCTACCTTCAGAGGCCAGTTGAGCCCAGGTTATCTGTGCTTCTCAACAAGTAGCTATAGACTGGAGGTTCCTGCACACCCTCGAATTCAGGATGTCAATCGCTGGTCCAGGTTGTTACTTGTAGTTCTGATCGACTGGCTGTGAATCGGGTTCCCATAACCTACTCTTCCAGTTCAGTTTGCTAAAGCGGCTCGCAGAGCTCAGAGAAACAGCATTACTTACTAGATCCCTGATTTATTATAAAAGGATGTAACTCAGGAACAGTCAGATGGAAAAGATGCAATACGGCAAGGTATGTGGGATCGGGCACAGAGCTACTGTGCCCTCTCTGGGTGAGCCACTCTACCGGCACCTCCACGTGTTCACCAACCTGGAAACTCTCCAAACCCTGTGCTTACAGGTTTTTAGGGAGCTTCATTATACAGCATGATTGATTAACTTCATTGGATACTGGCAATTAATTCAACCTCTAGCCCCTCTGACCTCCTCAGGGGTCTGGGGTGGGACTGAAAGTTCCAGCCCTCTAATCACAAGGATGGGTCTCCCAGAAGCCAGCCCCCATCTTTAGGTGGGGTCTAAAAGCCACCTGGTTAACATAACATACACCTTTAAGGCTCTTACAACTCAGGAAATTGAGGGTTTTAGGAGCTCTTTGCAAGAAATGGGAACAAAGACCAAATACATATATTTCCTATTATAAGTGACACTACCACAGCCCGTCAATCACAACTAATACAGTGGCAGACAACAAGGTCCCACCTCAGCCTCCTGCCTCTGTTCACTTCTCAGCGCACTGCAGGCATGGGCAGCCCTGAGCCCCTTTCCTCAGCCAGCAGACATCCATGCTCAGAGTGAAAAGCGTTGTCCCCTTTTTTTGGCTAGACAAAAATCTTCACAAGCATTAAAATAGCTGCAACTGATCAAAAATTAACCGGAGCAAGAGGGAATATAAAAATGAATATGAGTCACTAGTGTGTTATGCTAGCAATTATTTCTGCATTTAGGGAGGCAAGTTTAGTTCTTTACTTTCAAAGGCAGTTTGTCCACACTGGGGACAGAAGAAAAAAATTAATCCCTCTGCCCTGGACCCCACTGTCCCTAGCAGAGCAGGAGTCGCTCCCAGCCCAGGAGGGAGCTGCGGGTGGGAAAGCTGCACGTGTCGCTGCTCAGCTGACCATCGAACATTGCTGGATGCCCATGTCCATCTGACAGGACCTGGAAGGGAGGGGCCATGGTCCCGTCTGGAGCTCCCTCTGTGTCCTGCCTCTAAATCCACCAAGGACCCTCTTCCACAGCCTCGGCTTGGGGCCAGCCCTTCTGTCCTGCCATCTTCTGAGACTATGAGCAATTCCCTCCCTTCATTTATATTGCTTCTGTGAAGTGAAACTCCGTCACGTTCCTCCAGAGCCTTCTCTTTTTCTAGGTTATATAAATTTAGCTCCTCACCCTCCTCTCACAACTTGCCCTCCAATTCTCTCGCTAGTTTATTAATTTTTCTTCATTTTTTACACATATGCCCAGGTACATACCCTTTTGCAGGGTAAAGGGCCACGGGAAACAAGACTGAAGAAAATGTGAAAAAGCCATAATTTACACTGGGAAGGGGAAAATCAGGAAATTTCTTTAGTTTTATAGTAAATGCATGGCAACTTGGTTTGGGGAAGGCCCCAGAAAAGAATGCCATTTGGAAAAGCTTATGGTTTTTAGAATTTGTATTCGGTTTCTTCCTCAAGATAGAGAGTTTTAGTTAAGATGAGGCTGTAAGGTGTTTCCAATGCAGGTTGAAGGCCTGGGGGCAGGAGACTTATCCTCCTCTGGCATTCCTGCTCTCCTGTTCTGATCTCGGAGAACTTCAGTCACTGTGCCCAGCGTTCCTCAACACTCAGACAAGCTCTGGGGCCTGGAGAGCACCAGAGGGCCACAGACTCTAACCCCTGCCTCAGGGTAACCCCACATCTGCTCTTAAAGTCAGAAGAGTTGTTCTGGGGATGCAGGCCCTCCCTACCCTGCCTGTGAGCCTCCCAGCCCACAGGTACCTGACTACATTTGGGTCATCTCATTGCACTATGGAAGATGTATCAGCCAGAATCAATGAGTCTAAGCCTTGGTTTTCTAGAAACCCTCTTGAAATCCAAGTTCTTTTTCTTTTATGATTTAAAAAGCTTTGCTTCATTTCTCTCTCCTTTTCCTCTTGCTCTGTAACCTGGTTTAGGGAGTTGAAAATACAAACACTCTTGCTACCTAAGATTTAAATGTTGGCTACTTCTACCATAAGGGACTAAGGAGAATGACTACCTTCTTTCCAGACTTTCCCTCTGACAGTAACAAGGCAGTCTATGCGCATACTCCTGAGATGTGATTTGACATAGGACGAAATCCGGGGCACAAAAATGTGGTTTTAGATAAAGTTTCAAGGTTATACTGTAGCCTCAAAATCCAACAACTTCTAGAATTTTTACTTGGTGCTGTCAGCAAAGGAGTGGTTATCCCTGTTTTGCCAACAGATACCCGAAAGTACAAAGAGGTTCTGAGATTTCCCTTTCCTACATTACTCATGGCAGAACCAGGGAACTCAGGATGTGTCCTGCTTCTCCAGAACTGTCACCTGATGAAGCAGCCCTGTGGGAGCTGAAATCATGGAACCGTCCACCATTATTTCATTATGCATCTTTTAGCTCTTCTGCTACCAATTTTGTTTTGTGGCTTTTAAAGAAAGGGGTACTTAGCTTTACAGGAAAGAAAGGTCCTTCTAAGAAACGCCAAATTGCATTATTCTAAATGGCTTAGCCTGATGAGTGGATTCTCTGGCTTTACCTCATTTAATTTTAACAGGCCATAGTGTTCTGCAGCTGGCCTCAGGGGGGCCATCCAACAGGTAACCAGGAGGGATGGAGGCCCGTGGTACTTAGAGAGATCAGGGCGGATGGGCACTGTGTGTGTGTGTGTGGTCTGAGTTTAAGCACCGGAAAAGAGAGACACACACAGCTTGGTATGGATTGAATTGTGCTCCCCTAAAATTCCTATGTCCTAACCCTTATTACCTTCTAATGCGGCTGTATTTGGGGACAGGATCTTTTTAAAGAGGTAATTAAGTTAAACTGAGCCCTTTAGGGTGGGCCCTAATCCAATCTGACTAGTGTCCTTGTAAAATGAGGAGATTAGGACATAGGAAGAGAGCCCCCAGGGACGAGCAAGCCCAGAGAGGCCATGTGAGGACACCGCAAGCAGGCAGCCACCTGGGAGCCAAGGAGAGGAGTCTCAGGAGAGACCTGACCTGTCGGCACCTTGATCTCGGATGTCCAGTTCCAGTACTATGGTATCGCTACTGCAGCCCCAGCACACTCAGACACAGGTCAAGATGAGGAAGAGACCAGAAGAACCAGCTCTACAAGCTGAAGGGCTGGAAACATGTGGTCAGAAGAACTGACCATCTGCCTCACCTCAGAACTGTCTTCTGGGCTGTGTCCGACTGATCCTCAGATGTTGAATTTCCTGTCTGATCTCTCAGCTCCTACTAGCCCTGTTCAACTGTTGCTGGGTGGCTGCATCTGGGGAGGTGCCTCCTTGTGCCCTAGGTGAGCACTAGGAGAAACTTCAACTTGGATGGGAGAGGGTATTTGACTCAGAACGTGAACGAATTCTGGAGCAGGTTGGATGAGTGTAGGTAAGGAAGGAATTTATTAAAGTGAGAGTAGCAGGGAATGGCAGCTGCCTGGTGGGCAGCAGAGAGGAAGGAAGAGCAGAGGAAGGAAAGGGAAGCTTGTTGAACTTTGGCTCCACATGCGGCAAATCCTTTGCTAACACTTACAGCCAGGGGCACCCAGCATCCAGTGTCTGCTTGCATCTGCATGGTGTGGGGACTAAGTTATTATTACTCTAGGATTTGGGGGAGCCACAGAGCACTGGATGGAGTGAGATTATGTTCTGAAAACTTCTCAAAGGCAGAGAAAGGAGATTTTCAGGCAGTCTAACTAAAGGACATGATTGTACAGCTACAGTCCTGTCTGGGTCGCCTGGATCATGGGAACTTGCAAGCCTAAATTAGAGCTCTCAGTAGCTCTTTTTTACTTCTCTGGAGTAGAACAGAGACAGAGTAAAGACTTGTGCTTAAGTCTAGAAAATAGAATGAAATAGCAAAGTGACAAAGCCATCACTGGGGGAGTGCAGAGACAAAACAGTAAGTCAAGCAGTGGGAAGGCTTTACTTAAAAAGTACACACTTGAAGAAAGGGGAGCGCAGGCAACCTCAGAGAGGAGGTGCACTGAAGGGCTCAGGATTCTGTCTTTTGAGGCTTTCAAGAAGGCAAAGGGCAGGAGAGGGGGTTGTTGGGCGTAGGCTTGAATTGTCATGATGTCTCTCTCTGGTGAGAGACATTATGTTAGCATCCACAGTCAGTCTCCTAGATATTCTGTAAGATAGACTTAACACAAGGAATTCATTGATCTAGTTCTTCTCCAAGATAGTGGTTTCCCTCAAGCACTGGAAGCACAGCAGTTAGGACTGCTTGCCCTGCCTGAGGATAGGTTGTTGACTGATTACCAAAGAATATGTTAAGAATCTTTCCTCCTATGGAATCTTAGCCTTAAGATGGAGTCCCTCCTGTTGTTAATATACTGTTTATATTTTGGCATTTTCCATCATAGGCAGGAAAGGTTAATGATGATGCTTGTCTCATGTCCCCACCCTTCCTCAGTACTACCAAGTGTGATGTATGCTTTGCCCACCTTGTGGGCAACAAAATGGATCCTGTCTTTTCTCTGTGAGCAGGAGAGGAGGATTTACCTAAGCAAGAAGGACGTTCTCATGGTAGCAGGGTGAAGGCAGGTGAATGAGCAGGGCTCCTGCTCTTTGGAGGACGAGCCTCTAGGTGGCGTACGTCTGTGTGGCAGACACAGCAAGTCACCCCCAGACATGCCCACACATCGGGCCCCAGAACCTGTGACTCAGTGCATGTGGGCTCATGGTGTGATTGAGAGGATGGGCCTTCGGACGGTGAGAGTATACCGGAATATATGGAATCGTAGAATATGGAATCACAAAAGTCTTTGTAAGAGGAAGACAACTGAGAGAAGGTGACATGACCATGGAACCAAAGGCTAGAACAACACACTCTGAAGATGGAGACAGGGGTCAGAAGCCAAGGAAGGCAACATCTTCTAGAAGCTGCAAAAAGCGAGGAAAGATGTTCTCTCTAGAGTCTCCAGAGGGAACCATCCCTGCCTGTACCTAATTGTGACCCAGGGAGACTGAATTTGGTTCTGAACTCCAGAGCTGTAACAAACGTGTGTTGTTCCAAACTACTAAGTCTGTGATAATTCGTTGCAGGAGCAATAAAAAACTAATACAGTGTTGTTAGCACCCCCCACCCCCCACCAGTCTATTTCTCCTTCTGCCTCAACCCTCCCCCCAAGGCTTTCTGTCAATCATGGATCAGCAGGGACTGCCTTGAGGGGGAAGGCTGTGGGAGGGGTCTCTTTAGAGCTGAATTCTCGACCTGGTCACAGCTGTGAAGGCCTCTCCTGGCCCAAAGTCCAACTATGGGACAGTTACACCTTTTACTCCATGACCTGTCAGCCTGGACAACTTCAAAGCACACAGCAAAAATCTGGCTTGGGCCTGATAACTTAAATTACTATTTTATTTATTTCAAGAAAATCCAGGCACCTTGCTATGGGCTTAACTGTGTAAGATAAATGCTATTATTCCATTTCCCAGATGAGAAAATAGATACACAGAGAGACAAAATAACTAGTTCGAGGCTGCAGAAACTGAGGCCCATCTAATTCTAAGGACTCATTAAAGACAAATGATTGTGAGGTAGACTTTGAGTATCCTGATGTTTGTGCCTTGTCCACTAGATGAAGCATAGCAGGAATCTCCCTAGGAACAGTGATTTTATGATTTGCATTATATATGGCTCTGATGTGGGCAGCAGTTTAATAAGCTGTGGAGTCAAAGAGCCCTTACTGAGTTCCAGCTCTATGAGATCTTGAGCAGCAGAGTAGAGGGGCTATTAAAATAAAATTATATGCAACTTCAACTTAGCACTTCCATCCCTGGGAATATAGTCCTTAGAAATAAAAGGATGAACCAGGCAAAACTACACAAGGATGAATATTTGTTTACAGTGGGGGGAAAAGTAAATGTCTGTCACATGGGAATAGAGCAATAAGTAAGCTATAGCCAGGCAATGGAATATTATATAGCCATTAAAATAATAAGCTAGATCTATATGAGGTAACTTGGGGGAAAACCCCCCAAAGTATTGTGTATTGAGAAAGACAAAAATACGGATAAGTAATTATCACATAACCCCATTTTCTTAAGTCATTAACAAACCCCCCTATATTTAAGATTATATAAGGAAAAAAGGTATTGCATGATACCAGACAAAATTCAGTATCCATCCTTAACTTTTAGGAAGTGCAATTAAAATAAAATAATGTTAGATAAATAAGTAACAAGATAAAATACTTCTATCATAACCCCAAAGGTAGTATAATGCTTAATGGGAAGCACTAGAAATATTCCCACCAAAGTCAGAAATAGAATTAGATGTTGTGCTAGAAAGCCAGCACAATTGGGTAAGAGAAAGAAATAATTCTAAAATATGGAAGCAGCATGAAAAACTATTATTTGCAGATGCTATGACCATATACTTGGAAAATGAGAAAACTGAAAAGCTACTGTAACCAGCAGGAAAATTCAAAGATGTTAGGGGTATAACTATAATCAAAACATTAGCTTTCACACACACACACTATATATGTATATATACATATATATATATATATATATGCATAATAACCACACAGATGATAAGACAACATGAATATAGCAACCAAGACAGGAATTGATTTCTTGAGAATATGTAGGGGCCAAAAGAAGAAAATGTTTACAATACCCCTGAAGATCTAAAAAGACTTTTTAAAAATGGAAGCACTCCATGACAAAGATTGAATTTTCCATAACCTTATTTGTTAAGTTTAATGCACCCCAATACACAAAAGCTTATTTAAAGAAAGAAAAACAAATAATGTGATTCTAAACCTCACATGGAAACACAAGCTGAAATAATCAGGAAAACTGAAAAATAATTGTTGGGAGTACAGAATTAGTCATACCAGGTGTTAAAACATATTTAAAACCTTCAATTATTAGAACAAAATATATGAATAGAGTAATGGAATTGAATAAAAAGTCCGAGAAAGACATATATATACAGAATAAAGAGAGACTTGAATTTAATATATGATAAAAAAGGCATCTCAAATCAGTCATGAAACAATTCAATAAATGTTATTGGGATAACTAGAAAAGTTATCTAGAAGTACATAAAACCGGATGCATGCCTCAACCCAAAGAGTGGGACCGTTCCCAAATGGATCAAAGATTTAACTGCAAACACTCATAAAATGCTTATAAAATCTAGGCAAAAACATGGGGAAATTATTTTATAGCTTTCAGTGGTAATGATCTAACCAGAAGTTAAATTTAGAAGTGGTAAAAGTGATAAAATTGATTTAAAAACAAAATTCTCCATGGGAAAGTCACCATACCTAATCAAAAGATGAAACTAGGAAAAGCTATTTGCAGCTCCACTCACGAAAGGCTACCTCCCTAATACATTGAAGGCCACCCAGTAGAAAACTGGACCTAGGGTATGAATAGACAACACAGTGAAAAGGAAATACAAATATTTCTCAATTGTGAGAAGATGCTCAACCTCATTTTAAGAGAAATAATCCAAACTACCTTGACTTATCTATTTTCATCTGTCAGACTGGCAAATTTCCAAAGTTTGATAAAAACTGTTGGCGAAGTGTGGCGGAAACAGGCACCATAAACACTGCTGGTGAGAAGACAGACTGGCCTCACCCCATGCCGGACAACTGAGACAAATCTGCCAGAATGATAAATGCCTTCCTTTACCTGGATTCAGCAACACATCCCACAGATCCACGGGTGCTTGCAGGGGTAGACACATGCTACAGGGCAGGGTTTGTTTATATCAGCATCGTCTGTAAGAGCGAACACTGAGAGCACCCTCAGCCCTATCAAGCACTGGTTAAATAAGTTATGGAATTCACTTTTAGAGATTAATAAAATGAAACACATTTCTTTTTAAAAAGAACTAAAAGCTCTTCATGCTTTGATTTGTAAACATCAGTAAGACACAGTAAAGTGGGGGGAGGGGAAGGTAGGAAAGTGTATATATCCTGCCACGAGCATAAAAAGGGAGAAACAGATCCTTACATGCATAAAAACCGTCCAGGAGTCATAATAGATTAATAACAGTGCTTCCCTTTTTAAAAATAGTTTTGGCATTTTGAAGTATGAGGAGGTATTAACCTATTCAAAATTAAGTAGATAAAAATTTGAGTTTCTCCATGTTGATCTTTGCCATCAACCAAAACATATTTAAGAAAAAGCTACTTTAAGAAAAAAGGAACTTCCAAGTTTCAACAATGAAGTGATAGCGCCTTCAAATTCTGGTTCCACCTCTGAGTAGATGTGGGACCTTTCGGCAAGATATTTAACCCCCGAAGCTTTACCTCTAAAATGTGTATAATAGCACCTCGGGGACTATTCTGAGGATTTACTGTGGTAATGGCTGCGTGGGGTTGTGGCCCAGAGTCAGCCCTCAATAAATACGACCTGCCCTTCCCTCGCAGCCCTGTTCTGGAGAGGAGGACATGAACTGCGGCAGAAGCTACTGGTGCAGAGGGCGGGCACTTTGTGAATATTCACGCCTCCCCTTCCCTTCCAGTCCCTATATTGCCCGCCTCCTAATAGGCCTTGTTGCTGGCAAATGTTCCCTGCTTCTCAGCTAATGTACAGAGGCATCTTTCTTAATAGTTTGCCATCAGGGAAGCAAGAAAACCTACAAGCTGAAAATAGTGACAAATTCTGTGCTGTTTTAAAAGCCATCTACCCTCCTCATACAGAACTTCTCTAAGAATTATGAACTACCAGGCCTGCCGGCTGGAAGAAAATAAAATTATAAATGCAGTTGAGGAATTTCAGTGATCGAATCTGGATACAGATGAACAATTCTGCTTAGAAATTTTCAGGATCTCCAAGTAACCAGAATTTAGAAGCTATGCAAAATTAATTAAATCTATCCTTTTCTGCCTCTCCTTTCCACTGCCACTCCCATGTTAATATTTGAGTTGAATGGTCTTCAGTTCAATCTAAGGAGCAGTCATAACTTTAAGTGGGAGATCGGTCATTAATTATTTTAACTAGAAGCTTCTAAGTGCAAAGCATGTGATTAGTCTCCACAGGGTATGAGGAAAAGGGATAAAAGTTATTACTTTGCTTTAAAAACTGAATAACGTAAAGTAAACTAATACTTTGGGAAAACAAAGGGTTGTTCATTCCATCTGTAATATTTTTCTATGAAAAAGAGATATGACAATATCTTAAATAAAAGGGATTATATTTATATAAAATAGACAAGGAGGGCTAACCTAGAGAGGGACCTTCCAAATTTTTGAACCACCATTACATAAGTAATGCATGTTGATTTTTAATCATTCTTTTCTGCTCCATAAGGGAGCTCTTCCAAGAGTGTTTACGAGGCAATACTTTATAGGCAGAGTTTAATTAACATTTGAAGATATAAATCTCTATTGAATAACGTAATCTATGATTCAAGTCACAGCTGGAGCCTGCAGGGGGAGCACGGCCAGGAGTGAGGAACAATTTCACACACTCTCATTTACGCCCACACCCCTGCAGTATGGGCCTCAGCACGCCCACTTTGCAGACAATGCGCAGAGGCTTAGGAAGAGGGGGCCAGCTGAAGTTGCCCTCAATGGGGAACAGCCACGTGCCAAGTCTGCTTGCTACAAGGCACACACCCTTTATTCCCTGTGCCCCAATACCTAGTTCCCCTTGCACTTCACTGTAGCCATTAGTGAGACGGAGGGCCAAAGCTAGGTGTGACCGTGGCCATGGCCCAGAGATCGGCCACTGGCCACAGAGGAACCCAGCTCCCTGCCATGGTCTGCTTCGTGCCCAGAACTGAATAGACTGCGATTTTAGATTCCAAGCTCTTACAAAGGGGTGCTGGTGACAAAGGGGACAGAATCTACTTTTCAGGCCTTTGAAAAAGATCATTCAACTCTGAGTTTTTAGAGTTCAGAGTTGCTCTTACTTAACATGATGTCATTGCATTCCATGCCCCAGATTCTGGGTACCACATCCTCCATATGCCCCCTGGGCCCTATCCATGGCCTGTGCTTCTCCAGCTCTTCTGAAACCTCCTCTCCTCCTAGCTGTCTGTTAGTTCATGTGACAAGGTTATATTAATAGAATTTTTTTTTTTTGCAGAATTCTGTTTCATATCCTGGCTGATTTTTCATTTAGACACTAATCATTTTAGAATTTCCATTTTAGAGGCTCTGTAGTCAGTGGTCCTCAGGCACTAAGACCAGATGGGTTCACGGGCAACTTGGAAGAATTTCCAGGTTGAACTCCTTACTACAAGGTATTGTTACCTGAAGTACCTGTAATGTCATTGACTGTGAGAAGTTATTAACAATCCACTCACTACCAGCAATGCAGGGCCCCTGCTCTCTAGAGACCAACCGGGAAACTCCAGATCTTATTCTGATGGTCTGCTCTCTAGAACTACTTCTGCAATGACTTCGGCTCACATTCCTAAGAGAGTCAGAGCCAAAGATGATAGGCTAATACTTTGTTGGAACCCAGGGCCGTGAGAATAATAGAAAATAGAATTGAGGCCCAAAGACAGGAAGCAGTGAAATGTAATGTGTTACTGCGTGGACACAGTTCACAGCCAGCGGCGAGGAGATCCGGCCGACCACCCAGCAGGCTCACCTCCTGCTGGTTCAGGGGACACCTCCATAACAGCTGTTCTCGGGGGCAGTATGTTGTAGGGAAAGAAGGAATCGATCTGATGGCTCCTCCCCATTGCCCATGAGTAAAGATTTGCTCCAAAGATTTACCTGACTTTTCTTTTTTTTGCCTTTCAGCAGGTACTTGGGAAACTCTCAGCAAAAACTTCAGAGTCTGAAAGTGGCAGGAGGAGACAGAGGCTCTGTAGTCGGTGGTCCTCAGACACTAAGGCCAGATGGGTTCACAGGGAGTCAATTGGCCACAAAAGTGGCCGAAGGGGAACAGTGTAGCCTGTGGACTTGGAGACAGGTGGGTCCAAAAGAACTTGAGGAGCATTCTAAGAAAAGTCCCATTTATTATACTCCTAGACACTGTACAGGAGCTTGGGAATACAATAGAAATGTTTTCTGCCATCAAGAAACTAGTGAAAATAATAAAAGTAGACTCTTCACACAATATTTAGTACCAGAATAGAAAAAAAAATTTTAATGCCCTATCTCTCCTAAAGAGGAACTCCAGCAATGCCTGCAAATTTGGGGAAAGGTGCTCTCAGAGGGAATGATCGTAAACTGCATTCAGGTTTGTAAAATCAAAGTCTGTAGTTAGAGGAGAAACTCAAGAGCTCATTTGACCAGCCCTTTACTCTCAATCGCCCAAGGCTTTATCATACCGAGACCTAGGAGAACTTAGCACCAGCCCCACCCCAGCCTGCACTACATACTGATCTTACTAAACATTTGCTCTTTCAGGTGGAAGATATTACTGAGCCTTTGTAAATAAACGCCCCCTGCCCTTTGAGTCAGTCAAGACAGGCTAATTTATGCTGCCAATCTCTCTGAAATTCATGGCCTTAAACAACAAAGGTGCATTTCTGCTTATTGTAGTCATCAAGAATCTAGAATGATCTTCTAGCTTCATCTTAGCATATGTGTCCATAGCAGGTTTGGTAGCAATGAGAAGGGAAAATGGTAAATCGTGGAGTGACATTTATGGCTTCTACCTAGACGTGACACACGTCACTTTCACTCACATTTCATTGGCTGATGCACACCAACAGCCCCTCTTAAATTCAAGAGGATACGAGCATGCTATTGTATACCAGACAGATAATAACCAGGAATAATAATACATAGTCTTAATGACTCACCTTTCTAGAACTTCTTTCACTTAACTAATTCCTACTCAGGCTTCTAGATTCAGGTCAGGTGTTGTCAGAGAAGCCTCCTGCCTCCATTTCCCCCACCTCCAGGCTGGCTAATGAGACCTCACATGCACTTACCTCAACCATCCCACTGACAATACCACGCAGACATCCTCTGCTTGTGTCTCTCGCACGTAGTATCAAGTGTTCCCCGAGCAAAGCAACCATTTCTTATTTACCGCTGTGTTAGCACCGAGCACGGCACCTGATGTATAATAGACATTCAATGCGTGTTTGTTCAGCTGAACAAAACTGAGATGACAGGACTCAAAATAAAACTGCCTTCCTTTTAAGAACCCACTGTGCCAGAACTAAGTGAAGCGCCGTGCAGGGTTTTAAGCATTTTTCAATGCCAGTCTTTCCTCTCCTGCTGTTTATCAAATTAAAGTGACACATTCAGGTGACAAAAAAGAATTCCCCTTGGGCAGAACCTAAATATAAACATCCTAGAAAACTTTCACCTTTATCTGTTTTGCTAGTCAAGTGAACCTTGCACAAATCCTCAAGTTTTGTTTTGTTTTTTCCTAAGCAGAGTTCAGCAAGGAGCGAGGGCTTAAATTGGAAAGGCAACTCCCTTCCCTAGCTCTCTGCAAAGATGTAAATCAGGTCATAAGCAAAAGTCATTTGGAAATCTGATTTCTCTGTGGGCTCATCTATTCTACTCTGCCAAGTGGATAAATCCCACGAGCACCAGTCCTGCCTTTTCTATGTTGTTAAAAAAGAAGGAGAAATTGTACTTACCAATTTCCTAAAGCCCAGGATCATTTGTGGTCAGAAAAACTTAGGCCAAGTCCACTGCGGGGCTGAGAAGAGCCAAAGACAGCACCATGGAGACGCTTGGCTGGTGGGAGCGTGGACATGGCCTCGGGCTGACGGCCCCCGAGCTCTCTAGGGGCCGACCTCAGAGCCACTCCTTGGCCCTCTGGAGTGAGGCATGGTTCAGAGGCCAGCAGCACTGGTCTCACCTGGGCTCCATGAGAAATCTGGGCTCTCGGCTCCCCACCCCACACCTGCTGGATCAGAACCTGCACGGTCAGCAAGATTCCCAGGTGACTCTAGTGCATCTTAAAAGTTTGAGAAACATGGAGCAGGGCTCTAAACGCATCTGAGGAGGAGTCTGGTAAGTGTGAGGACAGCTGTGTCCATCCCCATCCCCATCTGTCACTTTGGGGGAAGTAAACTCTCCTTGACCCATGAAGGATAGCTCTTTGTTCTTTGTTTAGGAGGCAAGAGGGGATTGAAGGTGAAGAAAAATCATGGTGTAGCCAAGGATCTGAGGGCCAGGCCCTCTGTGGATAAAGTGAAGGTTCCTGTGGCCAGGATTCTCACCTGGCCCTGGTTGGCTAGCTCACTACACAAATGTGGGCAATACGGCGTAATTGACTCTGTAGAAAGAGCTCCGCCCAGTGCTCTGGGCAACATGGTGGTACAGCTGAAAGGCTACAGGAGAGCAGAGGCTGGAGGGGTGGCAGCGCCAAGGACAGAGGCGCAGAGGCAGAGGCCGGCTTGCTGCATGCAGACTTGCTCTGAGTGGACAGGATTCTAGTGATTGACCTGCCACCATGGGAATAAAGTTGGGTATAACCCTTTCACCTCAAGAACGTTCTACTGTCATTTCTTTGGTCATATGAATCCATAGTGAACTTGCCCAGGGCTGAAACCCATTGACAAGACACCTGTATGGACAGCTCTCTTCATGATTGTGAGTGCTGGTCAGCCAAGTGGGAAAGATGGACAGCCAGTTCATTAGCAGGTGACCCAAGAGACCAGATGCTGCAAAGCCATTTCCCAAGGCTCCAGAGACTTCTAGCGTCTCTTGCTATGAGCCAGAGCTGGCAGCTCATGCCCAGCCCTCACCTCAGGTGAGCATCGTGAGAGGTAGGGGAGCGTGGGATCTGTGGGTTGGCTAAAACGTCCTATGTGGTTATTCTCCCTTCCACAAATGCAGGGACACTTCTATCCTTCTCATCAGACTGTTATTTGGAGCCATGTGTTGTCTGTCTGATTTTCATGATCTCTCCCTTCCTCCCTGTTCTCGCTCTCCCCCACCCTTCCTGTCACTTTGGTTTACTGGAAACCTGACTATCCTGGGATGTGACCTTATCTAATGCATCATTGAACCTTTTCTTAGTAGACTGCCTTAGTCAATGTCATCTGTCTACCCTGAGATGAAGCCACTTCTCTGATGACTTCTCTCTGCTCGTTACTGTATTGTCATCCAATGGCAAAGGGTATTTGGCATGTTCTTTCACAAAGCAGCCGATACTGACACACTGCCTACAGTTACTTGCAACAAACTCACATGCTAGGCTGGGCATGGGTAAAAATCTGCTTCCTCGATCATCTCAGCCCTCTCCTGTACTGTCAAGCTCTCCGCCTCCCATGGCAACTGACATTCAGCCTACAATGCATTCAAATCTCCTCCATCTCAAAAGAAAGCAAAATTTTCTTCAGTTCTCCCTTAAGCATACCACTCATCTTTTTTTCTTCCTTTAAAAAGGTGCCCTTAACCATCTCCACAGCCTCTTTCTCGCTTCTATTTGCCCTGCTACCCAAGTGAACTTTGTGAAACATAAGCTGTTTGTGCACTCCCCAGCTTGAAATCTAGCAAAGTCTTTCTTCAGTACAGAGGCAGACACTGCCCTTTGCAGCTGAGTCTTGGCACGACTTGCCAGACTTAGGCCTAGCTAGTCACCTGCTCAGTTTACCCAACCTCATGGTGCTTCCTGATGATTCTAAACACAGGCATGAGTTTTCTTGCTCTCTACCTGTGTCCATCCCACTTCCTCTAGGTGTAGTGGCTTCTCCCTATCAATACCTGATGAGTCCTGCTTACTATCCGAGACCCTGTTCAGACCATCTTCTCTGGTAGGTGCCTAAAGCTTTGCCTCACCTCGCCTCCTTTATGTCCTGAAATATCTTGGCGATGTGAATATTTACACTTCTGCACTGTGAGCCTCTTGGGTCCTTGGATATTTTATTCTATTTGTCTTTATATCCCCAGGGGAAATGGGTCATGGAGACTTTCCAGGCCTCTGAGCCCTGACCTTCCTCTTCCCATCTGCTTTTGATTTAATCTGCCAACCTCCCCAGCTGCCAGAGATTACCCTGGATGATTTGACTATTGGGAAGGAGGAAATGCCGGGCCCAGCCCCCACTGTCCATATATGCACTGATAATTTGGCCAAGCTGGAGTGGGCAGCAGTCAGGCCTCGGTGCTTGAGGGATATGAATAAAGGGAAATTAGCTAGGGAATTGTGATGGTATTCAATCTAATTTTTTGTTTGCTTTATGGAGCAGAGGAACATGTAGGCTCATTGGGAGCTCCTTACTGTGTGTGGTTCCTTTCCCGTGCTGGGTTGAGCTGTCCAGAGCCATGCTACGAGCACAGCTGAGAATCCTGAAGGCTCAGCTCTGACCTCGCCTCTGCTGGGGGCCGGCTCGCTCCTCAGTGGGCGTGGGGGTCCCGAGTGGCTCAGTGTGTTTCACTCCAGGAGGTCTTGGGCACACTCCACAGCTGCCTCATGGCCAGGATGGGCAGCACTGAGCATCCAGCACATGATGGAACCCCAAGTGGGTACTTTGGAGTTTTCAAAGTTTGATGCTCTAATCACCTCTGTCTTGTGACCAGATACCATGGGAACTTTCCCGCTCTCAGAAGAAATACCATCTCCCCACACCTCATGCTGAGCTCACATCATCACGAGATAGCTCTGTGAACTATCAAATAACAAAACAAGAATTTTGCTAAAAGTTTGTTGGGTGTGTTTGGCAATCAGTGGAGTCAAGCTTCTAGTGCAAGGGCTGTTTCTTACTCTGGTCCAAAGACTTTCTGGAAAGTGGAATATAAACATGATGGAACTGAAATTGATGCAAGGAACTGCATCAGATATTCCATCTACACATGATAAAACTGGACTCAGAGGCAAGCTGGCAACACAACATCAGCGGGGTCAGCACTAGGGGCTGCCCTCTAAGAGGCGATCTCCCCTGGGCCAGCTCTGCAGCAGGCTCCCGTCCCCACCCGGAGGCCATGTGTTCTCATCCCTCCTCTTACCTTCCTGCAGGATCCTCCGGCGCCCGTGAATATCTAATGAGGACTCTTTCAGTGCATTCAAGTTAAGTTTTTCTGCTCTTCTCCAACAATAACATAAAAGGCAAAAAGTATAGTTTCTAAAACAGAGGGCCTTTTTCTAGGGCATTTGCAGATGTTACAAGTTTTCTTCCCTGATTTCAGGTTCTTAGCCTGTCCTCAGGGAGAGTAAACTTGCTCAAAAGCCAGCAAGGGATTTCGCCGGGTTCAAACCCAACTCTGCCTGCCTCAGGACCATATGTTCTTCTCACTCTAAAACTGGCCCCACCCCCAGAGGTCATGTGCATTTCTAATAAGATCCCCATGATGCTGGTGTCCCTGGCCCTCAGGCCACACCTGCAGATCCTCTGCCCCACATCAGTGGTCCCCAACCTGGGGAGGAGCTTATTAGGAAAGCCCCAAGCCCCAACCAGGCCCAAGTGATCCTGATGCAGGTGACCACAGGGCACATTTGGAGGGAATCATGTTTGCTAGCAGTAGCTCTAGGCAAGTACACAGGAATTCCAAACAGTTTGGGCACAAACAATGTACAAGTTCAAACTTGTACCTGCCATAATTAGAAGTTAAAAGGCAGAGAACTATTCAGTTTGAATGGGCAGTGGTAGGAACCAAAGATGACTTTAGTGGGAAGAGGTTATCTGAACCAGAGTTAGAAGTGAAAATTAGAAGTGAAAAGGCATAATTAGAAGTGAAAAGGCAGAGAACTATTCAGTTTGAATGGGCAGTGGTAGGAACCAAAGATGACTTTAGTGGGAAGAGGTTATCTGAACCAGAGACAGCTACATAATTTGCAAGGTCCTGTGCAAAATGAAAGCTTGGGGTCCTTTTTTCCAAAATTAGGAAAAGTGTGACATGAATGGGACTTAAATATAAAACTTCTTCCTTTATTTCTCAGTCTCTCAACTTGTAGTGTTTGCTATTTGCTATTTAATACCATTCTAAGAAAACTAAAACATTTAAATTATCTGCATGAATTTTACCATTCATGTTTATATTGTGCAATGGCCAGCTTAAAAGGCAAACTTTAGAGAATTAAATTAATACACAGAACCACCAACATCACACAATTCATATTTTGGAGCTTGCACATGCATATGTATTTCTTTCTTACTAGAACAGTGGAAAGGCTGCACAGAACTGTTTTAATTCCATTTCTTGATTATGCTCACTCTGCCAACTCTTTCTCCCTTCAGTTTATTGAAGTAAGAAAAAGGAACTATGGATGCCCCTATCTTTCTTTTTCCTTTTTATGTCATCATTTCCCGCTCAAGTGATTGGCTAAGACAGAGAAGTAACATAGGGAAGAAAGGACATGAGAGGATTCCTTTGTCATTCTTGTTAGGAAGCACCGCTGCCCACTTTGTTCTGGTTAGAGCAGAATATGCAGCCTCTCCAGGCTTCAGCATCCCCTGCTTAGTTGTAGAGGTAACACATGTACTTTACACGCACTCACCACTGTGGGCATTTTGGGCCCACCAGAATTCTGTGCTCTGGGGACATCTTAAGCACTATGTGTGAATGAGACAGCAGAGAACAGAAGCTTGTATATCCCATGCTTCTCCTCTGCTTGTGTGCATACACTACTGTCCCATTGGACTTCACTTACAGAACATGAGTTCAAAGATAAAGTTATTAAATATTTCAGGACAGTGACAGCAGAGCATTAAACCAAGCATGCAGCTCATCTGAGCACAGGCCCCTGGACAATTGCACAAGTTACCACAAAACTGGCTCTATTTGGGTATTTTAATGATGAGGCATAAAATGGGAGGTTATGAAGGGAATTCCAGCCTGGGAGTCAGGTGGGATGGTGGAGGGAGGCACACATTCAGTACCATGAAAATATGGGGGAAATCATATTCTATCTCAAGAGAGACTCCTTTTGGTTGGACCTATGTCACCCTAGAAGTGACAGGACTCTTGCTGGCTGGGGGTAGCTTATTCTCTTGAGAAAGGTGCCCTCAGTGATGAGGCAAGGCAGTTTTTTGTTTTATTCTTTTCTTCTATTAAAGCTGAAATTCATAGCTGAGAATAAAAATAAATGTGAGGTTATTTTGTTTTCATATACTTTTCCTCAAATGCAAGAAACCTCAAAAAGCTGTGTGTTATTGATCAGTGTAATAAAACTATCAGAAGATAATTTTCAGCTTTTGTTTGCCTGGAAGACATTTTAGTATCTTTAATGAAATTATAAAGAAATATTTCTACTTGTTTGTTTTCTATATGAAATCATGCTTATTAAATCATATTGTTATTGCTTCTCTCCCTCCTTAGTTATCACTATGAAATACTGAGGTATAATGCCTAGCATGGCAGGGAATGTTTTGTGACATAGTTAATATTTTATGAAATGGTAATATATCTTTGCTTTTCAAATTACTATCAGCAGAGCTAAAATTGGGCCTCATATCTACTTGTGTTATCTAAACTAGCAGAAAAATTCTTATCAAATCACCATCATCAGACTTTGTATAAGATACATTTACTTTTTGTCAGAGGTTAGACATTGTATATTAGAGATTACAATAATATAAGAATTCAGTATTTAATTCTTCTACATAAATTTGAAGTATGTCAGCTACTTTATAATGCATCCTTTAATGTACATAGTTAACATGTCAGCATTCAAAACTAAACTCTAGTATTTGAGATGAAAATATATTTTGTAAACCTATAACTGTTAACTGTTAATGTTAAATTGAAATTACATGAGCAATTCATCATCAGCATAAATATCAATCCTCCCTGAAGATACCCCTCCAGAGGTAAGAATTATTATCAGAGTGATAGATATAATGTAAATTATTTTCTTTGCATTTATATCATAATGTACATATGGAAATCTTTTTTTGTTAAATATGTGATCTCACTAGTGCTTATTCTGAAACTTTAATTTTAAACTATCAATGTTAGAAGGTTCTCTATGTATAGAATGTAGAATACAGAAACTTCTCATACAGAGGTCTATAGATAGAAATTACATTCTTTTTGGCTGCTGCCAGCATTTCTTAGATGATTGGTTGTTCATTTATCACCCTCCTAATGACATTTTGGTTTCCAATTTTTTACTTCACATATAGTGCTATAATGAATGACTTTGTATATACCTCTTTGTTTACATGCTGAAGTATTTTCAAGGATACATAGTTAAAAAAAAAAACAGAACTGATAGGTCGTAAGAAAAGTATTTAAAATTTTTGTAGATCCTGTCAAATTGCTCTCCAAAAAGACTTTGCCACTTATACCCATGTCCCAGTGTCCACGCCAGAACCTGTTGTTTGAATCTTTTAAAATATTTGGAAAACTATTAAATGAAAATTGGTAAGAGTTCTGTTAGGAATTCAAGGAAAGTAATATTCAAAAATCTAATAATAAAATTAAGTGCATTAACAGAGGAGAAAATCATACAATACATGCTTAAAATGCACTTGATAAAATCCAGTTCCTGCTTTGTGCTGGTTAATTTTATGTGTCAACTAAACTAGGCCATCATATTCAAGTATTTGGTCAAATATTATTCTAAATGTTTCTGTGAATGTATTTTTTAGGTGAGATTAACATTTAAGTCAGTTGACTTTGAGTAAAGCAGATTCCCCTTCATCACGGAAGTGTGCTTTATCCAATCAGCTAAAGGCCTTAAGAGAAAAAGGACTGACCTCCCTTGAGGAAGAGGTAATTCTTGGTCCAGCTGCCTTGGACTGGACCTGCAGCCTCAACTCTTCCCTGGGTCTGCAGCTTGCAGGCTACTCTGCAGAGGACTTGCCAGCCTCCATAATCATATGAGCTGATTCCTTAAAATAAATCTCTCTTTCTTTCTCTCCACACAGACACACAAACAGACATCCCTGTAGACAAACACATACAGAGACACACAGATGCACCACATATAAACACAGGGACCCAAGTAAAAAATGCACCCACATAGATATATGCCACATACATACACCTTGACTATATATAAACAGCAGTGTACAGAATGAGAAGAGAATTAGGCTTGGAATACCTGGGTTCCAATTCTGGTTTTGCCACTTAGCAGCAATGTGACCAATGTTTTCTATTACATTGAGCTACTATTTCATGCTTTCTAATAATAACAATAATCCTACTTACAGACTGAGTTTTTAAACAAGTGCTTATGATACATTACTACAGAGCACACAGTAATTTTTTACATGCTTGCTTTTTAAGAAACAGATGTCTGCATAAACATACTCCTTTCACATTGACCTTTTATTCTTACTACAATTTTTATATTCACAGAGAACTCAGTATGTTTGCTTTTCTTAAATGAGACTGTCTTCTACTAAACTAGCAGCCTCCATTCTTTTTCTATTTTTGAGTTGGTATGAGCAAGTATTAGTGCCCTGGGTTTTGGGTTTGCATGTGTGTAGTATTTTTCCCCAAGCCAAATTAGACTGCCGTTAATATGAAGGGTAAGAAATAAACCACAGATTTCTCAGTTCAAGACAACATCCAGACTGACTTGACGGGACCTTAGTTTAATGCTACAGCATCCTAGAAGTCAGGTCCAATAACTCCACAGCAGACAAAGAAACAGCTGACATATTTGATCACCTAAAAAAATCCTAACTTCTGAGTGATGGAAGACACCATAAACTAAGTTAAAAAGACAAGTGACAAATATCTTTAACATGTACAACAAAGGATCTATTTTCTAAAATATATAAAGAACTCCTACAAATTGATATGAAAAAGACAAATATCCCAATGGAGAAATGGGCTTGAAATAGAAATAAGCAATAATAATAAAAGCAAAAATCCAATAAGCATATGAAAAGGTGTTCAACCTTACTAGTAACTCAGGAACCCAGGAATGTGAGAAAGAAAGGGAAAACCAATGTGATGCCATTAATAATCCCATTTTTCAATAAGGATCCGAAATTACCAAGTGTTATGAACTGAAGGACTGTGTCCCCCTCAAATTCATATGTTGAAACCCTAGCCCGCAATGTGATGGTGTTAGGAGGTGATTGGGTTTAAATGAGGTCATGTGGGTGGAGCACCCATGTTGGGAAAAGTGTCTTTATGAGAAGAGGAAATACTGCTCGCTCTCTCTCTCTCTCTCTCTCTCTCTCTGTGAGTATACAGTAAGAAGAGGGCCATTGTGTAAGACAGGAAAGAGCTCTCTCGCCAGGAGCCGAATGTGCGGTCACCTTGATCTTGGGCTTCTCAGTCTCCAGAACCATGAGAAATCAAATTCTGTTGTTTAAGCCACCCAGTCTATACTATTTTCCTGTTGTAGCCTGAACTAAGAGGTAATGAAATCAGGTAAGCCCCAGCTGGGTTATAAGGCTAAATAAGCAATGTATCAAGCAAGCAAACCACCTCTGGATCATAGCCACTGCCTTTTCCCTTCATTTGGGGTGTTGTACAAGCTTGATCTGCCCTGGAAGCATGTTATTCAGGCACAGCCACTCCCTAATTCTGGCTCTAATAACTGTCAAGGCCATTCATCATTTATGTTTCACAAATCCAGCTGTCAGGAGCCAATCAGAGCTTCTGATATGGACATTAAGTGGCTATAATCCCCAACAAAAGAAGCAAAAGAAAACAATGTGTTAGCCAGCAATTACTTAGGCCTCCTTTAGAACTTAAACATTTCAAAAATAACTCATCTTCCTGAACAGACGGGGAGCTTTAGAAACAGCATGAGTATCTACTCATTTAAGAGGTCCCAGAACTTTCTGTGAGGTGCCATTTCAAACTGGAAACTCATCCTTAGTTGTTGGGGGTAAAACTGTCTTTCTCCACATGTCATGGTTGGAATAATTTATAAAATCACATTTGTGTTCTATGTTCAATATTTAAAATGGTTTTGACTCTAAGATCTTGGGTCTCCTTACAATAGGAAATACATCTGACTAATAAATCTCTTTAGAGTTTTAATTAGTATCTCAGGGGTTTGAGAGAACTCAGTGGACTCAGGTGATATAAGAAAGTTTCTTACAGGAAGTGGCCTTCCGACTGTGCCCTGACTGCTGTGTAGACACTATGGGGATGAGGCAAAGTGCTTTTCCCAACATAGAGAAGAGATGCAGTAATTCTGGAAGCACTTCTGTGTATAAGAAGCTTGGTCTGGCATTTACTCTCATGAAAGGTAATGTCGCCTAATGGTTACGAACAGAGCTTCTGGGAACTTCCCAGTCAAAGCCTCATTCCCAGAGATGTGGAGCTTTAACTCTGAGCCTCAGTGATCTCGTCTGTCTAAGGAGGTGGTAGTAGTAACCCACTGCGTGGTTTTACAGTGAAATGCCTTGGTACATATATGTACTTCATGAGCACCTACTCTGCATTGGCTCTCCTCATCACCCACAGCTACACTGGGAGGAGGCACACCCAGTTTGATGGCCAACACTTTCTTACAGTTGAGGGTTACTGAGATGAAGAGAGCCTCGCTGTCTTCTGCCCTTATGCAGTTGGGAAGAGGGAAGGCTGGAACAAAAACGGACTCCCCCGCCACCACTTCCAAATTCGGCACACTTTCCTCTCTGGCCACACCACCTTTTCCAACTTTGTGCTTTACAAATATATGTTGCCCTGGATGCCATAGAAGAGCAAACACAGCTTCATTCTATTGTTTTTTCCACCCTCTGGCTGAAACAAGCAATTTCATTGCAGAAAATTGTTTTGCTGTGTTCCCCAGCCCAGTATCAATATTGGATATCTCAGTCACGCCACAGCAAGCAGGTTAGATTTCACCCAGGCTCTCTTTCTTCCTTGTAAAATGATTTTCCTACCTTAGAGTTGTTTCCATCTCACAAATTTGCCAAAGAATAGTAATAAGGAAAACATCTACCACCACTTATTAAACACCCCGTGTGCTAAGCATTGTGCTTTCATTATCTCATTTAATCATCACAAACTTTTATTATCCCCATTTTTACAGCGATGAGAATAAGAATAGAAGAATTAAGCTCCTTGCCCAAGATACACAGCCAATCAGCTCAGCAGCTGGAATTTCATCCCAGGTCTGAATGATTCCCAGGGTGCTCTTTCTTCCCAATTCACGATGTGCTCCTTAGCATATTCTGTAAGCACAAGATTAAGAATTATGACTGCTGAAGTCATCAGCAAGGAAGAGCTCAAACTTCATGTCATATTCTGAGATTATTTCACACCATAAAATCTCTTCAACCAAAGTTTATATAGAGAGGGTTGGCTTGGTTCTCTGGGTACAGTAGGAGGGCTCAGATCCCAAATGACCTACTTTCTCCCACCTATACCTCGATGGGAAGCTGAGACGTACAGTCTAAAACAAAATGCTAATAAAATGTGGACACCATTTGAATATTGATGAGATGTGTTCAAATGTGGATAGAAATATGATCATACACATGAGATAAAGCTTCTGGTTAGCATTAGTGGGATGTTATATGATTGCTTGATTGCAATAGAGATCAAAATAGAGGAAAAGAAACTCAGCATAACATAATCTTGTCAGACTGGAAGGGCAACCTAATTCATTCAGAATGTTTTCTTCAAGAAATATAGTATATTCTCTATTGGTCAGGATGGACTAGGCTATATACTCTGCCAGGGAAAAAGGCCTCAGTGGCTCAGCATAATGCTCTCTCCAGCTACACTCCAGATGTGTATGCCCATCACACTGTGGATCATCTTGTCTCAAGCTGTGGAATGGCCATCCTCTGAACCTGTCACCTGCCCTTGTGACTTTATCTCTAAGCTCATCCAGAGACCTCAGACACATGGACTAAAGTCTGCCTCCTCAGACTCTGAGGCCAGCTAGGGATGAATGGCACATTTGGCTGAGAAGGGGGGTTATCTGTGAGCCAGCCCCAGACCCCCTTCCAAATTCCCAGGCTTTCAACCTTCCTAGGTCACCTGGTAGGGCCTTTTGATTATGGTTGTTACCACAGCCTAACCTCCCCCATCCTGACCAATACTGTCACTTACGTGTTTTTTAGGCCAAAGAGTAACTGCTCACCCAGCCCCAAGCACCTCACCTAGATGTATGTTAGTAAAGACACTTAACTGACATAAGGTTAGGGTTCAAATCACAACAGGGAAGCTATTTACTGCTGGATCTTTTGCAAATTATTTAGTATCGCTAAGTCACTATTCAGTTCCAAAGGGATGACATACTACTCATCTCATGAAAGGGCCATGAGAAGCAAGTGAAAACATCTGGTTAACTATAAAACTTCTACTGCCCCCTCCAGCAGCCTCCCAAATCATGAGGACTAAAGAGGGCTGTTGCCATTCAGCCATAGCCCAAGTGCCCCTAGGGATTAATTCAAGCCTGGTTTGCAGCCCACCACTTCAAATCTAGGTAGACAAATGAACTTTCCAGAGAGAGTCCCTACTAGACTGCAGTACCCTCAAGTGCAAGGTCCCTGACTTATCCATCTTCAAATCCCAGCATCTAGCCCTGTTTCTGGCCCCCAGGTGACACTTAAGTGAAGTTATGAGTGTTGAAGGAGTCTGAAAGGCAAGCCTCCACCATCCGCTCTTCTCTCAGGAAAGGGTGTGATCCCATGAGGATGGCTGTGTAGGAGTAAGTCTGGGGCTCTGGGGTAAATATGAGGCAGGACTGGGACAAGCACACAGGAGCCCTAGGGACAGGCAAGGGGGAGGCGTGTCAGGTGCTGACCCTGTGCATCCGTGACCCTGAGACTGAAGGTCCCTTTTGCATCTTCAGTGCCATCCTACCTCAGCTGAACGTCTATCCTGGGCTGCCCTGTACAGTACCAGCTTCATTCTGGGAGTTCTCGGGGGAGTCAGGCTAAATGAAGGCTGTTAGGCAACCTCCCCCACATCCAGAATGGCTGGACTGCAGAATGTTTCGGTGACTGAATGTTGATTAGTGCACAATTTTACTCTCTTTGGAGAACTAGGCAGATCACAGATGTGAGTGGAGAAATCCTTCATGTCCCTGAGCCCTGTATTTCCTCACTTTTAAAATGAATAGTTTCTGTTTTAAATTCTGTATTTTCAGATATGCAGAATGCTAATAATTAAAGCTGGATGGAGGTTGGGAACATGGGGGCATATTATACTAGTCTCTCTTATTTGGGGTATGTTCAAAATTTCACATCAGACATACAAAAAACAATCTGTGCTTTCTCTAAATATCCTGTGCTGCTTGGACCAGCTTTCTATAATATAGCACAGATTACCTTTGACCCAAAACTATCCCACAGTGGTTCCAAATCTTCAAATCCAAAAAAAAAAGTCCTCATAGGATCAATTTTCTTTGGCCCTCTTCCTGCCCCACCAAGTCCTGAGCAGTACAGTAAGATAAATACAAATTCAATTTTATGTGATCTTTTCAGAGCCTCAGCGAGAATAACTTCACATTCAAGAGCAACAGTGAGATCCTGGTAGTCAGGTAGGTGCATGTTTCACAAGAAAAATCTCATTTCCCTAAATGGAGGATTTAAGGTGTTGCCTTATCAAAATGACACCTTGCTATAAGCCAGGTACTCTGAGGCCACTTGCGAACGTGTGTGCAATAAGCAGAGAAAGCAAAGTTCAGTCCTCTAACTCAGATGTGCACGGAATGTGATGCTCTTCATTTATCCCTAACTTAATCTGATGTATTTCAAGTTCCCTTTATGTTTAAGAATAGCATGAACTGAATCCCAATCCATTTTGGGATCTCCCCTTTCTCTGAGGTTGTATATAGCTTTATGTATAGGGCTTCAAATGGTATTATCGTGAAAGGGGAACACGTGGCCCTTTGTAACATCATTTCTTTGGGTTGGATCTGTGGAGATATTTCACTCCCCAGCGGGACTTCCTCTGCCAAAAAGAGCAATTACTAGGTCATGCCTGTGAAAGGCCTTTGGGTGCGGCTCCCTCAGCTATAGCCAAGCTCTCCTGAGTGGCTGGGGGCACCTTGGGGGCTCCAGAACCATGCGGAGCCCCAGGAAGACCTGTGACACAGCATAGGACCCCATGTGCCTCATGTGGGAGGGCCACTTCTCCCACCAGGTCTGACCCTTAGGGAGCTACTGAGAGCAAGGCTTTTTGCCCCCAGATCTCCCCGATTGAACTGGAGATGCTCTCATCTCCAGATTAGTGGCAGGTAGAGAACAACACCCACACCCCCCTACCAATCCCCAGCACACACCCTTCTCTGCTTCCCCTCTATCTTTCTTCACCCTGGGTCCGAAATTCTGGGAATCTTGAGCTAGTCTCAAGGTAAGATGCCTTCCCGTAACTCACCAGGTATTAGTCCAAATCTATTGTTTCTGCCTTAAGTACCCTCAAGGCTAGGGTTTTAAAACTCAAAGACATTTTCTGTTTTTGCAATAACATCAATTCTCCATGGCAGTAAAGGCTTCAAAGTCTGTGCTTGAAACAGAAACGGTCAAGGGTTGTGAGGAAACAGAAAATATTAGGAAAATTAAGAATGCTATTTGTATTAAAAAAAATTTTTTTCTGCCAAAAGTCTCCTCTGGTTTCATTGTAACTCACAATTTCAGGAGCTTTAGCTCACCTTCAAAGCTCTTCATCTCTTCGGCTATTCTAAGGGGGCTCCTAAAATGGGTTTTGACTATTATTCCCTTCCCTTGCCAACTGCCAGCAGAGGCCCAGGAGGCCCCGAGGGCCACTACAAAAGCTGCCTGTGCCACTTCCTGCTGCTTCCCAAACTCGCTGGCACCAGGCTGCCAAGTCAGTGAAGGCTTTTCTGAGTTCTCAGTGTCCCCAGGGACTTGAGAGAAACAGCTCTTTGAGCTTGTACTCACTGCTTAACTTCTTTGGCCGTGAGCCCGTGGGGCTGGTGCAGGGGGGTGATCTGAATGACAGGCGTGGCCCCTGCCCCACAGTGCCACTCAACGTCTGTGCTCCGAGTGTGTGGCTTCCACACTTTCCTCCTTCCCACCAGTAGGGCAAGGCTTGTTCAGCAGGCTCCCAGCTTCCACAGGCAGACCAGCCTCTGGTGGGTCAGCCTGGACCTGCTCAAACAGATTTGAATCCTAGGACCGAGACAGCCGAGGTTCTCAAGTTGAGACCCAAATCCCACTCCACTTCCCCATCAAAAAGCAACTGATATAAAAAACTGGTTGATACACATATAAATAAATACTGGCATTTGGGAATTTTTCCTCTTAAAGGCAGTGGAGACTCAACAGCAAGGACTAAGGAATTTTGTCTCTGTTCATTGGTACTAGTCTGGCTACCTCCTCCTCCAATGTGAGCTCAGAGCTAAGGCTGCACCTGGGAGGGCAGTCCATGCCCCAGAGAGTGGGCACCATCTTCTCCTCACTGGGAAGGCAGTGGCTTTTATATTAGAGTCTTCCATTCCCTTCTCAGATAAACCCCTCGGCCAGAACAAATTTTAAATCTTTCTTTTAAAAACACTGAGCCTAATACATCAGGATAATAAAATTTTCCTCTGTGGTAGGCTGAATGGTGGCCCCCAAATACAGTCAGTGCCTAATCCCCAGAATCTGTGAATATGACAAAAGGGATTTTTTCGGTGTGATTAAATTAAGAGTGTTAGAATGGAGGGATAATGCTGGATTATCCAGTGGGCCTCACATAATCGAAGGGCCTTTATAAAAGGATGCAGGAGGAATCAGTGTCTGAGGAGAAGGCAGTGTCAGGATGGAAGCTGATCCTCAGACGTGACAGGGCCACAAGCAAGGTAGGCCGACAGCCTCAAGAAGCTGGAAGGGAAAGGACTGGGTTCTTGTTGGAGTCTCCAGAAGGAACCAGGCCTGCTGACACCTTGATCTTAGCTCTGTAAGACTCATTAAGACTTTTAACTTCCAGAACTGTAACACTTCCCAAACACCAAGTTTGTGGTCATTAGTTATGGCAGCAATGGTAAATGAATACATCCTCCTTCTGCAAGGTAACACGAAGTTCAGACCCTGTCCCAACTCAGGAGAGTTAGTAGAATAGCAGTATTAACTTATATCTGGAATTTAGCCACATAGCTCTGGCACTGCAGAAGCAATAGGAGATTGAGAGACCTGGAAGCTGTGTTTCCTACCAAGGAGATGCTCAGGATTGGCTTGCCTGTGTGCTGTTCATGGAACATTAAGCTTCCCGACACGTGGTGGAGAGCACACTAAACTTGGGATCTCTAGGCCACTGTGAACCCCAGTTGCTATTTGCTAGCTGAATGATGCAGGGCAAGAAACTTAACCTTTATAAAATGGGGACCTCATTAACTCCCTAAAAAGATATTGTGAATCTTCACAATGAGGTAATGTAACTGAAAGGATTTGATTTTCCATAAAGACCTTTACATGCTTAAGATAGTCTTACAGATAAAAATATGACATAGAATATAGAAAAGACCATCACTTGCATTTCCTTGTTATCTGGAATTCTGATAAATGGGAGTTTGCTAAAGTCTATCTCAGGATTTCAATTTTAGGGAGCTCAGATTTTGTCAAGTGTTGGATTTCATTTCTAAGGTCCTTTTCAGTGCTACCATTCTATAATTCTAAATGTCAGCCTGAGCAATGCTATGATAGCCCCATTCATTTTCTTATGGCAGATAGATAGGGACCAAAAACCCAGGAAAGAAGGTAGAATTGATCAAGAATGAAGGTTGGCATGGGCCAGTGTACAGACTTCTGCATAAGAGTGTTTCATTCATGCCTTCTTTATTCATGTATTTGTTACACACGTGATCACTGAGTGAATACAACATATGTCAGGGGCTATGCTAGGCACTGGGAAGGATGGAACAAGAGTGATCGGGGATAGGAAGAGGTATTAAAATGAATTAAAACAAGATTCATGACCTCAGTGACTATTTGTAATCAAGTGAGGGTGACAAATATGTCACCTACAACACCCCAAGTGTCCCCAACCTCACTTTCCTGGGGTCTTCAATAAGTCACACTGCATATATACCCACATCTCATTGATTTCCAGGGATGCACCTATTCAGGCAGTAACTCAACCCTCAATGTCTCTAGGGGTCTCCAGGTTTTATCTTGCAAGTGCTCAACATGCTTCTGGGCCTGCTGGCTGCCACCCCTCCCTCCAGCGCTGTGCTCACCACCATCACAGCTGTCAGGAGGGGCCCTTCTGTATTTCACCCATGTGGTTGAATTTGGAGCCAACTTTCATTCCAGGGTTCATGGCCATCAAAACCTTTCTTCCAGTTTCTGTGGGTTTCTGTGGCTTCCAATTTTCTTACCTGCCTTGTTTACCACTCGCCCAACTCTAGCAGCCTCCTCCACATTCTGCTGCAGAACCCCGCTACTTCCACTGTGTCCAAAGAAAGCCATGCACACCCAGCCTGGTGTACCCTCCTGGCCTCCCTCCTTTCCTTCTATAGATTTATCTGCCAATTTTTGTGATGGAGAAAGGACAGAGTGGGGATCCCTAGGCACAGTACACATGGAGGTATATCCTTCCACCATCTGCTGGCTCCAGTGCCCCTTTCTCCTTCTTCACTGTCTGTCTTCCCTCCCTCTCCTAAGCCACCAAGAGAACCCTCTCCCCCTCAACTTCCACAAAGCAGTTCCACTCACATTGGGATGGATGAAGACTTAGTTCCTACTGCAGGTGCTTACCGAAGTATGTTCCCAACAAAGATGTGTGGAATCAAGAGAAGAAGCTGAGTCTTACATGGAGAATCTTTCAGGATAAAACTGAATAAATTCAATCTGTAAAATTTCTTTGATTTCATTATCTAAAGTGCTGGCATGTATTCTTTCTGGTTCCAGGATCATTTTTGGAAATATAAAAGTATGGACCCAAGTCAGATGTCAGCGCCACAGGCCAGCAAGCAGCATGGTGTGAAACTGCTGTTTGTGTCATGAAGGATTCTGGGATGTGGTTGGACATGAGTGCCAGCACCTGTGTAACAAATCAGGTTCCCGCCATATACCCAGGTGCCCCTTTCATGTCGTAGGATTCTGAGTGCTCCAAAGTATTAGTCATGCACCAGATGTCACTAAAGGAAGCTTTTTTGAAACAATCGGACTTAAAATAATGAGGCTCAGATTGTTGCTATGAGCTCAGTGGGGGAAACTTATACACAAACCGAGACGGATTTACCCTGAAGCTAATAAAGCTCAAGCTTCCGGGCCTGTCAGTTGCACAGGATTTTTCCGGGGGGCCTGTCCCTCATTTTGTAATTGGAATTTTGTGTTCATTTTCTTAAAGAAGTCTCCAAAACTGTTCAGTTTCAGGCCCCATGGAAGACAGCCACCCCAGTAAATCCCCTGGATATAGACATGTACACACACATGGCCTCACTGCACAAGCCCCTGCAAAATTAAACGTTAAAGCTTTCAGCTGACATCCTTCCATCCTCCCACCCTTCACCCTTTCAGAGGCCGCGGCCTTGTATCTTAGATTCTAAGTTCCCACCAAACACACGCTGCCTCCCTGCATGGTACACTCAGCTGCCTTTCCACACCCCATTACCTAACCTAGCGGTCTGCACGCTGGGGCCTCTTGGGTCAAATGCAGCCCAACTCCTGTTCTGGTAAAAAAAAAAAAAAAAAAGTTCTAGTGGAATACACAACACCCTTTCATTTACATGTTATTTATGACTGCCTTTGTGAGGCGAACTGAGAAGTTGCAACAGAGGCCAAACTTCCCTGAAGCCTAAATGATTGACTTTTGTGGCCCTTTACAGAAAAGTTTGCCAACCCCGGATGTCATCCTCAGTGACTTCGTAACTGATACTGGTAACTCAATCCGTCAGCCAAAGTACTGTTTGAAAAATAAACCACCACATGCTCTCTCCTCTTGTCCCGCAGGCACCTCAAATGACATCCAGTTCCTCACCAGGCCCTTCAAGGCTTCCTGTGGTTAAAATGCAAACCTGACTCCCTGATCCAGTCCCCTGTCTCTCAGCCCTTTATTCACTGTGCCTCTCTCTCTCTCTCACTTCTTCAGACACACTCCATGGGGTCCAGCCTCTAGGCCTTTGCACTTACTGCTCCTTTTTCCTGGGAACCCTTCTCACATCTCATGCGGCTGGCCCTTTCTTGTGATTAGGATCTCAACTCAAATACTGTCACTCCAGGGAGACCTGCTCTGACCACTTATCAAATACCATCCTTTAGCTTCAGTCATTTTCAGTAGCATGCCCTGATTTCTTTTTTTATAATTCTTATAAATATATTGCTTACTTGTTCATCATCAATTTCCCCCATTAGAATGTAAGCTTCCCAGGACCAGGGCCTTATCTGTCTTAGCCAGTGCTGGGAAGCACCCAGAACAGTGCCTGGCATAGAATAGGCTCCCAAGAAATATTTGTTGAATGAAGGAATGAACAAAAAATGGTCATGCCTTAATAGGGGGATTCTGAAAACTGAAAAGGAAAAACCTTTCCTGGAGGAATTTCAGAAGTGCACATACAGCTGCATGAGTCTGTCTCAGACCAGCCAGAGGGTCAATCACATTCTCCTTCTGGGAGCCTTGGAGTTGAGGTTTCAGATTTAATCTATGACCAGGAAATCACCCAAAGCTGAGATAGATTTAATGCAAGTCACACTTTCTTTCCTCTCACCGGAGAAAGAAAACTCGCATGAAGGTCAGGCTGAACCTGATTTGTTTATCACCATGACATATTTCAGCACACAGCCTCTGACCCTGAAGCAGGAACCAGAGGCAAGGCCTGCCCCTTAAAACCTCTTGCTCCATAGCAACAAGCATCTCTAATTTCAGGCATTGCCCTGACATTAGCCAGTGAATTTTTTTTGAATCTCTTGCTGCTGCTGTTTCTACCCACACCAGCTTCACTCTTGCCATGCTGGCAAAGCTGGGCACATTCTCTCCATGCTCCCACTGGTACTGCGCCCTTACTCTCCTTTCTCCACCGGGGATGCCCCCTGACCCGCAGGACTCTCACTGCCTCCACTTACCTGTGGCCAGCCCACCCTCCAGCTATACTTAAGCACCCCCCCTCCTCCACCCCAGAGATCCCCAAAGTTCACAGTGACCCCTTCTTCCCTGACACCCTGACACACTTTCACTGTACTAGTTGCCTGTCAGCATATAACGCACCGCCCCAAAACTAGTCACCTTAAAACAACCACCATTTTATTTTAACTCATGATTTCATGGACCAGGAATCTGGGCAGGGCTCTGCGTGGTGGTTTTTCTGTTCCACATGATGTGAACTGAAGGTAATAAGGGGAATTCATCTGGTGAATGAATACTTCCGGCCCAAGACAGTCCCCTCAATGTTCGGCAGGTTGTGGGGATGAGGGCAGGCTGGGCTTAGTGGGAGCTGTCTTCTGGGTCCCTCTAGCATGTGCAGGTGGGGAGTCAGGGTCTTTTCAGAAACCCAGAGCTCCCAGAGGGCGTGTTCCAAACTTACTGGAGTGTGATTTCTGCCCTGAAAACCAAAACGCTGCATTGATAAGATGCTTTCCCAGATTGCCTCCAGCCCCAAAAGTTGCATACTTTAACTCCATCTCAGAGTGACTGTATTCAGCAATTAATCCCTTTTTTAACTCAGAAAGCAGAGGACTTCTAGGAACAGCAGACACATTGTAATAGAATATTTTAAGAGCTGTTCCTCTAAAGAGCTAAGAATTATGAACCAACCTAGTAGAACAGGACTGCAAATGTATATAGATGCCACTATGCTGGCAAAAACAAAGCCAGAAAAGCTTCTTCATAGTCTTTCACTGATTTAAGCTTCCTCATTGCCAGCTTCTCTCCCAGCCCCTCTGGAGAGTGGAGATATGGGCTAGGAAAGAGGCAGAATTTACTTTGACTATTAATGGCGTCTCCATACTAAAATTACTCTTTTGTACAAATATTCTCTCAATTCAAATTTAAACTCTTGTTCCCCTCTCTTCTCCCTCTTTTCTCAAGATGGCCGCATCACTTGACAGAGCCCGCGTGGGACTTGGAACTGAGTCTGAGGCAGGGGTGATTCCATCCTGCAGCTTTGACTCCCGTCCAAACCACAGACCTTAGCCAAGCCGAGCCCACGTGCTCTGGCAAGACTTTCTGCTTAACTCAAATCAGGTTTCATCCCTGATTTATTAGGATTTCTCAAATGGCTAATACCATTATTCTACTGCCATCCATTTCATCAGCAGCAATTTAAGCTCAGTCGCCTTGAATCAGTCACAAACAGTCCCAAAGGTTTATTTGGCCTTATATTTCTTAACGCAATTTATAGCATTCAAATATTGAGTTAGATTTCAGGATGGCATTCATCAAGCCTGCTGTAATATGCCCTCGGCTTTTTTCTCATCATCCCTGTCATCTATCTTGGCAGTAAAAGTGCCGCTGCTTTTACCTTGATTCCTATGATCAGATAAAACCACTTCTCCGTTCCTAGGCTTGCATTTCAGCAGTACCTATGAACCCATCTGCATGCACTGCTTAAATATCATCCCTTCTATAAAGCATTGTAATAAACTCACCTCTTCAAATACATGTGCCCACAGGATACACCCTGAATTTGGTCTTTTTACCTTTCCAAATGCTGGAATTGCTTGTGTAGGTAAGGGGTGTTACCTTCTCCAGAACAAAGATCAGGCCTTCTGGACCTCCAAGGATGCAAGTGTTCATAGAGCCGAAAGGCTGAAGTACTATTCATTAGTCTGAGAAAACCTCATTTATAGGGCTTGTTGTCCAGTCTGAGTCACTCTCCAAGACTCAAATCCCCAGAACTCCAGCCTAGGAGGCAGGAGTTCCCGGGATGGATGGAGATGCAATGGCTCTGTCCTGAGCTTTCATGGACTATAACAGAGGCTAGAGTGGGGTCATCCAGTCCAGCTCCACTTGGTTCATAAATTGGGAATCTGAGATCTATAGAAAATGCAACAAATGAAGCTTACAGTCTCAGGAAATTACCAGGTGAAGTCCCAGGTGTGCCCTGTGGGCGTTTTAGCATTAGTCATTCCGTGTGTCATCAAACCTACAGCGTACAAACTCCAAGGGAGGAGAGCACAGGTACTGAGAACAGGGAGTCCTGAGTTGGCCCCGTGACTCTATCCCCTACTGCTGTTCAGGCAGAGGATTTTTTTCCTCTTTGAAAAAGGATATTACACTGCCCCTCTAGAAAATCATGGAGTACTCATATAGCACGTGGGACACAGTGGATTTCAGTCATGGCAGCTAAATGGAATAATTTGGGAGAGCCAGGGAGCAATACATGGGCCCTGGACATCCGGGGAAAGGGGGGGCCTGGGAGTGGGAGGTAAATGAGAGTGAAGCTGAACTGAGAGGCCAGGGAGAACCTTGCGCTGATCTGTCGAGTCTTAGCAATGCCTGCATTAACATTCCAGAACCAATTTGGAAAACTGATGACTGCAATAAGTCAAACCGCTTCATCTCAGACCATTCAGTTTCCCAGCACTCTCTAGATCTGGCCCAGTGTTACCTGTCTAATTCTCGTTCCTCATCTGCAGAGAGGAAAAGCCTAGCAGGACAGGTGAAATAAGAAACAAATGCTGGCCGGAGCCTGCCGTCTCTTTCAACAAGAAAACCAGAAGGCACTCAGATGCTCCCTTCTCTCGCTCTCCTCTGTTAGAGGTGCTGGGCAGTGTGTGCATGTTTCATTGTTTGAGTGCTTTTCAAAATCAGAAGTCCTGCAGTTCTATCACTCAGGACTCTTGGCATATTGCTGGGCATAAGGATAGGCATCCAATAAATCATTTGAAAGGTGCATAGCTGGAAGGGATTTGAGAAAGAAACTCATTTTTTCCAGTGAGAAGAGGGAAGCAGGAAGGGAACAGGAGGGTGCTAAAAGGTCATCAGCCTTCCCTGTGTTTGGGGCTAAGACTGGGTAGAGTAGTGTTGCAGAAGATCAAAGCCTGAACTGCAGTCCTTCCTCCTAACCATGCTTTATGTTCGCTCTGTTAAGTGAAGGTTAGCACAAGGTTCTGTTTTCATTCAACCTCCCTGCTGAATCTTGCAACCTTGCATCGTTGAATGGGTCCACAACCACACACAATCACATGAGAGAGAACCATTTCCTCTTCCTTGAAACTTTTTATGTGGCTTTTGTTCTCCTGCTAGGCCAGTTCCCGACTAAAGTCGAATTTCCAGTTTGGAAGTGAACACATGGCCGTGCGATTCAGTACATTCTTGCTAGGAAAAACCTGTCTTTAGAAATATATAGCTTACAGAGGAGACCAAAGACTGTGGTTTATCAGCAGGGATTAATGGGGACCAAAGAAAGATCCTATATTAAGGTTCAGTGACCCTAAACCCAGACGACTGTTGCCATAGCCGGGCAAGTGAAGCCACTGTCTGCAGCAGCTGGAGCTCCTCAAATGCTACCATGCCTCTTACTCCTCAGCAGCACTGTGTCTCCAAAGCCATGTTGGTTTTGCAACACTGCCTGCTCCTTGGCACTGTTACAGCGTGTGAATATTTCCATTGAAGATTTCCCCATCTGGCAGCTGCCCAGGCAGTCATGCCCTGGTGTGCTCGGTGGTGTTCTTACAAGGGGATCAGGCCACTGAGAACACAACACCTGCCTGTGGGCTATGTGGGAAATAACCAACCAAAGCCAAATGTCACCAGGCATGGCTGCAAAGAAACAAATGAAATGTGTTGTACGCTGTTGGTGTAGCCAGGTGACAGGGGCCCATCTGGATATAATCTCCTTCTTGGAAGAAGATCCAGAGATCCAAGAAGTGATAGGTACACAGAGGTAGGAGTTTTTATCCCACATCAGTGAACTTGCAGAGTGTCGATTCTCTACATTTGGGATGTTCACTCAGCCAGTGATAGCATCTTTTCAGTGGCACCACAGGCTACTTTGCTGAGCTGGAAAGGGCCACCCAAACGAATTACATGCTAGTCTCCAGGAGATGGATAATGAGACAAGTCAGAGCTGCTCAATCTTCATTCTGGTGACCTCTACTGGATCGCTTAATTAAAATGTTTGAGAGAAGGGAGGAGAGTATATGGTAAAAATAAGCTTTAATTTCCTTTCATGGCTAAAAATGATCTATTATTCCATTTCAGCACAAACAGGATCCTGATTTATGTTTCACAATATTTACAGGTGATTTCTGTACTTTGAACATTTCTAATATATATTAGGCAGTTATTCCCCCTCCTCTATCAGGAAGCAGGAGGGAATAGGGGATTTGGATGGCTTCCTGTGCCCTTTGGATGACAAGTGGATGGCGTGGAGTTCAATGCTTTGCCTACAGTAAGTGCTTAATAAATATATGCTGCATTGAAACTAAACAAAGAATAAATATATCCCCAGAGGGAAGGGGGCAGGGGCTATGTGGGAACAAGACTCACCTCCAAGAATGCTCCACCCCACACAGTCGGAATTAGGGAATTAACTACTTATCAAAGTGGATTGCTGTAAGAAGGATTCTAGGTTCTTTACTCAAAATACTCAAACCTCTATTAGTGAGGGTTTTCTGGGAATATTGTGGCCAGTTTGAGTATCTACTAGTTGCATTGCCCTGAGCAAATTACCTAACCTGTGTAAGCCTCAGTTACCTCATCTGTGAAATGGAAATAATAATAAGAAGAAGAATAGGATCTATCCAGTGCTGAGGTCAGCTCTCACGGGTCTGTCAGAGCTGATTTTGTGCTCCTCTTTCCAACTCTGAGTTCAATGACTTCATGTTGATAGGTCAAAAATGACAGAGTCAAAGTATTTACACCATGGAAATTGGCAAATGCTACAAACCAGAGCATTTGTTTTTTGGAAAGCCAGTTGTTAAAACATTCTGTGAGGGATAAGTAAGATAATTCATATTAAAAGGCTTCACACTATCAGCTATCATAGGTGTTGGAGAATTGTGAATTGCTATATTCTGTAGACACTGAGACTTATTTATTTTTAAATCTATGAAGAAATTAGGATGTGACTTAAAATCAATAGCATCTTACAATTATAATGGGCAGCATTTTCCCTCAGTGGCTCACAGAATAATGACTCATGTAACAGTCAATGGAGTTTAAGAATCAATGAAACATTATTATTATTACTATTATTATTATTATTATTATTGCTCATCAGCATCAACATCATTATTACACTATGTCTTTTATGACAGTCTATGAATGTGATTCTCAAACTGTGAGGGAAAATATACCAAAGTCCAGACAAACCTAGAGTAGCAAAAGGCCGACTCAAGGGAAACCTTTGAAGTAAACAAACACTCCCCCATTTTCAGCCTTGACTACAACTGGCAGCTCTCCCTCCTCTTCCTGCCTCTCTCTCTTCCCAAATCCTCCAGCTAAGGGCCTTGTCAGGAATGATCCCACAAGATGCTTGTCGCCCCAGTGAATGTGACTCCTCCCTGAGCGGCTTTTCAACGAAGCCTGACCGGTCACTAGGCACTCGGTGCCGGAGTCCCCATTGAAAGCATTCCCACTGTCTGATGTCCCTAGCAGGCAGAAGAAGGGGGCCAGGCTGGTTAGGAGGCTTTCCTGACACCAAAACCATACAGGCTGCTGTTTACAAAGCTGCTGGCTTTATGAGCCCTTCCTGCCCATGGATCCTACTGTCAGGTGGGTGAAAGTGGCCGAGACTTTTGTCGAAAATTGAATGAATAAGTGAATAACAATTAAAAAAACATGCAAATATGAAAAATTTAATATATTAAACCATCAAGTATTCTTTAGGGTGTCATAAATGGTCCTCAGGTATCTTGCTGGTAGAATGTAAATTGCTTCAGCTCTAGTTTGCTGGTGCATATTAAAATTTAATACGTGCCTACCATGTAGGTCTCTCTTGTACCTGCTTCAAAGAAGCACTCATGATAGGCACAAATTAGAGTGCACAAGGATGTCATGGTTGTGTCACCTCTAGTGGCTAAAAACTACAAGCAACCTAAGTATCGGTAAAGGATGGATTAAATAAACACTGCTACCACACCATCCATTCTATATGCAGTAGTTAGGAAGAATGAGGTCTAACTGTTCACAGACAAGGAAAGAAATATTAATGGGAGAAGAAAGCAATTTACTTAACACTATACATAATAGCATAATGTTTAAATCTTTAAATATGAAACAAAACTTTTTTCTGTCTTTCCATATATGAACCTAAATGTGTAAGAAAAGTACCAATAGTTACCTCTGAGAAGAGGGATACCATGGGGGGTGGGTATAGGGGGTGGTAGAGCATATGGTCAAGACAGACTTTAGCTTTCTTGTTTTATGCGGGGTTTAAAATTTTACAACCCAAAGGTATTTATGTGTTATGGGTGTGATCAAAAATTTTAAGTAAGTAAAAGGGAAGCCTGGCCAATGGATGCTCAGGCTGAAGCGTGAATTCGAGCAGCAGCCACGTGAGCGTGCACTCGGCCGGGGAAGGGCTGATGTGTCGGGACTGTGAGCAGCCAAGCACAGCAGTGCAGATCTGCTTGGAGACCGGCTCCGTCTGAGAGAGTGAGTGCGGGCGGAGGGAGCCCGCAGCCCCTGCACAGGCTGATGGGACTGCGGCAGCCACGGGCCCCTGCCTGCTCTCCTCAGCTAATGCCCTTCGGCAGGGGCGGGGTGGGGGTACTGGAGTGGAGGCAGAGTGGGAAGGACCTGGGAGAGAGGAGACTGGAGTTATCTGAAGAAGACATGCCTCACAATTGGACTAAAAACCAGGCCTTTCCTTAGCTGATAATTCAGGGGTAGAGTGATCTCTCTAGGCTGACCCCGAGCTCTGAACCTCCTCACACAACAGTCATACAGCCAGCTGGGACCTCAAAAAGTCATCTTAGTCACCCCGTGCTAGGAAACTAGAAATTAAGCAGGCCCTGGAAAAAATAATTACAATACACATAGAAGATTCTCTTTTCTCCTTTGGAAACCAAAACATTTCTGTTTTCCTTTGCCAGTCCAAGTTCTTACTTATTTCCTAAAATTTTCACAGAGCAGATTTTTTACCACCTTGCTTGGTCTCCAATCATCCCTCCTTCCATCTGATCACATTTATTTACCACCAACTACATGTACACCAGCATTACATGGCACCTGATTTTCAAGACTGCAGAGTCTCGAAGAAGGCTTTGAGGAATTAACTTGAAGAAGGAGCAGGACAAATCCGGCCTCTGCAGGCAAACATTTGGAGGTGTCAGTGAAGGGATGGTGTAAGACTGGCGGTGGAAGGGAGCCAGCACCCGCCAGGCTGAAGGAAAAATATAGGCCGCATCACATTTCAGTGACTCGGACTCCAATGTACTCACAGAGGGAAAAATCCCAGTAGCGGAGCGCCTCTAAAGTCAGTGATAAAGGAATGATTCAGGGTCCCTGTGAAGCACTGGCTGGGATTTTATAGAGCACACGAGCATTATCTTGAAGGACTTTTATGCTTGCTAATGAGATACCAATAAAGGCTATAGAGGTAGAAACACAGTCAAGTGATTCTGGGCTGGAAACTGAATTTCTGGCAAGGGGAAGTTTGATTAAGAAGCACTGGTGTTTTTGACCTCCAGACCACAGGCAGCTGGACGAAGTTTGACGTGCTTGGGGGACACTCCTGAAAGTCAGGAGCTGGGTTTCCCCAAACTAGGATGTTCAAAAGGCTCATCTCTCTGGCCAGCTTTTGCGATCTAAATTTAAACATCAGTTCCAGTGGTTGTCCTATGCTCAATAAAAGCCACTGCAGACTCTAACTTTTTTCTGATGCCCTGCCACTCTTACTCCAGACAGGGACAACAGGAAAGCTGGAAGATACATCCCATTGCCTGGCAGAATGTCAGGTAGGCTGGGACTGCTAGGAAAAAGGAGCCTGCTCTGGACATCTACGGCGCCTCCTCGCATTGGTGGGATATGTGAAATCGTTGCTGAAAGGCCTGGTGGCACGCTGCAGGTGGCCAAGCAGTCCCCCACCAGCCTTGGGGCTTGGAGTCCGGTCCCAACTCCTGGTGACCTTTGCAAGTGGTTTGTTCATAAGAGACTCACTGATGATTCTTAAAAAGGGGGCTGGTCAGTCCCTTAAGTGAACTATTAACCAACCGTATCATAGAAGCTCACTGAGCAGCTCCTGTGTGTCTTCAGGGTTAGAATCCAGGGATGCAATGGGAGAGAGGGTCAGCCAGGAACTGGGCTATAAGGAATTCTAGACTGACAGATTCTTGATGGGAGGCAATGTGGTGCGGTGGTTGGGGTGAGGCCCTAGAGCCATACAGGCTTGGTTTGAATCCACCCTGTCACTCACTAGCTAGAAGAAGTTGGTCCCTGTATCTCAATTTTCTCTTCAGTAAAATGGGATAAGTACTATCTCCTTTTTTGGGTGGTTAAGACTAAGTGATATAGAATTAAAAGACATCAGGATGAAGCACTTAGCGCAAAGAAAATTACCCCTTACTGCAAAGGCAGAGAATTAGACTGTCAGGCCTCTGTTCATAAGTGAGACCCAGGGAAATGGGCATTTGTCGAGTAAAGGCGGTGTAAATTCTAGCTACATAGACCTCCTGAGGGCAATGCCTTACAAGCAAATGAATTTTAGATTCCTTTAATTCTATATTGGCTTAATTCTACAGGATTAGAAATTGAATTTTTCAGGCATTCAAGTTATGGAAATCACCCTTTCAGAAACAAAGTAAAAAAGAAAAAGAATCTGTAGATGCATTCTGTTTTTAACAGATGTAATTTAAACCTTTTTAAGAGGCTTTAAGAGGTAGCTTTTCCAGGATAATTGCATTGCAAGGACTCTAGGCCAATCACTCTTTAATCCAAACGTCACCTAGCTGTGGATACAAATGGGGTCACATCAAAATTGCTGCCATAATTACAGTGCCTCTGAATCCAATAGATGCAAATCTTCAGTGACCCCGGCCCCAGTTATTGCTGGCAGGATCTGGGGTATTTCTGTGTGCCCATGGGAACTGGAAATGGGGATTGCACACATCTCTGTCCCTATTTATCTCTCCTACACCACCCCCACCTGCCCAGGTCTGTTGCCTTAAAGGAAACTCACTGGTGCCCGGGCTGTTGCTGCTTCCCATCATGGGATGCCAGCAGCCATGCCCAAGGGTGCCATCTGCAGTGACCCCAAAGCCATCAGCTCTTGGGAGTCAAAACAGCCATGGGTGGTATGAGTAGACCCCCAACTCCAGGGCCGTGCTTTGTGCTCTGGGCCCAGCAGCCACTGTGTGGCCAGAGTCCCACAAAGTCCCTCATGAAGTCAGTCTGTCGCCTTCTGGCCTTGTCTAGCAGCACCACCGAGGCACTTAGTGACTTGCCAGGGAACAGAGACAGGCCTTCCCCCACAAGGTCCTCATCTCCCTTCTCCTTAGGTGCCCCAGCTCCAAACACTCCTCCCTATTCCCGACCATCTGAAAAGAGCCCCCAGGGCATCATCAGCCAGCTCCTGGTTGGAGGAAAGCTGCCTTCGGCAGGGAACAGACTTCAGCTTCATCCTCCAAAGGCCCTTTTATGCAGCTACAAGGGCTGCTAGAGTCATTTGCTTGGCCTTAGTGGTCTATAAACCTAAAATAAAGTTTTCATTAACCCATAAGGAAAAAACCCCAAACCTCAAATAGCACCTCCTTTTGTTCCTAGTTTGTATCACAGCTTTCTTCCCTACAGGACCTGGTTAAGGTGACTGAGGCATAAAAAAAATGATCAAAGATGTAACAGCGATGAAGGACCTAAATACACCAAATGGGAAATGCAGAAGATGGTTTACTACAGGTAAGTTAATGTTATGAAGATCCACTATAAGCCAATGGAAGGTAGCAAGTTATCGTAGCAACAATTCCTTCAGAGGACAGTTGGGGAGGGCTGTGATGTATTGGGCAAACTTTTGTGGTTACATAAAAATCATTATTAACTTTCTTGATTTCAATCTAAAATTAACCTCTTCTGCTTCAGTAAATTCATCAGAGAGAATTTTTTCTAATGAATACATGGATTCCTTCACTGCCTAGTACTGCATTTGCCCTGTGTGCCAGGCCTTGCCTCAGGGGTATTGTGTGTGATTGACCAAGCAGACCAGGCCCTGACTTCGTGGGTTTTCCTTTTATAATTGGCGGGTAGAGAAAAGACAAAGAAGAAATATATACTTAAGATGGTGATAAAATTTGGGAAAATAAACTAAGGAGGAATAGGTGATAGGAACACTTTAGGTAGCAGGTTCAGCAGTCTCTCTAGGTGACATGGGAGGAGATGCAAAATTGAAATGGGCATCCTGCCACATAGTCATCAAGAGAGAAACATGTTCAGCAAGTGCAAGAGCCCTGCAGTGCTGGACACACTAGAGGAGCAGAAATTAAGGTGAGAGGTGAGAGTTTGGGAGGCAACTCCGAGAGGTGGTGTCTGTGAGGTATGCAGGGTCATGGTGAGGACCTGGATTTTGCTCAGCGTCTTAGAAGATTACCGATGATTTCTAACTCTATAATCTAAAAATATGCAGTTCATTTCTATAGTGGATGCTGTTCTGAACCACCAAGACATCCCAATCCCCCTACAGGGCCTACGTACTCATTGCCCCAGCTCCTGGGGATTATTATCAGTTGCTGACCACATCTCTCTCCAGGAACTGCAGGTTTACGGGAGACACCCCACCCTGCAATGGCAGCCAATGACTGTGCAGTGTGGGTGCACGGAGGCTACGCCCCCTCACCTCACGTGGAGAAAGAAGAGTCAGACTAGCTTCAAAGCCCCATTTAGGGCGGGCTGAGGCCTCCGCTACAGTTCCACTCAAGCCCAGCATCTCCCGCGGTGTGACCTGCGTGCCTCACCCCGCACAGGTGTTGATCCTGAGAACACTACCCAACGAATCTCTGCACACAAATCTCACAATCTCCCTCTGGGGTACTCTACTGAAGGCATTTATGAACAACGCAGGACATTGTGCAGATCTGTAACTATAGATGGAGAAGGTGACAACGAGTGTAGTCTAAAAAGGTGACGTAACAGGTGAGTTAATTTTTTTATTTTTTGCTGATTTGGCTGACCTCTGTCATTTGGCTCTTTGAATGTAGACTACTGCTAAGAACGGGACGAGGTGGAAACTGTTCTGATGAGTTGGAATCTGGTTTTGCTCTGTTTTGGTTAGCTTTCATTCTCGTGAGCCAACCAATTATCTCTTTCAAGGAAAGGGAAAGCATAGTAACAATATTTAAGTGTGAAGAGACATCTAAAAGTAACTTAGAAGGTTCTGTCACTTTGACTACCCGCTTTCCTGACTTTCGAAAACTCTAAAGGTCGCAAAATAGAGAAAATGCTGCGAAACTTAAAATTTTCTTATTACTAATAGTCCCGTGAGTACGTGCACTGAGATGGAGTGAATGTTACCATCTGTGCAGGTGTTGGATATTACTGCCGTAGAAAATTGCAAATGATGACAGATCATCATTTATCCACAGAAATAATTCATTTGACCACCAACATGCTGGACTCAAAACAATAATCAAAATGTGCCCAGCACCTGTGCTTTACTGATATTATTCTCCTGCTAGTTACCTACTTAGTTATCTAGCACCCCTTTATATTGTGGGGAGTGTTGACGTAGCCAGCTAAAACCTACAATTTCCCAGGCAGCCCTGCTGTCTGGGTGTGGGAAGGAGCGAATAGTGGGGATGTAGGGGCGCAGGGAGAAGTAGCCACAGTAGCTTGGTGGCATTTCCAGGAAACCTCTCTATCAGGACTTGACCCTGCTGACGTGCACCCTTCTGCCATCCGCCTGTCTTCTTCCTTCCTGAATCTGTGGATACCATATACGAGCATGTATCCAAATCACCTGGAGGGCTTGTTAAAAATTCCAATCGCTGGACCCTACCCGCAGACTTTCTGATGCAGCTGGTCTGGGCTGGATCCAAGGATTTGCATTTTTAACAAGTTCCCAGGTGATGCTGACACTGCCGGTCTGGAGACTGCCCGTTGAGAAGTAATGCCCTGTAGCTGCAGCCACAGTGGATGTTTTGTGAACAAAAGGTGATCTTAAAGATAGAAGCCGAGTTCTAAGGACTGGAGCATATAGATAGAAGGAACCTTGGTTTCTGACATAAACTTTGTGATAAGTATTTATAATAAAAATATGTTTGGTCTTTGTCCAGTTTCTAGTACAGGGAGTGTTTAAAATGCTTGAATTTCCAAAGCAGTGAGAAATAATAGTGTCTTCTGTTATGTTAATGAGGTGACTTTTGGAAAGCCCCAGTTCACCTAAGGACGGGGCCTGGGTGCCAGGGAAGCCAGTACGTGACTGGGAGGCTAGAACTCTCAGCCCACCAGAACCACCTCCAGGGGTATAGACAATGGCTTAATCAATCTTGGGTATATAATGAAATCTCCAGCCCGGAAGGACAGGGTTCAGAGAGCTTTGGGCTGGAGAACATGGAGATCTGGGGAGAGTGCAAGGAAGCTCCAGGCCCTTGCCCCGCACCTTGCCCCGTGCCTCTCTTCCATTTGGCCATTGAGTTATAACTTCTGAGAACCTCTGTAATCAACCACAAAGTAAAATGTTTCAGTGCGTCCTGTGAGCCTCTCTAGCAAATTATTCGGACCCAAGGGGTGGATGGTTGGTACCTCCAATCTGTACTGTTCTCTCAGAAGCACAGGTGGAACCTGGGCTTGCTGGTGGTGTCAGATTGCTGGGGAGCAGTCCTGGAGGACTGAGCCCTTAACCTCTGGACCCAGATGCTGTCTCGGGTAGAGAGTGTCAGAATTGACTTAAATTGTAGGACCAGCTGGTGTCTGTGAACTTGTTGATGTGGGGGAGCTCCCCTCCACCCATGGTGGAATTGGGTGTGGAACCCTTTTAACTTAGAGTCATCCTGCCTGAGAAGATCTTTTTTTTAAAGAGAAAGACAAAGCCCTTAACTTTGAATTTTTCTACTGTGTGCAGTGGACACTACTCATATTTGATCAAATGTCCTCAGGCCGTAGTTAATATTTCCTTCTTCCAACTCTTTAGGAAATCCCAGGGTCTCATCTCTTTTGCCCCAAGTGAATGAAAATGTGGAATGTGACTTTAGCATTTGAGCTCTGACAGTGAAAGCCTTGAATTTGGCTGTCTGGTTAAAGACTATCAGTGGATCTATACTTAATCTGGATTATTTTATGAGAGATTATATACCTGAACCCTGGGTGGAAAGGAGACCCTTAAGTGGCTCCTCTAGCACTAAGTGGCCTGTCCCCAACTTGGAAGTTCTAGGGAGCCCTCCATCCTCTGCTCTTGACTCCACCATGTGAGAATTTTACTCTCCCAGTGGAAGCAGTTGGGATCCAGAGTGACTTTGCAGCTGTGAGCTCATGGCAGGTACCACCCTGCCTATCTGATTAAAGAAAGAAAACCACTCAGTGGTTAAAGCTCCTGCAATGAAAGTTTCTTTTGGATAATTATACTATTTCTGGAGTTTCTTTGTTAAAACTCTAGCTTTGAGAATTTTGTATGTTTGCTCTTTGAAATACGGTTTTTTCAAGGTTAAGAAAAAGCATGACTATCAGTCTCAAATAAGATAACAGATGCTTGCGATTGGCTGTTGCTATGAGTCCTTAATTTCTGCTCTGTTTGAAATCAAGGGTCAAAACATTTATCCCTCACCCACACATTCTCAGTTGCCTGGTGACGCTTGCAGGGGTTCATGTGCAGGAAGAGGGCAGACCCTGTCTTGCCTATCTCCATCCCCACAGCAGGTATATTAGCTCCAGGGCAAGGGACTATTTGGACAGTTGTCAAATCCCACCTACAGGCTGAGGGCTGAAAGCAGGGCAGGTAACATCAGGCATTGGAAATTTATCTTTGTCTCAGACTGCATGCAGGGAGAGCCTGCATCTGCTGATGAAGCCATACCCCAGGTACTGTTTAAAGGCAGAGTATCTGGGAGGAAATAAAAAATCTCATGAACCCTAGTCTTATAAACCTAAACCTAAAAATGGTCTGCAAATATCACTATAAAAAAAGCACTTTGCTGATTTCCTACTTTATAGCCTCTTTCTCCACTTTCAAACTAACCTGAAGAAATAAATCACTGATTCTATAACTTTCTAAGATGCTATAAGCCAGCTAGGGGTCTCAACCAGCTGTGTCTCCCCCAAAACATGCACGCCCCTCTGGTTGCCGTGCTTTCCCAGCAGCCCACAGCACTCCTTAGTCTGGCCACTGGCTGCCAATAGGACCAAAGCCTAAGGCGGCAGGGAAGTGACTTGTGGATATAAGATGGTGAACTGACCAAAGGGTCAGAGAACATGGCAGGTTGTGTGGTTGCCATTTGCTTTAATTCAAGCGGAATTAAAACCCTTCTGAATAGAGGGGGTGGATAAAGCAAGTCACAGGCTGACAATCCAGGGTTTGTTTTGTCCTAGTTACCGTTGCTGTTTTGGTCAGGATAACATTAATTACTGACCCTTCTCTGAGAGTGTGATGAGTGTTTGGCAGCCCCCAAATAGGGAAGAGGTGGAGCTTCCCTCCACCCCCAATTTGCCCTGTGTACATACAGACCGCTGGTGTTTGGACCTCTCTCCTTTCCTTGGTTTTTTACATATGCTGCAAAACTAGGGGTGGGATGAGTGGATAATATCCTTGGGGGATAAATTAGAAGGAGTTCAGCAGAAAGAAGTCCTAGACACAGAGGGGTCAGGCCTGCTATGAAACCTCAGGTGTGTAACAGGGTGTTAATGGACTGGAGGCCTTCACTACATAGTTCCTGGGCACAGGCAATGCAGTCACAGTGTACATGTGTCCATTCTTGCAAAAGTGAAGTAAGGAGAGCAGTGATTATTTAGCACCCTGGTAGCTTGCTGAAAGTCCACCCACCTGCCCCTATTTTAAGGAAATTTCTGACCCCCACCCCCAATTTTGAGGTACTTCCTCCTCTGAATATGCCCTCCTTCATTTTACTACTTCCTCAAAACCCCTTTCTGTTTTCATGGCAGAGATACATGGCTGCATAGACATGAACCCCAAAGAAGGGGAACCCGTACCCTTACCTGAAGGCCAGGAGGGGTTTTAGGGTTGCACAGAAAAGAAGGAAAAGGAAAAACAGTTGACGCTCCATATTAGCATTTCCTAACCTTTCACATATGTACCTGTCATTTGGGAGCAGTGAGGACTCCAGGCAGGGCTCTTTCAATGAGCCCAGCAGTGCCAGTGCACTGAGGACTGTAAATATTAAATAACAAGAAAACAATTAAGTTTCTGGGATGTACTCTGCAGGTGTTTATTGCTGGCAGTCTTTATTGGCATCTGAAATCCTGGGTTGAGGAATTAGAATCAACAGTTCTTTTTCCATTTGAATTCTTACAACACAGTAGGAATATTTTTTTTTCTGTTGGCTTTGAATTACACAAGTATGGCAGGATCTCACAAGTATACATTTGAGATGCTAGCCAAGGTGCTCACATTCGAATTTCCTAGTATGAGGTCCTCAGGGAGGTTCTGGAATTTATAAAACTTTTCAGGCTGGCATCATTTGACCTCTGGTGCGGAGATTCATCCTGTCTCATAAAAGCTTGGGTTGTGAGGGGGCAAGATAAGAACCCAGGTCAGGATAAGCCATTTCAGAAGGATGTACAATACTGTCTAGACAATAAGTACTCCCTCCTTTATTCAGTTCATGTTCTCCCAATGGTCCATGAGTGCAGATGACTCCAGATCTTGATGGTTCAACAGAATAAATCAGAAAGGCTTCCTACTATCCCTGTTATTATAAGGAGATGCCTTTTGAACTAACAAAGCAAATGATTTTCATTTTATTTCCTCATGAACGAGTGTGGACCCAACATCCCTAAAGCACAACTCCAAATGCAGCTTATTTTTGCTTACTCACCTGCAGAGTTGATTTTCTTTTTCCTGACAGGCTTCATTTCTTGATTAAATCCTAGAACTTCATTTAATATGTAAAGTCAGAACCATAATCTCTAAACAAACCAAATTAATAATGCAATTCATTAACTAGGAGACTGTTGCTTTTACTGTTTGCTAAAAAGTAAAGAATGAGAGACCAAAAAGCATAAATAAATAGAAAAATAGGAGGAAGAGATGAAAAAGAAAAGGAGATGATAAATATGGTAAATAGATTTGAGAACAGATGTGCACCAAATGAGAAGTTTTCCAATTCTTTTGTCAATTAAAAAGCGTCTCGTCTTTAATTTACTAGGTTCTTATCTATATTCACTTTTTTCTTGCTTCTCTGTCTTTCACAGAGGGTAGTGTATGCCCCTCTCAGCAGTAGTACTGTTTGATCAGAAACTACAGTGCTTCAGATCATTCAATAAAAGATTTCTAAAAATTTTGACAAATTTTGGAAACAATGGTAAAACCTAAGAAGTTGTAACATAAGCCATTAGCATCACGATCATCTTTACTGTCATTGTGATGTCATCAATGTTGTGGATACTAGCAAACCAGACACATACTGATTTTAATCCTAAAGGCAAACAAGAGTTTACATTAGGTTGAAATTGCAGTCTCAGGTTTGTATTTTTCTTGATATGTAGGAAAACTTGAACCTTTAGCAAACGATTTAATTTCTTTGCTTTCAAGATGCTTGATTAGCAAACACAATGCTATAGGAATGAGTAGGCAGCCTCTACAAAGAGGCCAAGGGCATAAAATGTATGCAATTCCCAACACCATAGAAATTAGTGAACAGAATATAAAGATTTCTTTTTTTTCTTAATTTGGTCTTGTTACAAACAGTGTGAATTAAACATTTTTGCACTTTCAAACAGCTCCCTCTATCCTCCAGATCTTGGTGGTGGTGGGAAAGGAGACAAGCGGCCTGAGACTTGGCTCTCAGTAGAGCCTCGGTAAGTGCATGCTGAATCTAAATCTGATCAAGTAGACTAGACAGCTCAGGAGTCCCCACTTACACCATAGCTCCTGCCTACCACTACACTCTCAAACCCCTTCCATCATCCCACTATCAGGAAGGCATTCCTTTGATTTAACAATCTTCTGTTTAAAGAGAAATGAAAACTCATTGGAAAGGTTGACATAACAAACAGTAATGAGCCATTAGTGGGAGACAGTGTAGGGGGCGGGGGGTATATATTGTTCATTGCTCCTCTGATACCCTAAAAGTGCAGCTAAATCCCAGATGAGGGAGTTTCGCTTTGAGTCCTAGCTCTGCTTCTTGCTGGTTGTGTGGCCTTGGCCAAATGACTTCAGTTCCCTGAATTTCAACAGCCTAATCTTCAAAATAGGCAAAATTACCCAATTTCGCAGGATCATTTGGGAACTCAAATGAGATGACAGCATATGTATGAATTCTACACATATAGGCAAAGTAGAATTTATAGAATAGGAGTTATTGCCTAATTATCTGACACGTCTTACCAGTTCCTCAGGTGTAACAATGACCTCTGGTTCACAATATAGCTGAAGGTCTGCCCCAAGCCTAAGGGCCCGTGTGGAGCCTTCCAGAGAGTTCTAAACCCAGCCAGAGTGTGGTAAAGAGAAGGGATCGCAGCCAGTGTCCTTCCCTGACATGAGTAGAGCCACCTTGCTATGGACACAATAGATACCTTTAAGTCCAGGTCTTTAGGCTCAAAATAAATAATAGAGACCTTTCTTTTGGCTAAAAGATAATAAAGTAATTGTCTCTGCCCACAGTGCATGCTTCCCTTTGGCTGCCACTTTCTGAAATCATCATTTATTCTAGTCAGTGGTGGCTCCTATCAGCAGCCATGTAGCTGGCATCTCTTCCCATATGCTCCTGTACATTAATATTTCATGAGGAACAATAGGGTAGGTCCATACACCAGCTCTGGAAAAAAAACACAGAAGTTAAATAAAATGGCCTGAATTATTGGAGAGAAATGTGATAAACCCAGACCCAGTTCCTTGGTGGTGTTTTACTGAAGAGGATTTATGACACAACAATGAGCTTTTATTTATTATTCTTTCAGGAAGCATTTTTGCATTATTATTCATTTGACAGTTCATCTGGGTATTCAGAAATGACCATTGGCCAGTTTTTTTCACAGACATTTTGGACTTCAACATGTTCATCTGAAATCAGTGCAGTAATTATAAGGAAGTAACACGTAGGAGGAGGTGGGAAAGGTACCAGCAGTTTCAGGATGCTCGTACCAAGAGGAGGTGTGCTGAATATGTAGCTTTGACAGCTACAGATGCAAACATTTAAATCTTTGCCTGCCGATGAATAGCAAGAACAGGATTACCTAGGGCATGGAAGTATTGCCCACTCTGAGGCTTTCTCACGTTCTAGAAAGTGACCACACCAATGTTAGCCGAGTGAGCACATTCTTCTTTCTTTCTCTTTGAAGGCAGCAGGGTCATTCAAGCTATCAAAAGTCCATACTAATCAATCAGTATTTATTGGGTATCCCCTCTGCCTAGTACACCCTCTAATCCTTTATTTTCTTCATAGCACTTGCTATTAATATTGTTATGTTTCAGTTTATTTATCTACTTTATTATCTGTTTACCCAGATATAATGGTAAATGAGTCATAAATTATAAGTGAGTTGTAATGGTTCCCTGAGGGCAGGATTCTTATTGGCTTCCATTCATTGCTGCATTCCAGCATCAAGAACAGTGCCTGGCACATAGCAGAGACATAATAAATATTTATTGGATGAATGAAGGGGAGAATAAATGAGTGAGAGAATGCTAAGTGCTGAGGAAAAGTAAGGAATAGGAAGACTTTTTCCTGACTGTACTTTACAATCTACTGGAAAGCAAACTGTCTTTGGGGTCACAGCATAGACCAATGCTCAGAGAGCCTGTAGGGAAAGGCAGCTCATCGGAAGCTCTTGGCTTTTCTTTGGAGGGTATTCCCTACAAGTGATGACTCTCTGCTTCCTGAGCAGGAGGAAAAAGGATCTGTTGGATATCCCTTGAAACTTGAAACAGTAAGAATCAGCTCACCTCACCCTTGGACTTACTTCTCCCAGTTCTGCTTTGCACACTCTTTCTTACTCTTTTCCTGACTCCTTTTTCTTTTGATCTCCTGGCAGAGGTGCAGAGGGTCCTCCACGTGCCAGTGTTACTAAATGGTTTGCTCCCTTCCTTTCCCCATTAAATATGTTCAGAGGGTGGCTTGATACAAATGCCTTCCTGAAAGAGATCTCTTCAACTATATTTCTCAACTTGTGTTGCAAAAAGTGAAGTAAATCTTTTGGCTATTTAGTAGAAGCACATTGTTTCATGGGAAAACGTTTTCATAGTCAAACAGGTGTGGGGAGTAGAGTTAATTGAAGACATCCCCATTGCTTTTCTTAAAGCCTTCAGTGTACTGGTATACATTTAAGTGTCTGAGAAAGTGTCATAGTATAGTACACAATGGGTATTTCCTTCAAGTTTATTTGACTACACAAGCTTTCTCTCCTAAAATGCATATTATCTCTTTCTGCCTTTGAAACATAATTTAGGAAACATTGGACTCCAATCCTTGCAGGAGAAGGGCACATAGGGGTGGTTAGCCTGAGCTAGGCCTTTTGGGGTCCAAAGATGGATTGGTTGATCACCACCAATTGATAGGAAATTACCATGATATAGAACCAGACCATAAGAATTCAGAGAAGGGGGAACTAAGAAGGTTTAATGGAAGAGGCAGGATGGAGCTGGGTTTAAAGCAATAAACCAGATTTAGATAGAGAAGAAATGGAAATCTCAAGCATGGGTGAGAGTAAAAGACAGGAAGGTATGCATGGCAAAGACTTCTTATTTTCAGAATTTCCTGAGATCCCTGAAAAGTCAGTGGGATTTTAATTAATGGTTCCAATATCCAGTCCTATTTTTCCCTATTAATTCAGTGCTAGTTTGCTTCCTCTGAAGCAGATACTGAAACAGAATTCAAAGTACAAGGATTTTAAGAGAAATGCCTGTGTGACAGAAAAAGGGAAGAACCCGGGAGAGCGGGGAAAGCTATTGGATTGTTAAGTGAAGGAGAAAGAGAAGGAAAGTGGGATAGAAGCATCTTCAGCTGCCGTGCAGTCTGAGGAAGGTTCAGCGATACTGTCTGGGGCCTTTGTACCATAGTCAGCTGTCGCCAGAGGCCTGCATCTCCTGGGACTCGCTCAGCCCGGGCATTCCTGCAGCACTCGGTTCCCAGCTGGGTGCATCCCCTGGGAAACATGGCTCTGGCAGATGGGGCAGCAGGTTTCAGAGCTCAGCTTCTGACCCCTTGATCGATGAAGCTCCCCATAGTTGGAATTCTGAAAGGCACATTCTCATGACCATACCCGAGAGACAAATCCTCAAAAATAACCGTAACCTGCGGATGGGGAACAAACTGCCTAGAAACCCATAGTTATACATCTGAACTGAGGGCTATAGGCAGACTGTATCTGAAGCAAATGGCCATAGACTTAGCCTGATAAAAGAAAAAGTCTTGCTACTTCTTGTTTTAGAAATTTCCAGATAAAAATATTTTATTTCAGGGGGTAGATTCCATTATTGTGGGATCTCAAGCTTCTAAAATTGTATGTTGAAGATGGAAGAGATTATCATTAAGAAAAATAATATAAAACTACAAATACAAAACTGCCAGGGCTCCCCATGGGACCTTGGAAGGGGCCCCCCATAAGTCAGAGGCTAGCTGCAGCCTCATGTACTTCATGATAAATCCACCCCTGTCCATCTGCAAGATATGATCAAGAAAGTTGGAGTATGTTGCATGCACATATTCAAAAATAATTCACTGCTGATTGATTCATGAAAATGTGAAATGCCTCACAAAGGGTCTAATTATCTGAACTGTGTGTGCTTTCGATGGTAAAGAAACAGCTGATGAGAGATGGAGAGAGTGAGTGCTGAGGTTAATGCACAGAGAGTGACCCTGGCATTCTTTCTCCAGCAAAACTGGCTGAGCTGCTGACGCAGACCCAGGAGGGTGCGTTCCCAGAACCCAGCTCCAGTCGCGGTGCATGGTGTTGGTTCTCCCATCTTTGGTGCCTCTTCAGGGATACAAAATAAGGAAACCAGGAGAAACATGCCCCACAGAAGTGTTCTTTTAGCCAGACACCACAGTGAGTGCAAAAGGCAGACAGATCCTGAGGGCTGCAACTGAAAGAACTGTGTTGGTTTGTAAAGATCCAGGAAGGCCATGAGGTTCTCCAGAATTTGTTTTCTTAGCGGATTCCAAACCGTTCACATGATGCCACTGCTAATGAAAGCTAGAAAGCAAGACAAAATTGAAAATGAAGGAGGACTATGGAGGAAAGAGGGAAGAACAAGAGAGGACAGTCAGAAAAGAGAAAGGACTGGGAAAGAGAGTAGAAGAGAAAGGAGCGCAGGGAGGACTGGTAGGGAGCAGTTGGTAGCTAAGTGGAAACAGAGGCCTGATTGCTTCTGGATCTTTTAGCCTCACTTGAAAACTGAATATGGTTATTCGAAGCCTTAGACTGATGCCAGTCTAGTCAGGGGAAGTTCTGATACTGAATGTGCCTTTTCTGTGCTCTGATAATCCAAAGGTCTCCATTCCTATGATTTTCTAGTTTGGTTTCCAATCCACCTGAATATTCCGCAGCTGGGAGAGCCGGCCTAGCCCGGACTGGTACTGTGACCCTCCCCAGCTCAGCACGCGATGAAACTCAACTACCAGCCAAGCAAACCCAGCCTCTCCCCCGGGCATGGGCTCCTACCACCTTTCTTTCATCTTTATCTCCTTCTGTGCTGTCGCATGTTATCAACCTTAGCTCTCATTCTTTGTGTTGTTCTCTACCTAGATCCATTGCTCCAACCAAACAGATCCTTATCTTATATATTTAGTCAAATTTATTGTAATTCCTGCTTGTCTCCATATTCCTCATGTCCTAGAAGCTCCTAGAAATTTCTTGTTTCATCAGGAGCAACCTATCTCAGTGGATGACACATCGCAAGATTGTGATAAAGATTTCTTAGAAGAAATGACTGAATGAAAAGGATTTATTTATATGCTTATACACTTCCCTTATGATTCTGTTTCATGATCTTAAAATCCAGTCTGTTTTTCTTTTTCAGAAAAATGTACTGAAATACTCATTTTTTTTCTCTTGCAGTCCTGATCCTTTCCTTATGTTGGAAGCTTCTAGGAAGCTTTTAATTTCTTTTCCTACTATGAAGTAACTTGTGACAGACCAATGATTCAAGAAAGGCTGTATTTTTTAAAAATTCATCTATTTCAGGCATCAGAGAGTGACTAAGAAAATCAAAATTTGAGGGGCCAAGATCTCAGGAAGAAGGGGCGTCACTGATGTGACTCCAGCACTCTGCACTGTGCATTTCCCTCGGGGTATAATGGCTGAATTTTTGGCATGGTTTGAGATGCTGAAAAGCCAGGCAAAGAGCAACATCTCCAAGGTAGGAAGCCACCCGAGCTTTTGAAAATCTTCTGGGAACAAGGCAAAAAAAAAAAAAATATGAGTTTGGGGCACCTAGTAGCCCTAATCTCTGAAAGAAGGGATAAGCAAAGAGTGAGCCCGATGCTTGGAGGTTCTTTTCCCCCTTACGGTACTTGATGATTTGATGAAAGGCTTAAAAGCCAAGTTAATATCATCTAAAAATCAAAGTGGCATTTTTTTGTTTGTTTTAACAGTCTATTAATCCTGAAGAGAAAAAAGTTCAAATTCAGGATAGGCATGTGAAATTACCCCAGGATTTCATCTGAGAATGCCAAAGGCTTACACCTGGGAGCTGGGGGAAAGAACTGGAAGTCAACTGAGGCTTTCTTAGTCCCTAATTGGGTTGAGTTGGACTGCCCCGAATGGAGCTGCCTGCAGAAGGCAGTGTGTATTCCCTCTAGAAGAAGATAAGGTTGTGTAGAACCTCTTCAGTGTTTTTCCTACACAGTGTGTCTAACAAGCAATAAAAAAATACAGAAAAATACAGAAAAAATACAAATACAGGAAAACAAAAGGACAAAAAAATGAAAACCAAAAAGAGAAAGAGATCCATAGGTGAATCAGGTAATTAGAATTACCAGACATTGGCCTGTGTTCAGGAAAATAGGAAACAAGATGGCAAATTGACCAAGAACTGGAATCTGTTTTTTAAAAGGATTGAATGAGAATTCTACAGGTGACATTAAGTTACCAGTAAGTGGATTTGTAACAGATTACTGTTACAGCTGAAGGTTAGTTAACTGAAAGTTAAGTCCCTAGAAAATATCAAAACTACATCACAGAAAAAAGAATGTAGGATATAGAAAAGAGTGTGAGACAATGGGAAAAGGTCTAACATACTTGAAATCCCAGGAGGAGGAGAGAGAATGGGAAAAAGCAACATCGGAAGAGAAAATGTCTGATGTTTTCCAAAACTCTTGAGAGAAATCAAGCCGCAACTTCAAGTTCTGTAAACTAAATACAAGCAGGCCAAAAAAAACCCCCAGAAAAACTAGATGTATAATGAGACCACCAAACTCTAAGGGCAAAGGAAAATTTTAAAAGCTCTCAGATGCAAAGACACATTACTTTCATAAAAGCAAAAATTAGATGGACAAAGACTTCCCAAAAGAAACAATAGAAGCTAAAAGACAAAAATAATGATTTCTTTAAAGTTTGGAGAGAGAAATCCTGCCACTCTGGAATCTATAACCTGTGAAAATAGCCTTAAAAAAGGAAAGTAAAATAGAGTTTTCCAGTCAAACAAACACTGGGAAGATTTCCTCCTTTACTGAACTGCACTTACAAAAGGGGGCAAAGGAAAAAAGAGGGAAGAGAGGTTTCTTCAGGAAGGTAGAGCTCACACAGGAGAAAAGATATGTGAATAATTTTATATTCAGAAAGACTGTATAAAACAATAATGATGATGGGCTTTAAAATACATGTAGAATCAAAGTGCAGGGCCAAAGTTTTAAAACCAACATATGCATTAATTTCCTCTTGTCCAGCTCTGTATCAACATCTGGCACGGTGGGAGGCATGCAGTTCACACCATATAGTGTCAGCTTAATGCTACTTGAAAACCCTCCTTTTGCAGATGAGGGAGAAAAGGAACACCAGAGAAAGAAGTTCACTGTCACAGCCATGCCCAGCACCCAGGTCTTTTTCCCAGAGCAGTGTTCCTCTGGGCCAGGCTTCACAGTCTAGTCTAACCTTGCACTCAGCCCACTTCAAGACTGGTGACATTTTAGACTTTTCCCATTTAACAAGTGTGCCTGAGAACCCCCCTTTTCCCCATTACAAGAGCATGTGACCCAGGGCAGTTCTCTGCATGCTCACCCTCTTGGGGCTCACCCGCTTGGGGCTCACCTCTAATCGGAATCATGGTATAACCACCTTTCTGTCCTCTTTCCTAGCTATCCTTTCCTAAGTGGCAAAATGCTGAGAAACCTGAAGTAACCTCTGAGGCCTGGATTTAGGTCATAGTTATTTATATTGGCTTATGCCTCCCTTTTCTCCAACTGTTGAGGCTTTGTTCTGGAAGAATGCGAGGTAGATGGGGAGAACAGGGCAGCAGCCTGTTTCAGGACCGTGTCTCCAGAGCTGTCAGAGTTCATTTTCCAAGCAATTCTTCCAAAGACTTTAGGATGACAAACTGCTTCTGCCTTGTCAATGATTTTGTTTTTAAAGGGAAAGCCTTAGAGTCTGCAGGGGATTCCTAAAAGGGAGCGAATACGATGAGAGCTTTAGCTTTCTTACCACCTTCTTCCTCTCTTGCTCCTAACAAAACAAAAAAGAGCTGGTGTGGAATATGTAATATGGGAATGATTTACAGACTGTGCAGTGACTTTGTGATATGCAAAATTTTAGCAGCCTTTTAATTTCCCAGGCCTGTCACAACCAAGTTTTGGTTCAGTACAAAACAATCAAGTAGGCTGCTGGGTAGAGAAGAAAGGCCCTGGGTTTGGTAGTCAGACAGCTGGATTCCAGTCCTTTTTGTGCTTCAGAGACAGATCACAGACCAACCACTTAGCTTCTCTGAGCCTCAGTTTTTCCATCTATAGTGAGAAAGACAGTAATCCTACCCAAGCTAGTTGACATGATTATGGGGAAGAGCAAATGAAATAACATGTGTAAATATGCTTTTTAAATGAAAGAATCCTGAGAGCAATCTTAACTTTCGTTATTTGCCTCAAGTACACTGCACATACTGCAAACTGTGACAACTGATATGTAAAGCATGGGGAGGATGCTAAGCATGGTCAGAACTGGAAGGATACTCAGGGACCTGGTAACTGGACCCTTTTATATTTCAGAAGAGAAAGTGGACTGGAAGCTGGCTAAAGAAGTAAAGTTACTATTCTAAAGTAATAGAATTAGACAAAGGGGGAAAAGGACATCCTGCAAATCTCTTCCAAACTCTGCCAGGACCTCCTGGTGCCTGGGAGTCAGTCTTTGCTGTTTCTTGGTTTTTGATCTACACAGAGATGATGAGCAAGGAGATTAGTGGGTGATCAAAGAGAGCTGTTAAAGTCAAAAGTCATGTGATGTTTTCTTCCTGGCACAATATCAAGAATTACAAAAGCGTTGGGAGACGTTTGTAAAAAATGTGGGCAACTTATCAGAAGACGATTACGTCAATAAAATTGTCTTCCAGGGAAGGCCCTGACATACCTCCTCAGAATGACAGGGGATCTTAGGTACGATGTCAGGACCATTTCCAAGACTTCTGTAGCCTACTTTAAGTTGCTCAAAAGTCAAAGAAAAACATGGAGTTTCAATGGATATAGCGCCACCTTGAGGGCACCTGGAAGGAAGACATGAGGGCACCTGATGCATGAGCATGCATCTTCAGCACGGTGACAGGCCTTTGGATGAACGCTCACCAGGGTCTCTACAGAGAGGGCCGTAGCTGACGGGGAAACTTCTCCATTGAGTCTTAGGACAGTTTCTATAAACTGGGTCGGAGTTTCTCCAACAGTATAGTTTTGAGGGTCTCCACAGAGAAGACAGGTCCACTATCCACTTGGCGCAAAGCGCTTAAAGTTACTGAAGCCCTCGATCAAATGACTATTAAAATAACACTCCCTCCCCTTGTCTCCTTCAGTGCTGTGAGGCCTCAGGAGTCTTTGAAGATGAAGTGGCAATTTGATCCTGAACTTACTACCACCACCACAGCACGCATCAAGGCCTTCTAGAAAATCTTTTCTCCCCTGCCCAAAGGTTAGGAATCAAAGAGCCTCAGCTCAGTGGATCCCAGAATGCTGCTGGGATATTGGCACTAACTAGGTCAGTGACATTGTTTGGATTCCCAGACCATACTATCCCTTCATGAATGCTTTCCTCTAAGGTGGCAGGCCCCAGAGCCTGCCCCAAATCTTGAGATGCACTAATTTCATATCATCAGAGGCTGAACAGAGCACCTCTAGTTCAACAAAAATATCTGTCCCTGACTGAGAAACAAGATACCTCCTGTCCCCAAGGGCAAAGTCCCTAGGTAAGAAAGCCCTTCCTAAAGTGTAGCATGTCCTTTTGTTCTGTGGCAGTCAGCTACTGCCTTAAACTGTGTTGTCATCGCTGATTCATCCTTTTCTCTCCATGCAGGATGACTTGGAGGGGGTAAAGAGCTGAGAAAGCCCTGCACATTTAATTGATAAAATACAGCCAGTTACCGCCAAGCCAAAGGGGTGAATGGGTAGTCCAAGGATGCACTGAAGTAGAACACTAAGCAGCATGATAAGCGGCTGTGGCTGCAGACAGCTGAAGAGAGACAATAGTGGACTGGCTGAGCTGGCCTGCAGCCATTTTGAGCAAAGGCATCAGAAGCCCCAGGGAACAAAAAGGCAGAGCTGTACATCTTGATGACAGCCCGTGGTTACAGGCCAGGGGCATGAACAGAGGCACATCACACACGTGTGCAGGATGAGGAGAAGCACAGTGAGTCATTCTAGTCTGTTAAACAAATACTCAAGAAATACTGTCCTGTGTAGGATGAGCTCTGTGGTAGGACGGTAGGTTATACCTAGAGGAGCAACACGCCACACCCAGCAAGCTGATTCCTCATGAGGTGAGATAAGATGGCGTAAAACTTGACCTTCATTTTAAGCAATAACTAAGGAAAAATTTATATATATTCAAAGTTTATTTAAAATGTTTATACATATTATATGTTGTATATATAATATATATAAATGTGTAATATAATATACATCTATTATATATTACATACATATACATGTGTATACACATTCATATCTATGTACATAAGTACACATATACATCTTTAATAAAAACCCTGCTTGTTGCCCTCCCCATCTGCATACTGACTGATCTTATGCAAATGCATAAAAGCTCTTGACCAGTGGGTTAAAAACTAAAAATCAATATTAAAAAACACCTTTCTTAGAAAGTGTAAATATCATGTGCAAATATAATTTGTATCAGGTAGACAAATACTCATAAAAGACAGGGACTTAAAAATATTTTTTTAATATTTAATCAATTTAGAGCATAAGATAGTCCTGATCGACTTCATTGGAATTTGAGCTCCCTATTTCTGAATTAAGGAAGTTGTTATTTGCAGTGGCTGACAAGAGAAGTCACTTCACCATCAAGTGGGCTGGCCCACAGCAGCCGCAGGGAGCTTGGTGACGCGTGCTGGGGGACCGGGGACACCATCCTGTTCAGCCTGTTTGCTGGCCTGGTTCCTGGACTCCTCCTTAGATGAGTGTAAATGCCTAATAAGCTTGTGTTTTATGTTACAAGTAATGCTGTATAAAGATTAATTCCAGTGGTGGGGTAATGAATGACTTAGAGGTGGGGGAAGATTGGAGATAGGGAGAACAGTTAGGTTATTGTAAGAAACACCTAACATAACATGGTGGGTGGGAATGGAGACTGGAGGGGTAGGATTGGTGGACTTGGGTCTTGCTGGCATACTGAGCCAGACTTAAATTCCAAAGAGAAGAAGTTGTTCTCTTTATACACCTGGCTTCTAGCTCTAATTGTCAATTGAATATCTTGCATATGCTGTAGTAACAAACTCCAAAATCTCAATGGCTTAACATAGCAAATGCTTCTTTACCCAAAGACCCGAAGTCTCTGTGGTATGAGTAGAAACAAATTGTTATGGAGGAAAAGATAACTAGTTCTATTTGCCAGAAGTACTTCAGGCCTTCTGTGATAACAGATAAAGAAACATAGATATTTCACAGAAAAGACTAAATAATTTTAATTGCTAAAAAATGCATGGTGTGCAAGATGATGTAGAAGACAGAGCAGCTCAGAAGATGGTGTGTGACATTTATTTTTGAAGCGTGTGTTGCAGACGTGGTGTCTGCAGAGCCCAGGTTCCATTCTTTTTGCTGGTCCCCCATAGTTTTCTTTGTCACCTGGTATACCTCCACTGTTGGCTAGGTCACCACTCTAGTGGGAACATGAATAACAGTAAAATAACAAAAACAAGTGAAGCTATGTATACAGTGCTGGATCGAAAGAGGTAAAGAAGGCCTAAAGAATAGTAGCAGTGCACTCCATGAAAATGCGAAGTAGGCGGAAGTCTCTCTTCCTCCTACAGCTCACAGGCTTAGTACTGCTGCTAGTCTTTTCTTAAAGAAGATGGAATGTTTTGAAATTGACTGAGGCTATAACATCACCTAGTCCAGCCTGCCCCAGTTTATACCTAGGGAATCTGCAACACAAATGACTTCAATAAATTCCCACAATTACAGAGCTGACAGAACTGGGACAGTAAAATACCCAGTTCTTATCACCCGTTCTGATCCACTGTACAAATCTCTCCCCTCCCCACCCTCTCCCTCATTAAAATCACCTTGAGAAAATAAGTATGGATAAAATAAGTGACACATAGCTAGTTATGTCACCTCATAGCTCAAACAAAATTAAGGTTTGATTTGCGGGTCTTTGTTTCCACCAGCAGGCTCCCGGGGGCTCGTCTGCACGTCTAGAAGGGGAGAGACTCACTGAGAGCAGAACATCTCTCAGTCCAGTGCATTCTCAGAGCAAACAGCAGTGGCCTCACATGTTTCTTTGTTGTTATTCATAATTGTGCTCTCTAAGCATTAAAGGAAGACAACGTGCTGGGTCTATGAGCCACTTTATTAGCAGCCATACTGAAGAAGCAAGACTGAAGAGAGTCAAAAGGAAATTGCCATGGCCAGGACTGCCTCAGCCGGCTTTCCTGTTGTACGCAGGTCCTGAAAATCTTCCCCCAGGGTGGTGAGCTGCTGTTCCTCCTCAGTGGCCAAACATGGGGTGCCCGCTGTTAGAGAAAGGGCTTTAATTTTTTTTTTCTCCAGAAAGAACGGGTGTGTGATGATCAGAGGTCAAAAGCAGGCCACAGACATAATTATGACAAGGAGCTAGTCACTTAACCTTCTGGCTTTTGTTATTGTTGTTTTGCTGGTTTTTTCCAATTTATAAAATGGAGGAATTGAATTAGATGACCTCTAAGACCCTTTCAAGCTTAGACATTTAAAATCTATGAACATAAAGCCACTTGCCTCACATCAGGATTACACTCGTAATTTTGCCTCATTAGCAATTGGTCCTAATCAGCCTGTTGAAAAGGAGAGAACAGAGCTTTTATTTGATCTGTAGCCACTAGGAAAACCCAGTTTCTCTCTTGACCCCAGTACCCTTTTTCAGAAATGATTTTTCGTATGCTGTATGACCACAAATCCTCTTGCTCCTACATTGCTGGCTTGCTGGTTTTTAATTTTTTTTTAATTTTTTAGTCAAATGAAAAATCAGTGAGCTAGTGCTGAATTCACCAGAACTGAATGCACAGCTGTTTACAAATATTCTTGACTTTTAGAATCGTATTAACCTCATCTGTATACCCCAGTTACTGAGACTCCCAGAAGAGATGTTACGATCTTCTACAATACTAAAAATATTGTCTTCTGTCTTGTCCTTAGGATGATAAAGGGTATAAATTGGAGTTTTTACTGGAGCCTGCCTTTTGCAAATACAGTTGTGGTGGATAATGTTCATGGTTAAGCAAGTCTGGCTGTTTTTATACAAGAAAGATTTTAATCAGATGACTCTTAAATATTTTTTAATTAATAACATAAATGCCTGTAGAAAGAGGCAACATTTCTGCATGCAAGATGGTGTCTCAGAGCTAATTGAAAGTGTCATCTGTGCAGAACAGGCATGAGCTTAGCCAGTGCATTCCTTCATTTCTTCCACCACAGATTTTTTTCAGTGCAAAATATATCTAGCACTAGGTGCAGATGTTGTAAATAGAGATGATGCATGTGCTCAAGGGATTGATTATCTGAGAGGGAGACTATTATGCCCTGGGGATGCACCATCCACAATGCAGACACCAGGGATGAAGAGACACTGGGGGCCACAGTAAGCATCCCAGCCTGGGAGATCTGGGGGCATAAGTGAGAAGTACAGGTGGGCTTGTCTTTAAGAATGAATGGTAGAAATTTGCAGCAGAAATGTCAGGAGAGGGTATGTGTGCTGGATATCTTCTGTGAGCCCCTCCAGATCCCACCATTCTCCCCTCTGCTCTCTGCTGGGGTAAGGAGACCAGTTGACCTGCATCATGCCCTTTGGCTTTAAGTTGTGAGCACTCGTTGGCTAGTGCCTTCAGGAGGTTGGAGGACAAGGGTGAGGTCAGGATATTTTATTCCCCTAGTTTCATTCCTGAGAAGTAGCTTTAAGCTAGTTGTTGCACAGTCTAAAGTTAAACCAGAGGTCACTGCTCCTATTAAGGTGGCCTTTGTAAGCCCTTCTATTTTTGTATCCCAGTAAACACACTCCCTTAGAAGAGACGAGCATGCGGGTAGCACATTTCCACTGTGGCTTACTGACCTTCCTGCATTTGTCTCTGAGGTTCTCTTCCCTTTCCTCCCCCCTGCTGTACAATCTCCCCTTTGTACATCTATTTGAGTGTGCAGCCTCTTCCCAGCTGGGAACCTGACTGGCACAGCCTCAAGGCTGAGTGCACAGACAAAAAGAGTGTAAAAACTACTGTATCCTTGGAAGTCAGCATACAGTTCAGAGACGTTAGAATATAAGAGACATTCTGGGGAACAGAGGGCAGGAGAACCACCAAAAGTTTGTAAATTAGGGCATGACAGGATTAGATCTGAGTTCCCAAACAGCAGGCTGGCAGTGGCATGGAGAATGAACTGGGAACCAGAGAGACTTAAGCAGACCAGGGTCAGGAGCTGTGACTTCCTGCGGCTCGAGCTGCCTCCACCCAGTGTTGCTGTGGGTCCAGGTTTTGTTCAGTATGTCGGCTCCTGGGCTCCTGGAACATGACCTCATTCCTCTGGCTTTCCAGCCTGCTGTTGCTAGTTTGGGGTTCCTTGCCATCCCCTATGTGGCTCTCAGCATCTCTATTGCCTGAGCAATGAGTGACCTGTAGTAAATTCCCTTGTTTATAAATATTTGAAGTGTTTTCTGTTTTTCTGGTTAGACTCAGGCAGCTACAAGTGTCTTATTAAGCCAAGACAATGAGATGGCAAGGAGTGATGTACTCTAAGGGGGAAAGCTTGCTGGCAAAGGGCCGCAGTCTCCCCTCCAGCTAGAAAGCTGCTGCCGTCTGAATGAGGGGCCAACCAGTGCACTGTTCTTGGATGGATTCTGGGGCAAGCTGCCTGGGCTGGGAAGCCTGCCTCAGTGATCCCATGCAAGTTTCTTTTTTAAAAAATACAAAATTTTTTATTGTACTATAGTTGAGATACAGTTCAGAGATGTTAGAATATAAGAGACATTCTGGGGTTTCAAGTATACATATTGGTTTCAAGTATACAACCTAGTGATTCGACAGTTATGCACATGATTAAATGCTCACCCCAGCTAGTATAGTTATTGTCTGTCAACAAAGATGTCATAGAACCATCAACTGTATTCTTGATGCCATGCAAGTTTCTTGATCTCCATGTACCTTGTTTCCTCATGTGTTAAATAAGGATAAAATTACCTCATTTATGGGATTGTTGCAAACATTCAATGAGCTAATACTGTAGTGTAAAATGCCTTAGAAGTGCCATATAAATACTAGCTATTATTATTTGCCTAGGCATTCTGGGCTGGAGCATGAGAGGCTAATGTCTCCCTGGGTCTCCAAACACCAAGCCACACCTGTATAATGGCAGATTTTGGCTGCCGTATCCTAAGGATCATAGCTGGAAGACGTGTGAGCTGATTGACAGGGATGCTGTAAGGAGAAATGATTTCCCAAAGGCAAGCAGGGGTCGCTGTGGTTTCCAACTGGCAGGAACTCCAAGGTCAATTTCTTGAAAATGTTTCACTGCTGATAGGAGCAGGCTGAGTCCGTTCTGTTCCTAATCCTTTCCTCTGCGCCAGGGCAGCCTGCTCCAAAACGGAGTCCTGCTTTCATGCAGGGCAGCAGGAAAGAGAAATCTGAATAAGTAGAAATCAGGAAAACACAGCACTACAGCTGACCACTGACCATGAAGGCAAATAGAGCTGATTTCCCAGGGGCGGCAGAGTAGGGAAGTATATCTTGGAGAAATGGAATTTTAATAACCACAGGGGGAATAAAGTGTTTTCTTATAAGACTCAGGTCTGCATTGATAAAGATCACCAAGGACGACCTGCACTATTTGAGATTTTAGTTCTGTTCTCTGAGTGACTCATTTTAACTTCCCTGGCAATTCAAGCCCAAGGGCGTTGGGAAAAATGCAGTGCACAAAGCTTTAGTAAAAGCCCACAACAGAGCTCACTACCCAACCTAACTCATTGCCCACCTGCCTCCAGAGCCCACCTGTGTTTTCATCCTCAAATCAATGCTCAATCCTTTGAAATTAAACCAGTCTGGCAGCCCAGCTACAATATCGATTAAACATTTTCCTTTATAGAGTGGCTCAAGTTGTTTCCGGAAGCCTCTCCCAGAAGGCAGGGGATTACATTCAGAGCCTGTTCTCTGGGGAAACATTCTCCCCCAGAGTGTTCTGCATTCCAGGGTACACCCATTAGCCGGGCTCCGAAATAGGATGTGTTCATCATGAGCAGGCTGGGAAAATTATTGTCTAAGCTATCTAAAAGATGCAAGTTTCTCCATTATAAAGGGACTTTGCCTAACTTAGTAAAACACACACACACACACACACATACACAGAATCTTCTACCAGTTATTGACAACTCATAAAGTATTGCTTCACACTGTCCAGTCATTCAAATAATGCTTTTGAAAATGCTTGTACATGACAAGCTGGAAAAGTTAAACCAGTGTTGTTTCTTACTTATGCAGCATAAAACTCTTCTTTCTCTAGGGAAGTTGGGGGATGGCCGTCAATTTATAAAGCTATGTGACAGACTGAAAAAAAAAATTGTGGTGAGGGTTTGTGCTATATTTTAAATGGCCACACGGTCTTTGCAGCTGCTCCTATCGAGAGGCAGAGTCTTGCCCTTCTTCTTCAACCTGGGCTGGTCTGGAGGGTTGCTTTATCCAGTAGAGTGTCTTGGAAAGGAAGTTCGGAGTCTTCTTTGTTTTGGCCTCAAGAGGCCTGTGGCTTGTGCTCTTGCCCTCAGGGATGTTGCCTGTAAGTGAACCAGTCTGAGCTGCTCTGCTGGAGAGGGCACAAGGAGAGAGCGGAGGCACCCTAACCAGCGGCTGGCCAACCACCTGGTTGTGAGTGCATTTCAGACTCCCCAGCCCTGTCAACCACACATGGCTGCAGGCGCATGAGGGACTCCGAGCCCAAGCAGCAGAAGCTCCAGCCTGAACCCAGTCCAAATGACTGACCTACAGAATCGCCAGCAAATAAGACAGCTGGTTCTTTTAAGCCATTAAATGTTGGAGTGGTTTGTTACACAGTGAACAGCCACAGGATTCATTTCTGGTTTAGCACCTGACTTATTTGGGAAATCAGCAAAATCACATGCAGTTATGGAAACTGTTCCATCAGCGGAATAGTCACACTGACTAAATCTCATGGACAATGTTAGGAGACTTGAAGACATTTTTTAGAAAATGTAAACAATCTGCATTATTCATGATGAACAAACTGACTCCCCATATATACTCACCTGAATATCCACCTCTATTTCTCCAAAGCTGGTATTTTTATAAGTATTATTGGAAAAACTAACACATTCCTACTCTTTCAGGAAAAATATGGTCATAGGTTAGTTGATCATCCATTACTGGGTAACAACTGTTGTTGTTACCTTAGGCTCATCTAAATTCTCTCCATCTGTGTAGTAAAGGACTTAGCCTAAAGAGAGGGCTTATTGGGATTGGGGCATGATCGTTAAGCCCTTGGGGTGTCATGCCTAGTAGGAGTGGCTTTGTTTGGAGGTCTTGGGTCTTCCAGAGAGTAACAATGTGAATTAGGGTTGAGATTTTGAGACACACCAACAATGTGGCGACAGTGGGGCCTTTGGGTCAGTGTATTGTCAGCTAAACCCCCTGAAGGACTGGAAACTGAGATTGGCCAAGCAGGCAGTCAGCTCTGCCTATGTGATGGAACCCCCAGGTTTCCTGGACACTAGGGCTTGTGTGAGCTTGCTGGTTGGTAATGCTTGGTGCATATAATCTCACACAGCAATGCTAGGGAAATAACGCTTTCCTTGCCCCATGGGGAGAGAATAAGGAGAAGTTCTGCATTCGGTACTTTTCCTAGACACAACTTTGCCTAGACATTGCCCCTGTGTGTTTCTTACCTTCACTCACTGTAATCTGTGTTCTTTCCCTGTAATAAACCAACCCTAACTGTGAGTATATAATGGCTTTCAGTGAGTTCTGTGAGCCCCTCTAGTGACTTACCAAAACTGAAGGTGGTCCTGGGAACCTCCTGAATTTGTAGCTGGTGTCAGAAGGGAGGGCAGTCCCATATGGACCCTTCCAAAACTTTGAAGTTAGCTTTCCTACCTTCCTTTGAGATGTAATTCAAACCTGCCTCCAGCAAGCCACCTCTGGCCACCCCAATTCTTAAGAAAAATTGCTTTGAATTCTTAGAGCTTATGACACCTAGAAAATGTTTCTGGCTTTGCTGTTGATCAAGTATGCCTATCATTTGTCCTGTACTAGATTTTAGTTCCTTGAGGACTTAGCTTTCTCCCCATACCCTTCCTACTTCCAGTAGCATTGTTTTTATACTAAACACTGTAGTGTTCAACAAAAGGTTTGCCACCTCTAAGGTCAACTAGCAAGTTCTAAAATTAAAGTTATCTTTGCATTATTAATGAAGGTTAAATAACTCATGCAGTCAACAAATATTTATTGAGTGCCTACTATGTGCTAGATTCCAGGTCTTAGCAACAAGCAGTGAAGTAAGTGTCTGCTTTCATGGAGCTTCCATTGGGTGTGGGGTAAAGAGAACAAATCAACACATGCAAATGTGCAGAAATTGGTAGTAAGTGGTAGAAAGAATAATCAAGCAGGATAAGAAAATAGTGTGATGAAGATAACTGGTTTAGTAAAGCCGTCAAGGGAAGGCTCCTAGAGGAGGTGATGTTTCAGCAGACATCTGAGTGAAGCAAGGGAGTGAGCCATGCATATAGGCTTGTAAAGTTAGTCCAAATATTCCAATTCCAAATTGGTTTGAGAATATGTCCATCTGATTTCCTGAATGGCAGATGATTGTTTCTTAAAAAAAAAAAAGTTTTCATGAATGGAGAATTCTACTCCAATCATGACACCAAGATACATCCTCATAGTCTCTTTAAAAAGACAGAAAAAATTACTGACATGTAAACAGTTTAGATGAGCAAAAGATTCATTTCTAGGTGAATGAAGACAAAGTTCAACTTCTTAATGATCTTTATGCTCCAGATTTCTTGAGGGAACACCAAGGTAGACAAGTTCTGTCTAATCATCCCCACTGGGGAAGAATCCTTAAAACAAATTTTTCTGATAACATCCTTCTTTAGACTAAGGAATGTGCTGTGGAAGCTTGACATGATGCCACCCAATTCAAGAGAGAAGATCTGAGTGATTCAAATAAAAGGATCTGAGCAAAGACAAGTGTGGAGAGTAACTCTGTAAATGTAAGTTATAAGATCCAGGGAAAACTTTCTTGTACCTTTTTCACTGTATTTAGTTTCAAGAAGTTCATGTTCTCATGTTAAAAAAAAAAAAGACAAACTATTATTAAAAGTAGAACTGGGTAGCTCTGAAAGTAGCTCTGAAGAAAGGTGTGCCTTTTACAAATGGTAATTACAAGGGCTGTTCCATGTCTTTCTGATTTCATTCAGTCACTGGCATTGTCTGCTACCTCGTGGTGAGCAAGGAGTGCTAAGGGCCTCCTCATATTTGAATATGGCGATCCTTCCATGATCTTGAATTCCACTCTCCACAATGCTCTGGTCTCTTGCATTCTTGTACATATGTAGGAGAATAATTACATGTCACAGAAATTCTAAAAAGCATTTTGAATCCTCAAAAGTGGATTAAATTATGTCAGGGCAACTGCAGAGCTGAGTGTGTCAGTGTACTCTAGTTCCTTAAAAAATGGCAATCCAGGTAGTGGGTGTATAGGAAGTCTTGACCAATCAGAATAATCATTAACCAGAATACACCATTCCCCAACTACTCTGTAGAACAAAGAACTATTCAGATAAGTTTTTTTGCACTCTTCCTATTTCTTTATTTAAAGACAGGATGCTTTGGTTTGGAAAGGGTGGGAAAGGATTATATGAGAGCCCATTCAGACATGTTTTAGAGCTGAGTCCAAAGTCTGCAGAATACCACAATTACGGAATATTTTTGTTCTCTCTTCCTTAATTTCCCACCAGTGTGGTGAGAGTATTGATGAGAAGTGGTACCAGGAGGAAAAGTTGAGAAAAGGAGGCAGATTTGGTTCAGAGAAGTTGCTACGAAACAGGAGAAAAGAGAAATGCCTTGCCCGATTCTCTTTTTTCCCCCAAAACACACTAGAAGACTGGTACTGAATGTGCTTGCAGCATCTTTGTAGAGAAATGGAAATCCTTCCAGGCACTGTGGAGAAATGAACATGCTGGTTGCCATAACAATATTTGTCAAGTGGGAGTCGTGCTAAGAAGTCCCAAATTACAACTAATTTTAGAGCAATGTCTTAGGAAACTAAAATCTATTTAGCATTAAATAAACACCTTCTGTATATCCAACACACAACTAAATGCTGGGAAGGACATAAAAGAAATATATAGGCTCTGCTTAGCGTTTAGCATTTAATTAGCTTACATTCTAGGCTTAAACATGGTGAAAGGTGGGAAAGAATGAGAATGCATGACCTCTGCTTTCCAGTTGCTCATGGATTTGTGGGAAAGACAAGGGATGCACTTGAAATATTTAAAATGTGATCTTAGGCAGGAAATGGTAGGTGGCAGACTGGTTTACATAGGGTCTAAATAGCCCTTCACTGGGAGGGGAGACAAAGATGGCCTTTAGTGGGATCCACTGATGAGGAAATCCTTAGCTTGTGCCTTTGGGGTCTTTGCTCATAAACCACTTTAATTCATGAGGAAGTATGCCTATCATAAGGCCATAAAGAGAAATTCAGGCAAAAACATATGCATAGGACTGCAGTGCTGTAAGATGGGTCAAGGCACTGCTGGAAAAGATAACATAGTTTGAAAGCATATTAAAACCTAGAAAGAAACTTCAAATGTTGAACACAGAGTTGCCATATGACCCAGAAATTCGAATTCTAGGTATACAAACCCCCAAATTGGAAACTTATGTCCAGGCAAAAAATTGTACACAAATGTTCATAGGAGTATTATTTATCATAGCCAAGAAGTGGAAAAAAAACTCAAATGTCCGTCAACAGACTGGATAAATAAACTGTTATATCCATACAATGGAATATTATTTAATAATAAAAGGAAATTAATTACTGATACATGCTATAACAGGGATGAATCCTGATAACATTATAATAAATGAAAGAAGATATGCACAAAAAGTGACATATTGTATGATCCAATTCCATAAAATACACAGAATAGGCAAATCCATAGAGACAGAAAACAAACCAGTGGCCTCAAGGGGCTGAAGGAAGCAGGGAGTGGGGGCTGACTGCTTAATAGGTACAGATGAGGTTGCTTTTGGGAATGACAAAATTATTCCAAAATTAGATAATAGTGATGGTTGCAGAACTTACGACTATACTAGAAATCATTGAATCATTCATTATAAAAGGGTGAATTTTATAATATGTGAATTATGTCTCAATAAAGCTGTTAGGAAAAAGGAAAGTGAAACTGGGGAAGAATAACTCATAAAGTTGCTAAGAAAACTGGCTGCTAGGAGGGAAATTATGAAACAGACGTCTTAAGAAAAGGGATGGACAAAACAGGGGATTCTGTCCAGAAACAGGAGTCTGTGTAGAGCTTTGACTCTCTTACAGCGTCATGGGGAATAAAAGAAAAAACCCTATAAAATGTATCTGAAGTAAGAAAAAAAATGGAATGTTATATGTCCTTTACATTGTTAACTTAAAGTCATGGAATCATTTGTACGTATTTTGCTAAAGATTTGTTAGAGTAATCTGATTTTAAAATTATTATTTAGAAATAACTTCAAACATACAGAAAAGTTACAATAATACAGAGAACATCTGTATATATCCTATAACTACTTTACTCAGATACACTTATTAACATTTTGCCCCATTTGCTTTATCACTTGTGCTTATACACTCTTATTTCTTCATTGTCTTCATCCTCACTCTCTCTTTCTCTCTCTCATCTCATTTATAGATGGATAGATGATAGATAGATATATACTTTTTTTGTAAATGTCATGGCCCTTTAGCTCATGTATCTGTGTACAGTGTATATTTATTAGAATATACTGCCTTACATACCAGAATATAGTTAACAACTTCAGTAAATTTAACATTGACATAATACTTTATTTATGTGTCCTTGAAGTTATTTATGTCTATTGTATGTATATGGTGGAAATACAATATAATGGTGCACCTCTCTTCCAAGCTTTATGTTCAGTGACATCATGTAGATAGCTTGAAATGGTCCATGTGGGAGCATTACACACAAACACAAGCTGAATAAACTTAAAAGTGTATCATATGTGTATCTGTGCATTGTAAATAGCACCAAAAACTGAGGGAGGACATATTCTTCCGGGTTTCAAAAGCTGTCATCAGATTGAGCAAAGAATTCACTACCTTCATTGATGAACAAGCAAATTTCCAACAAAAATATTTGTTGTTTCATTTTGGTCTTAATTGTAAAAGAAAAGAACAAGGGACACTCAGGTCAGAATTCCCCTTGTTTGTCAATGACATAAGCAACTTCTTTGCTAAATCAGATAGTAATCAAACACTTATTTATAGCTTGATTTTGCCAAATTGTGATCAAATCACCACCATAGGTTGGCTGTAGATATAAGACTTGGCAAAACTCAACAGAAGCATTCTGTGAGAATCAATTGGCTATATGGAATTTGTAATAAAAAGTATTGTATAAAATGTCAATTAAAAAATTTTCAGCCACTTTCATTCACTTCTGAAAGAAAGACAAGATCTTATTTTGTTTACTCTTGTTGAAACTTTCGTTTATTTTTCCAGTGACTTCCAGGGAAATCATGACTGTACCAGTTGGTTTATGCCATACGACAGTCACCATGAATGCACAGTGGCATGCAGCTTTATTTAGTTCACTAGTGAGCAGTTGGCTGGGAATCAGTTGATGTAAGCTAGGCTCAGCTGGGATGGTTCTTCTTTGCTAGCCTGGCCAAAGCTATGGCAGAGAAGCAAAAGGACAAACCTACTTGGACGTGCACAGTTGGCCCTTGAACAAATTAGGAGTGCCGAACTCTCTTGCAGTCAAAAATCCTTGTATAACTTTGACTCCCCAAAAACTTAACTACTAATTGCCTTCTCTTGACTGGAAGCTTTACTGATAACATAAACAGTCGACTAACACCTATTTTGTATGTTATATGTATTATATACATATTCTTAAAATAAACTAGAGGAAATAAAATGTTTTTTCAAGTTGTTGCAAATTGCCAAAAAAATTTCTGGTATATTTATTGAAAAAAGTCCATGTATAAGTGGACCGTGCAGTTCAAGGATCAACTATAATTTCCAAACATCTATTGTGTTACATGTTCTGACTTCCTATTGGCAAAGGCAAGTCATGTGGCCAGGCCCAGTCCAGAGGCAAGAAAATATACTCTGCCCCCAGTGAAAGGTACAGGGATGAGGGAAGGGTAGAACTGAGGCCACATGCAATCTACCACAATCATCATATTAGAGCACTTACAGAGGATCTTAAATGTTTGTGCTTTCCTTGTATTTTTCATTTGCTTGTAATAATTGCTCTGTGAGGATATTATGTTTATTTTCCACATTTTTTAGAAGATGATACAAGATTAGAAAGATAAAGTCACTTATCCAACATCACACAGCTGATTTACAGTAGAAAGAGATGTCATACCATTTTTCATTGAGCTATAATTGACATATAGCATTGTAATCATTTTAGGCATACAAGATAATGATTTGATATATATATTTTTAAATAATCACCATATTACGTGAAGATGCATCCCCACAAAGTTACAAAAAAATTTTTTTCTTGTGATAAGAATTTTTAAGATCTGCCATTTTCAAATCTGTATTAACTGTAGTTACCATGTTATACATTATATCCCCAGGGCTTAATTTATTTTTTTATATCTGAAGTTTGTATCTTTTGACCACCTTCACCCATTTCCTCCACCTCTGGCAACCACCAGTCTGTTCAGTTTCTGTGAGTTTGCCTTTTATATATTCTACATATAAGTGAGATCATACACTGTCTTTCTCTCTCTGACTTATTTCACTTAGCATGATACCCTCGAGGTCCATCCATGTTGTCACAAATAGCAGAATTTCCTTCTTTAATATAGCCAAATAATATTCTATTGTATGTGTGTGTATGACATTTCTTAAATTGATTCATCCATCAATGGACACTTAGGTTGTTTCCATGTATTGGCTATTGTAATAATGCTGCAGCAATCTCTAATGGTGCAGGTATCTCTTCAATTTCCTTCAGATAAACCCAAAAGTGGAACTGCTGGATCACATGGTATTTCTATTTTTAATTTTTGTAAGAACCTCTATACTGTTCTCCACAGTGGCTGCATCAATTGACATTCCCACCAAGAGTGAACAGTGTTCCTCTTTCCCTTTTCTCCACATCCTTGACAATATTTCTTGTCTTTTTGATAATAGCCATTCTAATGGGTATGAGGTGGTATCTCACTGTGTTTTTAATTTGCATTTCCCTGACGATTAGTGGCATTAAGCACCTTTTCATGTACCTGCTGGTCATCTACATGTTAGTTTGATGTAGCTGTACGTGTTTATTTCTGCTTTTATTGCCTTTGCTTTTGGTGTTGAGTCCAAAAAATCACCAAAACCAATACCAAGTAGTGTTTTCTTCTAGGAGTTTTATGGTTCCAGGTCTTCCATTCAAATCTCTCATCCATTTTGAGTTTGTTTTGTGTATGGCATAAGACAGTGGTCCAGTTTTATTCTTATACATGTGGCTGTCCAGTTTTCCCAGCACCGTTCATTGAAGAGACTGTCCTTTCTGCAGATACACTACTTTTACATAACCTACTGTCCACATTCCAGTTTGTCAACTGGTGCAGTGTATTACATATTGCTACCTAACAAATTACTGCAAAGCTCGATCTTTATACTGTCCCAAGCTGCCAAGACAGACAGACACTCTCTCTCTCTTTGAAAGGTTTATATCCTGCCCTAACAGTGAGGGGGGCTTCAAAGGAAAGGGGAATGGGTTGGCAGGGCGGGGCGGGGCGGAGGTTTTTAAAATGGAGTCATTTCTAAACCTTTCGCTCAGTTGCCTGCTGGGTAACTCGTGGCATTCAACATCCCAGCAACGCTACTGGGTGGGGGTGGGGTGGAGTGTCAGGCGCGCTACGCAGAGGTTCTGGGAGGCTGGACAAAGACCGCAGCCACGGGGGCTGCTCGGCATCCAGGCGGCCGTGGGAGTACACCCAGCCTTTGCCTTCGCACCACTACCCCTTCATCTCAAAGCTTCGGTGGCATCCAACATCTGTCCTACGACAGAACTACCTCCAGGAACTGGCGTGGACGTTGTACTGATGGACTCAAGAAGTCAGTCAGGCTGCAAACCAATGAGAACCACAAGGGAGAAAGGAAAGCACCAGCGTGGGGCCCCTCACAGGGTTAACACAGCCGGGCGTACACAAAGGATGGATGAGGGTGAGGCAAATGAGAATCCGCTGCTAACAGTGGAAAAAAACACCTTCTAGCCTTTCTTTCTGCATCAGGGGGCACATTTGCATTTCAGAGTAAACCCAGCTACAAATGAGGGTAGCTGGGAGCGTGTCGCTGTTCAGGCAGCTGATGAAAGACCCTCCCAACGCCTTTGATGCGGGATGCACAGAGGAGCACGTTTTTAACTGTGCATCTGTATTGAGTTCTGCCCGGGAACCTAGAGGAGCCGCGGCTGTCCGTGGGTGAAGGGGAAAACCTTGCCTGGTATACGCCGGGCTGGAATGGGCCGCAGGAGCAGCACCAAACAAAACCTGGAGTGGATCATAGGACGCGAAGCGGTCGCTGCTTGGGAGCTCTGCACCCTGCCCCCCTTCATAAACTCGTCTCCAGGCTCCGAGAGGCACACCACTTGAGCGCACCGCCCCCGAGGGCTCACCAGCGGTGGGAACCTGGGAGGGGCCGAACATGCTGCTTGGAATAATTTAGGAGGGGGAATATTCTTCCTGCTTGCTAGTGTGAAATCACTTATTTATGGCTTCCATTCAGTCCCGGGTTTGCAGATAATCCCCCTTTCTAAGCGGTAGAACTCATGAATGTTGATCTTGCAAATCAAGCTGACACTAGCAGCTTTTGTCCACTGGGGCACACATCAAGGCCAACCTTCTCCCCAGCACGTTTCCCCTCTCGTCAGAATGCAGGTCCCAGCCCCCACGATCAGTGAAAGGCGCGCTCCGCCCCGAAGCGACCTGGGGTCTCCTACAACAATCGAGGGGCTTGTCAGCCAAGTGCCTGCCAAACACTGGGGCCCAACTTGGAGCGTCCTGTTCAGGGCCCCCAACAGAAGCCCTCAGGAAAAATAGCCTCTACAGGAGGAGGTCACCCTGTGAGGGGCTCCCGGAACCTCAGATCCTCACTGGGGGGCCTAGGTATTCCTCCGGTTTAACGCCTGCTGAGCCAAGCCCCGGCTTTCAGAAAGGAAGCAACGAAACACTGGCATTTATGTGGCAGGAGGACTGACGGCCAAGAGGAGCCAAACCCAGCCGGGCTGTATGGCTCTGAAATAAAGAGAAGGATGAGGGCGGCTCCACCCACCGAAGCCATCGATAAAAGGCTTTGCACGGGCAAGGCAGATCGTTGGTTTTTAGAGTGCTCCGGGTGCTAACGGGAGGGGGTGTGATAAGAGGCTTTTCTATTAATGCTAATGAGCTAATGTTTATAAAGGACTCTAGACTCCAGAGGAATAGGTACTAACTGCAGACCAAATATGTGTTTGAGTGTTTTGTGATTAATGTGGCTGCTGAATGAAATAACGATACAGGCACCCACACCCTTTCTTAGGAATCCAGACTTATGAATAAAGTTACTCCTGATAAAGTTGAATGTTGTTATGATGCAGTTTCCAAACTGGTCTCTAAAGCTAAGGCAAGTCATTCTACTTCAGAAATGCACATAATCTCTCACCACTTAGCTAGGAGCCTTTCAGTGTTCAGGTAGGGCTGTAGGGAGGATATGTGAACATGTACATTTTTATTTTTTAAAAAAAGTCTTACTTTGACACAGAGTAGCACGGTGGTCAGGATTCGTGCTGGTAATGTTTGCCCCCACCCTCCCCTCACCTGTCCCCAATTTACAAGCCTCACACCACTCTGTTAGGACTTGAAGACCGGTAAGTGACAGGTGAATCCTCTGCCGCAGGTTCCAGCAAATAGAGCACTGATCCTTGGTGTTTCTTAACCAACTCTGACCTCTTCCTAGTTACTCTGACCACCACAGGGTTCACTGGACAGGAAAGCACGAAGGGTGGTTGAGTCAGGTGTTCTGAGTGGCCATTTTGGGTCACACATTTCTCAGACAGAAGGGATGGGGTGAGCTGTCAGTGGGGAGAATCTCCCTCTGTGTGCTCTCTGCTGTTTTCCCGTCAGTTTTGTTCTCCCATCCTGGAGTCCAATGTCCAACAGAATGAAGCAAATTCACTGCTTTCCTTTGGTGGAATGAACTCTTCAGGAACAGTTTGATTATTCTCAAAGAAATTAATCAACCTTGTCTTTGCGTGTGATTCTTATCTGCACACCTTCTTGGATCTTGGTGTTTTCTGGCTGGTGGCTTTGACAGTGTCCAGCTTGTGGTGGACATAGGTGGTTTCAGCTGCACAGTCTCGGTCCTCTCTGTGTTTCTAACTTCCGGGGGGGCTCTAGTAGGGCAGGTCACATAACCGCTGAGGCACACAGGCCAGTTCTTTCTTTCTGGAACTGGAATATTCAGGGGAAGACCCAGGACATAGGAAACTGGACAAGGTATCTTCTAAGTACACCCTATAGAAAGGGTCCCTCAGGGCATGACCCCAAGAGCTGTTGTGTGGCTGGTATTTTCCAAGTCCTGTTCAGCTCTTCGCCATTCTGAGGCTGCTCTTCTTCCCCTTCAAAAACCTGTTTTTTAATTGCTTAACTTAAGTCATTGATACACAAATCATATAGAAAACAGCACTTTTAGAAACCAATTATTTTTTCTTATGACATATAACATACATCCAGAAAGGTACATAAAACTGTATCACAAATAATTATAAAGTGTATTTTTACCACCCCAACTATTACCACCTCAGTCAGGAAACAATATTTCCAGCATGCCTGGAAGGCCTCACCTCTCCTACTGGGTGTCCCTCCTTAATGATGACAACCACCATGCTCTCCTTTAACCACTTCCCTAACCTTTATTCTTGATAATCATGTCCTTGCTTTGCTCAATAGTTTTATTACTTAAATATGCATCCCAATACAGTATTAGTTAATGTCTGTTTTTGAAATTTATGTGAAAGGAGTCTTTTTTTCTTTGGTCACCAGTACACCAGTGAGAGTCATCCTGGCATTATGCGCAGGAATAGTTTATCAGTGTTACTGCTGCATGCAGTACCTTTGTGAGCATACCAGTCTATCCTGATGACCATTTGCATGCTTTCCTCTGGGACTATTACAACAGTGCTGCTAGGAGCATCCTTGTTTGTCTCCCAACAGTGCGTGGGCACTTTCTCTAGAGGAAATCCCGAGGAGTGGAATTGCCAGGTCATTGCATTGTGTTTTCCAAAGTCATTGAACCACGTTTGCATTCCCACCAGCGCTAGATGAGAGACCCTATTATACCATATCCTCACCAAACTTGGTATTTTCAACTATTTTAAACTTCTGCCCATCTAATAGCTTTATTTTTATTGTAAATCTCTGATGACTGATGAGGTAGGCACCTTTCCAGCTCTTCATTGGCCATTTTGTTTCCAAAAACTGATTAGTTTCATATACACATGCATGCACATGCACGCATGTATAGATGTATGTATATGAATAGTTCAAATTCCTCAGATTATATCAGGTTTTATGTTTCTATTCAACTTTCAAATTCAAAGAAAACTGTCGATTTTCTGGTGTTCAATTTTCTTATGGAATGTGTTTGTTTATATTTGCCTCAAAAGACATCATTTTTTAAATTTGAGAAGCTACTCGAACTCTCCTTTTTGAAATGATTTCATTTGACTTTCCACTAGATGATCTAACTTTGAAAACCTGGTATTGATTCCTGCTCTGGGTTAATTACTATTCACTTTATGCCTACTCAGTGTAACCGTGTTAACCACAGATGCTAGCATGAGGCTGAACAACTAAGGTCCGGGAGAGGCCTGCGATGAAGTGACACCTGTTGGGATTATTCCTTGACCTGGTAGATGTGTCTTTCCATATCCAAAAGAGGAAATTTGCTTATTTTACTTTATAATAAAAATAGGCTGGTGGCCAGCCCTACCCAGGGACAACCAAACGTTCCTTTACACAATTCTACTTAGGTATTCAATCCTCTCTCCTCACTCAATACCAGTTTTGGTTCTCTCCTTCTCCTTAATCAATAAGAAGATAATGAGGGATTATAAGACACAATGACAGTAAGAAGCTCTGGGTGCTAAAACACTAGACTATGGTTGTGGAATCTATTCTAGCCCAGGTGATCATCTCAACAAAGATGGCAAAAGGGTTTCATTTTATATGTCAACTCCAGTTACTGCAGTAACTGATGGACAAAATCCCTCAGTCACATGTCGGTCTGTGGGGAAGAATGCTGGGATGGTTTAGTCACATCTGCCATAGTTTGGGGTAGAAAGTGGCAGGACTTCTGTCACCTGCAGGCTAGAGTGGCGGTTCTCTAGCCTGCCTGCCCTTCAGGTCCCATCCCAGACCAGTCACACTAGAGGCCCTGGGTGCCTAGGTGTCAGGATCTCTCAGACTCCCAGGGAGACTCCAGGGCTCAGCTGGGCTTGAGAAGCAAGGATCTAGAACAGTGTTTCTCAACCTTTTTCTTTTCATTATTTCCCTCCACAGAAGGAGCCTTTTAAAAATAGATTTGTTTTCCTAATTGCCCTCCCTTCCAGGGCATTTTAATTCCACAGATATTCTGTATACATGTATGTATATCTGTGCTTTATTGATAAAAAGGGTAAGACTTTTGTCACCTCTCCCACCCCCAAGACTAAATTTTTGCCCCGGTGGCAGCAATATCAGCTCTGTTGAGAATGCGTGATCCAGAGAATAAGAATCCACTTTTGGAGAATTGTTTATAATGACAAAAATATGACTTGATACCATTTGCAATTCAGAAATGTTAATTTACTGTGTGAAAGCAAAAATACCACTGTAAGGGTGAGAGTGGAAGTACAAAATTAAGCATTGTAGCCACTGATGCACTTGGTTACATTGTTAATAGTTTTCAGAAATAATTAAGGGACAGTGCTAACTGAGCAGGGTGCTAGCAGATGGGATGACCCCCTACTGCAAGTATTGAGAAGTGGGAATCTTTATTTTTTCTAGCAAAAGAAACTGCTTCTATAGTAAATAATTCCTGATACACAGTGATTATTTCTATTTTCATCATTAACAGAAATGGATACTTTTTTTTCCTGATGGCGTCTGATCACTTTGCTGTTGCTGACCAGCTTAATAAAAGTCTTAGCATGAACTTTAACCTGGGCGGGGGGCATTTATTCATCTGTAACCTACAGTGGTCTTTACCATTATGTATTTTTAACTCTACAACTGAAGAAACCTTCATATTTCTTCAGATGCTCCAAATAAACACAAGTTTAAAGAATTAAAAGTAAGAGAAGGGGCCCATGAAGGGCCCGGGCAGTCTCATTTTTCTCTTCCATATCCTTAAGTGCCCCCCTCTCACCCTACCTGGGCACCGGTTTGTGCCACCCTGACATGCACGCTGTCATGGCCAGCAAGTCACTTAGCCCATCTGTGCCATGCTTTCTTCTCCCTTCTAAAGAATTAAAAAATACCCACTCTACTACACAGGCTTCCAGTAAGTATGCACAGGTAAAGCTGTTTTGTAAAAGTAGTAAGGTGCCACCCAAACGAAAGGTAGCCATGATCCAGTGTCATTCAGTGAGCATTTATTAGTCACTTATGTCCCAGGCGCTGACTGTAACCTCTGGCGCCCAAGGACAAATGAGAGGTAATTCTGCCCTCACTTTGCTCACACAGCCTTCCTGCCGACAAATCTTACTGGTTTCTTTCACCACATGTGGCTTCTGTACCAAAAAAGAGAAGAGGTGGGCAAGCCATCAGAGGGCCACCCAGTAAGAAATATTTGGGCCCACTGAGTTGCATATCATTGCAGTTTAGGGATGGCCATTTAGAACCATCTTCTTGGTTTGTGAATCACTGATTTACTCTAGGTGCTACGATACATAATCAGGGCTGCCTCAGCGTCTCAGTTTTACCACAGCTGGGCTCTGCATTTGTCCACCAGCAGCGTGTTGACAAGCGCTCTGTCCTTTACTAAAGCCTAAGCCCCTGGCAGGCAGGCAAACCGGGGCCCGAGGTGGGCCCCTGAGTCCCCCCATCTCTGCCCCCAGTCACACGCTGCTGGAGGAAAGCAGGCTGAACGACAGGTTTTTCAGGCAAAGGGATCACAGACCTGGTGTCCCCTTAATGCCAAAGTCATTCTTTCACAGAGGAATCATCTTAAGCCCTCATCTGAGATGTCCTTGTCCTGACGTCTTTCTGGTCCGTCTCAAGCGAATCCTGCCATGATCCGGAGGTGCCAAGCTGACACCGTTCTTTCGGATGCCCCAATATTTCCTTGCTCTCCTGCCTTCACTCCTCCCTTTGCTTCTCAGAAGCCTTGTGGCAGCAGCCTTTAGGACTCCTATTGAGTGATGTCCAGCAGTGAAATGAGAAGCCATTAGGCCCAACCTACTATCCGAGCACATTAGGCCAAGAAAGCTGAGCATTTCCCAGCTGCTTAGGACAATCTGCCGCAGTGATCCAGTTACCGGCAGCCCTACTGTCACAGCAGCAAAAGCCAGTTGGTGCCCAGCTGGGCTCAGCATTTACAGCCTGTAGAGTGCAGCTGGGAGACTGAGAAAAGAAAGCCAGACACAGGGAAGCAGGCAGCTGACAGAGTGGCTTAATAAAGAGCCACACACGTCACCTCAGCCCCGGGGTGAGTGGAGTTTGTAGCAGGAGGGTCCCTTAGCAAGGACTCCCAGGAGGCATGTCCATTGCCTTAAAGACACCTTCCACTCCTTGCAATCAAAAAACCCCATCCCGTGTCCTACACACTCAAAATGCAAGCAGTACATTTCAGTAATATAAGGGGCCTTTCTCCCAATCTTAAGTCCATCTGAGTCCATCTGTGGCAGAGGTTTTCAAGCCCAGCACTAATGGAGAAATGACACAGGCCAACTGGTTCGAGTTGGAGCCTTGAGAAATGTGGACAGGTGGGTGGTGAGGAGGGTGCTCATGGCCTTGCTACTGACAGTAAGGCCAGTATGTCATTTTTTAATGATGAGTAGTTCAACACGAGCAGCCTGCTTGCTACTCTCCAGGCCTCCTTAGTGTTCAGCCTGCCTTAATTGGGTGTGACAGGCCGACCCGTACAGTATGAGCAAGAATCCTGTGGCAGTGCCACAATTGTTTTAATCTAACTGATTTTATGCTCTTGAAAGAGTTCAGCAAATTACACACAATCCCAGGGAAAGTACACTGACGAAGCAGTTTCACTGAGCTCAGAGGCTCATCAGGTTAGAGTGATGTCCCATGTGTCCTTCATGTTTCATTTTTCAGAGATACAAGTGCATTAGGTGCTCTTCTAGAAAGGGCAGCCACATTGTCTCCCAATTTAATCATCAGTATCGCATTTTTATACTTCTATAAATTTGGTATAATTTTTAATGCATTTCAGGTTGGCTATTGACCTAGAACACTTTTTATTTTATAAGAGATTAAAAATCTCCTGGTGATGTTATAAGTATCCACCAACAGGGATCAGCAATACAGGATAGCTGCTACTGACGCCCCTTTGAGGTACCGCCACCCCCTTCCTACTGCTATGCACGGTGTTACCTGCTCCCACTAGCTTCCTTCCACATTCTCAGAGCTGGTTTTCTCCCCTCCCTTCTCACTGAGAATGAGGACATTCACACCACTTCCCCAACTTTTCCTCCTTGTTGCAAACCACAGCAGAGTCTGGAATAGTAACACCTCAGTTTTTAATTAACTTCTTCCGGTTGAAAGTGATCTAAATTGTTGCCAAAATATAACCTTGCTCCTCTTTCTCAGAGTGGAATGTATGGAAACTATACCATTAATAATCACAACACAGATGTTTTCCTGACATTCACAGCATTGATTCACACTAACTCTGTAACATCTCTGAACATACCTGCCCATCAGAGTATGGAGCCTTTGGGTAGAGTTTTTAGCTCCAGAACAGCATTGTCCAGCCTGCGTTCTGCAGAGTCTCAAAATATGTTGATATGGGTTAATAAGAGTTCCTTTAAATAAAGGGTTCCATGGTGCAGTAGGTTTGGGAACCAATGAATATAAAATGTTCCACTTGGAGATTCTTGATGCAAATGACTATGGTAAAGATTCTAAGAAGACCCACAGTAAAGAAAAGTTCCTTTGTCCAGCATTTTCTAAATATATTTGACCCCAAACACCTTTTACCCACATACCCTGTGGGAAAAAAAAACAAAACTAGAGGGTGGAGGAATAGGTCATCCAGACTTAGAAGAGTTTATATCTGGACATTGATGTGAATATAGCTTGGTAAGTGGACCTCAGCTATGGTGTGTGCAGGGACATCCGGGACCTGAACTTGAAGGGTCTCACAGCTGGCAGTTACTGGGTTTGCATGTCCCAGCATGGTAAATTCCCCATGGTAAATCCTTTACCTAGGGATAACCTTATTATTTTAATCCTCACAACAACCCCACAAGGTAGATCCTACACATCCAATTTATTAGTAAGGAACAGAGAAATTAAGTAATCATCCCGAGGTCACACAGTCTTATAATGGGGGGAAGAATGAATACAGTCCTGAATCCAGGTCTGTGTCCTTAACTTGAAAGCTCTGCTGCTACCCTGTGAAAGCTCTGTGTCCTTGGGCTGCCTTGGCAGAGAGGTGAGTGAGTTCTGATATGGACCAGGAAGACAGAAGTTGTCCCCAGGGAGTTCTGGAATTGAGTGACTGCTGAAGTGACACGTCTAACTTGGTCAGTATCTCCAGTGAGGGGGGCCGGGTTAAGAATTTGGGTCTGTCATTCTTGTATTTCTGTCATGAGTCTATGCTGCCCTGCTGTAGAGCTCAGGTGATTTACCAAGGCCCTTAGAGAGTGAGTAGTAGTAGAGCCAGGTGGAGTGGATAACTTGGTTTACCTGCCCAACATTCATAGCCATTTGTTTTGATCAGAGTCCCCAGATTTTCATCTCAGTACCCCTTCTCATCTCCTCCTCGTTCATGTGCTTTGGGTTGGACTAACCCCACGCTCCCAGATGTCAAGGTGAGTGCCTTACCCAGTTTGGCCAAACTGAGTAATACCAACCTGGCTATAGATGCATGGCTTCGGCATGGGCACATAACTCAAGCCAGGCCAGTGAGAACAGGTTATTGGAATTTTGGGAAAGAGCTTTCTTTCCACTGAGACTGGTAACTCACTTTCCACTATGGATCAGTTGTGAGTGGCCTGTGTCCCATGAAGCCTGTGCAAACAGGAGCGTCATCAGGAAGGTGCCTCTGGCCTGCTTCGCTTTACTGTGAGCTCCGTGACATTGAGCTGAACTGTCAGTTAGACCCCAGTTAGACTAGGTACTACTTAAACAGCACTCAGGGAAGATTAACTCAGTATTTTATGATGGCAGGTTTGCCAATGTGTCCCCTCACTCTGGCTTGAGAGTTATAGGAAGTTTACTAAACATGATGATATTCTTTGAGTGCTCAAGGTCAAAATGTGGACTCCACTGGGAATCTTCCAATTCTTCTTGTGTTATAATTCTTAACCAACACCGCCAAGGTGCCAGTTCTGGTCCGGACTTCACCAGCACGAGGAAGTGAGGTGGACAGATACTGCTGTGGAATTCCCTTAAACATACTCTAGAAAGGAAGCAATAGTTCAAGGCTTTTCTTGTTAATCATTCTATGTCCAAGATTGTGTAAACTACAAAACTACTTCTAAATACCAAAATATTTTCACTTTGAAATGAAAATCTTCAGTACTGTTTCCTCCCTAATCAATGAACGGTCAGTCTGGACTCAACAAAGCTATTCTCCCACCCTTGCTGTAAAACTCTTAAGAATATATTTAGCACAATGTGCCAGGTACTGTGCTCAAACTTTGGTAGGTATCACCTCATACTTCTAGAGGCCAGTTGTGTTATGTTAACTAGCATCCTCTGAGCACTCGCTATATCCCAGACCTGCTTTAAGCACTCAACATATATGAATTCATTTTATTCTCCCAATCTCGTACAAGGGTTACATAATTAGTAAGCAGCAGGGAGGACCTTCAAAACCCTGGCAATTGAGCATAGATTGTTCCCTTAACCACAGCTAAGTATACCTACAAGGTACCAGTACAGGTGAGCAAATTGGAGGTAAGACAAATGATCGATCTCCTTTTGGAGCTGTCTCAGGTTGGTGAACTAAATATGTTCTAGGTTAGGGTCCTCACCAGTAAAATGGGGACTAAAATCAGTGATCTCCAAAGATTCTTTTGGCTATATTCTAAATAGATAGGATATGGATTATTTTAATGTGTTTTTATCAGGATTTCCTGGGTATCTACAAAAGTGGGTTTCAAAAGTGGCAACCTGCTTAGAAGACAAAAGTAGGAAACTTGAAACTCTAGTTATATGACCAGCATGCTGTATGTATTTGGATTATGTGTTTATTCCTAGTGTATTTTAGAGGTTAGAGGTTAGTGGAAATTATTATATCCTCTCCTGGTAGGTGCACCCTGGTGTCTCCAGATACAGCTATGGGGACACCCATTGTCTCAAGGGTGTGGGAAGGGAAGAAACTACTGCTCTTGGAAAACCTGCTTTGGATTTGGTCTGATATTGAGGGATTTGGGTCTTCCTAAACTTTGGAGGTCATCTCATCCTCCAGATAAGCCCAGAACAGGCTGGCAGTGAATCTGTACATAACAACGTACCCATGCTTCAGCCCTTAATCTCAGTCGTTTAGCTAAAGGCATTTTCCACTTGTAATAAGATTTTGGATTTTATTTTAATCAGAATGTTTCTCCTTTGAGTGGAATCTCAAATCTCTCCCTTCTATAGGTTATGCTACCTTCTCCTTACCAGGTCTTACAAGAGAAAATAGAATTCTCTGGAAAGAACAGTTACTTAAGAAACGATTGACTGTTGCTCTGGATTTGATTCACTAAGATGAGCACCTTCTACCCCAACTAGAGAAGGTACAGTAATGTAAAGCATATGTGGTTTTTCAAATTTGGTGATCTAAGCAAGGTGGAGGTGGTCTAGCAGGGCAGCCATGCCCTTAAAATCTGCTTTGTTTGGTATTAAGGTTCATAAACCATGGAATATGCCAATACAACAGTCACTAAATGCTTGTTTCCTTGAGGTAAATTGTTTTAATACCTGCAGGTACCACCATCTTCATTATACCCTAGTGGCTCAAAATAACACTTTGGTTACTGTGAGTCCCTAGCAGACCTTCCAGTTCTTCTTAGTGTCATTTCCTTGATACCTATGGTAATTGAGCCCATTTTTGAAACTTTGAGCTTTCCCACATAAATGATGGAAAAGGGAAGAACTGGGCAGGGAAATGGCAGATATCATTGAGATCAATAAAGTTTACAGAGTTTAGTGAAGAGAACATTGGGCTGAGGACTCATGACACTTACTGTCACTGGGTCTTTTGAATATGGGTAAGTCACTTTCCCATGTTCCTATAAAAATGGGAAATTCGTCTTACGTTATGTCCTATGGAGAGTTGTTGGAGGACCAGTTACAATAGTTTGAGTACTCCAGGGTGTTAGTTTTTCTTTTCGACAGCTGTAGAAGGATTAAATCATCATCAACTTCTGCATAATCCACTTGGGTTTGGTCTGTGTGTGTGCAAGTAACAATCTCCCCAGAAGGTTCGGTTGAAAGTATTTCCCTTTGAAAAATTGACCCAGAGGGGAGCTTGAATCTCCCTGGTAATCCACAGGCCCATCCTATGGCCGAGTCCCCTAAAGCTGTGATGGGCAACAGTCCATTCCAGATCCAAGTCTATTTGCACTAAGATCTTGGTGGCTTAGGAGTTTACACATCTTCACTAGCATTCCAGCATACGTGGAACTTGGCTGTTCTTTCACTAGCTAGTTCTCTTACCATGATTTCTCAATTCTTCGTTTATTAATTATGCTTCTTTACTTTCCTCTATCTCCATTTAGAGCTTCCACTTACGTTTCTCATTTCCCATGTCATTGGCTTATTCAAAACTTTAGCTTGTTCATGATCCCCACTGTCTCTCAGAACCTTCCAACTTCTGTTTGTGCTCATCTGGTTCTTTCCATACTTTTCAATTCAAATGCATTAAATAGAGAAAACTTAAACGGACTACCTGGTTCCTGTCTGGGCAGATGTTTTTCATCCAGGCTACCTCATCGGCTAGTATCTGTCTTCCCTTACCTTGATCTTGGAACAGTTGCCAATATCAAGTCCAAATAAGTTAATTCAGGTGGAAGCATGGGAGAGAGCAAGAGCAGGCTTCATGTGAAACAGAATGTGCTTTTCTAGGTCTACCCTGTACCTCGGGCTTTAAACTGCCTTTACTGGAGGCAGTAGTGCAGAGGAGAAAGCAAAGGTAGGGTGTTGGTGCTGTGTGGGGTGGGAGGAACACACTTGAGAATGTAGGGACTCTCCTCAAAACGGGGACCCTCCACATCATCAGATGTGTGCTAGGTGCTAGGAATGAAAGAGTAAGATCCAGTGTTGTTCTAATGGAGTGAGTCATACTTCATGCGATTCAAGAGTAAGAGCTCGATGAGGAGGAAGTACAGGTGGTGATTGTAAACCATTCTTCTCCAAACATTTGACGGTTAAGAGGAGTAAGTCACATTATTGCAGTTTGGGGGAAGGATTTATTTCTAATGTATGTTTGAGGATAAAAGATGCCGGAGCATGTTAATAAATGTCAGAGCCAATAAATGATGTCTTTTAAGGGGCTTCTCCTCATGAGATTCTTTCATGCATTTACACATTGACTTACTGGTTTCTTCCATACTCCTTACTATGTATCGGGCTTGGCGCTAGGCTCTGGAAAAAAATAATGTGGAAAGAAATAACCACTTCTCCCTTCTTCCTTGAATTCTTTCCCCCTGAACCAGCCAGAGAGCTTTTGCATTATCTTGCCTTCGCTCAAAGCCAGGTGTTTCCCACTCCATCTCTTTGTTTTGCAGAAAGGTCAGAGGAACTGCTTCTGCAGCAAGTTTCCTGCCTGGGGCAAAGCCCACAAGAGCCTGATGATCTGGTGCCCCCCAGAGGTACCAAATCAACTCATTCCTGTTCAGTGGCAGATACGGGGCCCCCAAGGGACAGAGTAAGGCTGGCCAGTTACTCAGCTAATGCAAACGACAGACTTTAAAACCATGTGCTTTTTAGGCCCGACCCTGTACCTAGGGCTTTAACCAGACTTTACCAGAGACAGCAGTAAGGAGGAGACGGCAAAGTTAGGGTGGTTAGTGCTTGTGTGGGGGAGCAGGAACACATATAGAGAACTTAGGGACTCTGGTAATAGGGATTTGCTCGTAATAAGGGGTCAGGGCAAGGAAGGGCTGAAGCCCCTAAAAGCGCTCCCTGGCATAACTGACATCCTGAGGCTCAGAGTCCTAGGACATTAGTTGAAACCTAATTCTGCTCTGCCCTAGTCCCACATTGGGTAGGTGAATCTAAATTTCCTCATCTGTAAAATGGGGCCAATAATACCTAATTTAAATGCTTCTGTTTAAGTGAAATTAGGTGATGACTTAGATACGAGCTTCGAAATGGCCCACAGAACTATTTAAGACCCATGTTTCTAGTCTCCAAAGCCTGGAGGGTCCTTGGCATTTCAGGGGGTGAAGAGTCAAGAATAAGCCACACCTCGTCCTAGGGAGTCGTTCCTCATCCTGAGAACTGGAGCAGCCCCAGACACGCTGGAGTGACTCAGGAGGCAGGGGAGGAAGAGGGTCAGGTTGCCAGGTGTCAAGCAGTTTGAATATGAAGTCTGGGGTCCCCATGGTCTGTTGATCCCCCGTGAATGCGGACGGGCCAGCCTAATCTCCAAGCAGCAGGCTGGTTCCCATGGACCACGGTCCAGCCCAGTAAAGTCAGGTAAGAATGTAAGGCTCTTATTGTGGCTTTTCTCTTAGTCTTTAATTATTAGACTTTGGCAAAAAACCCAGGCTTTATAATCGGTCCCCCCCTGAATATCAGGCCATGGTGTTTCCAAAGACAATTTTCTAAAGAAAGAGGTTTTTAAAAGAAAATTCCCAAACTTGCTGGCATTTTCACAAGGATATTATTGACCCCCATGTGAACCTGCATAAAGAACTGTTTGGCTACCTTCTGCTCTAGTTATTTGCAGTGTATCTTATCAAAGTGAGGGGCTGCGGTGAGAGTGACCTCTATAACAAAGAAACCAAACAGGGCTTTAAGCCTCCCTTGGGGGAGTGAAATAGTCTCTGGGACCACGGGCCATCTGTAGGGAAATGAGTGGTGTATTCTCAGGCATAGGTAGCTTCCATCATAAAAGTCATGGACTATTAGAACTAAAAGGAGCTCTAGGGCATTTGTCCATTCAGCTCCATCATTCTACAGATGTGGAGAGTCAGGCCCAGGTGTGATTTGCCCAGGACCAGCGGAAAGTAAAAGCGGGAAGAGCTGAGTCCATGTCTTCTGACTCCCAAGCATGCAGACCTTTGCCCTACAGTGTCTTACTAGCCAATTCCAAGGGATGTGTGGAGCTTTGCATGGTGAAGGGGAAGGAAGATCGCAGCCAGGAGCACCCCAACAGGGGAGTGGGAGTGGGGGCTGAGCCCACTAACGGATGGTGGAAGCACAGGGAAGTTAAAGAGAGGCCCTGTGTGAGTCCTGGCAGCTCTGTCAGCCAGAGGGAAGAGCTCTCTGAGGTACAGGCCATCTCTGGGAGGAAGGACAGAGACATCTGTCCTTAGAACATCACTTCTGGGAGGGTTTACGGCAAATTTCTGATTGTTACACTCTATAAACCAGAAGAGAGTGGGGGCAGTGAACTTGTTTGTCCTGTTCATTCCTGTAGCCCCAGTGCCCGGCATAGGCATTCATTCATTTGCCACATTTATGGAGTGTGCACCATGTGCCAGGCCTGCACCAGGTGCTGGAGAGTAAATGAAGAATGGAGCAGATATTGCCAGTGGTGTAATCCTTGTGGAGATGGCAGTTTTGAGGCAGAGACAAACAATGAGAACTATCACACAGATAAATGTAAAAATACATCAATGCATATGTTATTTACATGTATGCACATGTATCAAAAAATGCACATGTACCAAACATTGTGGGAAGGGAACTGGGGTCCTCATGCTTTATATGAATTGTAGGAATTTTTAAAAACAAAACTACACTTAGGTGTTCGAAAACAAAATAGTGGTCATTACCCTTGGGAGGAGGTATAGTCACTGGGAATAATGCTGGGAATAATCTGTTTCTCAACGTGAACACACCTGGGTGTTTTATTGTGTGAAAAATCATGAAGCTGAAATATCAAGTATGGTTTTTCTATTTGTGTTACATTTCCCCAAAAGTTTTATCCAACGTGTACTTATGTATTATTTTGATGTTAATAAAGATTTATTTTTAATAAATTATTTTAATTTACAATACCATGTGAAATGCTACAAAAAAGGTATATAGTATGATGAGCATAGGTCATAGGTCAGCAGTGGGGTCTCACCTTGTCAGGGGAATCAGGGAAAGCTTTCTGATGATGTGAGTTTTGAACTGAGAGCTTAAAGATGAACAGGAGGTTCTTTGTGAAGAGAGGAGAGATAGCATTCCAAATAGGGGGAGCAACAGCACATGCAAGTGCCCTGTGGCAGAAGGGCACATGGTATAAATTAGGAACTGAAATAATGTGGGTCAGACAGGAATGTAGAGAGCATGAGCAATGTTAGATGAACAGAGGCTGGAGAAATGGGTGAGGCCAGATCATGCAAGGTGCTGTTATCTGTGTTAAGAATTTTGATGTTAGTCTTAAGAACTGTGGTCAGCCACTGAAATGCCATGATCAGATTTGTGTTGAAAAATGATCTTTTTGGTTTCTGTTAGGAGGATGGATCATAGGACAAGTGTGAATGGTGGAGAACCATTAGGAAGCTAATATAGAAGACTAAGGTGTTGGTTGTAGATAAGAAGTTAAAGCAAATTCAAGTGAAGAGATTCAGGAGGTATACAGTAGTAACATCATTAGGACTTAGTAATGGAACATAAATGAGAGGTAAGGGAGACAGCTGTTGAGGATGATTTCTCGTGACTGGTGACAGTGCTGGCATAGAGCTGGCACATGCTGAATGTGCATGGCATGCCAATGAAACCCCTGGGGGCTCCTGGCCCTTGCTGCTCTATCCCACATGCTGCTCTGGAGCTGGGAAGGTAGCTCTTGAATGTACTTAGCAGTTCATCACTTCATCCAAAAGAGCTCTTTTGGGAAAAATGACATTGCTTTCACCTGGAGTGTTTGATATATAGGTTAATAGGGTTTTTGTCAAAGACTAAAGCCCATATTAAATTGGAATACAAAGCTGCAGAATGAGACCACACCTCTGACTTTTATTTCTTTCTGGTTTGGTACTCTTAGCTCCCACTTCTGCATCAAAGTAGAAGCAAACAAGGTGTGGCTGATGGAATTCTCAGGATGAGGAAGAGAAGCTGGCTGAGAATTTTTCCTGGCTCTCACTAGGAGATCTCATTGTCTTGGAGAGCTGGTCTGAGCAGAAGGAGCCAGGGGTGCGGGAGCCACCAGCCTGCAGGGAGTGTGAGAATGGCTGTTGTGAGAACTGGGAGCAAGAGGCTGGCTGAGGAGAGTGGACACACATGCCTAAATTCTCCAGTCTTTGGTGATCACACATCTTCCCGTCATGCCTAAATGCTTGAGTCTGAAGCCTCATTCCATGTGACCTTTAGGTCCAGTTCCCCGCCAGATTCCTTACCCAAAGCATTTTGGTGACTTTGTGCTAATGCACCCCAGTACCATACACCGTGCTGGTTGCCTATTGCCCAAGCCTGTGGCTTCTTCCAGGACTGTGGTTGCAGGCTCAACTTATGCAAGTTCAAGGACTGCCCTACCCACTATGGTGGGCAGGAACGGCATCCCCTGCCTGAGATCAAGCAGTGCTCAGTTACTTGGCCATATGCAGTGTCCTTTCCCCAAACCTCTGTTTCAGTGCTCCTTAGCACATTCTGTAATTCTCCAAAGCACGGGAAGTACTGGACTGTAATGTTTAGAAAAGTCTACTGAAGGCTAGGGAATAACTGAAAGACTCACAAGGGGAAAGGAAAACTTCAACCTGGACACAGGACGCGCTAGGTCTAGGGTCCTTGCCACAGGATTCCCTCTGTGTAAAGCCTGGCAGGCTACCATGGTGCAGAGGCCAGCTCACCTCCCTCCCACAGGGGTGCCTCCCTCCCTGCACCCAGATCTCTGAGTTCTACAGATAGAGGAATAAAAAGTAATGGAAGGAGACTTCTGGTTTCTGGTACAGAATGTTAAGAGCTTGGATGTCACTACTGCATCCCAACAGGTAAAAATCCGAACAAGCTGAAAAAAATCAACAGCTTTTCTTAGATCTGAAAGAAAAGTGTGGTCATAGGGAAAATTTCTGCCCCCCTCAAACTGAAGAGACAGATAGGCAAGTACAGAGAATGAAACTCAGAGGAACAGAAACCTATTGGCAAAAACTCCATGGAAACCAGGTACTGGTGTAGGGAAACCTGAACTATGTTTGAAACATCTGTCAGTGAAGACAAGTCTGAGAGTTAAAAAATCCAAGGGGACCCAGTCATAGGCTGGTCCCCACATGTCTGTGAGATTAACCTCTAGGAGCTTAAGGAGATTCTCACAGTGAGAATCAGAGAAAGGAGGGGAAAAGGAACTATTTTTAAATATGGCGTAGCTTTCTGTTCTTCGTAGCAAGGCCTGCCCTAAAGAGAGACTGTTTAACCAGATCCTGACCTGCTGGGGTGTTATCAGAACTTAACTTACCTGGGGGAAGGGAAATACCCATCTCCACCCCCCTGTCGCCACCCTGTCGCACTGGAGGCCTGGGACTGAGAAGCACCTGTGGAGTCTGGAGGCAGAAGCTCACGAAAAGACTAAGTTCATCATGGCACTGTCAACCGCTTTCCCTCACCCTGTGTCGTATCACCACATTACTAAAGGACTATTTATAGCAGTTCCTTTTACCTAGCATATCATGTCCATTCTCAAGCAAGGAATACTTAGGCAAAAAACAAAACAAAACGAACAAAACAATTTGAAAGCATGCATCAGAAATAGATTCACATATACCAGGAATGTTGGAATTATCAGACCAGGAATTTAAAACAGCTATGATTAATATGCTAAGGACCCCAATAGATAAAATAGACAGCATGCAAGGACAGATGGACAATGTAAGGAGATGGAAATTCTAAGAAAAAGATCCAAATAAATGGCAGATATTAAAAAAAAAACTAAAACAAAAATGAAGAGTGCCTTTGATGGGCTTATTAATAACTGGACATAGCTAAAGAAAGAATCATGGAGTGTGAGACTAGAAACTTCTAAAAGTAAACATTAAAAAGAGACTGAAAACAAAAAACAAGAACAGAATATCCACAAAATGTTAGAATTACAAAAGACGTTAACGTATATGTAATGGGAATACCAGAGAATAAGAGAAAAAGGAACAGAAGTAATATTTGAAGCAATAATGACTAAAAATTTACCAAATTAATGTCAGACACCAAACCACTGGTGCAGAAGACTTGGAGAACCCCAAGTGGAATAAATGTGAAAAACAAAACACAAAAAACCCTGCACCCAAGCATTTTATAGTTAAATGGAAAAAAAAAAATCTAAGGTAAAGAAAAAATCTTGAAAGAAGCGTGGTTGGGGAAGAAAAACCTTACCTTTGGAGGTGTAAGGATAAGAATTACATTGGACTTCTCCTCAGAAACCATGCAAAGAAGTAGAGTAAAATACTGAAAATGTTAAGAGGAAACACCCCCCCCACCCCCCCAACCTAGAATTCTGCATCTTGTAAAATTATCCTTCAAAAGTGAAGGAGAAATAGACGTTCTCAGGAAAACAAAAATTGAGGGAATAATACTTTACCACTGTAATCATTGTACTCTGAGGTCCTTTTCAATCCCCAGGTTCTTGAAGGTTCTAGGTAAGTAACTTAAAATAGTGTAACATAATTCATTTCCTAAAGATATTATAGAAGAGTCATTTTTGTAGCATTGTTATTTTTGCTACAACTGAAATTCCCTAGACTGGAAGTCCAGCATGTGTCATTCATTCTTTCAGTCAGTCAACAAGCACATTATTGGGCCCTCAGTTCCAAATAATAGGCCACACCTTGGTAATTCCTAACCTTCCCCTGTCTGGTCTTGAGTTATTGTCATGATTCTGTAACTTATAAAATCCATCCTCTGATACAATAGTTGAGTTAACATGCTTCTTTAATAATACATGGCAGTGTTAAGTGATGATTCTCATTCAAGTAGCAAGACTATTACTGAGGTAGGTCTATAAGTTATCGACGTTTGAGGCTGGGCTGTTTGAATCAGTTCCATTTTTCAGTACAGGAAAATGAACTTCTTTTTCTCATCGACTTCCATCTTTCTTGTTATCTTTTTGCAGTAAACATTAAGAGATTTTGCATATCACATGTCTAGTCATCTCTGCCTGGTTTCGTCTTATGATTAATTCTTAGTATGGGACATAGATGGCCTGTGCAGCTTTCCTAATTCATGGCATACTACTGCTACCAGCCGATAAATAATTAATGAAAGGAGACTTTGCTAGTGAAGGAAATTGTCAGGCCAGTAAGATATAAGTCCAGTTCAGTTCCCTTCCTGTAACTTTCTATTGAAATTTTAACAACGTAGAAACAATTTTTAGTTATGCAATAAAATGACACTAATTCAGACAGTGGGGGCTTCAGAGAGGGGAGGCCAGTTAGAATGAATGAAAGATATGTTTTTTGAAGTGAACATTTATTTCTTTAAAGAAACACTGTGAATTAAATTCTGCAACCAAAGGCTTTTCTAGTGGAATATTCTAATAACAGACTTCTTGGTTACCCAGAGGGGGAACTTACTCTAGCTTAAGTAAAGGGATATGGGTGACATAGTAGATCATCTTGGTACCCCTTGCACATTCCTTAGAACTCACTCATCCTTACATGTTGACAGCTTCCTACTTTAAGTCCACCTAAAGGTTTTCTCTGGCTGCAAGGGCATTGGGGCCCATGTGGACTGGACAGAATGTTGGGAAGTTGACCATGCCTGCACAGGAGCCTCAGAGAATTGCAGGCAGGAGTTGGTGGTAAATACTTCTGCTCGTTAGTGTCCTGGTAGGACAACTCTGGTCGCACAGTCTACATAGTTTCCTAGAGGCTCCAGTGGGACTGCACCCTGCTTGGCCCACAGCAGTGACCTTCTCATTGACACACATGGCATTGGCTTCCTTCCCTTCCTTGTTTCAATTTCCCTCTCCCCTGCCAGTGCTTCTTAAGATCACCGCCCAGACTTTGGGCCCTCAATTTCAGGTCCTTTTCTGGGAGAATGCAACCCAAGGCTGCAATGAAAGTAATGAAAGTCTTCAAGATTATCTCATTGAACATACAATGACCAGGAGCCAAGGAGAGCCAGATAAAGGGATTCACCCTTCCATAATAAGTTTGTACTTGATATCAGTAGAGAAAGCAACTGAAATTCTGCACACAATGATAGATCTATAATATTTGAATAACAAACATTGCAATCTTTTCTGAGTGGCCCATTTAAAATAGGAGCTCAAGGCTTGCCTTCCCCCTCTAGGCAGGATAACAGAAGTTCTCTCTGCAACCTGAGCATCTCAAAGGCCTTCCTCCTGCTGTCTGCATGATGTGAGAATAGTTTTCTGCCATCTTTGGGCAATGCAGCCCCTATAATTAACCAAGTATTATTTTTTAAATTGTGACTCTGAGGTCTTTGTTTCCACAAACAGGTCACACTGGGACTGAAACTACGAGGTCAGAATTCTGGGTTTTCTCTAGACTCTGAAACTGTTTGGGCATCTGCTCCTTTTCCCTACTTTAGAATCTCTGTTTTCTCATTTTTTGGTTCTGACATTGGCCCAACTCCTATAATACCTATCTGTGGTCTTCTGTCTTTATTTTGACTTCCCAAGGGAAGAAGAATTTGATTGTCTCTGCTGAGCCTATGCATTGATACAGTTAGCAGTGGCCAGAGGGTTGACTACACAGGCTCACCTCTGCACTAAAGAGGACAGGCTGAAAAGACACCCAAAAACATAACAATTGTGGTATTAATATTGAAAATCCATTAGTAACCAGAATACCTATTGTTATGATTGAATGATACCTCTAAGGGCTCTGAGGCCGCTTCAAGGTTGTTTTCTTAAGTAGAATAAACTTCCCTTCTATTTCTTCATTGATAAACATTTGCTGTGCTGAACTGAACCAAAAATAATAGTGAGTTAATGATATTTAATTTTATTTCATTAATCACATTGGCTATAATAATTTTCACAGATTTCTCAGTATTTTGGGAGTCATAGTTCCTTTTATTTACATTCCCTATGTTTGCTAGCATTCCTTACACAATACTCTGCTCATATTACAAGCTTAATAACTTTGTTGAATGCATGATATGTGGTATAAAGTGATACACTGAATTGTGGCTTCTTTTGAGGCTCAATTCTGGAAATATACATGTCTGAGGAATAGGTGAAGGCACTGACTGCCACAGGCCAATTAATTTATTGTATCGTTGAAGATTTGTTATCATTCTGAAACAGTCTTCCCCAGGATAAATTTGAATTTGTCACTAAATTGATAATAAGCTTAGGTGTTGTGTTTCTGTTGATTCTAGCCTGATTAGTAATGTCTTAGATCTACATTTTATGAACTTAATGAGTAACATGTGCCTGCTGGGAGGCAGCCCTTCGAGGGACTAAGAACAGGGCAGGGCTCTGGCACCATCCTGTCAGCTTGAATCCTGGCTCTGCCACTTACTGAGTGACCTTGGACAAGCTGCTTAACCCTCCGTGCCTGCAATCCTCATGTGTAAAATAGAAATCATAATAGTCTTTGCCTTGTAGACTCATATTGATGATTGTTTCTAGAACAGCACTTGGCCCTGAGCTTTGTATTAGCCAGCCACCGTAAAGTTAGCAAGTATTGTCTTTATTTACTTATTAAAAGTGGGTGAAAAGCTTAAAAAAATAATACCTCACTTATTCTTGCATATTGTCAGGAAAGATTATTCTTGAAACTTATAGTGAAAATGGAAGACATTTATCAGTAAGGTTTGCCATTAGACAGTTTGAGGGTGGTGGTAAGAAAGAAGAAAATGAACATTCTTTTGTTGGGTGTCGTGTACCTGCCAGGCACTTTACATGCATTACCTCATTAGCTCACACAGTTCACTGGGGTTCAATCCAGATTCGTGTGGCTCCATCTCTCCCCATGCCATTCTCCCTTCCAAGTAAAATAAAATCCCTGCCCATCTTTATCTGGTGAACTAAGTAGGAAGGTGGGGCAATGGGTTTGAATCCACCTCCAGTCATTCACTGGTTCTCTGACCTTGGCTGACCTCTGGATCCCCTGCCTCCCGTCTTCCACCTTAGCTTGCTTTACTTCCTGTGTGGGCAAAATCAACCTAAGATCAGCTCCAGATAACTCAAGCCCTTCAGGACCTTGGCCCTGTTTCTCCAAATTCCCAGGCCATGTTTGCCGCTGGGCCTCTGTCCTCTTGGCCATGGCTGCTCTAACTCCCAAACACTGTGTCAGGCAGCTGAGCTGGAGTCTGAGCTTAGATGAGCAAGAAGCCAAGACCCTGGGTGTTCCTTGAGCTGTACACTTCCTCTCGCTTTTGACATGTTTTCATTCAATGGATCAGAGTGAAGACTGTATTTTTACCGCAGCCCCAAAGGAAAGACCATGGAACTTCAGATGCTACTTTAGGCATCCCACTATTTGGGAATCTTTCCTGTGTTCTCAAATTTCAGCCAAGCAACCGACTCTTAAAAAATATACTTTGAGGTTTCTTGTGTGCACAGGCTTGCTTCTTGCAGTCATCTTGATATGTCTGGAGTAACTCCATCTTCGTCCATCAAGTGTCACAGTACTACCTGGCATATAGCCTGGGTAAGTGAAATATCACTGGTGAGGAAAGTTATGTAGGGGATTTCCAATTAAGTTTCCATCTGCCTGTTCCTGGGCTGTTCAATTTCATTTGTTTGAGCATTGCTTCAAAACAAATATCCTCACTAGCGACAAACAGGTGTTCAGTAAACAAGGCAGGATGAAAAGTCTGGTTATGCTCATTAGCAAGGGCTTTTTTTTTTTTTAAGCAATGGCTTGTCTTACAATAGACTGAATGCCAATTCTAAGGATTTCATAAATCAGACAAATATATCAATGTGTTCTTCCTTCATTTTCCCCATTTACCTGGTCAGGACTAATGAAATACCACTTATGTAAGGATGTGTATTGCCTGTTTCCACTGCTTGTGGGAACCTCGTCATGCAGTCTTCCTTCTTTAATTATCTGACTCCAAAATACATTTTCAATAGTCTTTTTAAGACTTTCTGAAGTTATTATTTCACTTTTGAATGTGAGTTACTTTTCCCCTCCAGACACATAATCTCTAATCATTTTCTTCATATAAAGTTGACAATTCATTTGTCTCCTAAGCAGTAAGACATGACTGCCTCTGGGCATAATGAAGAATTGCTAAGTCTGAATTTATTGTGAAGCACATAGCAAAACTAATTGCATTTAAGCACCCAAGTCTAATCAGCATAAAAAATTAGAATATAGACACTCATTGAATGCTAGTGCCAGAACGGACTTTAGAGATCATTTATTACCAGCTCAGCTTACAGATGAGAAAACTCAAGGCCAGAGAGATTAAGAAGCTTCTGAAGGTCGCAAACCAGCTCCTAACCAAGCCGACTCTAAAATCCTTCTCAGCGTCTTCACACTTTTTTCTCTTACCTAACCTACTTTCTTATATGTTGTGCATTTTGAAAAAGAGATTGAAATGTATGTTTGAAAGTACTTGAGAAAAAATGTAATTTGTGCAGGACACAGATCTGTTAAATCTTATTGCAAGATCAGGCCAAATCAGGCTACCTACACCAGGCAAGATTTCCAGAACTCACCCTGAGCTGCAACACCTTTTTTCATTCTGAATTGTCAGATGACTTTCTTCACCTGTCATAGGACGGTTGACTATTCCCATCTTCTGCTACATTTACTTGTGTCCATTACTTACTTTCTCTACTAGATGATGAGTTCCTTAAGAATGAAATTACTGCCTTTTATATCTTTGTGATTCCCTAAGTGCTTAGTACACTGGCTGGTTTGAATATGGAATACCAATCTCTCTCTCTCTCTTCTCTCTCCTGTAAACTTATAGTGCCAAACCCCAAGAATCTCTAAAATAATATTGACTCTCTCAGTCTGAGGGAAAAATTTTCAGTTTGTTTTAAATCAGTAAAGTGATGCTACAGTGCAGATGATATGCAGAAAATTGAGTAGGAGGCTGTAAGTTGACAATGTAATAATAACTGTGCTTAATTTCATGATTTCTGTCTTTTTGTAAATTGAGCCAAGTGAAATAAAGCTCACACTACTAGGATATTTTAAATAATTTAGGAGTTTAAATTTATTTTTCTTTTTGCATTGCAGTTTTAAGAGAAATTTAACTGAAATTTATAATTTTCTGTTTTGTCGTTGTTGCCTTGAGAATTAGGAGTAAAGCTAAGATTCATAAAGCAGCAGCCTAGGAGAAAGTCAAAAGTTGGGTTATATTATTGAAAAGACCTTTCTAGTCTTACGTCTTCATTTAGTCATTTGGTCAAGAAATTTATTATGTACCAGCCATGTGCCTGTCTGATATTGAACTAGGCCCTGTGGGCACAGCAATAAATGGGAAAGAAGTGGTTTCTTTCCTTCAGAATACTCGTAGAATTTTGATGGGCAAGATAGGAAAGCTAGTGGGAAATGACAGTAACGTAAGACAGCTTTGCCTGAAAGCATGCAGAAGAGGCACTTGCACTCGTTTGCGGGCAGAGCAGAGCAGGCTTTCTGGAGACAGTGGCATTCAGCTGGGGTCTGACGGGCAAGTGGGACTTAGCCAGGTTACTACTATGGTATAGGTAAGAATGTCTTCAGACAGAGAAGACCACATGTCTGAAGTATTGGAACCAAAAGACAGCTTTGTGTATTTAGGTGCCGGGAGAAGTCAAGATATAGGTCTGTGGGTGCTGACTCAGTCACAGCAGGGTGGGGGTGTTGTGAGAGTGAAGTGGCCATCATGCCCTTTGAAGAGAGGGCACTTGTGTTTTGGCTTCTGCTGCTTATTGCTGGGTAGAAATACAGCCTTATATAATTACATGTATAAAATATTCAACAGAAGCTTGGAATCTAGATATTTATGAGAAATCTAGCTATTTTTAAATGTCGGTAATTACTTTAAAAATATTTGAAACACTGTTAAGTCCAAGTACAGTGAGTGATCAGCCCACTGGATCCAACCTGTGACTAGCAGTTTATAACCTCGGATTCAGAATAATGGCTCTCAAAGTGTGGTCCAGAGACCAGTGCCAGGCTCACCAGTCAACTGGTCAGAAGTGCAAATTCTCAGGCCTGCTCAGACTTAGTAAAAATAACTCTGGGGCAGAGCCAGTGATCTATGATTTAACAAACCCTCCAGGTAATTCTGATGCAGCTAAATTTTGAGAACCAGAGGTTTTGAGCTATACTGTCCAATGAGGTGGCCACAGATGGTCAACGAGCACTCTCAGTGTGGCTAGTCCACACTGAGACATGCTCCATGTGTAAAATACATGCTGGTTTTCAAAGAGTTTGTATTAAAAAAACATTGATTTTTACATTGATTATATATTGAAATATCATCTTGGAATATATTAGGTTAAATAAAATATATAATTAAAATTAACTTCTGTTTCTTTTCACATAAAAAGTAGCTACTAGAAAATTCAAAATTATGCATGTGCAGTGTTTGCATTGCTTAGTGCTAGTCTTAGAATATCATTTATGGAACAAGAAGTGCTAGGCTGAAGCAGTTAAGCGGAGACTAGCCCGTTAGGACTTTGTCAGCAATGCTAAAGAAATATACACTGTCCCTAGGAAATCTTGCAGTGGTCTAGGCTGTTGAGGAGTATGATTGGATTGGTGTTTTCGACAAACACCACTCGAGAGGTGCTCATGTAGTGGAGGGTATATACACAGACACCAGACAGAGTGAGTGATCCAGTGGGAAAATGCTGGCTGGCCTTGACATTATGTGTGTATAGATTTAAATACATTAATATATTTATTCAGTGTGTATTACTTAGCTGGGTCAAGAAGGAGGGCTCACCCAAAGACGGATAATATAATCTGTGCCCTCTAAGGAGTGTACAGTCCAGTGCAGAAAAGAGGCCCCTGAGAGGCAGGTTGGAGTTCTAGCAGGAGTGCTGATTAAGGGCAAGGACTCTGGAGCTGGTCTGCCTAGAGACTGGATCCCACCTTCACTACTTACTAGGTGACTGACCCTGGGCTGGCCACCACTCTGAGCCTCTGTTTTCTCACCTCTCAAGTAGGAATAGTAGTGTCCACTTCATACTGTTGCTGCAAAGATTTAAATGAGCCTGTATTGTATTTATAGCTTTCTGTCTGTGAGAGCGGGGCACATGGTAAGCCATACTGTAATTATCACTGTGCAAGGGAGACCAGAGCGGGGAAGAAGGAGCAAGTTAAAGAATCAGCCAGCCCCTACTCTGAACTGGCATTCTGGTGTTTCAGTACTACTTTAAAATCATGGCATTTCCAAGACTGAATAAAGGAGAATAAGATGGATGCAGTTTCTGATGCCTGGGGCTGCTTTGGTTTCCCTTTCCTCCTGTTGTTCATCTCTCCCACTCTGGCCCGGCTCTCCAGCATTCACGCTGTCACTTCTCTCCGAGCCCTGCTGCACGTTTCTCAGTCTCATCCAAACCATCCTCACTAAACAGTTAAAGACCTTCCATATCGCCTCCTACACATCTATTTCTGTGTGCAGTATGTCAGCCTGAAGAAGGAAGTGAGTAATGACTATTTCCAATGCCCTTTGAGGATAGTGGGGTGGGCATTAATCTTCCATGATGACCAAGTGGGCTTTGAACAAGTAAAAGAAGCTCCAGGGCACACATTGCTTGTGAGTTACTTGAAATCTATATGTTCTAACTAAACACACTCTACCAATGGGAGGTAGTGAGTGGATTTCTCATGGCCTCTTTGGATGAAAATTCCAAGAGTAATTTGACCTGTCTCCTATCTCAAATGTAATTTCATATCTTCCACAAAACCTTCCAGCTCCCTCAAAAGCACTTGGCTATCCCCCTGCTCATAGCATTAATCATTTTTGGCAACAATAAATAAACATGACCTAGATAGAAACAACCAGAATGTCCCACCAATATGGAATTACTTAGATAAGTTATGATATCAACTTCACAGAATACATGCAATGGTTAGAAAGAATGAGGCAGCTATGTATGCACTGATATGCTGTCCAAGATAAATTAAGTCAAAAAGATGCAGAGGAGTATATATAACTTTGCTACATGCAATGTGTGTTAAGGGAAAGAAAATGCACAATATTTTGTTGATTTTAAGATACCATCAGTGTGAATGCATTCTTATTTTATTTATCACTAAGAAAGAAAAATTGCTGCCAATCAAAATGATGGTATCCTAGGTTGGAAGACATTTACATCTTTCAAAGATGCAAAGATATGTAAGTTTTAGAACTGATAAAATATGACAAATCTGTATTTGCTTGTATGCCCCTGGGATGTTCTTTAGTTTTTATCTCATCCTGGAGGAGCTCTGGGGACTGGAGCTGTGCTGCTCCGGGGGCCCCTCACTCCATAGAGGCTGCACTGACCGTGGAACTTTGGATCCACCTCTGTGAGCCATGGAGGGAGGCCGAAGACTGTGTGTTCACGTGCTGGTATCCTGATCTGGTGTGTTCATTTACTTGTTTCTTTATCTGGTGTACATCCTTTGTACTGCTTGCTTGCTGGTTTGGAAATAAACAGTGAAACAGTGTGTTCATTCGCACTTGCTCACAGCCTCTTAGGCCAGCCAAGGAATCTGGCCCGAGTGTGATGAGACACCACTGCAGGAATGTTCTGCTGGGTGGTCCCCTTTCAGTAGGATGGCTGGCTGTGGAGGAGGGAGTGGCGGGTGGCAGAGTAAGAGGGAGTGCTCCTGGGTGTAGGGGAGAGGAAAACAGGTACTGGAGTTTACCCGCCGTGGTGTTTTCCCCAGCACTGAGCCATGGGACCTGGCAGGGGATACCTTCAATATGTTTTGTAAAGGAAGATCATTAAAGGAGAGTTACAGGCTGAAGACTGGGAATAGACTTTGAAAATAATGAAAATTGGTATTTGACTGTAGGGAAATTCTCCCTATTTGTTTATTAAGGGCTTGGATTCTCAAGAAATGCTCCTAGAGAGTCCATAGAAATTCTGAAAGGCATATGGACTATAATTCAAACTGAAGGAAAGTGTGCTCAGAATTAGACACCTCAAGTACTTCATGCCCTGCAAATCTATTACAGTCCTTTCTTAACAATAAGACAAACCGCACTGTGCCTCATGACGTCCTATTAGGTTGCTTCTTGCCTGGAAGCAGTAGTTACTGAAATATAGAGCTCATGCTTGAATCTGTGTAATCCTGAAAGCTCTTAAATGTAATTCTGCCATTTCTCTAATCAACCAGCCTAAAAAAGTACTGGAATGAATATGAATTCTCTGTAATTGTTTAAATGTGAATGAACACTTTCAGGCTGTCCCTTCCTTATGGATTTTACCCTTCAGGTCACACATGCTCCAAGTACTCCACATGTCAAACCTACTTAAAAAGAGAGAAATTGTGGTATTTTTATTAAACCTCAGCAAATAATAAACTCATAAGCTCTCCACAGAGAGGTAATTTATAGCTACTATCTCACCTTCATGAGCCAGTTTGCCCAAGATCTACCAGCCTGAGAAAATTTTCTTGAGGAGCCCAGGGGTAGAGAATGATGTTGCGCTGAGATTCCTACCTGCTCAGGGGGCTGGCAAAGAATTGGGCCTTAGAGCCCTGAGGGCCCGGACTTGGGATGCTCGGAAGATCTGGAGTAGCGCTGAATGATTTACAAAGTTCAGTGATGGCACAAATATGGGTGCTTTGCTTTCTCCTCTGAACTCAGAATCTCCTTTAAAAAAAATGAAGGGCTTGAGGGAAAAAAGCCAAGGTAAAGTAATCTTGCATGGCCTTTTAAAAAGAACATGGAAGTGTTACAAAAATAAGTTCCTGGAAGGTTTAATCATGCATAAACATGACTGAGAAAGAAAAACAATCAACTCGGTTTTTGTTTTTTATTAAAATCCAATGTAATGGGAAGAGAAATGTTTAGAGCAGTGTTTTAAGCTACCTCTTCTAATTTGTTTTAAAAAATAGAGACAAAAATTATAGAGTGGGCTTAATGATTTTCTAGAATTATTTATAATGGCAACCCCCTACCCAGCTGGTATCAACTGAAATATCTGTTAGAAGAGAAAATGTTATCTAAATTATGACACACATACGTATTGGAACATCATACAACTATATAAAAGATGAGTTTCAAAGTGGTTATACCATTTTCATTTCCACCAGCAAAGCCTAAGTTTCTATTGCTCCATATCCTTGTAAATACATCCCGTTGTCAATCTTTTTAATTTTAGCTATTCTAGTGGTGTTTTATTGCAGTTTTATTTTGCTTTTTTTGGTGATGAGGGATATTGAGCATCTTTTCATGTGTTTATTGGCCGTTCATATATCTTCTTTTGTCAAGTGTCTGTTCAAATCTTTTGCCCATTTTTTTTTGTTTTTTTTTTGCTGGATAGTTTGTCTTTTTGTTGAATTGTAAGGTATCTTTATATGAGTTCTGGGAACAAGCTTTTTTTCAGATACCTGCTTGCAAATATTTCCTCCTACTCTGTGGCTTGCCTTGTCATTTTTCTTAACTGTGTTTTTCAAAGGAAAAAGGTTTTTAATTTTGAAGAAGTCCATTTTATCAATCTCTTCTGCTATTTTTCATGCTTTTTGTGTACTGTTTTAAGAAATTTTTGTGTAACCCAGGATCACAAAGATTTTCTCCTATGTCTTCTTTTAGAAATACAATATTTTAGTTTTTCAGTTCAAGATCCATTTTGATTCATTTTGACTTAATTTTTGTGTATGGTATGAAGTAAGGTTCTTTTTTTGCCTCCCACATATGGATATCCCATTGCTATTACCTTGGAAAGTTAAATCCTTACCATATAACCCAACAATCTCTTTCCACAGTATTCACCTAAGAAATTGAAAACACATCTACAGAAAGATTTGTACATCAATATTTATAGCAGTCTTATTTATACTAGTCAAGAATTGGAAACAACCCAAATGTTCATCAAGTAGTGAATGGATAAACAAATTGTGGCATAGTCATATTATGGAATACTACTCAGCAATAAAAAGGCACAAAATACACATGCAACATGAATCTCAAAAATATAATGGTAATTGAAAGAGAACAAACACAGAAGACTATAGTGTATAATTTCATTTATTTGAGGTTCTTAAAAAGGCAACACTAATGACAGAAAGCAGTTCAGTGGTTGCCTGAGGGAATCAGGGAAAAAAATTGATTGCAAAGAGGTGTGAGAAAAGTTTGTAGGAGAATGAAAATGCTCTAGATCTTGATTGTGGAGGTATCTATACAACTGAATATAATTGCCAAAACTCTATTTTGAAAACAGGCATATTTTATTGTATGGAAACTGTATCATTATAAATGGGGGGAAAGTATATCAACAGGAGGACATAGAAAGGAAGTCAATTAAGATTTTAAGAGTGATTCTCTCTGGAAAATTGACATTTTACTATTGTGTAATGATCCTCTTTATCCCTGATAATTTTGCTTGCTCTGAAGTCTGCTTTGTCTGTTATTATTGTGGCTACTCCATCTTCCTTTTGATTAGTGTTAGCACAGTATCTTTCTCCATCCCTTTACTTTTAATCTTTATGTCTCTCTACATTTAAAATGGATTTCTTGGAGACAACGTTGAGTTAGGTCTTGTTTTTAGGCCCATTCACAATATCTGTCTTTTAATTGGTATATTTCAACCATCTAGATTTAAAGTGGTTATTGATATAACTGGATCAACAACTACCATCCTTGTTACTGTTTCTATTTGCTGCCCTTGTTCTTTTCTTTTTTGTCTTCTACTCTTTTTCTACCTGCTCAGGTTTTAATTATTTTAAATCCATATTTTTCTTATCTTGGCGTATCACTTTTTTTTTACTTTTTTTTAGTGATTGCCCCAGAGTTTGCCAAATAGATTTACAGCTAATGCAGGTCCACGTTCACATAACACAATACCACTATATGGGGAGTGCAAGTACTTTATAACAAAGTATTCCCAATCCCCTCCCATCTCTTAATAACACTGTTGTCATTCAATCCAATAATTCATGGAATAATTCAGTAATCATGGAATACATTGTTGCTATCATTATACTGAACAAACTCTTTACCTGTTCAATTAAGAGTAAGAGAAATGAGTTTTATTTTACCTTTTTATTCCTTCTCCAATGCTTTTCCTTCCTTTATATAAACCGAAGTTTCTGACCTATGTCATTTTTTCCTTTAAAGAGTTTCTTTTAACATCTTTTGCAAGGTAGGTCTACTCCCTCAATTTTTGCTTGTCTGAGAAAGTATTTATTTCCTCTCCACTTCTGAAGGATAATTTAGATGGGTATAGATTCTAGGTAGGTAATTCTTTTAACATTTTCAGTATTTCCACTCTTGCATGGTTTCTGAAAAGTAACATAATTCCTATTGTTGCTCCTCTATTCTTTACAATTTGATTGTATACCCCCCTTCCTGCCCCCTAGTTTTTGGATTTTTTTGAGATTTTTTTCAGTGTCTTTTTCTGCAGTTTGAATATGATATGCCTAAGTGTAGATTTTTTGTATATTTATCCTGCTTGGATATTTATCCTCTAACCCTCCTGGATCTGCACTTTGAGATCTATTTTTAGTTTCAGCAAATTTTCAGAATTGCTTGAGGTATTTTGTTCCTTTTTCTCTTTCTTTTCCTCCTGGTGTTTCAATTATGCATGTTATTCCTTTTGTAATTGTCCAATAGTTCTTGGGTATTGTTTGTCTCTTTTTTTATTTTTTATTGAAGTATAGTTGACATATATTAGTTTCAGATATACAACATAGTGATTTGACAGTGATATGCATTACTAAATGCTCACCATGATAAGTGTGGTTATAATCTGTCACCACATAAAGTTATTACAATATTACTGGCTGTATTCCCTATGCTGTACTTTCATACTGTGACTTATTTATTTTATAATTGGAAATTTGTACCTCTTTGGTAAAGTTTATACACTTGTCTCTAGTCCATGGAGTATCTTTATGACTATTACTTAAACTCTTTATCGGGTAGATTGCTTATCTCCATTTCATTTAGTTATTTTTCTGGCATTTTGTTCTTTCATTTGGAGCATATTCCTTTGCCTCCTTTAGTCTGGTTCTCTGTGTGTGTTTCTATGTATTAGGTAGGTCGGCTATGTGTCCTGGTCTTGAAAGCAGTGATCTTATGTAGTAGGCATCTTGTGGTGCACTATAACCCCTGATTAGGGGTGTCCCCTGTGTGGGGGGCATGCACCCTCCTGAGTGGCTGAGCCCTGACTGCTGCAGGCAGGCTGGTGGGTGAGGCCAGCCATCCACTGGGTGTCAGCAATGACTAGAGCAACTACTATGGGCATGCTGGTTTGCAAGGTTAATTTCCATGCCTCTGGCTGAAAGGCTGGGCTGCTGCCCCTGCAGGTACACTGGTGGGCAGTGCCAGCCTTCTGCCTGCCTTTGAAATGGCTAGCCAGACTATTGTGGGTGCACTGGTGGGGAGGGCTTATTCTTGGGGCAGCTGCCTTGAGACCCACCTGTATTTACAGTGGGTGTGCTGGTGGGGATCTTCTCCCCTACCTTGGACAGGAGACACAGCTGGCTCTATGTACTGGGTGTGGTTATGTGGGAGTCCCTTTTTAGGGGTGTTTACCAGAGCAGGTGGGTTGGGTCAGTGAAGTCTGCAGAGGAATGCCAGGGCAGAGCAAGTGGTGCTGGCACAGTAGATAGAGTGTCAGAACTGGTTCCACACATGTCCAGCCAGCTAGGCTGAGGGAGGGCATGAAAAATGGTACTTCAACCCCCAGTACACTGGAGAAAGCTCCTGTCCATCCTCACCCCTCTGGCACAGGTCCCAAAGTTAGTCAATGAACTTCCTTCATGTATAACCCAGGCATTTTTCAAACTTCTGCTTCTGTGCTCGTTCTCAAAGATTGACTGACACAGCATGTCAGTCCTCCATAGTGGAGACTTGGCCTCCTATAGTTAAGCCCCAATGATTTTTCAAAGCTGGATGTTATAGGAGCTCGTCTTCCTAGCGCAGGTCCCCGGGGCTGGGTGTGTGGACTGTGGGGCTTCATGCCTTTGCTCCTCCATACTTCACTCTTGCCTGTGGGCTGGGGCTGGGGAAGGGTTTGGGTTCTGGCCGCAGCTCTCCCCTCTCACCCTTCTCAAGGTGGCCTTCTCTGACTCACCATTGGTGGGAGATCTGCTCTGCCAGGCTTCCAGTTGTTTTCAGAGTTGTTCCACATGTAGCTGCTGCCTCGGTGTGCGCGTAGGAGGTGATGGCAGGATCCTCCTAACCTGCCATCTTCCCTGAATCCTTTCTTTTTCTTCTTTGAATTTCAGATTGGGAAGTTTCTACTGACATTTCTTCAAGCTCAATGATTTTTCCTTGGCTGGGCCTGGTGCAGTGATGAGCCCATCAAAGGGTGATTTTCATTCTGTTACTGTGTTTTTGATTTCTACCACTTCCATTCTTTGAATTTTCATCTCTTACTTTATCCATCTGTTCTTGCATGTTGCCCATGTTTTCCATTAGAGCCCTTAGCATATTAATCAAAGTTGTTTTAAATTCCCAACTGATAATTCCAACATCTTTGCTGTTTAGTTCTCATGCATCTTCTGTCTCTCCAAAATGAGTTGTCCTTTAGTGTACCTTCTAATTTTTTGTTGCAAGTGGATTATATGGACTAGGTAAAAAATGAGGTACTTGGTAAAATAGGCCTTTGTGTGAGGTTTTAAGTAATCTACTGGGTAGACAGGTCTTTGTGTGAGGTTTAATTTTTGTCTGGCTTGGGGTTACACTGTGTTCACTGTGTGCCGTATGCTTTAGATATCAAGGGCTAAACTTTCCTCTGGTGTTTTTGTCTCCTTTGTTGTCTTTGGGTTTCCCCGGAGGCTCTAACAATATCACTGGAGATGCATAGTTCTTTCCTGTTCTTGCACAGGAGCCTGCTGATGTGGTGGTGAGGTGTGGGGAGAGGGGCCTGCTCTATTGTCCTTGATTAGGTCTCGGTCTTTAGTGAGCTTGTGCCCCTGGGGCTCTGACTTTCACAAGTGCTTGTCAGATTTTTTTTCCTCATTAGAAGAGACAGGAAGGCTAGTGGGTATTGGAGTTGGATATTTCCCTTCTTCTAGGCTGGATAGGCTCTGGTAAACTAGTTTCTGTTGAGGGCAGGCCTCCTTAAGAACAGAATACTCTGGGTATATTTAAAAATGGCTACTTTTCCCCTTCCTTTGCTCCAAACATGAGAGGATTTTTCTCCTTTGTTGAAAGAACCAGAGGGCTCCTGGAGGTAAAACTCACGCAAGCATATACAGGACCTGCTAGGATGGATCATCTTGTGTTTTTAACTCTCGAACTTGTCCATGCTGAGCCTCCTGCCATTCATTAATTATAGATTCATTTTCCCTGGCCTGTTGTTGGTTACCATGAATGTTCTCTTGGCGTGCTGCTCCCAGGTTGTGATTTTATGCATCTGCTTGTCTGTCTCTTCTGTTTGGAGGCAGTTGTTTGCCCTATGACCTCAGTTCTAATGGATCTAAAGAGAGTTGTTGATTTTCAGTTTTTTCAGCTGTTTTCTTGTGTGAATGGTAGTGTTGAGTTCCAACTTCCTTTTGTCTGGGTGGTAATAAGCGATATTTTCCTTGTGCTTTTCTTACTCTCCACATATTCAACAATGTACATATATTCATTTTATAATGGAAAAAAATTCTTTTAATAGTGAAAAAGGGTTTAAATGAATTTAATCTGTGTTGACTTAGAGGAAAGTAAGTTGCAGAGAGTAGTATGGTAATTAAAAAAAAAACCCTGCACATTTACCCTTGCACAGCCCACTGTCTACATTAACACGGCTTCACTCACCCATGGCCTTCCTTAGCGCACCGCAGTATTTCGGGAGACTCATGAGCTTGCTGAAAGTTACTATTCAGCAGAAAGCAATACAACTGACAGTCATGCCCTAAGGCTCTTTGATTCTCCCCTCAAAATTCTTGCCTTACGAATTCCACTAATCCTAAACTATTATCTTGTGATCTTTGCCTATGCCTAACCAGATTCCCACCTTGACAGACACACCTTCAGTCAAACTGCGGTACAGTCCAACCTTGAACTTTCTTCTGGAGCCACCAAAGCTCCATCAAGGTGGTCTCCCTTACCGTAAGCAAGACATTCAGCCTCACCTTACTAACGGGGTCATGCTGGAGACAGCTGGAGCTGGCATTTGCCAATATTTGTGATTGTTTGTGTTTGTGTGAACAGGAAGAGAGAGGCAGAAGTAACCACATCAGGTTCTTAAAGCCAAATGCCTGGTGGGGGACGAGTTCTAAATTAATTTCCTTTGTATTATTTCATTGGTTATGGTGTACACATGTCCATGTTATAATCCTAGAAGAGGAATTTAATTAAAGTTTCTACAAGAGAATTTCAAAAATACACATAGTTCCCTTAAAGGACTCTGAGTCCATTCTCTTTTAGGTTTACAATCTCACAGTGAGCCTTGCTTTGTAGCAGCTTTTGGGTTTACTTAGAGGCCTCCTTTTTTGCACATGACAAAACCCAGTGTTTATGAACAAGAAACTGGTTTCCCATATTCTGGACTTAGTTGTCTTGCTTTATTCAACTTGGAAAAATCCCTTGGGAAAATCCTTACCGAAAGTGATGCTGAATACAGACACCTTCTTGCATAAAGGGCTCAGTTATTTAGAACATGTCGCTTCCATCCCCCTGAAGGTCAGTGTTCTAAACCACACACACCAATGATGAATACAGATCATCTGGACATAGATCTAACAATTCTAGACCTATCAGTTACATTTCTATCTCTCCACCCCATCATTTTTGATTACCTCTCCCCAAGTACAACAGGGATTGAAACTCTGAGCTTCATATACTATATGACAGCATATACAAATAAGGACAGATATTGTACCTTATCCAGTTTGATGCAGCAGCTCTTATTTAGTAAATTTTAAGAATAACAAGAGACTTGGCCATTCCTCCAAGATCTCTGTATAGTAAGACTGCTAATATAGAATTCTCATGGGAACATTTATTCATAGGACAATGTCTTTATACTTCTGCTAAGTAGATCAAAATTATTTCCCCTAAGAATTAGACCTTATCAGTCTGAATGAGGTCTGAGTCAAACACTAATGAAGACTGCTTCCTAGTAACCTGTGGGACAGAAGAGCTGTGGCAGAGAGACAGTGGTCAGCCTTTTTAGTCCTGCCTACTGAGGTTGATTTCCCCAGAGTGACAGTTGCGTGGTGGATGTGTGTGCCTGCTGCAGAGAATCTAAGTCAAGGACAGGGTCAACATGGCTTCATGGTGTTGCCCGGGAATGAAATGAAGAATCTGATGGATTCAGTAGTGACTTTTCAACTTGAAAGCACCTGGAGGGCAGTAGCGTTACCTCAGCAGCTGGGTCTCAGTCGCAGTTAGGGTCCACATGCAGCTGGGGTTTAAGGGACAAGGTCCGTGTCCTCACAGAGTGGCCTGTCACTGAGAGGGAAGAGAGAGGGTGGCAGAGGAGCCCCGCCGAGAAACTGGCTCTCAGAGGAAGGGCCCCTTTCAGCCACGGAAACCAGCGACTATGCCAACATTAGAGTTTGTAGCCCAGGTGTGTGGGAAGGGCCGGGCAAATGCTGCCTGGGGCACATCAGCAAGATCCGTTCCAGGCTCATTGGGGAGGTGGGGAAGCTGTGTGGAACGTGGGCTTTGGAGCCAAACAATCTCACTTCCAAACTCCGCTTTGGTGCACTGGCCATAGCTATTCAGGCTCTTTGCATTATCCTTATTTGTAAAAAGGGAATAAGAACTATGCCTTCTTCATAGAGTTCTTGTAATTAATACCATTAAAGGATCCAGTACCTTGCCTGACACCCTTAGCTTGCTCCCCTCGTTCCCAGTAAAGGGCGGACCCTGCAGTAAAAGCCTACCTGAGGGGCTCAGCTACTCAAGCTGACCAAAAGGGCCACCATGACCAGGCGGATGCAGGTGGGTAGGACAGCCCCTCCTGCCAATGCATGCTCACTCAGCACTGCGGGAGGGCCACCTTCCCCGCCTCCGCTCACGGCTACCACAGCCTCCAGCCAGGGAGACCGACACAGCAGAGACGGCAGAGTGAGAATCAGAGAACACTGACCCATGATAGAACCCCTGCACCACAGGGACATTGGCTCGGATGGCATTAAAACAGCAATGCCTCTGGGGCCCAGAAGAGATTCCAAGGAGTACAGAAGGTATAGAACACAGAAATGGAAATAAATAAGCAGTGAAATAGGACTGTTCTCTTTGAACTGATACCAGATCATCTCAATGAGAAAAACGAACGCAGTGAGTCTTTTACACGAGTTCTCAGTTCTGTCATGGCCAGCGAAGTCTACAAACCGAAGGGAAACTCCCAGTCAGCACTTGGAATGGAACGACGAAGTTTCTCAGGAAGACTGCAGTTTGTGCAGGTCACACTTCCCTCAACATTCAAAGTATGAATGACAATTTCTTGTATTATGAAAGCAAGAATGCTGGAGTTCTCAGACAATTAGAAGATATGAAGTTTTCACCAACCCAACAGAGATGAGGGGAAACGCTTCCATTTAGGCCCCATCAAGTCCATAACAAAGAATATGCCAAGCTTTGGCTAGACTTTTTTGAAAACTTTTAAAAACAAACCAATGTAAGACGATTTGGGGACAGCTGGGGCGATGTGATTAGGAATTATGTATGAGATACTAGGGAAGTACCGTTAATTCCCTTCGGTGAGAAAGTAAGACTGCGGTTAGCCAGGAGATGGTCTTATTCTTAGGAGATTTGTGCTGAAGTAGTTAGGTATGAAGTGTCACAGTGGTTCTTACTTTCAAATGGTTTAGTTGGGGGGCTGTTGGTAACAAAATAGTAACCATTTTTGAGTCTTGTTATGAGAGTATATGCATCTTTCAATAGAGCACTTGTGCAATCTTTCAAAATCAAGATAATACAGATCACATACTATAGAATAGAATACTATAAATCTATAGTACCATATAGATTTTCTGGCTAGTAAACAGAATTTAAAACACTGGAAAAGGTTGAGCAGGTGCTCAGTGGGGCTTGGTCCATGGCAGCATCTCTCCTGGTATGTTTAAAGTCATGGAAGCAATACACCCTCCCTTGCAACACACCTGGTTTATTCCAGGAGCCTGGCTCATTTCTTGCCCACCCCCATCCCCTACCAAGCATTCTGTAGTAAGAGATTGCCCAGCCCACTGCTGGAGACTTACTCAGGCAGCAGGGGTTTCAATCCCCTAGAACTCAAAAACAAGAGTCAATATTTGTTGAGCTAAATTATCTGTTTATTAGGAAAAGCACCAACACCACATTCTTGGAAATTACTGGAATTTTATTTGCCTCAGGCTTATGACTTGCAACCAAAGACATTGTGCAAAGAAAGCAAAGATTAAGTACACTTTAGGGAGGAGGAGACGATACACATTGGTAACATAGGAGATCAGGTTGACAAAAAAAGCCATCCAATACACTATATAGATTGCAATATTCAATAGCATTTTCAAGAAAACTTGTTTTTTAAAATCAAGAGCAAAAAAAATTAAGCAATGTTTACAGTAGACATAAATCTTATACAATTCAAAAAGCATTTTTTTCAGAGCAGAAAATGGAAAAAATGTCTATGCAGGTGAAGTCTAACTACTGTACATTATCACCTATTAAAGTTGCTTATATGTACCACAGTGTAAAAAAAAAACAATACCGAACAAATAAAAACCTTGAAAATTGCCTGATGAAAAATAAAATAACCAGTGGCTTTTAATGGCTTCTCCTGGTTATCAGTGCTACAAAAGGACAAAAATCTCATCTGCACAGGTGATAAAACCAGGCACAATTAAACTGTTACCAAATTAGACCCACCCATAGAAATATACTATCCACCCACGTATTTTCCATCAAAAGCTTTGTTTGAATCTTTGAGGCCCATTTAGTCACAATATGTTACAAATATTTGTGTGTGTTTTTTTACACCATGATATCATATGTTTGTCTCGCACTACCCTAACGCTAGTTTATAAATGATGATGATATAGAAACGACCCAGTGCCTATATGACAAATGAACTCACTGGGTAGAGAGAAGGGAGGAAGGAATTCAGCTCCACCAAGGAGAAAAGGTCTGTATCAATCACTCATCATCAGTCCCACTTGCTTCTGACTGTTCCTAAAGGTAAAAATAAGATAAAATGGAAACAGAGTACAGGTAAGACAAAGAAGACCTAATAAGCCATCCAGATGCGAAACAGAAAGGAAATGACATCCAGGAAATGGTTAACCCTCCAAGTCTCTACATGCTCTAGGAAGAAGGATGCACTAGAGAGGCACCCATAGCCTTTGAGCTGTATGTAGGGGGGCACTCCTACTGGGAAGCCCCAAAGCAATCTTCACTTTCTGTAGTAGTGTTTTGCTCTCTGTCACTTTGGCATGAAAAGTTCAGGGTAAATAATTTCTATTTCTAGCACTATATTTTAGAAAATTCATGGGAGAAAAAGTATACCATGCATTTGATGTCTACTCACTGCTAAGTCTTTTAAAGAAGACACAGTATTTTATAAAGTATTTGAAAAGCATGTGCCAAAGGTTAAGGTTGGGTGGAGGGGGATAACAATTCTAACACTTTTCATCAGACCTACATGGCAATGTGTTGAAGGAAAAATCAAACTAGCATACATACTAAAATGGAAATTTTATCTTCTCAGAAAGAAAAAAGCCTGAGGTCATTTGGAAAGTGGATGAAATGGAAGGTACAAAAGGTAAGGTGTTAGAAGGTCCTGCCACCACCTCCACAGTCAGGGATCACATATGCCATTTGTGCTATCTGGGGCTGAATTAAGCCTCGGCTATTTCCTTGCATAGCCTGAAGCAAAACATACATAACGTAAGCACTGAGTTCCGTGATATGCTGAGAGTGACATCTATTTCATGAAAGGCATTAAATATGGCACTGTATGGGGAAGTATTATTTCAGGGCCTGGCTTCCAAAATGCTTCTGAAAAATTTATCTGGGTTTTTGGTACGGCCCCTGAAATAGCAACTCAACCCAAAAACTCTTCCATCCTAACACTTCCCATTTTTCCATCTAATCATTTTACATTGCCGTCTTTGGGGCACTCTGCTGGGTGTTATGGATAAAAATATTCACTGGCTGTGGACAAAACTCTATTTGTAAGTAAGTGGTAGGAGGATATGAAAGGGGAAAAGGGAACTTGATTTGAGTTTCTCCTTTTTGAAGACTATTAGAAAGGCAATAAACAAAGCCCCAAATTCTTTGTTATTAATCATGCAGCTCAGCTGACATCCCTGAATAATGTAAATCTCACCAAATCTTTACCTCTTCCTATCAAGGTAATAAAGTGAAGACGTTAGAAGAGGCATGGGAACACGGGAGGCAAACAGGTGCAGAGGGCTTCCTGGCTTCAGCCAAAGCTGGTTCCACTTACGTTTTCATCCTGCTCTTCATCGCTGTCGAAATCACTCACTACAGGTTTGGCTTTTCCTCGATTCGGCCTTTTCTTGCCTTTTCCTTTGTCCCGGCCTTTCTCGTCTTTTTTATTGAGCTTGATTTTCACCTTAACGGATTTTGCTACAACAAAACAAAACAGCAGTGAGGAATGATAAGGAAATCTCTGCACAGGTAGAAGAAGATAGGTATAGTGCAGGTGACAAACCAGTTGTCCCATTCTGCCCAGAACATGCTCAATTGATGCCTGTTCTCTGACGTCCTGTCCATCCTCCTTTTACTCACAGCGTATGTTTGGTCTGGACAATAAATTACAGTCACCCTAATCAGTCAGGGAGTGAGCCCCCACAGAGGCCAGCAGGGCTGGGTGCATTTCTGCCCCCGATTACAGGGCAGGGATCATCTTAAACGGGATAATGAAGACTGCCTTTCCTACTTTGAGGAGGGATGTAGGCATTTATCTAATATGTTAAAAAGTACAGATAAGTGTAAAGCATTTAAAAAGCTGGTAATTTTACTGTGTAGACAATTCTCTCTATATAATCTTACAGAGAGAGAGAGACTATAAAGGGCTCAAGTATATATACATTCCACACCTTGCCTTTTTTCTCACAGATGTAGTATATTTCTATGTATCAGCTAAGATGTATCTGCCTAATTCTTCTTGACATCTGAAAAATTTCCATCTTACAGGTACACTACAATTAAGCAGTACCTTAATGATGGGTGCATAAGTTCCCAGCTTTTTTTGCCAGGACTGGTATACCTTATTTTATTGTGTCTCACTTTATTTCACTTTGCAGATACTGCTTTAAAAAAAAAACAAAAAAAACAAAGTGCAGGCTTATGGAACTCTGCATTAATCAAAGTCTATAAGCATCATTTGTCCAAAAGTGTTTGCTTACTTTATGTCCCTGTGTTACATTATGGTAATTCTCATCTTTCACACATTTCACTACTATTAACCCCTGTTAGGCTGATCTGTGATTAGTGGTCTTTGATGTTACCACTGTAATTGTTTTGGGGTGCCATGAGTCATGCCCGTATAATTGGTAAACTTAATTGATCAATGATGTGTGTACCCAGACTGTTTCAAGGACCCAGAAGTACCCTCGTCTCTCACTTTCAATCAAAGGCTAGAAATGATTAAGCTGACTGAGGAAGGCACGTCCAAAACTGAGACAGGCTGAAAGCTAGGCTTTGGTGCCCAAGACTTAGCAGATTTGTGAATATGAAGGAAAAGTTCTCAAAGGAAATTGAAAGCGCTACTCCAACGAACACACAGAGCATAAGAAAGTGAGACAGCCTCGCTGCCAATATGGATCAAGTTTCAGTGGTCTGCATAGAAAATCAGACCAGTCACAACATTCCTGGAAGCCAAAGCCCAGCCCACAGCAAGGCCCTACCTCTCTTCAATTCTATGAAAGCTGAAGTTTTAAGGTGCTGTCTCTATGCCATAAAAGTTCAAGGTGAAGCAGCAAGTGCTAGTATAGAAGGTGGAGCAAGCTATCCAGAAGATCTAGCAAAGATAATTACATTAAACACATTTTCAACACAGGTGAAATAGCCTTCTAATGGAAGAAGAGACTGTCTAGGACTTTCATGGCTGGAGAGAAGTCAATGCCTGGCTTCAAAGGACAGCCTGCCTCTCTTATTAGGGGTTAATGCAGCTGGTGACTTTCCTTCAGTGGAGGAAGTAACTGCAGATGGGGTGCAAACAGCAAGAGAATTAGAATTAGCAGTTGAGCCTGAAGATGTGACTGAACTGCTGCCATCTCATGACAAAACTTTAATGGATGAGGAATTGCTTCTTATGGATGAGCAAAAAAAGTGGTTTCTTGAGATGGAATCTACTCCTAGTGAAGGTTGTCACTTCAACAGTTACATAAACTTAGTTGATAAAGCAGCAGCAACAGGGTACGAGGATTGACTCCAGTTCTGAAAAAAGTTCTACTGTGTTTAACAAACAGCACTGCATGCTACAGAGGAACAGTTTGTGAAAAGATGAGTAGCTTCACTGTTGTCTTACTGTAATGAATCGCCACAGCCACCCCGGCTTTCAGCAGTCACGACCCTGATCAGTCAGCAGCCTCAACATCAAGGCGAGGACCTCCACCATCAAAAAGATTACAACTTGCTGAAAGCTTAGGTGACAGGATTTTTTCCAACAATAATGCTACTGGACACTTAATAGACTACAGTATAGAAACATAAACCAAAAAATTCATTTGACTGACTATTGCGATATTTGCTTTATATGGTGGCCTGGACCCAAACCCCAACATCCCCGTTGTATGGCTGCACAAACAAAGCTGCTGACAACATATCTGTTGATGTACTATGGCAGCATCTGGGGGAGGTGTAGTGGATATATCCATATGGTAAATTTCTCAGTGTTCTGCCAAATTAGCCTTCAGAAAGATGGTACCCATTTTCACTTTCACTTTTCTGAAGCTCCGAATAAAAATCCTCAGTAAAGTTCAAAGTGCTACATAGAGGTAGGTGTGTATGCCCAAGGTACAAAGAAAATCTGTTCCATGGCATCACGGTGGGCTAGGTGTCCACAAAATACCATTTTTAGGATTTGATGATGAAGTGGGTCTTCATTCAAACCAGTTTTGCTAGAATATCATGTTTGGTGGCTTCAATGCACCTAGAAATACATAGATACTATCATGAAGGAAATCATAGCTCCAGAAAGGACCTTAGAGATGAGAATTTTTCAGACTTCTTTGATTGAGAAATTTACAAAACATTTACAATAGCGAAATCTTCCATAGAACTGTACTTCCATGGAAATATAGGCTAACAAAAAAGATGAGAGCAGAGCCGTCTGGAACTGTACTCCTAGTGAAGATTGTCACTTCAACAATTACATAAACTTAGTTGATAAAGCAGCAGCAGGGTATGAGGATTGGCTCCAATTTTGAAAAAAGTTCTGTGTTTAACAAACAGCACCACATGCTACAGAACATGCCCCTCCCCCATCCCAAATGGAGCAAAGTCTGGCAAATCCTAGTACACAAAATAGAATTCCCAGTCAATCCTATCTATCATATGCAAATGTCTACTTCTTAATAGGCTGTAATAAGGTGAGCACCTGTTGCTTTGGGTATAGTAATTTAGTACAAAAAAATAAAAAGACTAGGATGAAAAGGTCTACCTATTACTATAAATGCATGAAGGTGTGCAGGCCTCTAAATAATTTGGAAAGAAAAAGTAAAACATAATCACACAGGTATAGCTCTTCCTGACGTGGGGGTACTACAGGAAATCCACACAAAGTATGAAAGAGCAGAAGACTAAAGGTAAGAAAGTCTATCCTCAGGGACATAATGTAAATACACCTTAGACTGTGAGACAATCTGAAGCTATCAGGATTTGTGTGTATGTGTCCATATACCTCCCAAAAGCCTGACAGGCCGCCATGGAGAGCTAGATTAATAAACTGAACACCAGGCAAGCCCTACAAACAGCATCCTAAGGCTTTGTGATACCACTGTATGAACCAATGAAAGGTCCTCATTTCCAAGGGTGGCAGGCAGAATAACGGCCCCTTGTTGTTCATGTCCTAACTCCAGTGCCTGTGGAAATGGTACACTCGATGGCAAAAGAGATAATGATTACTAATCAGCTGACCTTGAGATGGGAATATTACCTTGGATGAACCAGCTAGGCCCTGAGTTCCTAAAAGTGGGAGAGGAGGAGGTTCCAATTCAAGATGGCAATGAAAGGAGATTGTGAACTCACCTCTTCTACATCTGGGACAATCTCTTCTGAAAAACTAACAACTAAAAGCTAGCTGAGTGACTTACACACCAGGCAAATGAGAAGAAAACTATGTAGAAGCAGGTAGGAGACACTAAGACACAATCTCCCTGTAAATCCCACCCCTGTGTGGTCGGTCACCTGCAATCAGCAGGGTCAAAACTGGAGCTTCTTCCTGAGGAGGGAAGGGCTTAAAGCCTGCAGCAGACACCCCACCTCTGAAGAACTTCACCTGTGAGAACCCCCAAAGCCTCTATGTCAGTGGGGCTCAAGTCCACAAGACGGGAAAGGCTGGGGCAAAATGAGAAATGGCTCTTAAAGGGCTTCAGGATTCAGACTCACTTGCCCCAGGACAGAGGCAACTGATCGAGAGGCATCCAGGCTTCACGGAAAAGAGACTATGTGCTTACCTTAAAGTGTCAGCCACTGAGGGGCAGGCATGCAATTCAACACACATCTCAGGGCCTGCTGGGTCATTCTCCAGGAGGGAGGCTGGCAGGCACCGTATCTACACTTTCATGCTGCCTCCCTCCAGCTCACCAATATCTCATGGAAAGGAGCTTGTAACCTTATCTGGTGCCCCCTGTGTTTTGCAGCTACCCCCCCCCCCCACAGGGCACAGGAAGGTAACCGCTCAACCAGTCAAGTCTTTTGGTGAAAGAGGCTATTAGCTTCTCCTCACAGATGTGGCCCGATGGGCAGGCTTCTAATTAAACACACGTCTAAAATGGCTGACTACAAGCCTTTGCAGCAACTGGGAGGGTGAGTTCTATCTTCATGCTCTCTCAGCTCTGCTCCTGAGCACCAGTATCTCCTGGAAGGGAGCTTTTACACATTTGGTGCCTTGGTTTTTGTGACTGCCAACCTAGATCACCTGGTACCGGTGGCCAGTGGGGTTTATGATTGAGGTCTTACAAGACTAAATATTTGTATACCATAAAGGCTTCTGAGTCCCTCCCCTTTAGGACACTGACTGGCATGTCCTCAATTACTAGAAGCCACTAAAATAAAATAGGCTGCCTAGACAACCCCTAAAAAGTGAGAGACCACCAAGGGCATGGCTGAGTGATAAAGCTTATGTGCCACGCCAGGCCACTTGCTCAAGACTGGGAGACGTAGTCTTTTATCTCACACATACAAACTAACACTGAGAATCAGGAAAATGAAGAAACAGAGGAAGATGTTCCAAATAAAAGAACAAGAAAAAAACCTCAGAAATGATGCTTAATGAAACACAGATATGTGACTTACCTGATGAAGAGTTCAAAACAATGTTCATTAAGAACTTACCAGACGCAGGAGAAGAATGAATAAACAAAGCGAGAACTTCACCAGAGATGGAAACTATGAGAAGGTACCAAATAGAAATCACAGAGCTGAAGACTGAACTTAAAAACACAACAGAGGGGTTCACCAGCAAGCTGGGAGAGAGAGCAGTGGAAACTCACCCAGACAGAGCAGCAAAATGAAGAGATAGCTAAGGTACAACTTGAAGCAGACCAATAGATTCTCAGGGCTGTGTCCCAGAAAGTGAAGAGAGGGGAAAAAGATCAAAAAGCTTATCTGAAGTATTAATGGGTAAAAACTTCCTTGACCTGGGGAAGAATACAGACATCCAGATCCAAGAAGCCCAGAGCTGCAAATAAGAGGGATCCAAAGGGGCCCACACCAAGATACATCATGATTAAAATGAAAAGTTAAGTACAAGAAGAGAATCTTAGATGCAGCAGGAGAAAAAAAAGAGTTACGTACAAGGGAACCTGCATGAGACTATTAGTAGAATAGCCAGCAGAGACTTTGTAGGCCAGAAGAGAGTGGTGCAATACAAAGTTGTGGGAAGAGAAAAACTTCCAATCAAGAATATGCTGCCTGGCAGAGTTAAATTCACAACTGAAGGAGAGAGTTTTCCAGACAGGCAAAAGCTAAAGGCATTCATCACCAAACTATCCTTAAGAGAAATGTCCAAGAGGCTTCTTCAAGCTGAAAAGAAAGGGTTCTAATTAGTAAAACCATACCAACAGAAAACGATGAAAGTACAACATTGCACTGGTAAAGGTAGTTCTGTATAGAAGAGGTAGTTCTGTTGATCACTTAAAAGTTGTAAAAATAACTAGAACTACAATAATTATGTAAGGGATACATGAGATGTATAGTTGTAGAAACACAAAACACGGGGAGAGAGTAAAAATGTAGAGCTTTAGAATATGCTCAAATTTAAGTGGTAAAACCTCAAATCAAGAGAAAGAAATCTAAGCATATCCCTAAAGAAAGGGGTGAGTCCAACAGGAGGATATAACAATTATAAATATTTATACATCCATAATGGGAGCACCTAAATATATATATATACACAATACAATACAATACAATACAATAATAGGGGACTTTAATAACCCACTTCATCAATGGATAGATTATCCAGACAGAAAATCAATAAAGAAACATTAGCCTTAAATGACACATAAGACCAGATGGACTTAATAAATATATATTCACAGCATTCCATCCAATAGCTGCAGAACACATATTCCTCTCAAATACACAAGAAGCATTCGCCAGGATAGATCAGGTGAGGGCATCACAACAGGTCTTAATAAATCTGAAACACTGAGCATGTTTTCCAGCTACACAGGTGTGACACTAGAAAACAATTTGAAAATCCACATGTGTAGAGACTAAACAGTATGCTACTGGAACAACCAATGGGTCAATGAAGAAATCAAAGAGAAATCAACTTGAGACAACTAAAAATGGAAACAGAATACATCAGAATTTATGGAGGCAGCAAAAGCAGTTCTAAAAGGAAAGTTCATAGCAATAAATGCCTACATCAAGAAACAAATATATCTCAAACAATCTAACTTTACACCTAAAGAAACTAGAGAAAGAACAAGCAAACCTAAAATTAGTAAAAAGAAGGAAATAACTTCAGATCAGAAATAGAGACTAAAAAGACAACAGAAAAGATCAATGAAACGTAGAGCTAGTTCTTTGAAATGATTAATGAAAGTGATGAACTGTTAGCTAAACTAAGAAAAAAGAGGACTGAAAATCAGAAATGAAAGAGGAGCAATATGGATACCAAAGAAATACAAAGAATCAGAGTAGATTATGTGAGCAATTCTATACCAACAAATTGGACAACCTAGAAGAAATGGGTAAACTGCTGTAAGTGTCATGAAGAAGAAAATCTCAATAGACCAATTACTAGTAAGGACCCCGAATCAGTAATCTAAAATTCCCAACCCACAGAGTGCTTAGGATGAGACAGCATCACTGGTGAAGTATATAAGGCATTCAAAGAAGACTTAATACCTATCTTCTTCTAACTTTTCCAAAAAATTAAAGAGGAGGGAACACTTCCCAACTCATTTTATCAGGCCAGCATCACCCCAATACTAAAACCAGACAAGGATACTGCTAAGAAAATTACAGACCAATACCCCTGGTGAAGATAGATGCAAAAATCTTCAACAAAATATTAGCAAACCAAATTCAAAAATACATTACAAGGATCATACAACACGATAGAGTGGGATTTAGTCCACAGATGCAAGTACAGTTCAACATGTGCAAACCAATGTGATACACCACATTAACAAAATGAAGAATAAAAAATCATATGCTCATAATAAATGCAGGAGAGCATTTGACAAATTTCAACATCCATTTATGGTAAGAACATTCAACAAAGTGTGTATAGGGGGAACTTAATGAAGTTCATATATGACAGGGTCACAGTAAACATGGTATTCAACCGTGAGAAGCTGAAAGCTTTCCCCCTAAGATCAGTCATAAAATAGGAATGCCCACTCCCACCACTTTTATTCAATATTGTGTCAGAAGTCCTAGTCACAGTAATCAGGCAAAATAAACAAATAAAAGGCAACCAAATTGGAAAGGAAGAAGTAAAACTGTCACTATTTGAAGATGACATGGTATTTTATATTATATATAGAAAACCCTGAGGACTCCCCCTAAGAATTACAAATTAGGTAAAGTTGCAGGACATAAAATCAATACACAAGAATGTGTTGCATTTCTATACACAAATAATGAACTATCAGAAAAGAAATTAAGAAAATAATCCTTTTTACAACTGCATAAAAAACAATAAAATACCTAGGAGTAAATTTAACAAAGGAGGTGAAATATACACTGAAAACTGTAACACATTAATGAAAGAAATTGGAGACAACACAAAGAAATGGAAAGATATTACATGCTCAGAGATTCAAAGAATTAACATTGTTAAAATGTCTAGATCACTCAAAACAATCTAAAAATTTAATGTAATCCCTAACAAAATTCCAATGGCATTTTTTTCACTGAAATACAATAACCCTATATTTATAAATCCTATTTTATAACACATTTTACATGGTTCCATGCAATAGAATAGACAAAACAGCCAAAGAAATCTCAAAAAAGAACAAAACTGGAGGCACAATGCACCCTGACTCTGAACTACAGTACAAAGCTATGGTAATCAAAACACTATGGAGTTGGCCTAAAAACACATAGGTCAGTTGTACAGAACAGACAGTGCAGAATTAAACACTCACATACATGGTCAATTAATTTATGACAAAGGATCTAAGAATCCACAACACAGAAAGGGGAATTTCCTCAATAAATAGTGTCAGGAAAACTGAACAGCCACCTGCAAAAGAATGAAACTGGATCACCCTCTTATACCTCACACAAAAAAGACCTGAAACCAGAAAACTCCTAGAAGAAAGAAAAAGGACATCTCTTTGATGCAGGTCTTGGAGATGATTTTTTGGATTGTGTACCAAGTGCAAAGGCAACAAAGGCAAAAATAAACAAGTGGGACTACATTAAACTAAAAAGCTTCTGCACAGCAAAGGCAACATCACAGAATGAAAAGGCAGCCTACTGAATGGGAGAATATTTGCAAATTATATCTGATAAAGGGTTAATATCTAAAAGAACTTATAAAACTCAATAGAAAAATAAAAGCAAATAATTTTATTAAAAAATGTCCTTCAGTAAGGATCTGAACAGACATTTTTCTAGTGAAGATAGACGGCCAACAGACACATGAAAAGGTGCTCAGCATCACCGATCATCAGGGAGAAGCAAATCAAAGCCACAGTGATATCACCTCGTATCAGGCGGAAGAGCTATTATCAAAAAGATAAGTGTCGGTGAGGATATGGAGAAAAGAGAACCCTCCTACACTGTTGCTGATAAGTTGATATAGCCAATACAGAAAACAGTATTGGGGAAACCCCAACAATTAAAAATAGAACTACCATATGATCCAGCAATTACACCTCTGAGTATTTATCCAAAGAAAATTAGTGAAAACACTAATTTAAAAAGATACATGCACCATGTGGGGTAAATGGAAGTTTTCAACCAGAATTTCTCCCCTGGACTTGATAATGATATAATGGCCTGTTTGCACATCAATGTGATGTTTACTGCAGAGCCGCAGGACTGTCATGGGATTGCCAGTCTGGGGTAAGGGGTGGAGAGTAGCAGCCATCCTCTCATCCCCTCCGTTCCTGGTAGGTAATTGGTCAGGTGCTCACCAGTCACCAGGGACAGCTCACAGAGCTCCTCCTGCAGGAAGGGGCAGGGGGGAGCAGAGCGTGCCCCACAGCTGGAGGAAGAGATTGCTAGCGAAGCCAAATGAGAGGGGAGAAAGCGCACCCTGGCTGGAGGGAGGACTTGGGGGCATGCTGGGAGAGAGAGAGCACGGCAGGCAGAGTAGGTCAGGAGAGAGACTGAACCATGAGAAATAATAACCTTTCCCCAACCTCTCACCCTTATTTTCCTTTAGTCTCACTGGATATGATCACAGGGAACTTGCCCTAGGCAGGGAACCCCCTTTCTCCCAGAACTACACACCCCTATATTCAATGCAGCATTATTTATGATAGCGAAGACATGGAAACAAGGGTCCATTGATGGATGCATGAATCAAGAAAATGTAATATATATCTCCACAGTGTTTACATCCAGTTGATTTCTATACTGGCTCTCAAATAACACACTCTTGTTAGCTTTTCATCATTCTTTCTAGATAACATCCAAGGAGAAATCATGTAGGGGCAAGTATACATACCCAGCTGTTACACACAATCTAAATTAAATTCACCATGAGTACTGCAGCCCTGGTGCCAACAACTATCCCATAAAAATGTAAATGGAGTATTATTCAGCCACAAAAAAATGAAGGAAATGTTACCCTTTGTGACAGCATGGATGGACCTTGAGGGCACTGTGCTAAGTGAAATAAGTCAGAGAAAGGCAAATATAATATGACCTCATATATATATAGACTCTGAAAAATAAAAACCAAACAAAAGATCTCCTAGGTATAGAGAACAGATTGATGATTGCCAGAGGTGAGGGCTGGGCCAAATGGGTAAAGAGGGTCAAAAGGTACAACCTTCCATTTATAAAATAAGCAAGTCTTTATTTTCAAGGTACAGCATGGTAACTATAGTTAACAATACTGTATTGCATATTTGAAAGTTGCTAAGAGAACAGATGTTAAAAGTGCTCATCAAAAGAAAACAAAATTGTGTGGTGATGGATGTTGACTCCTTAAGCTGATCATGTTATCATATATACAAGTATTAATCATGTCAATTATACCTTAAAAACAAAGTGGAAGAAGAGGAGGCAGAAGAGAGGGTCACAGGTTGCAATGTGAAACAGATACACAAAGAAATGGATTCTCCCTAGAGCTCCCAAGCAGCAAAGAAGGGTGCAAACCCCTTGATTTTGGCCCTGAGAGATCCAGAGCACACTTGTGACCTATAGGACTGTGAAACTGTAAATTTGTGTTGCATTAAGTCTCAGAATTTGTGATAATTTGTTTTTGCAACACTAGTTAATACACCAAGTCTCAAGATAGATTGTGTAGACTTAGTTATCAAATTCTAGAATACTGGAACTAGGGGATAACCATATGAAATTGAAAAAGATTATAAAGAAATAAATAAAGGCAAAAAGCACCAAAAAGAACAAAACTGAGCAGGTGTTGGTGTGGAGAAACAGACCTATGTACATTGCTGAAAAAGTATGAGCTCCATTCTGTGTGACCACATGTATGCATCAGGTGATTTACAAATGTTTGCAATGATTTATAGGTAATACTCTTCAGGACAGCATTATTTAGAGTGAAATTAATACATTTTGGTAAAATTATTAATGAACATTAATATATATTACTGTATAAAAACACTCATTGCTATGTTGCAGTGACAATGTACCATACTTTTATAAACAAAATATTTATGCATAGAACTAAATTGGAAGGCAACTTCTCAAAATGTTAAAAATATACTGAATGATGGGATTTTACAAATTTTCTGCTCTTAAAAGCCATTTTTCATGTTGTCTGTAATTAGAAGAAAATCCAATAAAATTTTTAAAAGTATATCTGTACTGTTTTATAGAGACTATAAACTACCGAGGCTAATTACTTTGAGAAGGAGATGGGGTGAAAACATACAAAGAAATTTTAGACTTTTGATGGCAGTCTTAACCTTTCAATGTTACGGTTATCGACCAGGGCTGAGACTAGGATAGGACAAGGCATGCATGTATTTCGCCTTGGGTGCAAAATATAAGAGGGCACCAAAACTCAGTCCCCGAGGTAAGTAATATGCTAATGCAATATTTAAAAAACTTGAAATCCATACAAAAAATTCCATGATGAACAAATTATCAAAATTTAAAAAAAAGATAGGATCAGTATCTGACCCATGATGGATAACATGGACCACAGTTCCAACTAAGCTTGATGATTATTTTCTAAAGCAGTGATTCTCAAAGTGTGGTCCTGGGCCCAGCGGCATCAGTAGCCCAAGAACTTAGACATTCAGGCCCCACTGCGGGCTACTGAATCAGAAACTCTGTGTATGGAGCCCAGCAATCCACGCTCTGTCAAACCTTCCAGGTTAGACAACCACTGTGCTAAGTAACACACAGGTGATATTAACAGCAGTATTGGAAGAAAATGTCTATTACACTCATCTTCAAAGGGAACATCCAGTAAGCATTTGTCATGAGCCTGGCCATATACTAAGCTCTGCACTCCTGGGATGTATTTTTGGTACCCCAGTTTCACAGAGGAGGCAGCTCAGCTCGTAAAGGGTTAAGGACACTGCCCAACATTGCCCAGAAAGGACACAGGAGACCAAGGACTGGACCTCAGATGTGCCTGACACTAACATCTGTCCTGTTAAGCAACTGCGGTAACATCTACACAGGCGGCAAGGGTCAAGGAGGTGGAAGAACCGCATGCGCGGGCTTACCCTCCGACTCCGACTCCTCCTCCTCTTCCTCTTCCTCCTCTTCGTTGCTTTCATCCTCACTCTCTTCCTCTTTAGCAATCTTCTGCCGAGCACTCTTGAACACTGACTGCAAGACGATGGAGTCTTCATAAATCTAAAGGGTCACAGTGGCAACTGTTAGGAAGTGCGAGCTGCGGGCCCGAGATTCACAATCTCATCAGGCTCTTCCTTATGCAACACACCAGCTTTATTCTACAGGAATTTTAGCAGAAACATCAATGTTAGTTTTTAGGCCTATAGGCCTGTGGGAAAAACCCAAATTCATATAGAGACACACATGTTCTTACAGGAAAAAGCCCATATGCAGTTGACATGATTTCAGGTGTGAGTGTATGCACATGCACACATCCATGCTTGGAAGAGAAAAGTGGACTTCTCTAAGATACCCTCTCATTTTTGACGACAAAAATAGTCTTTAAAAAACTCCACTTCTTACTTGAATTGTTCAATTAAATACTGTAATAAAGTAACCTTCTTTAAAATGTAATTCCCCTAACAAAATGAGGCTGTTCTTCATGACTGAGTTTCAGTGCCAGCCAATACTATTCTCATCAATTTTTTTAGTGTATACCCATACTGAGCATAGCCCTGTATGGCTGCTGAGATATATGAAGCTCAAAAATGGTTATTTTTTTCCAAAAATTAATTCAATGCAATGCAGTTCCTGTCAAAATACCAATGGCATTTTTCACTGACGTAGAGCAAATAATCCTAAAATTGTTATGGCTCACAAAAAAGTCACAATAGCCAAAGCAATCTTGAAAAAGACCAAAGCTGGGGTTATCACACTCCGTGACTTCAAACTATACTTTTCAAAGCAATAGTAATCAAAACAGTATGGTACTGGCAACAAGAACATACATAAGACAATGGAACAGAATAGAGAACCCAGACATACACCCCCACAGACATGGTCAATTAATATATGACAAAGGAGGGGGGAAAAGACAGTCTCTTCAATAAATGGCATTTATTGCCAAAAACTGGACAGCTACATGCATAAGAACTACTGTCTAACTTCATATACAAAAGTATCAGTAAACTCAAAATGGATTAAAGACCTAAATATAAGACATGAAACCATAAAATTCCTAGAAGAAAACATAGGCAGTAAACTCTTGAATATTAGCATTAGTAATTTTTTTCTGGATATGTCTCCCCAGGCAAGGGAAATGAGCAAATATAAATAAGTGGGGATATATCAGACTAAAAGCTTCTGTACAGTAAAGGAAACCATCAGCAAAAGAAAAATATAACCTACTGTATGGGAGGATATATTTGCAAATGATATATCTAATAAGGAGTTAATATCCAAAATAAAGAACTCATACAACACAACACCAAAAAAACACAGATAATCTGATTAAAAAATGGGCAGAGAACCTAAATAAACAGTTTTGCAAAGACATACAGATGACCAACAGACATGTGAAAAGATGCTCCACATTGCTAATCTTCAGGGAAATGAAAATCAAAACTACAATGAGATACCACCTCACACCAGTCAGAATAGCTACTATCCAAAACACAAGAAATAATAAATGTTGGCAAGGATGTAGAGGAAAGGAAACCCTTGAACACTGCTCGTGGGATTGCAAATTGGTACAACCAATTCATGGAAAGCAATATGGAGGTTTCTCAAAAACTAAAAATAGAAATACTGTTAGACTGAGCAATTCCACTTCTGGGAATTTAGCTGAAGGAAAGAAAATCACTAATTCAAAAATATTTATGCACCTCTATGTTTACTGCGGTGCTATTTACAGTAGGCAAGATATGGAAGCAACCTAAGTGTCCATCAATAGATGAATGGATAAAGAAGATGTGGTACATATACACAATGGAATATAATTCATAAAAGAATGAACTGTTGCTATTAGTGACAATATGGGTGAATGTGGGAGGTATCATGCTAAGTGAAATAAGTCAGAGAAAGACAATTACCATTACACTTAGATGTTTGCTTCTAAAAAACAAATGAACAAACAAAACTGAAACAGACTCATAAATACAAGAGAACAGACTGGAGGTTGCGATAGGGGGTGGGGGATGGAGTATGGGTGAAAGAGATGATGGGGAAAATTTAGTGAGAATGATATTTAAGATCTGGGTGAGGGTTACATGAGAGTATACATATATCACAATTCATCAAACTGTACACAAAGATAGGTGCATTTTATTGTATGTACATGGGTACGAAGAAAATTTCAAAACAAAAATGAAAGAAAATAACAACAAAAAGCAGAAGTACCATATGATTCAGGAATCCCACTTCTGGGTACAGACCCAAAAGAATTTAAAGCAGAGTCTTAAAGAGATATTTGTACACATATGTTTATAGCAGCATTATTCACAATAGCCAGGAGGCGGAGGTAGACCAGTGTCCACAGATGCGTGGATTGATAAAATGTGGTAGATACATACAGTGGAACATTATTCAGGCTTAAAAAGGAAGGGAATCCTGTCACATGCTACAACGTGGATGAACCTTAAGGACATTATGCTAAGTGAGATAATAAGCTAGTCACATGAAGACAAATCCTGCAGGATTCCCTTGTAAGAGGTATCCAAGGAGTCAAATTCATACAGGTGGAAAACAGAACAGTGGTTGCCAGGGGAATTGGGATAGTTTCAGTTGTACAAGATGAAAGAGTTCTGGAGATCTGTTGCACAACGAGATATACTTAACACTACTGCACGTACATTTAAAAATGATGCAGAAAATAAATTTTATATGTTTGATAGCAATTAAATAAAAAACACAGAGAAAACCAGACCTTGCTCTAAGTACATATTCCTTTATGGCAAGGAGGAACCACACACTCAGGAAAGTGCCTGGGGAACTAGTGGTGAGAACCAATCAATATGGCACAACAGGAGGACAGAGGCAGGTAGTGCACGCCTAGTTGGGGCCACTGGGGTCGAATACCCCAGAAATCAGAGCTCAGCTGGATCTTAAAGGTGAGGCGGTTCTGTCAGGGGTGAGAAAGGAGCAGCGGGGTGTTTAGGAAGGGAAAGCATATGTGAAAAAGGTGGGGAGGCAAGAATAAAAAAGACCCATCTGGGATTGGCCCAATGTCCGTTTCCTAGATACGATACTGGACTATTGTTATGCAAGACGCTACTATTTTGTGAGGCTGTGAAGGGTACACAGTCTATTATTTCTTTACATGTGCAAGTGTTTATGAGACCAGTCTGGCTGGACCAGGAACTGTTTATTTAGGTTGAGGAACAGCAGAAAAAGAGAGTAAAGAGTTAGGGTAGCATATGGCTTTAGAAAGCAGCCTATGGAGAGTAAATTCATTCCAGAATATAATAGTACTTGGGGTGGGTAATAGATGGACAGGATAAGAAGGTAGCTGGAGAGAGATAAACTAGTATCTAGGATAGACTGGGAGGGAAGCCAGCCAAGAGGCCATCTGTCGCCCCATTTCAGCTGGGAGACAGCGAGTGTGGGCAGACAAGGAGGTGGCGGGACTGGAAAAGGAGCAGATGCACATCACAGTGCTGCCACAGTGGCTTGAAGAACCTAAAACCCTACCCAGAGATGCTCAATGTCATTCACAAAACACTTCCTGTTGACTCTTGTATTTATTGTCTGTGTGCTGGTTTCCATTTTAACCTTCTTAAAGAGTGTCTTGAAGACAGAAGGCTTGCTTTCAAGACCTACTGTTCTGCTCAGAATACTGCTGTCAACTGCTGTTGACCTGGAAATGCACAGTCTCTTCAATGCACATTCTGAGGCACATTTTCCCCATGCTCTCTCATTCCGTGACTGGAACTGACATGAAGGTAGGAAAGCAAGATCGGGAAAGAGGCTTAAGAAACTGAATGGTGGCACACCCTGGCTGGCAGACACACTGAGTCCTCCCCTTATTCGTTCTTCTTCATGGTATGACAGCATTAGGCCAGAAATACAGATAGGAAAAAGAGAGCTTCTATAAAAGATGAGGGCTATTGAGGTGTACTTAAGAGTGAAACTGCTCTCACCCTATTTTAATAAATTCAGTGTCACTAACTTATATACCCTTAGACTTGGTAACTATGGAAAAGGGCAGTAAAGGCCTGATGAGAACAATTTTTTGTGAGCAATTACAGGCACTGGTTAGTTTTTCTATGTTTTAAATTATAGTAGTTTCAACTTATGATGTAAGGTTACAATTGGAAGGAAGGTAGGCATAAACAAGATGTAATCTCTATAAAAGCAAAGACTGTACCTCTAGCTTTTAAGCATTACGTTAAGTGATTTATGAATTCCTCCTCCAATTAGAAGCCAAACCTTTAAGGGAAGGGATGTGTGAGCAAGGGGCTAGCACAGCGATAGCACAAAGCTGCTGGCATTAATTTGAAATTGCCAAAGCCTCAATTTATTTACATAGGGTGCACGGAATATAGGCTTTTAAGTTTTCTCTTCTGCTGCATAGTAGCAATGGTTCAAATGGTAGAAAATGAAATATATTATTTAACATAAGCATATTTAAATGCTTTTCAAGTAACTGAAGACAAACCTGGGATCCTTCCAAGTTAAACGTCTGAGCATTGTGACAGAGAAGCATGACATCTTTCTCCAGGTCTCCCAGGCTCCGGTATTTGTGATTACGAATTCTTTCCTAATGGAAATTTTGGATAAAACAGAGGAAAGAGGAGGAAGAGAAAACACAAAAATCACTACTTGGTTAACAGAGCCTGATTCTCCCTTTGTCTCTACAGAAAACAGCCTGCGGGGGATGTGGGACAGCGCAACCCTAGGGGCACCATTCACAGAGACCCCTCCCACCAGGGTTCCTTCTTGTAAGGGGAACAGGAAGAGTGACGGGTCAGGTGAGGAGTCTGAAGCTTCTGAAATAAAATGCAATATAACAGAAGTGGAGTTCGCAACACAATGATTAAACTACATACATGTAAAGGCATACGGATATCCCCATAATTCTGGAGACAAGCCAGGATGGGGGTCGGTGGTGGTCACATAGGATGCCACCGCCAAGTCCCGACAATAATCATAATCATTTCAGTGAATTTACACTTCTTTATGTACTCAAAAAATAAAGTTTGTAAACAAAATATCTACCTTAATTTTTTTGAAATCCACCGGCTTCCTAATTAATTCATAGTATTCTGGTAATTCTTTCCTTGAAGGTAACTGAATGAAGACTTCACTGAGCTGTCGCCCTGAACTGTAGGGTGGGCGAAACAAAAACATAACAGATCATATGTTACTGAGGAAAGCATTTATTTTACTTCTTTCAGAAAATGTCAAAAAAGCAAACTGCATGGGGGTTCTTTAAATCAAGGAAAATCCCGCCAAGTATATTAGAGATTAACGCCCCTTGTGTTAGTTTCAAAATCACATTAAAATGTTATTAGGTCCCCACTTCTGTTGCACAGATGATATGGGGAGTCCACTGTGGGTTACTCTTTCAGAGTGAATATCTTTCTTTGTTTTGGTAGAAATATTTAAGATACTCTATTCAATTAAATATTCCATTTTTAAATGAATAATAATTGAGTTAGGAAAAAACAAATGCACAAGTTTACTTCCATACTTCATCTTCAAATTCACTGTGTATTTAGAAAATAGTATGTTAGAATACCCTCTGGCAGCTCAAATAAGAAGCTTTGGTAGGACCCTCTTTCTTTCCGGTCTTACTCCTTTTAGAGTATTTCACACACTGTGATCCACACATACCTTTGTTATTATTTGCCAGTGGAACCCCTTCATCCCACCTAACTGCACTTCTGTGTGTATGGAGTCATTTGGGCAGAAAAGAACATATTTAGCAAGCGTGATGCCCCACGGTTCTGGGATTAGTGCTCCACCCTCCCTCAAATTCATGGTAGCTTTATTTGAAAGCAGATTTCATTATTTGAAAGAGAATGCTTAGCATTTTCTAAACTTGAGAAAGAGGCTATAAAGCAATATAAGCTTTTAACATCACTTAATATTAGAAGCAGACATAGTTAGAGGAACAAAGATATTCATGATTCTAGGTTCAAAATGCTAATATCTGGCTTGGCCTATCCAGATCCATAGTAGCTTGTGAGGTATGTATGGTATAGTCACTTCTCATAGAAATCTCACTTTCCTTATGATGCCATTTCTACTTCCTTTGTGGAGCCAGAAATATTAAGAAAAAAACAACAATATAAATCACTGCTATGTAAATCTTGGAAGGTGATTCTGGGAGTGTTTGAGAATGCTATGAGCAGTGGCAAAGAATGAGTGACAATGTGCTGTTTTAATCCATGGTCCCAGTTGTATAATTAAAAAATACTCATAATGACAGTTATCATAAAAAAGGCATGCGCAGTAACTCAAATCGTTGCCTAGCAACCAGCAGGGAAAAATGCTGAAGTGCAAAGGGGCCTGCATAAATTAACCGAAAATCCTCTGTCAAAGGGATGGGCGAATTTTTCCTGTTACACTAGGTCCCTGTTTTGCTTTATTTTTTAATGCATATATGGGCCTCATGAATACTAAAATAGGGGTGAACACAAGAGGTTTAAGAAGATTGCAGTTTAACAGGGAATTGAATTTTCAGATCATGTGGCAAGAACCAAGGTGTTCTCATACCCACCCCTACCCCCTTCTAGGCTGAGAAATGCATCTGTACCTCCGTAAATTATACCACATACTATATGACAAACACTATTTACCATCTCCTTTAACATAAGGCCACAGTTTCTGGCCTATTCTTTTTCTAACATTGTGAAATTTATATTCACATTTCACTGTGTGAAAAGAAATAATCCAGAAGGCAATTAATAGATATTAGTTTTCTATTTCTATCAGTGGCTTATTTTTAATTAGCATTCTTCATAACCTAGCAACAATCAAAAAGACTTCTTTGTAATCTTGGATTTAGTACCTGGCCCTCAATGACATCTTCACGGTGTCATTTTCTACATTGCCAACAGATGGTGTCATTTTTCTATTGACGGATTACAAGGACATCTTTGCTTTGTACACCTGTGATGGACACACCCTTAATTTCAGCTATGTTACTGGTGAAATGAGAAATCAGTGGTTTGTACCAAAAATGTGATAAAGTTCTTTCTAATGGGCAAAATGGCTAAAACGGTCTTAGACTGATGTGTGTCCTCAGTCTGGCTGTACAAATCCTACGCCCTATAGGAGAGAAGAGTTACGTGTTCATAAAGGAGAGAGCTGAAATGTTCTGGGACTCAGGGCCAAAATGATGAAGTGAGAAAAATTCATCTGTTTCAAAAATAAGGGCTCACTTGACTTAACATTCCTATCCCACCTTCCTCCTTTCCCTCCTCCTAAGAACACAGACATGGGCAGAAGGAGGACCTGGAAGCTGGCTAAGGGAAACCTACTGTGGCTCTGCTGGTCCCATCACCATTTAGATGTGCCTCAGCCCTCCCAGGCCCATTCTCTGCAAACCCAGCTTTGTAACAGTTGCCCCGACTCTGCTGGTCGGCATAGTCTCTTTCCTGTACACCCCAAGTATCAGGGCCAATCCCCCATTTATGACTGATTCCAAGTCCTCAGACCGACCTCTTACGCCATGGCTGGAAGGTTCTCTATCTTTTCCCTTCTCCTAATACTTCACTATCCATCCAGTATCAAGAATCCACTCTCCATAAAAATGGAAGAAATGCTCAATATTAAACCAACTTTTGGTACCAGGCTACTCTGAACTTAAGCCCTCTTTGTTTACTGTGCTTTCTCTCTTCACAGAGGGCAGGAACAAGCAGTCACAGCCCTTCCCGTCCCTAGCAGAAGCAATGGTGTGATGGCTGGCTAGGGCAGGGTATGCCAGGTGGACCTGCAGCATGTACTGAGGTACTAGTAGGACCACTTGATAATGGACTGCTACAGGAACTGATTTTTTCCTAATGTTAAAGTTTAAAAACACGCAGATTAAAAAAAAAGGAAGTGAAATAGCCCTACCGAGTTATTCTTGGCATTTCTTTCTGACTTAAGCTGGGCAAAGGCTTTTTTTAATATACCTTCTCAATTTTTTTTTTTTTCAGTTCTGGAAAGTTTTTTTTTTTTTTTTAAGTACAGAACAATGGACTAATTGTACAATGGTTTGCTGAAGGTGTCCTGTTTCTGTTGAAATGCTTATCCTATCCCCAAGGTATTTTCCATTGTGTCATTTTACACAACCAAAGGCCTGAGTATAAGTTGTTAGCTAGGAGCGTGCTGCTTCCCATGGCAAAATGGACTCCTGCAACCCTACTCCAAAAAAAGGATTCCACTGATAGTCTGCGATTTCAGGTCTATATTTTGCACAGTTTGGGTTGAGGAGTACCTAAAACACAAGTGGTAAGGGGCGCACTGCACTTTGAGTTCAAGGTGCTGGTGGGTGAGCACCTTCCCCCTGCACAGAGGTGAATGAGCACAGGGATCCATGGCCATGGCATCAGGGTGAGATGGAAAGGCCCTGTATGCTGCTGTGTAGATGTTGGTTTGCAAACCCTGCATGTATAGCTTGTATGTGCACACGCACACTATTGAGATTTACTGTGCAACACTTCATCTGGGAACCAGTTTTTCTCCCATTACCTCCACAAACCAAATGGCAATAATTTCACATCTTACTACTAAAATTCTACAATGGTAGCTGAATATTTTATAAACACTACATCAATATCAGCTTTACCTTTGATGACATTTTAGGCATAGCTGAACGAGCACAGACTCAAATACTAGCTAAGACAACATACTCCTTTAAAATGCTGGCGATTATGCCTTCCCACCGAGGGGAAGCCAGGAGACAGGACACTGGGTGAGAATTTCGTTTAGATTTAGCTACTTTAGGGTTTTCCTTTTCACCTGCCCAGGCCGATCCGTGGAACAGCATTTCTACAGGGCACCTCTGAAAAAGACACTTGAACTAAAATAAAATAGCCACATTTTTACATCTAGTAGCTAAACAAAACCTATCTTTCCCCATAAGAAGATGATGTCATGATTTAGAATACCCACTTGGAGCGGGAAGGAAGGGTTTTATAGAAAAGTCATTACAGTCCTAAAGGAATCAAACTCAAGGAATTTGGGGGCAAGAAAACAAAAACTTGGGTCAACATTGGAGGGCAGTAGAAGAAAGCATGCTGCTGCTTTTCAGGGTCAGACTGCCAGGGGAATTTTAATAAATACCATTAAAAATGCACTTAGACCACAGTAGCACCCCGCTTATTCGGGGAGCCCCCAGAAACCTGAGTCAGCTCTGCAAAAGGCGTCACAAGCCACTACACTGTGTTCTTCACTCCTGAGATCTCCCATCCAAGCCTTATTGAGGCCTGACAGGTAAGAATTCCTAACCAGCTTGGGAATGTGACCTCCGAGCCTCCTGAAACATACATGAGGTAACAGCAAAACAGAATGGGACCGGAGTAGACTTGCTTGTGGTACAGGAGATTGGTAGCTGTTAAACACAGCCCCAAGGGTTGCATTAAGGACTGTAGATATCTAATGTGCCTGAGTTACCCATAAAAACAACAAAAATCTTTTATCAAAAAGCTTTTGTTATCAGCAAAAATAAGTTTATATCATGTTAATACAAACGCCTGGATATAGAGAGACTATTAAAGGTTCACTCAGCTCAGTAAGAAAAGCACCAAGGTTTATTAAGAGTCTTAAATATAATCACACGTCGATGCTCGGTTTTACTTTTGATAATTTACTCTAGGTTAAAATATGGAGATTAAAATTATATATAGAATATATATTCTATATATAATTATGTACTGTAATTTTATATCTATATATTATAGTTATATATGTATTTATATATTTTATATACATATGTGTGTGTGTGTGTATATATATATATATATAAGATGTTCATCACAGAATTATTTCAAAAAAAAAAAATAATTTAAAAGCAGCCAATATGTTTAACAGTTGGGAAAGGACAAATAATATAATGCTAGAGAATGTAAAATTATGTATTTCAAAAATACATAAAGAATTCCTCAAAGAATGGGAAGGTGCTTGTTACACTAGTGAAAAACAGCAAAGGATATCAGATTTTAAGTGCAGTACAACTTCAACAATGTTTTTTAAACACATAAACTAAGGGTCAGAAGGATATATGCCAGAGCATAAGTAAGCATTAATAATGATGTACTCTTATTCAACAAAATGAAAATTTACTATCTAATGTAATTTGGAGCCATATTATCATCCATAAATAAAGTAGGCCTCAAACACTTCTGTGGGTTGTCATCTTTGAAAACATGCTGTCAAAATCTAATCTGACTTTTCTCAGAGAAGTGGTGTCTAAGGGGCATATGACCAACCTTTATTTATAATCACTAAAAAAGCACATTTCACCAGTTGGCACGTTTTAACTCTATCATGTAAAGCCAAATAAGTAGAATAATAAAACAATAATTCCATTAACATTGTTAATATATTGACCACCAGAAGGTAGAATGAGAAGTTTCCACTTTTCTTCAGAATTCTCCTGTTGAATTTCTTACTACAAATCAGAGGCATTCATCAAGACATGGGCTTCAGAGAGTATTATTTGCTTTCTATTTAGACAAGCATTCTTAGGAGAAGTGTGGGAAGATTTATCATCTATCACCTGACTTTTAGAAATACTGACTCAGGAATCTAGTTGCTTCTCCTCTTTTTCTCCCTTGAGATTTTGTAATAGCAGGTATGGGCCCAGAACCCTACCTGTCTGTCTGCCTAAATGTGTAAGCTAACAGGCCACCCGCTTCCTTGGCATCTTATCTTGCTGATCTGGACATGACTCAGAATGCTTTCCTTTCAAAAGCAAACACCAACCCTCTCTTCCACTGAATATTTTCCCGTTTGATCTGTCCTTGTATCTCAAAGTTTTTGGCTAAACTGTGACAAAACTCAAAAGCACAAAGATTTTGCAAACAAAATCAAATGTTTTCCCCGACCTGAGCCACAAGTCCCAGACGTCACTTTGTTAAAGTGGTGGATCACAGCAGTCACGGGAGTGCTTTCTCCTATGATTGCCGTTTGAGTAAATTCTTAAGGAAGACATATGAAGTGGATTCCAAGGAAGATGGCACATTTTTTCTCATGAATATACAATAACATGTATATATGTCTTTGTGTGTGTCTATATGTATATATATAGACACACACACACACATAACATGTCATTCTCTTGTCTTCCTGTCTGCTGCCATGTGCTATGCCCCCTTTCCTTGTCCCCGATGACCCTGTCACACTGAAATACACGTGGTCTCTAGAGGGGGTCCAGACTTCCCAGAGCCTCTAGCTGCAGTGGAAATTCTCCAAGAAACTTAGGATTAGAGTTTGAGGACCACACTTTGGGAAGCACCATTCCAGACAATGTATGAGGCTCTGACTGCACCAGGCTGCAGCCGCACAGGATCCACTGTCAGCTCTGATGCTGAGCCCAAAGTATGCCGTACAGAGAATAAATGAAGAAAGGTTCCCCATCTAGAACTTACGATGCTCTAAAAGTGCATCGACTTGGTCACACCACTACTTCACAGCTCTATCTCTATAACCTAATGAGAACTATTAAATGCAGAGGTGTTTGGCCCGAGATCCACAGTCACAGCCTCCCTCCCTCATTTAAAGAAATACGGAATGTCTGCTGCCAACACTGCTAAAAATAAATTTTGTCTGAAAGAGCCTCTTGGCTGATTCTGAAGGGATAGTCAATACTGGCAACAAAATCACAACGTCAAGGGCTGTTAATAGCTGCAGAGAGAATTTAAATTCCTGGGACGGAGTACATGGAGCTGGGTAGCTACATGCATGCACACCCCTAACCCCCCCACTCCTCCATATATGCCACCTTTTCTTTCACTGCATTTCTTTAAATGCTACCAAAGACACTTACCACTCAGGATCAAGATCCAAGAGTTATCTGTAAGTTCTCCTTGTCTGCCCCCTAAGTCTTGTCAGTCACACCTTTGAGTGGTCATTCTCTTAATATCTGCTGCCACGTGCTATGCCCCTTTTCCTTGTCCCCGATGACCCAGTCACACCAAGATACACGTGGTCTCTACAGGGGGACTGGTTTTTCCGTACCTCCAGGGCTGCCTGTACGAAGACTGAGTACCTTTGCCTGATCCACGGCCCCCTACCCTGCCCTGCCACGGTCTACTTGGGGCATCCCCCCTGACCCTGGCCCACAAGCTGTGGAGCCTTCCCTCACTCCTGCCCCATTCCTCCCTGCCCACCCTGTACACGCACTTCATTCATGCCATGTATGCATGATTCCTTTATATAGATAGCTCTTTCTAGCTATGCTTTAAGGCATTACGTTTTGTTTTTATTTGTATTTCAAATCTTAGTGCCCCTGAACACATGCAGAAAGTATTTTTATAAGGGTTTTTTAAAACCGGTCACAATGCAGCCTCTCAACAAGAAGTCATAAACTCAGGCAAAGGAAGCGTACATGACAGTAAGGGACAGGTCAGACTCCGGGGCCCTTAGGAAGCAAATGTCAAGCCCTTTGCTATGGCTCTGGATTACATCTGTCTTCTGTAAAAATGGATTCACCTAGGTCCCAACTACCTACGGTCATATCATCTCTTCAAAAGTTCTAGGCAAGCCAATGGAGGCTTGCAACACCCTTTAAGACTACTTTTCGTGGTCACATGATCATTTTCCTGGAAGAGGGAATAAGGAGCTTATATCTGTCTTTGTTCTCTGGGCTGGACATGTAGCCTACTTCATGCCATTTAGACTATAAGACTCCTTTCTATGTCATGGGGGTAGAAGCATTTACCCATGTTGGTTCATTATTTAAACTGCCCAAATTAATAAAGTCATATATTTATTGTTTCAATTTAGAAATTTGAATCCAGACTGAGTTCTTTCTCATAATGGCAAAAACAGAACAAAATTCTTGACATCTTTGTATACACTATGGTTTGCATGTCAAGCTTCCAGGATTGATAACTGTTTATTGAACACCAGTAAGGGAAAACAAAAAATTGGGAATACTGCCCAATAGTTTCATCTATGCAGATATGGCTGGTACAAATCACTCCCACTTTTCATCTCCCTATAAAGGGAGACTGTCACAGCTGGTGACCAGTATTCATTCTGAAATACAGGATACAGCTTCAACTCTTTTTCTTCCTGGCACTGGGCTGGATCCTACACTAGTGGGGAAAAAACCCCATAAAGGATGTTATTGGGCCAACTGACAAAAGTGGAATATGGATGGTTAGATGCTGTATCCATGCTTTTTAGGAGTAAAGGCTGACTGAAAGGGGGAAAGAAATTTGCAATATATTAGTAACAACTCCTAACCCTGGGAAATCATACACATCCCTCTCTTTCTCTCAACTAACATCATGCCCACAAATCCTCTATGAGAAAAGCATTTCTGCTTTCCATCCAATGGAGGCAAAGACACACAAAGGTTAATCGGACTGGCCTAGGACACTCAGGACCGTTACGGGACAGGGAGGCCCAGAAGTCACACCCCGAACCCAAGCCAGCAGCAGACCCTTTGCACAATGTGACCGACTGTGGAATATCAGACACAGTGTGCAAATGCATGCGTCTTCATCTACTGCGGGAGGCACAGATGCCACAGGCGCTTTCCATTAAGCTTTATGACCAAGACAACACAAGGTTAAGAGCCAGGAGAGGTGAGAGGGAAGCTGTGCTCGAGGGAAGTGGGAAGCCACAGACACCCATTGCCGAGGTGCTGCACACAGGGGAGGGCAGACCTGCTGGAGGCTCCCAGCGCCTTTGTGACGCGTGGGTTTACAGGACTGACACACCCAAACTGGAACACAACACAAACAACTTCAAAAGCCAGGACAGGTGTTTTAGCGTATCTGTGCCTCCGTGTCCCACTCCAAGTAGGGATGATTTGGAGGCGACTGGAGAAACGTGCTTCCAATTCTTAAGGAATCGGTCTGTTTGGTGAACCAAGGGAAATCTGTATTTAGAGACACAGGAATACAAGACAGATCCTGACCTGTTTCCTTCTATTTCCAACTGAGAATTACTGGGCACCTTCTCCACGTTACACCTGTGGTAGAGTAGAAAGAACACTAGAGTCAGAAGACCTGGGTTCTCATCCCCGCCCGGCTCTACCTCCTAGGTTGGGTGGCCTTGATGATTCATTTTACTCTCCAAGCCTCAGACTCCTCACCTACCTGCCTCACCCACCTCAGGGATTGCTGGGAAAATCACAGCGGGTTATGTTTAGAACCTCATTCTGAAAAAATATACAGTTCTCTAGAAATGGAAAAAAAAAAAAAGATTTCCTAACCTCTCCGGGACGTCTCTGGCTTCTCTCAAACACGTAAATGCCTAGTCCTCTGGTCCAATTTCCGTCCCCACATATTCCATGTGAGTGTTAGGACGCAGATTCCATGGTTCCAGAAGCATCAGATGGCAGCATTTGCTAGGTGGGTGTGTGATCTTAGCAAAGTAGCCTGAGTCTAGCTAGCTCCTCATTTGTAAAATGGGGACAATACTTACCTCAGAAAGTTGCAGTGAAAATTAAATAGGATACTGTACTTTGTTGTGGCAGCCAGCAGATGGAGGACACTCCAACAACAGCCAAACTTGGTTTCTGACCACCACCTCGGCAGCTGGTTCCACTGCCCAGAACTCTATCCTTTTTGAATATATCACTGAGTTAATGACCTTCCATTGGAAATGACAATAAACCATTGCCTGAGATCTTTGACCCTTCTTCAGGCCTTCAGGGAAGCCTCTTCAGTTGAGGATTTTGGAACTGCTACATGGAGGTCCCTCTGCGTGGTGGCAGAGAAGCAGCTGCCAGTGGTGACGCATCCTAGGGAAACCCTCCATCCCTTCCAGGTTTTTCTGGAGGTGAAGACAGCACGCTATGGAATCACAGCCTACGTGTGGCCACTTAAAACTCTGAAATCGAGAAGTGGAGGGGAGGAGTGTACGCTGTATCTGAAACAGAGAGAATGAGCTGGAAGGCCTGAAATAAGGGGCAGCAGAGACGGACATGTTGGAAGACTGAGTTGGGAAGGTTGTGAGGGCTGGATTGTGGAAGACTGTTTTTTCCGTGGTAGGAAGTTTCATCGTCATTGAGCAGGCGACAGGAAGCTCTTGCAAGTTTTTAGGTAATATGATGTGATCAGATACACGCCCCAGAAAGAAGGCAGGGGATGAGGAGATGACAGGCAGGACCTCAGGCAGCCACAGCTGTCCCAGGCCAGGCTGGGGACAGTGAGGCGACAGAAGGCAGGCACCTGGGAGAGATGCTTGGGAGGGTGTGGAGAGCACGTATTTGAGGGTGTGTCAGGAATGCAGCACAGAACTGGGAATACTTTCACCACTGTAGTTCAGGGACCTCGGGCTGATGATCAGGTTAACCAAGGCAACACAGAAACCAGAGACAGACTGTGCCATCTGAGGGTCTGTGTGCGTGAAGGAAGAGAAGCCTGGGAGTGACATGTGCCATCTTAGACATTTTACAGAATATACTGTAAATAATTCAGAGAAATGTAGGCATGGTTCTACGATCTGAGACTACTGGAGATTACAATTCACAGGCGATGTGAGACTGAAGAGAAGAGATTCCAGCAGACTCCAAATGATTTTGATAAGGGGTACATGGGGGCAGACCTATACAGGTCAGAAATTGGATCAGCTTGGGGAAAAAAAAAAGTAGAAACAACAAAAAAGAATACTAAGTAATGACATGGATTTGGTTTAAAAATGTATGTTACTGCAACTCTGTTTTGGAAAGGCAGCATGAACACTGGTGTGAATAATGTACCTTGGATCAAAGTCTCAGGATGATGAACAATGTGGGAAGGCATTCAACACTGAGTAAGTAAATGCTTAACTGTATTTCAGGCAAAGCACGTTGGAGAGAAAACCTTGGAACCAGCCAGCGTGCTTTAATAAAAGGCCTTCCCTTCTGGAGAATGGGGTTGACAAAATGTGGACCTTCAAACAGTAGCTCAGTCTTACTCAAAATGAGGGAAATGCTACAAATGACTTTTCAGTGTGTACAGGAATTAAGTGCACAGAGTCCCTAGGTTTGTAGTATACCAAATCCCTGGAAAGTTGCTAGAATACAGTGGAATGAAATGATGGCTCTCTTCCCAGGTAAACGTCATTATATATATGTCAATATATACATATAATGATGGAATTTTTCTTAAAAATGACCATGAACACAATAACATCCCTGTGCCCTCACAGAACAGGCTCCTGTGACCCCTCCTGCCCTGGGTTCTCCAGGCCGCAGCCTATTCAGTAATGTCATGTAGGAGAGCTGTCTCCTGTACCACTTCATGAGCTGCGGTGGGGGTGAGGGGGGACAAATCCTGTGAGCTTTTTACCCTCCGGCCCTTTTCATCAGTACCAGCCTGGAAAAGGGGAGGAAAAACCCTTCCAGGCTGAATGAGTGGCTTTCTGCATCAGGGGAGCTAAAATTCAGAACAAGCTGAGGCTTTCCACCGTTCCTACCAATATGGTCAGGGCTTATTAAAATTTGGGGCAAGAAGATGACATGCCTTATTCCGGAAAGAGAGCAAAGCCTGCAGGGTGTCAGGGCAGGAGGTCTGCAGCCACTACCCCTGTCACCCCACTGCATGCCAGGGCTATGCCCACCAGGCAGACCGGTCCGCAGAGTGGAACCTCAAGTCCAAACCCTCTGTAGCCAGAAGAGCCGTCCTTGTGTGATGCTCCTGCCACAATCTTAAGCAAATGTTAGGGAGAAGGTGACAATAAACTTATTCTGCTTCCAGATTCTTCAGGAAGCAGAACAATGCTCAGATTTGAAAAGCAGAGCATAATAAATGTTGAACAACAGCTGCTGATAGGAGAGTCAATAGAAAGAGCACATCAAGACACTTCAAATGAGTTCAAGGGTCCAGTTGCAAACTACATTGTCAAAGTGTGGAGACTGCTTTTGCTAACAATGTTTAAGAAATCACAGAGACTAGAAATGGAATCAGAAGACTAGAGATAAGCAACTGTCCCAATTTCAAGATGAGAAAAGACACTCAAGCCTGGTATGCTTGATGCAGACCCTCAGAAAACTTGAGAAGGAATTAGTCAGATGCCATGGGGCTATTTAGAGAAGATAAATAACATCATTAAGTACCAGTAGGGAGCTCTTCGAAAAAGCCATGGCAAGGCTAACCTCGTTTCATTCTTTCAGCAGGGTTTCTAGGTTGATAGATTGGAGAGACCACAAACGTGGTGTATCTTGGGTTTAGCCTTTCTTGATAACCTTGAGAAAGGATAGATAAATGTGGGTGACATGATAGCACGGTCATGTGAGTTCACAGATGGCCAGTCAACTTGGAGGATTACTGGTTCATAAATTCACATCAACCTGTAGTGATTTTCAGGGGCACATTATAGGGACCTGCCCTTTGCCCTTTAGATGTTTCTTGGCAATAGCTTATAGCAAATCTCTGGATGACAAAAAAAAAAAACTTAGACAAGTAAACAAATTTTTAAAAAGGCATAAAAATCTGGCTATATCAGCAGACTAGAATCATGGGATAATAATCAATTAAACAGAACTGTCTAGGGGAAAGAGTCAAATCAGTAGATACAGATTCAAAAAATCAAACTCTTAGTTGAAAGCTAACCTTGGCAGCAGTAGAGTGAGAAGAGAGTAGTCTGCACGCTTTGGGGAGTGAGAGTTTTTCCACAAGTCACACATTCAATGTGAGTTAATGCTGTGTCAAAGTTGCTAGAAAAAGTTAACACATTCCTGAGTGTCCAGAAAAAGGAAGCTAACCACCCTGCAAGTAGCCTTCGGAATACCACTGTTGGTGTTGCAGGGGCCATGCTCCAATGGGACACTAAGAAAGTAGAATGTTCCTAAGGGAACAGGATGGAGCGCAGCCTGGGAATCCCTCAGATTCCCAGCAAAGGGAGGCACTTGAACCTGGAGGTGGGATATGCTTACAAATATTTTTATGGACATTTCTTGGGATGAGAACAGATTTACTTTCTGATGGTCCAAGTGGAATGGCTAGAAATCAGGGGGATGAGTCTATTTTTAATATAAGAAATAACTGTTGTGTTTAGAGCTGTCCTTCAGTGTCGTGAACCGCCTCCTACAGTGAGCTCACACTTGGGAATGTTCACAGGGAGCTGGGGACAGGGTGTCAGAGGGGCTGCAGCGGATACATTTGGGTTGCCGGAAGTTGGACCAGGTGGAGTTAAGCCCCTTCCAGCATCAAGAATTCCTTTAGGAATCTCTCTCTCCTTTATCCAAGTGACCAGAAGCCGAGTCCCTGGCCTTGGGGTAGCTCGACCAGACTCTACTCTTCTACACCATCTTATTCTGGATCTCACCCCCAGGGTAATTTAAAGGGTACAAATTAAATTAGGAATGAATCCCTTTTCCGAGAAAGGGAAAGTCTCCATTAAATTACATAAACTGAGAATATCATTTTAAAGAGCTTTCTGTATAAGCAGAAAACAAAGCATACTTAACAAGTCAAAACAAAGCCATCTAACACTATTTGATAGTAAGTTTTCTATGTGGGGAAATAAAACAGTGAGGATGAGTAGCAGCTGACCAGTACTACCTCTAATAGCAAGGACTGTAAAATTACACCAAAAAGGTTGGATCACATTTATAAAGATGATGTATCACACAAAATTACTGGCTCTTTGGGGTCACATCTTAAAAAGCACCCTCCTTTAAAACAAACAGAACAGAAAAATGAGGCCTGGCACTGAAAATAAAGGCAATAAATAGAGACTTAAATTATCCTAGTTCTTTATAAAAAATAAAGATACATCTGTCCCAGAATCATGTAAGGACTTTGAAAAAACTGCCTCATGAGAGCTAATTAATTCTTCTGTATCAGTTAAATATAGATGGCAGCTCTTATTTAATACACTGCTAATCTGTATGACTGTCAGAGCCCTAACACTTGACTGAGGTAATGGGAGGGAGGTTAGTACAGGTGGTATTTCTTTCACAGGTAGGTTGAGTTACTATATTAGTAGCTGACTTTAATGGTACAAAAATCTCACCACATGGAGAGGTACACTTCCTAGCAGCATTTTCTAAAACCAACCAAAAAAATGACAATGTATCTAATTAAGGCCCTCCTAATTTGAGTGCCTCCTACTTGAGTACCAAGTTTGGTAAGAGAAACAAAAAATATAAATAGATTAAGTGCTTTTTCCAGAGGATTACTGACATGAAGTATACATGAAACATGCAGTGGTGGGAAACTTGGTACATACTCCCCAAACTGTCCCTAAATGTGGGAGCTAACAGATCAGGTCTCAGAGGGTACTTTTCAAGGAGACATTGAATATATAAATAAAATGAGAGAAATGGGGGAAAATTACCCAAATGTTTGCATGCTGAAATATTTAAGTATCTTTTCCCTGTAGTACAAAACTAAAGATGTGTTCAATAATCAGTCCCAGTGAAATTGTGCTATCTGGTTTTGGAAACAAAAAGATGGAAACAGTATCAGCAAGGACACTTACTTTACAGTGCTCATAGCACCATTCAACTGCCCAATGAGCTGCAAGTAGTTGGAAAGGATGATTATTAATAATTAAACTGAAGAACTTGTATTAGCTCATCCATCTCTCCTAATGACTCTAGAGGCAAGGATAGTAATCCTTCCATTTTGTGGATGAGGAAACTGAGGCCCAGGGAAGTAAAGTGACCAGGTAGTAAATGCTGGAGTTAGGATTCAAATGTTGGTAGTTAAACCAACATAAGAGCTTGTGCTTTAAACTACTGTGCTATGCTTAGCTGAGGTTTAAGGGATATCACCTTATACTACTCTGTATTTTGCAATGGTTTCTAGGAAAGTGATCAGCCCACAGCTGTGTATACCAGGAAGTCACAAACTCCAAAGGCCATGCATCCAGCATGTAATATAAATAAGTAGGCCAGGGGTGAAAAGCAGATGAAAAATAGCAACTGACACTCCATACTGGAGGGACGATAGTAGGTGATGGGGACTGTGGCACGCTAGAGCATCAAGTCCCACACAGGGACAGCTACTTTTTCACTTCTAGCAATTGTTACCTTAGGAAAAACTGGGGAGAAGGTGGTCAAATTTTTTAGTTTTTCAACAAAAGGAGGGAAAACCTTAAAGTTTGATAAGACATCTCTCCAGTTTCATAAGTTTGCCCTTTTTTTTTGAACAACGTGAAACATGAACTAAAACAATCTGTTGGCCATATATGGTCCACTGGCTGGCAACCTCTTTTACACCATTAAAGGAGGACACAGCCATCACCTGTAATAAAAGGCCTCGCTTCTAGCCCTCCAAGGACTTTCCTGGCTCTTCTCAGTATTACTGTGGCCCCAGACTCACTCAGCAGGTAATGAACAAAAGACCTGTCAAACATCAAGACACATCTGGCCAAAGAAACAGACACTTTACTCCCCTAAGACAAAGGAGAAAAAGTTGGAGGTAAACTCAGAGTGATAGCCTCTACTTATTTTTCTTTACACCAAGGGCTGATAAAATAAGGTGCAATTGTCCAAGCCGGCTTCCTGGAAACTCTCCTTGCCTGCGGCATATCCACCAGCAGGGCTGGGGGTGAACAGAGACGTGACAGAGAGAGTCACTGATTCTTGGTTGACAAGAAAGTTCACGTGCTCAGTCTGATCAAAGAACAGACTTGTGGCCAAATTTTCCTTCCTGGATCACCGTCAGTCCCCCGCGTCAGGAAACAGCTTATCCAGACTCAGGTAACATGCCTGCCCTTTGCAGCCACTTCAGAATTCTGAAAGGAGATGCACTATTTTTTTTTTTAAAAAGGAAAATAGTAAAAATAGTAAGCAGAGAACTTAAGAGACCTGCTAGGTAAAGAGGGGAAAGAAATTTGGGGAGTTTCACACACATCTCCTCCTATACAACTTTCATCATCTCTGAAAACTCCTTACAGATAATAAAAACTCAACACTAAAGAACGACAAGGTGGAAAGTTTCTTCCTTTTCTACTTATTCCATCTTTACAATGGACTTTTCTTCTGGATATAAAGCATGCCCTGAAGTCAGTGAAAAACTAAAATCACAACTTAGTTACTGGTGTGAAACATTTCCAGGTACACAGAGCAACCCTGGTTAGTGTAAAAAACAGACAAAAAAAAACCTGGTAACTATAAGCTGGTTTCATAACACCACTATGAAATTTAGAGAAATAAAATGTTTTGCTTCCTATCAATTTTGCAACTGGAAGGAGATGTCATCTTCCTTTAAGACCGTATCACATGATTATGAAGTAGAAACCAAAACAACTAACCAAAATGTGGCCTAACTAGTTTATCTACTGTATGGGGCTGACTGACACAAGGTCTGGGGATAGTGTCCAGTAGAGTTCTCAAACCTGACATTCAGAAGGTCCGTGAAAAAGAAGTAAATGTGCTGAAATACCAGGCTGTCTATGTAGTGCTACTAGCAAGAAGATGACTCAAACAAGTGCTCAGAAATTCAAGTGTGCTGGAAGGAAGGGATTAGCAGCATTTTTGATGAAGCATCTGTTTGGATTTAAACAGTCTTAATGTGAAGTACTGACCTTAAATATGCTAGGACTTTCATTTCTCTCATAACTCAACCCAAAAGTGTAATTTCACTCTATCATCCCAAACCTTCCACATAAATGATGGTATATCAGAGATCCATAAGAATCTTTGTCTATTTTAGATTTTTTTTTAATTCTGTAAACTCCTATTTCCAAGTATATTTTAACATTGGTAGAACATCACACAAAATAGCAACATCATACAAAATAGCAATAGCAGACCTTTTGAACAGGGCACAAGGTTTCTGATAACCTTTGCAGAGAAAGCCATATAACACAAAGTAGAAAAGAAACTGAAATCCCCAGCGTGTAGTCTTGCTCTTTGGGGAGCATCATTTATCCCCAAAGTCTGGGGGCAGATGACCAAGGTGAAGGGAAGGGCCACTCACCTGTCTTTGTAGTTGATCACAGTGTCGATGATAGCATTCATCTGCTTGGTCAGTTTTGGGGGATTTGGTGATAGCTTCTCAGCTGGAGGGCGGCCTCTTCTCTTCTTAGCCTTTTCCACATCTTCTTTTGCAGGGTCCTTATCCACATTTCTTCGTCTTTTTCGCTTCTTAAGCCGTACTTCCTCTTCCATTTCTTCCAAATTGCCGTCCTCAATGGCCTGTTAGTAGGGAATGAAGGAGAACAATTCAAGACACAAGAAAAACCAAAGAGAAGAAAGAAAAATTTTTTTGAATTAGAATAAAATGGAACACAACAAAAAAAGTTAACAGTAACCAGTGGAGTAAGAAGAAAATAGGAAGACCACCATATTGGATAAATACATCTTAACCCAAGTCTCTTCATAAGCAAAGTATGCTGAAGGCCCGAAACCCTAATAGTAAGAAGAAATGACAAATATGAGATCTATATATGGAAGTGTTTGAGTTTGAAGATAACTGAATCCAAATATATTTTTAGTGCAATGTAAGAAAGATACCTTAACTGTCTCATTCCTGTAAGGGGGAAAAGGTAAAACAAACAAAAGGGGGTGGGGGAAGAAAAAAAACTTCCTTAGGAATACACCCTTACAATCATCTAAGCTCTGACCTTTTCTTCTTTGAGGTTTTACAGCAATTTACTTATGATTCACAACATAAATCTAAATGCCATCCAGATTTTGTTCTAACGTAGCAACTAGTAAACAAGGAAACAGGAAGTACAAAAAGCCACATTCCTGGGTAAATGAACTTAAATCATCTGATAAAGAACACACACACTCACAAACAACAAACACTTTTTTCCAGTTACCTGCAAACGCTTGCTTTAAACCAGAGCCAGCAGCACTAATGCAGAGAGATAATAAAATAGCTATAAAAACAACCAGATATAAAAGAAACCTGTTCATAAATGGCTAAAAGATCCATGTGACAGACCCAGAAGTTTAAACTTTTTTCTCCCCGCCCCTGTAGATCTCAAAACTTAAGAAAAATAAAGGGAAAAAAAAAACTGCATAGAAAAAAAAAAACAATAGATAAAAGAAAATTTGACCATAAAAAATAAAAAATTTTAAAAACCTTTAAATTATATTTCAAGATTGCTTTCTCACACAAAATAACTGATGTTTATTTGTTCCTCCAGCCTCTCAATATTGCTTCCAGTATGCAAATGCTAATCAATTCTTGCTCGTAGCTGAAAGAGCTCTAATCATAAGGCAATTACCTTCATTTCTCCACAGCACCAAACATGGTTAATATTTATGATCATGTGAGTATAACAATCAATATAAAGAATGATTACAGCTCAGACATAATTTCTTTCACTTGTGCACAATGCCTCCTGAAAAAGAAAGGTTTTGTGAAGAAAACCTGGTACAGAACACAAAACAACCTGCATGTTAAAAATGCCAGTGGGATTAAAAAAAAAATGTTTTCTATGCATCTTCCAATGTGCAAACCCATAGAAGCAACATGCACACAGATACAATCCTAAGGGACAGTCTGAGCCTAGGCCTTAATAATCAAAAGACAATTTCCATCACGATCCTACAGTGTTCAGATAACCACTATGAAGGAGGCAAGATCTGATGAGTTATAAGGAAAAAAGAAAAAGAAAAAGAAAAAAAAAAGCTTCACATTATTTCATTAATATTCATTTGCCTAAAAGCAGGACACCCACTATACAGCTAAACACACTGCAGCTAAACGAAGATTAAGAAAAGGAAATTGTCCCGCAAATCTTGGAGACTGAACATGCTAATAATAAATACAGCATGCAAGGCTGTCAACAGTTAATGGTATTGCTCTCCTCAAGCACCCAGTTGCACACAGAAATACGGAGAACACCGGCTTTTGATGTGTCACACACCTACACATGCCTGGGATGTAGTTCTACTGAATCTTCAAGACGGCAACGAAAAAAGATATTTACCTTACCACTATCAGCAGGCCGGCTATCGGAAATCACAGTTAGTGGGGATAAAATTAACAAGCCAGCAAAGCAGCGAGCTGCTAGTCTCTTCATCAGCTGATCAGGAAAAAAAAGAGAGCTGGGGAAAGGCTATGTTTTCATATACAAGTAATTTTATTTTACTGAAAATTTAATACTGAAAGGATTGTGGATACTCAAATCTGCTGTTTCATTCTACCTACTACAAGGCCTGAAGCCTTCCTCCTTCAGCCTGTTTTAATATTGACAACTACTTATCATATTTTTTCCCCTTATTATTCCAGGCGGCAGAATAAGAGATTTTAGTTCAGCTGGTTTCTGATTCTTACTCGCATTTTAACAATTAAGCTGATAAGAAAACAAATTAATATTCAAAATTACTTTTAAAAATTAAAACAAAGGATGCTTTGGGGGGCATTTTAAACATCATTTTAGTGCTTTAAAAAAAAAAAATGGATTGCTCCAAAACCATGCAACCTAGGATTTTTCTTAATAAAAGAATTTTTTTCATTAAATGCATGTCAGTAAAAGCAATGTGCATGTTCTCAAGTTCAAATATTTCAATACAATATGTTATTCTTTTCTTTAAAGAAAATCACGAACAACTGTGACACTTCACTTTCAGTTTCATGCTGTAAAATTTTTCATTGTTTTTCTTTACAGTGGGATAAATGAAGAGGGGGAAAGTTGTGAAAAGGGTACTTATACTCTCACCCCCTCCCCTGAATTTTGAAAAAAAGGAACAAAGCATAAGTTTGTGATATTTGGACTTTTAAATCTCTAAATCTGTAAGTAGCTAAGAAGCAAAAACAAATTGCAGAAAGAACTAGTGAAACAATTTTTATTACAATTGCTAATACGTGCAGATTCTTACTAAATTTAGGTTTTGGAATTACAAGGAAACACACAAAGTACTGACCATAAGTCCCCTTAAATTAAGGTTTTATGCAGGAATGCAGAATCTACAAAACATCTTTCCTCCTCCCCAAAGACCCCAAATCCATCCATATGCAGGGCTTTCTGCTCAGGGATTTCGAAGGGTCTTTTTCTAATGGAAATCAATTCACCAAATACTTGCCAGTGCTTTTCGCACTTAAAGAGTAGAGTAAGATTACTCCTGCATATAAGTAAAATTATTCAAGGAAATTTAAAACTGTTCTTTTATTTTTAAAAATGTATTTTTTAAAACTGGCTCAACTCAGTGCTAAAGGTGGGGGGGGGGGTTGGGGGGGACCACACTAAAAAAAAAAAAACTTGCTACACAATGCTAAAGTACTACCCCAGAAAGAATTCCCTTCCAAACCTTTTACCAGCACAATAATGAAATAAATCACAGAAGCAAACCCCCAGTTTCCGACTGGTGACGTGTTGCGCAAGAGTGCGAGCCCTAATTCAACATACAGACGGCTCCCATGCTGAACTGCCTCTAGACTTAATGAAGTGAATAGGAAGGAAGTCAGGGAAAAAAAGTGTACAAATAAGAAATTAACACTTTCCTTTCCTACCCAAACGGTGAGACACAACTACAGCGAAGTTTGGGGAGGCACTTCTTTCCTTAAAGGCACACTGCTCCCATTTGGCTCCGGATGTCACTAAAAAAACCCTTTTGGTGATAAAAATCCCCAGCCAAGTTAAAAGAGTTAAGTATATTTCAGGCTGCGTTTTTCCTGAATGAAGCCGGGAATTACTCCTTCCTCCACTGGATGGCAACCTTCCCCCCAACCCCTCTTTTTCTTTCTTTCTTTCTTTCTTTCATTTTTTTTTTTTTTTAAAGAATTCATGACACAGGATGTGCAAGAACGAGATACAGAGTGGCTCCTTCTTCGATTAGTTCCTAAGCAGGCTGTGTGCAGGTTTCTGATAAAACGCAGGAGACTGTCGTGCAGGCTAAGCTGTTTTAGAGAAACACTTTGCAGCTTGCAGAGCACATGGCAGACGCGGGAATCGGCCACACGTGGGTCCAGTCGTGCCCCTCCCTGTCATCCGGACACACCGGCTCTTGGTGACGCTGGACAGTCCAGGCAGCCGGCATTCTCCGTGCTCTCCTCCACGCGCGGTGTAACGGGGTGCTACCCTGCACGACCGCACACCACCGCACGGCAACCGGGACCGCGACCACCCAGCGGGCAAACAAACAGCAAACAAAAGCCACAAGCCACCTCCGGCGCATTGTTTCACTGTGGCTGCCTTTCCACCTCAGCATCTCCAAGTCCGCCAAGCACTGGGGCATAGCCACGACGGCGGTACAGACCATACTAGGAAAATGGTCAGGAGCAATGGCTAGGGACATCCAGGCCACGCATGGGGGAGTTCTTGAGTATGAAACGGGAAATCCAGTATTCTAATATTTAACTCTGGAACTTCAATGGCACATTTCTGCGCGCTGACAAGGTTTCTCTCTCTCTCTGGGGGATCCTCCTCCCTTAGGAACTTCAACTGGATTCCGGAGGAGGTCCGGAGGATGCCCGGGGGTGGGCAGGGGTGGGGGTACCAAGTTGAGGGCTAAGCACTGAGAACGGGGTTTAGACAAGTGTTACAGGGCAGTACTGGTGCCTCCAGAACACCACTCACACAACAGCTAAACTTGATTCTGGTATTTGAGGGGCTAAACCTCCCTCCAGCCCTGCTGAGACCTCGGAAGCCAGTAATACGGGTCATGACCCCCAAAACCACCAGTGCAGCAACCGCACCAACAAAAAAAAAGGGGGGGGGGAGTTAAGAAAACTTAAGGTTTCGTGAGGGAGAAAATTTCTAAATATAGAGATAGCTAAGAGCAACAAGTTGAAGGTGGAGATCTGCTCAAAATGCCACTTCATTTTAGTCATTTGGTTTAATAAACTTTTGGACACATAACTGCAGGTTCGGGGCTTTGGACAATTACAAGTTTAAGATTATCATCATCTGCAAGAGCAAACTCTTCAGAAAGTATACATAAAATCAAGTTCCCTAAGGTAAAATAAGGCACACACTGAAGGACAAATATTGTATGATTCTGCTTAAAGGACCAGGGGTCGAATGGAGGGAGGAATGGGGAATGACTGTATAAGGAGTACAGAATTCCAGTTGGGATGATAAGTTTTGGAGTGGAGATTGGTGATGGCTGGACAACGTGCTGAACTTGTAGCATAGTTAAAAGACTGAATTTTTGCATGTATTTTACCACAATAAAAAAAGTCCCTTGTGGGAAAAATATCCAATCCCCTAATATTAAGATAACACCCCAACAACTGCAAGTTCATGCACATTCCTACCACCCTGACACACAGTACACAATACTATTGAAATTTTGCTAGCTTTCCTTCCCAACTCAAACCTTACAGTGTTTGAACAGGTGGCACGTTCAGTCCTGCCCTGGCCAATGACGAGAAGCCCTTTTTTTCAAAACCTTTAGTCTTCCAAATGTTATCAAGGAATTGTCCATGATGTAAGGAAATACCTGTCTAAAGGACGCACCTATTCACAAACTCAACAGTTTTTTTAAACAAATGCCTCAAATATTCAAGAAAAGGGAGAGGGTGATTGGAAGGCTAATGGCTATTTTTTAAGGGTTCCCCCCCCCAACAGTGGTGCAATTAACTTATGACATTAATTCCACAAACCCTCATTTCTTATTTAACTCATTGGTCAGGCAACTGAGATGGCAGCTGTACCCTCAGCTTTCCTGGAGCTGGGGACTGAAATGTATAGTGCTGGCCATTAGGGGCAAGAGAATGGTACCCCAATTGAAGTCAATTTCTGGTACCATGAGCTTTTCAGTTTCTTGCTCAACAACTTTAGATCACTTTTGCAAAAATGAACCAAGGCTCTCTCTTTCCCTAAATAGCACAGGAAAACTAGCTAAGGAAGCTTATACAATGGAGACAAGGCAAATCAATACCCTATTTCTGGTCAAAGCAATTTGCAGGGGCATGTGGGAAGAGGAAAAAAAGTGTATGAAGTGCATAAACATTTCAGCCACAAAATCAACCCAGAGCCCACAGGGTACCTTCTGGGCAGTATTAAGTACAATACTCTGTTCAGAGCATGACTTTTCATTTTTATTATTTTGCTATCATTATTTTTAAAAAGAATAAGGCTTTCCAGAGGACACATTTCAGTTGAGTTGTGTAATGGTAAGTCATGGTCATCAGGCTCCAGAGACACAAGAGAGCAGTGCCTGGGATGCAGGTGGAAAGGACTTCTCAGAAGAGACAGAATATGGAGTGGCCTGGGGGCCTCAAAGAGCTTAATATATATGGAAAGAGTCTGTCTTCCTTGACCTCTCAGGAAGAATGAGTTGAGCTCCAAGCACTTCGTTCTTCATTTTATTACTTATCAACTACCTTATAGTTGTTTGGCCATAAATCTTTGTTTCCTCACACAGCGGACCACTCCTCCTGTGGATTCACCCATTTCAATTCACACCATCTCTGCTGTGACCTCTTGGGGTTCCCCAGGCTGACTTGTCTACCGCTCTGCCCTGTGGTTACCTGGTAACCATGCCTTTCTTCCCCAGTATAATTCCAAAATGTTTTATCAGCTTTGTCTACCCAGCACCTCGTCTAATGCTGGTGCTTAGGACTGTGGACCTGTGAACACTGCTTTTGTTAACTTAAAAAAAAAAAAAAAAAGCGTAATGATGAGAAATCATCCCGAAGAATGGAACATCTATGTCATTCTTGCCTGGAACATCTGAGTCACTTTGAAACTGAGCAGCAGTCTGGTTTCTAGCCTTGGTGCAGTTTCTGATAGGGTCTTTCAGATACAACACTCTACATTTATACATGAACTCCCTATTGGCTGTACTTCTCCGGAGAACCTTGACTAATACACAGAAAAAAAAGCACTGGGCACACTCCCAAACACATAGGTCTCTATTAATATGAGCAGTTATTATTAAACTTTTCTAGACCCCCAAATTCTCACTTATACAAACAGGGTATTGAGTCATTATTAGACTGGGGTATTGTATAGCTCTATACTCAAAATACTTAATGCCAAGTCCTGTACCTTAAAAGTTATCCTTATGGGTGGGAAAACAAAGAGCCTAAATTCTTTTCTATTGATCTGACTTGATTGCAGGACTATTTATGCATTGCTACTGGTTTTAAGTTTCAAGGTATGCTTTAAAGTGTGTCCAATGTGTTGATAAATTAAATATAAGAAATTTCATAATGTCCTGAAAGATGTTCACAGTCAAAAAGAGCTGTGCTCTTATGCTTGTCATGTTACAGGTTGGGAATTGCTGGCCCAGTAGGAAAATTCAGATAAAGGGGTTAGGAAGGAAGTCTCATTCTCTGGGAACCTTGGTGCTGTGTGCTGGCAGATTTCAGTGGAAAAATAGAATGGGAGATGAGAATTACAGAAGTAAAGGTAGGGTCTCAACTGCTGAGCTTTTACAAAAAAAATGTTTCTTAAAAGAAAACAAAGCATACTTTAGTTTTTGGAAATAATGCAAATCTTCATTTATCAGAGATCTCCTTATCTCTATGGGCACACTTCCCTCCCCCACTGAGGATCTATTCTCTTACATTCTTCCCCTTATCTGCTTTTTATTAATAGAACTTACTATCTCCTGATACATGTCTGTCATTTTGTTCATTGTTAATTACTCCCACTAGAATATAGGTCTATGAGATATATTTTGTTTGCTCTATTCAGTGCTGTAACCTCAAAGTCTAGAACTATACTGAGGATGGAGTAGATGCTCAATAAATATTTTCTGAATATACAAGAGCTGGAAACAAATTCCCTATTCTCTGCCACTCTAACAATAATTACTGTCATGCCCTGAAGGTACCCTTCATGGTTGCATTATTTCTTCTTTTTTCTTTACAAGGCAGAGGTCTTGGTGGAGTACATGGCTTATCTGGTTTCACCTTCCCTCAGTGGAGACTTAAGAACTTCCGCATTGCAAATCTCAGTGGAATGATGAGCAGCAGCTTTATTTCCAGCCTCATGCCATGATTATAATAAAGTTGCTCCTGTTGTCTCTTGTGATGAGGGATAAACATTTCTTTTAAAGGAAAATCTTGTATATACTGCCAAATTTCTTTTTTAGAATTGTACTTTTTTTTAAAACCTTCTCTTTTCTCAGAGCATGACTTTTAGATTGGCAGCCCAGAAACACCTGGCCCCATAGACTTTACCACATTATAGACATAAACCTTTGTTCTTACAAGGCAGGCACAAGCATGCTCCAGCTCCCCTGTGAGCCTGCAAGAGGCTACAGAAACAAGGAGAATTTAAAAGAACACAACTCTGCTTTCTTATCCTGAGACCATTTTTCCGGTGACTATTGACTTCTAACAGTGAGAAACTTCACCCACTAGACTCTAGAGCAGGGCTTCCCAGGGAGGCCACAGTCACCGCTGTACTTCAAGGTTCTTGATGTATTTTTAAAAAATGAAGAAATGCCAAAAGAAGGTAACAGATAATGGTATGATTTCAGTGCTTACAAAGAATGGTTTAATGTCTTTGAGGTAGGGAGATGTGGTACAGTGACTGCGTATAATCTCATCAGAAGATGCCCTCAAGTGGCAAGCTGGAGGCTATTGAGCCAAATCAATGGTTCTCCTCTGGGCTTCCCTGTGACAGGCCTGCCACGAGGAGCTGAGCCTTCATCCAGCCATACATGCTGCTACGACAGAATAAATTCTCTGGCCTATAAATCCGGTGTGGTTAAAAGCATCAAGTTCAGATGAGAGGGTGGCTCAGAATAGGGCACTTGTTTTCCTGGAGGCAGATGCAAAGAAGGCCACTAACAGATTACAAGGGAGGAGAACACATTAGTAGAATAACACAAGAAATCAAAAGCATAGTAATCTGAGGCCATTGATAGAGGAAAGAGCCTCAGCTTCAGGAAGTCTTAAGATACATGCCGCCATAGTCACTCCTGCTATGACTGCCACAGCAGCTAACCCACGTCGCTTACTATGTTGCCAGGTGCTCAGCACTTTTATACATCTGCTCTTTTGATCCACACTCGTCAAATCAATCGCTCTTTGTTACTATTATTATTATAGTCTTTAATCTGAAGTGAAAGCTCAAATTTGACCATAGTGTTTTATGTTCCTAGTGCAATTTAAACTACAATATGATGAGAGACTTCAGTTTATCTTTTATATTCCTCAGACTTTCAATATGGTTTGTACTAAGTTTCGTGCAGGACTCATCCTAGCTGCATTTGGACATAGCCATTTTCAAATTTCATCATATCCAATTTCATTTCCTGCATTTTTACTTTTTTGTTTCTTTGCTTCACTTTCACCTTGGCCAGCCAACTGCATCTCCTAATTATCTACCTTTGTAGAATGTCATGCGGGCTCATCACTGGGAGAGACAAGGAGGCACCACAACTATAGCTTTGCTATCTATGCGGGGAGTAACACACACACACACACACAGTGGCCTGTCACCAAGACACTTGCAAAGAAGTGATGTGTGGGGTCACTGATCATAATGCACATCTGTTATTTACACTGTGTTTTGCAGACTAAAAAGCCAGCAGTAAAGTCTGTACTTTATACAATGACAGTGAGCATGCTGTGATGTGTCCTCTCCCAAATTCGTATGTTGAAGTCCTAACTCCCAGTACTTCTGAATATGGCTGTCTTTGGAGAAAGAGCCTTTATACAGCTAATAAAGGTAAAAAAAAAAAAAAAAAAAAGTGGTCATTAGGGTAAACCTACACACATCCAGTATCTGCTGTCCTTCTAAGAACAGATTAGGACACAGACACACAGAAGGAAGACCATGTGAAGGCACAGGGAGAGGATGACAATCTACAAGCCAAGGAGGGAAGCTGCAGAAGAAACCAACCCTGTCCACAACTTTATCTTAGACTTCCAGCCTCCAGAACTTGAGAAAATTAATTTGTTGTTTAAGCCACCCAGTCTATGGTATTTTGTTATGGCAGCCCAAGCAAACCAATTCATATGGGTAACTGAAATTTGTGACTCGGGGACAGATGTTTAAGTACGACACAGCAATAGAAATGTGTACCCACTGGAATGATGCAAAGCAAGGACGACATATGTGTATATAAAACATCCTTTTGAATAAGCCTCTATTTTCATGCCATCCTATAATCTAAGGGAAGCAATGTGCCTAGCTAGTTTGGGGATTGCACCTGGATGAAGGCCATGAGGTAGTACTGGGCCAGGATGTGAGGTGTAGGAACCATGAATAAACAGAGGCCAACAGGTGCTATGTGAAGAGGGTACTGTGTGAAGGAGAGAGTACGGGACCTGTAATTCCACATGTATAATCACAAAAGCTATACACAGATACGTGCATACATACACACACATGTATACCATCACAGTGTCAGTAGAGGAGGGTCTGGCTCCAGTTAAAGTTGAAAAGCCAATCTGGAAACATATAATTTCCGATTTAGATGTGCCCAAATTATGGTGGTTCTAAGCATACACAAGGTTATTTGTTGGGGATGACTGTCCTGACTTAAGGAAGCTAAAAATTAAAAACAAAATTTTGAGCCCTGGTTAGCTAAAAGCTGTATGTATGTTGCAAACATATTCTGCTATGCATAAAATTTAAAACAAGTCTCGAATTTTAAAGCACAAAGAAATAAAAACAGAGGTAAATAGGACTAGGTTTTACTAATCAACCCACTTAGCACACTTCTGGCCTTGCATGGCCCCCACAGCTTGCTGGTACTGGCAGTTTTGCTGGGAATCCATGACAGACATGAACATGGGCAGAGACGGGTGGCAGAGGAGACAGCACCAAGAGACGGGGTCATCTGAGAGGTGGCCAGTGATTTGCAAGAAACAAATACAGAGACTGGCTCTATCTAGCAGTGGTGCTCAGACACAGAAAAACATCCCATAAAATATGTTCCAGAAACACAGCACCTAGAGAAGATTTGAGGGGGCACATCTGACAGTCACTAAATCTGAAGGAAGTTAAATGGCTCCACTTGACTGCTTACAGCACGGACCGTCTGCTCCCTCCACCTGGCTCACATATTAACAGTTGGTTGTGTTCTCAAAGATCTTGATGCTGGCTACGCTTGTTATTGGAATGACATAATTCTGTAGGATACTACATAAAATGAAATATAATTGTGAAAAGAAATAGAGTTTTTACTTTTACAAACAATGAGTGCGAGGAAAGACCCCATAAAAGGTGAGTTGCTTAAAAAGAAAACACACTTGGATTCAGCATGGGCTACACACTCCTAGAATTGGGCGGGGAGTGTGCAGTGAGCGGGCTTTGTTAGTGTCAGGGCTCTCACATGATGGGCGTGTTACCAACTAGACAGGGAGAACCCTTTCACAGTGTATACATGTATCAAATCACCACAATGTACCCTTACAGTATCTTATAATTTTGTTAGTTATATCTCAGTGAAGCTGAAATTAAAAAATTCTCTGAAAACACCAAAACTGGAAATCCTAAATGACACATAATGGGTATTAGTTATGCAAAAAACACTATAGGTTTTTGGTCAGCAGACTCAGAGAGGCAACTTCAAACAGACATACATTTTATTTTTCTTTAACAATTTCATCTACTTAAAAGTGGTATCTTCGCAACTGATACTGTCATCTACTGACCCACTACTTGTTCTGATGGTTTGGGTTAAGAAGGCTTCTGCTGTTCTTTCTTTTTGGAATGAGAGGCTCAAGGGAAGTCATACTACCTTGCTCATTCTTTTTCATCACCCAGCCTTCTCTCCCCTGCAATCAGAATTTCTAGCTTGATTGTGAATTTTTCTTCTAAGTAGTTACACCCCAGTGGTCAGATCTTACATACTTCCTTCATCAGATTACTGCCCTACTCAAGTTCTTAAATTATCCTCAGTATAGTAATTCCAAGTCTCCCTGCCTGGAACCCAGAGATCCCCACGATCTGATCTTAACCAGTGTGACTTACCCTGTTTACCACATGTGAACATTTCATGAGTAACAGGGACACAAATCCAGTACCTCACCACAGCAATGCCATATTTATTCCCACCCTTGCAATTTCTCACTCTCCTCACCTGGAGTGTCCTTCCCAATCCCTTGTACCTGTGCATGGTGTGGCATGATTCAATGATCAACTCTCATTTCTCTGCTTAGAGTCTTCCCCAGCTGTAACAGACCAGTTTTTATTTTTCTTACAGAGACAATGCTTTATTTTTCTCAATTCCCCTACAGTATCTAGCAGAGTACTGGGGGAGGAAAAGTTAGGTATTATAAATACCAGTGAATACAAATTCAACTGTTAGGGTTCCCTGGGAAATTGTCTTAGGTATGTAACTACCTATCTACTCAACACCAGTCGTGAATTCAGGTGTGTCTGTTTAGATATTTCTATGTTAATCTTCAAGTACAAAATTATAGACTTGAGCTTCAAACTTTCTGTTTCTTCCCTACATCACCCTTTAGTGATCAACCCATTTCTCACCTCACCTTTACTGTCTACCTCTAGAGTTACCTGAATTGGTCAATCTACTTCCTGATTGACAGGAATTCACAAAGTAAAATGCCTTTGCAACCAGAACATTAAGATTTTTCAGAAGTTGCTCAAACCTTCCAAATTTTCATTATCTACTAGTCTTAACTACCACCTGTTTTATTTACTTTCTCCATTGCTTCTTGTTTAAAAATCTCTCCACCCTATAATGCTACAGTCAGGTTAGTCTACCTTTTCTTGCCACATTTTTCTCCCCTTAAATGCAGATTCCCCAAGTTTTTCTTTGGCCCCTTCTTTTTTCATTCTCATCAGTAGTAAATACGCACTCAAAGGCAACCCACTGCCCCTTGAGAATCCACTGCAGACATCACTAGTAAGTTTGACTTGATCAGCGACAGGTGAGATCTCTTAATGACCCTTTGAGGACTTGCTGCTGGAGAACTTCAGAACCACCCTTCCATGTCTCCTGAGGGCTGGCTGTGGGGCTCCCTGGGGACTTCCTTTTGTGGATCAGCCTGGACACACAGTCAGTCCTCAGTGTGGTGAGTGCCTGTAAGCAGCCCCTAGCTCTTGGTGGGAGGTACTTGGGAGGAGTCTAAGCCCCCATTCTGGATGTGAAATCTTCTATGGAGATCCAAACTGTCCCCTGCTTCTACATGACTTTAATGCATGTGGCTTTAAAAATTCTCTCCCTAGCATGGACTTTTGGAGATACCAATCTGGATTTTCAATGTCCTACCAAATGTTCCAAATCAAACCCATCACTTTTCTTCCAACAGGACCAATGTTTCTTCTGGATCTTTATTATCTAAGGGCACCCCACCCCACCCCAGCATCCAGCCTCAAAACCTTTATGGCTTCCCTTACAGTTTTTCTTGCCCTCTCTCTTGCACCCTTTTAATTCATCCTTTACAATGCAAATGGTTACCTTCTCTCCCATTTCAGACTCTCCATTCCTCCTGTAGAATAGAATAAAGCTCAGGTTCTTTGATCATGCATAGCCTCCCAGGGTGTGTCTCCACCCCAGTTTTTCTCCTCTACCCCTTTCCCTATAAAAACTCATGTCCCCAACACACAGGTAACAGGACTTATATGTCATACATTCCCATGCCTCTATGTGGTTCCCTTAGCCTTGAATTCTGCTTCTCCTGATCCCCCTTTGCAAGGCAAATCATGCTCATTTTTATAAAGCAAAGGCTAAAATGCCACTTCTTTCACAATACCACACGATTCCCCTGCATTTTCAGTATATATTACAGGTACTTTTAGTCATCACTGTTTATTTAATTATACTTCGTATGGGTTTTTTGTCTTGAAACATGTCTGAATCTCCTGTCAGCCTGAAATCTCTTCTGAAATAAAAAAAAGTCATCTTAAAATGTAAAGGCATTTAAATCGATGCCTTGCTTACCAATAAGACCCAAAAATCTTGCTGAAATAAAATTAAATCTTCATTTTTTTGTGCTTCTGCTTTCTCACAATGACAAGGCTTCCCAAGGTAGCCCATTCTAAGGCCTGGCTTAAATGATTACTGTTCAAGGGAGGGCTACTGACTACTCAGTGAATTAAAGTAAGCCAGATAAATGGGGCAAAATGAAGAGTTGTTGTTTTTCGTTTGTCCTGCTCCAGCCTACCTCTTTAAACTGCCTTTATTTTAACTGGTAATTATGCAATCTTCTGGCTTGCTCTAGCTTACAGAGTTAAATGGCTTAAATAAGATATTCAACCCCACTGGCAAAAGAGACCATGCAACCGGGAGGAGCCAGGAAGATCAACACCCCTTACCCAGCTGGAAGGCAGAGCAATGTGAGCAACACCACTGCACCAGGTGATCGGGAGGGCACGGGCCTCCCTGGGAGCAAAGCAAAGGAGGAGAGGGAGCTGACCTGAGTCCTGAGGGCCCCGCGTCCTGCTGGGCAGAAGGAAGTCCACCCAGGAGCCCCTCTGGAGGAGTGGTGGAGCTAGCTCTGAGTGAGGCTTGTCCCACGTTCCCTCAAGGGGGCTGGCTTTAGGTGCTCCAGCAGCATGTTCTTCCGGGGTCATCAAGAGACTCACCTGCTGCTGATCTGACCTGAGCTCCTAACCCTTTCCAAGAGGTGGCCAGGAGGGGTCGTCTCAGTGGGCAAAGGGGCTGTAAAGTGGGACGTGCTTTGTCTTTTACAGACCCTCAGAGTCCTGCAGATTTGCGTTGATGTGCATTTTCAAAATCTAAAAGGCAATGACCTCAGCATTCAACATACATTACATGAATATACCCACCAGGTTACTAAATGCTAAATCCAAACACCTGCTCCATGTCTGCGAGCTGTTAGTTCCTCACCTGTAAAATGGGAGAAATTATACCTATTCCAAGTCTATAAGGCGATTAAAACATGATGTCTGTCTATAGCACCCAGCCAAGCACTGTCTGGTAAAGAGAAGGGAGGGGATAGTATAGGAACAGAAGTATTGAAAAATTCTATGGGAATGAATTTGGACTAAGAATTCAGACCTGGCAGCTAAAAGGAACAGTGTTATATGTCAATCATATCTCAATCTTTAACAGAAGGGGTGGGGCCAGCCTTTGAAACCTGAAGTGGAGACATCAAAGCCCTGTTTACGGAAAAGCAGCAAATATCGTGAATCCACTGTGGGAAGGCATGTGCCTGCCTAATCCACTAATGGCCCTAAAACAGTCCTTTGCACTGGGCGTCCTGTGAAATGGGGTGTTCCAGAGACCAAATGGAAGGATATGCAAACGCCATTAACACCGGGCTGGGGCTTTATGGGCATCATGGGCCGGGATGCACTGAAGCTGCTACAGAAGAGCTGAGCCTCGTAATGGGTCAAAAATAATTCTGAACGTAATGGCACCAAAATAACCCCCGTCTGTGATTTTACTTGGCTCCTTCCCCAACCTGGCTACGTGATCGTCAATGAAATGACAGGTGATTCCACTTTCCTCCCCTCCCCTTCTGTACTTCTCAGTATGCTTTTATGACAGGGAAAATGCCTCCAAGTAAACTTTAAACTGAGAAAGAACCCCAAAGCTCCAGGTGTTTTGAGTGCTGATTATAAAAACGCAGGAAGATACAACTAGTAAAACAGTCAATCATCAGATCTGTGAACAAGACAAAATGGTGGCTAACAAAACCCCTGAACTGGGTTTAGTGATTCTCTGGCAGAACAAACGTTTGTATTAGGGATAGCCCTGGAATGTCGACACTTTGGTCTCTCGGATGTCACAATATCCTTCTCATGTCTTCTAATTAATATCCTAAGACATTTAGTGTATTGATTTTTTTTAAATTAAAGTGAATGCAAATGGACTTGGTCTTGATAATTTGGAGGAGGTGATATGCTTCAGTGAACAAAATGGATGCATTTAGCAGCTGTTATGTACTCTGCCCAGAAGTGTACAAGGGATAAAAAAAAAAAATGTCATCAAAAGTGGTAGAAAATTCTTGGTCTTGGTCTAGATAGAACTGCTGAAGCCTTCACTACGTGTAGGGAGAGTGGACCCCTGGTGGCAGGTAGGTGCTCCCTTCACTGGCTCTACCATGTTGGAGTCAGTCTGCCACATGCTATGGGCACACACGATTTAGCTCAATGCTCTACAAGCTCCAAACAACCAACAGGTCCCTTGCTTCAGGAATCCCATGTTTATTAGACAAGGAAACTGAGGCCCGGGTAGGTGAGGGACTCATACAAGACGTCATACAGCAAAACAGTGTCAGATCTGGAACCAAGCCCTGATATCCTGACACCTGGGTCCCTGCTCCTTCCACAAAGTTATCAGAGGAAGTGGAATATAATAGGACCACTGGCAGTCTCAATAAGGCTGGAATTTTGAGGATATCATTTTAAATAATCTTTGGAAAATGCTCTACAAGGTTGAAGGGAAAGATATTTTAAAAAAAGGCATCATGCATTAGGAATATGATTTCTACAATGGACTATGAGCGCAGTGACCTTAAATACGGTATTTCAGTTGGAGTGGCAGAACAAGAATTAAGCTGTGTCTAGAGCAAAGCTTCATGGCGTTATCAATAATTTACGATTCTGACAATTCAACATCCTTTAAGAGAAAATAAGGAAGGAAGCCATCTCAAAGGAAAATGGCCTTACACTTAAAAATCAATATTCTCTACTGGAGACTTTCTTGTACAAAACTAGAAATGAAAACTCAATCAATTTAGTACTTTCTTTTTGTCTCTTACTTTTGCATTAGATTAGACGTATCCCAGTTTTTGCTGAAAAAGAAGAGGGTTCAAGCTAGACAACAGCTGGTTCTAAGATCTATGAGACTTTTCAAGAAATAGCTGAGTTGAAGCAATGGCTGTATTTTTTTCATGCATATTTAAGTCATCTTCATCGGTGTGTTCTGAAATTAGAACAGAGCCTTCAAGTTCTTGAAAACCTCAAGAGCACTTATGTCAAAACCCCAGGCCTTTAGAATTTTTTTTAGTAAGAAATCTTTACATGAAGACACACTGGAAACCAATGGGAAAGAATGCCAATAATTTCTATCTCGACCCACATTAGTCAAAACAACAGAGGATTCTACCAACTCGGCCAAAAGGACACGGACTACAGGCTGCAAGCCAGCCTCCTCATGGAGCCCTCCCTTTTGGCTGGTACACTCACAGATGCACAAGTATTTATTGAGCACCTACTATGTGTGAGGAGCTCCAGTGTGGGCATTTGGCAGTAGGCAAAGCAGGTAAGGGCACTGTCCTTCTTGGAGCTTAACATCAGTGAAGTAACAATAGGGTGGCGGTCAGACGGTGACACAGGTCATGCTAGAAACGGGCCTAAGTTACCTGACAGTTACTGGCAGGCCTTGGCTATTTTGGTGGGAGTGGTCAGGAGGGTTCTCTGGAAAGAGACCATTAAGGCAAAGAGGGATTCAAGTGATGATCTGGGAAGGAGCCTTCCTGGAAATACAAAGGACCAGAAAGACAGCCCAGTGTGGCATCCACCCAGGGAGCAAGGAGAGAGGCTGAGATTCAGGGGTCAGACTGAGCCAGACCATGTTAAAGTGCCGGGCTTTAGTCCACTAGCCACGGGAGGCCACTGGAGGTTTCCACAATGGGGCAGGTGGAAGGGGTGGTGGGGGTAGTGGGCAGGTGGTGATCGCAGTTGGTATTTACTTTGGAAGGTAGTATCTAATCTCTCTGGGGAGCCACTGGACCTGTTATTATAATCAAAGAGGAAAAGCTATCCGAACACCAGGAACCCGCAAATGTCACATGCTTTGGCTCATTATTGTGGCACCCAAATCCCCGAATCTCTTTTCTTTGGTCAAAGGTGGAGGGAAATGTGCTGTGTTGTATTTCCCCTCCATTGGGGGCCAAGCAGGGTCGGTAGGAAGCCCAGGAACACAGGTGTGGCTGTCAGAGAAGCTCGGGTGTCCCAGCAGCAGCCAGGAGGCAAACCCCCTAACTGTCCTGGGTTGGAGGCCACACTTTTCAGCCAAAGGAGCATCTGTCCTCCCGTGCCTTGGAGTCTGAGGATGGGGGAAGGAAAAATCATAAATAACGTCCCTGGAGGTATGATACCAGAACTCAAACATGGAATAGGATACATGCTGTTTTAAACTCCGCTGATTTCCTGAACAGTTAAAAACCCTACAAGTTAGAGCATCTCACAATCTATTTTAATCTCTATTAATTCCCATCTGTGTACACTTGGAGACCTGCTCTTGACAAGCTCTTTAAGGTGGCTAAGTGTGCACTATTATCTCTAATAGCATCTCTCAAATCTGGCTCTTAATTGCACTAATAAGGCGGGCCAGCCGCCATGGAAAGGAACAGAAGCTCAACAATTAACACTGCCGCCCCCAGTCCCAGCACAGTGTGCAGTTCAATTTTCCCAACATTGTGTAAGTGGGCATTGCATTGAATTTGCTCTTAAATGGTCTCCATGACTGGAACCTTAACAAGAAAGCAGGGAATGATCACTATTCTGACCACATTAAAAAAGAAAAATAAAAGCAGCTTCATGTGATTTTGGAAGTTGTCTTTAGATAGGTGGAAGGGACTCTACAAATCAAAGATAATGCAACTCCTCCAACCCAGGAGGGCCGTGAGACCTGTCCAAGACCACATACTTAGCTGGCAACAGGGACAGCACCCACATGCCAGGTTCCTGACTGCTAGCAACAATGCTCTTCTTGCAGGCTTGAAGGATTAAGTAGAAAACCAGTGAACATATAGTTGCAACTGTGAGTTCCGCAAGCCAGATGCAATTTTCTGTGGTTACTTTCAATGCCTGAGTTGGCAGGCTTGAGGTGCATAAGCCTGTGGGCATGTCTCATGACATATTCAGCAACTGAACATACCATCCTCCTTAAGTCATTAATGAATGGGTATGGAGCCTCTTTATCCACCCCCCCATTACTTTTCTCCTGTCACCCCAAACCTTGTGTTCAAGACACACAGAAATTTTTTTTCTTCTTTTCTTAACACCTAAGTTTTTTGCTGAAATAATTTAATACATTTTTCTTAATAACTGATTTTTTTGGAATCCATCTTATATGCCAGGTTCTATGCTACACATATTTAAATCTTAGAAAACTGCATGAAGAATATGCTATTATTTCCCACATTTTACAACGGGGCTATGAGAGGTTACACTAGGTACTCAGGGTCACAGTGCACACTTATATCAAAACATTTCATGGACACCTTAAATACGTATACATTTAATTTGACCAAAGTAAAATGTTTAAAAAGGGTTTTCTTCATGTAGCTTTATTGCTTAAATAAGTAAGAGCAAAAAAGTACAGGAGAAAAACCAAACTTCGATTAAAAAAAACAGGCATAGTTCTAAAACCATTCATTTCTCTGCAGGCATTTGCACCATGTGAATATAATGTGAACTTACTTGGGCTTGCTCATATCCGCAAGCCAGATGCAATTTTCCATGGTTACTTTCAATGCCTGAGTTAGATTTCAGGGCTGAATCCTGATTCAGAGGATCACACTTGAGACCGGAAATTCTAGGCATCACAGTTTTAAAAATCGAGTGAAACAAGTCTCTCTGCTTCTCAACCTTTAGTATTTATTTTAGTTGGCACTCTGAGGACTATTCCTTCTACTGGACTACCCTACTGAATTTTGACAAAAGGGACATTAAGGTCCAATTGCTGTGAAAACAATATTAGTTAACAATTTAAGAATAAAATAAAAATTGTAGAAAGTTATCACAATTGTTCTACTACTGTCAAATTATTTCCCCAGACATGATTTACAAGTCTTACCACCATTAATTACTTCAGGACTTCCTTCCTAAAGTACTGAAGACCTGCAATTTGGCAAAACCCAAACTATTTTCTAGGGCCTTAGCTCTCCCTTGTGTATAAAAACGGAAATGCAGCTTGCTAGAAGTTTTGCCCCAGTATATCTGATGACCCAATTTTACAAGCTAAAAATGCCATCTGATGAAAGGAAAAACAAAGATAAATTTTTATGTCATAACAAAAAGTCAGGAAAGGTTAATTAAGGTGAAAAAACAATAAGCAGCAGCAAAACAGTAAAGGTATTATGGCACTTAGGCTTTTGATGGACTCCCCCATACCCCCAAAACACCTTGCTGTATAAAACAAGATTATTTTAGGAGAAAAATATGCCTCACAGAATCACCGACACTCTCAAGCTGTGATTACAGGCAGGAGATTCCAGCCCCTGTCTCTGATTCTAGGCTGAATCATATTCCACGCAGCACAGCCAGCGGAGACGTCATCCTGGTTTCCAGAGACCAAAATCCTCTCTGCATAGGTGAGGGCGATTTTGTTATTTATTATTTATTTCAACAGAATCTCAACTATTTTGTTTGAAATCCCAATTTCTTTCAACTTTCTTGGTACTTTTCCCAGTTCTTTGTGACTAACTCTCCATGATCTCTCTGCAGGTTTCCTGGGCAGCGTTCAGCATAGGTTGCTTGTGACGGAAAGCCTACTAAGGAGTCTTAGCTTGTTTCTGCACCCTGGGGTTACAGGCAGCCTTTTAAGACACAGGTTAGTGCCCTCCAGAGGTGTCACATTTTACTTAACTTGACTATCCCTCCTATTACATTTTGAGTCTCTCACTCTATTTTCTCTACTTTGAGCTGTGAGAAGGCAAAATCCCCCCAAATGCTTTTCAGTGGTCAGTAGATAAGATTATGAGGTCGCCATTTAGGCACAGAGTCTGTGGGAGCTTGAGCTCCTAACTGGTAACAGGCTGGTCAGGAAAATGAGGGTATTCTGTGCTGCCATTCCTTGAGGTCTGTTTTGAAACCCTATAGCTTCTAAAGCTACTGTATCTATTGCCAGATTTAAAGATCTGATGAAGTGAGTCTTATCACCATCAATTTATGTAACATGGTCCAGAGCCAAGTGTATAGGGCATTGCAAAAACATAGAGGTACCTTCCTTCATCACCAGGAGCTAATACAGTGGACCCAAAGAGGCAGCCTCACATCCATGCATAGGGATCACAGAGGGAGACACTAGCAAGCAAGAAGGACCTTTCCAAATTACAGTTTTGAGACATCAGATCCATTGTGTAACAAAAGCATCTTCTCCAAAGTTTGTTCCCTCCATCAGGCTGGCAATTAAATATTATACAGAGCACATAATTTAGATTGCATTCCAATTATCTTCAAGTGCTGTAGGGCACAAATCACTCACTCAGCAATTGAATAAATTCTGGGATGTCACTAAATGTTTTGAGGAAGGGAAGGATTCTGAAACTGGCAGAACAACTAAGGAACAGGGATAATAGAAAAACCAGGCATTCCAGAATTCACCCTCAGCCCACTTTTCAGCTTCGCAGTCACCCCGATTTTATGGAGTCCCTGCCTCAATAATGATTACAATGCTAGAAACACCACAGAGAGTGAACCCATGGCTGAAGTTAAACAGAAAAATCCTGGCTCACTTGGGCTCATCAGATTTCTGCCAATTTAGGTTGATAGAATTCCTGCTCTCATGCATAAAAGAAACAAAGATATTTTTCCAATAAATTACCGATGTTAGCCAATTATTGTGTCCATGGATGAGTGCACATCCCCTCCTCCCCCACATACATGAAACAGCACCACCTTGGGTACACCATGCGAAAGCTAAAAAATGGTAACAGATAACATAGTTTTTAAACCACATTAGTATTCTCTTCCAGTTGATAAAGGGACCATTCCCTGTTGAGGTGAGCCACCCTGAAAGATTAGGATAAAGGTGTTATACAAAGGCAAAAAAGACAAATGACATCATTGACTTCTAAAATAGGATTTGTGAGTCCACCATGAGACAGCCATTTAAATCAGGCTTTGTTGATGGAGAGGAGTTTCCTCAATTCCAAAGGCTCTTTGCAATCAAGAGCTAAGCCTGATAGATGGGCTTCCTCGGAGCTGCACTAGAAACCGCAGTGGCTGGTGCTATGGCCAGACCACGTGTGAACGGCAAGTTGCTATATATGACAGGAAGGCAGGGTAACGAGCCTTCCTCCCTGGAGAGAAAGGGAGTAAAGAGGAAGAGAGGTAAGAGGTCAAGCCTAAGAAAACTGCTACCTATTATATAATAAAGAATTTGTCTGGTCTGTCTATTCTGCCTCCATTCCTGGCATAGAGTTTCTAAAACCCTTGGAATTGCCTGAGAGCAATTTGTTACGCTAATGAGGTGACTTACGGTTCCCTAGATAGTGTTAGGGTGGGGGCCTGTCCCCAGAAACACCAACTGCCTGATTAGAGGGCTGGGCCATTGAGCCAGTCTGACCTACCGGGAGTGGTGGGGGGCTAGAGTGAGTTCAGTCAAATGGCCAATGATTTAATAATTATGCCTATGTAACAAGGCCTCAATAAAAACTCTAGACACTGCAGCTCAGTGGCGCTTCCTGGTTGGTGAACACACCAATGTGCCAGGAGGCTGACCAAACCTGATTCCACGAGGTGAGGACAGAAATTCCGTCCCCTCCCCCGCCTCACCCTGTGCATCTCTTTGTTTAGCTGGTTTTCCTGGTTTGCATCCTTCGTAACAAAAGTGGAATCACAAGCAGTGCTTTTCTGAGTTCTGTGAGTCATTACAGCAAACCAGAAGGGATCATGAGAACCCCGAATTAAGCCAGTCAGTAAGGAAGTATGGGTGGCCAGAGGACCCCAAAATGTGGCTGGCATCTGGAGTAAGTATAGTCCTGTTGGGGACTGAGCCCTTTAACTTGTGGGGTTTGTGCTAACTCTGGGTAGTTAGTGCCAGAATTGTATTGTAGCATACGTACCTAATTAGGGTTGAAACAGAATACTCACCCTTCAGGGTTCAAACCTGGTATGTTAGGTAGGAAGGTACAGGGAACAAGAAGAATAAGGCCCTAAAAATACCCAAAGGTAGATTTACTATGAAACTATGAGACATGAACACTATAAGATGAGAAGCCGGGGGTCTTCACATGACTTCAGGGTGAAGGAAAGCTGCTAACTGGAGACTGGCCAGGACCCCAGAATTTCAACAGCACATGTCATCAAAACCTCCAAAAGAATGAGATGGGTCTAGATGCACATCAACTCCTCCAGGGCCAGCACAGACCAGTAGCCCTGCACTGAGTCCAGCAGGGACCCAGGGATAGTGAGGGAACCAGCACACCTGCCCACTGTGCCCTGATGAACACCAGCTGCTGCCTTTACCCAGATGCCTGGATAGGAAGGAAGGAAAGAAGATAGGGCAGGCAGAAGAAGAAGAAAAGAAAAGAGAAAAACAGACCAGAAGAAAAGAAAAACAGACCACAGGGGACAAGAATGTTAACTCCCTACTTCAAAAAGATAAAGTTAACTTGAGACTTGTTAACACCCAAGAAATTCAAGTTTCTTTAATGAAAATGGGGATTCCTAAACCACTTAAACCGAGCTGTGTTTGAAATTGTGCTCCTCCTCATTTATAACAACATGACAAATACAGAAAAATTAAAAAAAATCTCCAACCAACTAGATTGTCTATGGCATACACTGTGGGGGGGGTTTCAGTATAATAATTAAAAAATAATACCTCTTTTTGACGAAACCATAATAAATTTTCAAAGAAAGTGGCCATACCACTTACATTTAAGCTAAGTGATCTGAGACAGAGACTGCCAGCTTGTCACCAAAGCCTATTTCCCTGGGCTCACAGCCAGATGACATTTCCTAGTCTCCTGTGTAGCTAGTGTCCCAGCCAATGGAATGTGAGTGGAAGTGATCTGGGACCATTTAGAACATTAGAACTCCACACCCACCACACCATGCTGCTCTCCCCACTTCCAGCTCACTGGGATGAAGATAACTAAGCTGGCACCCTGGATGGAGACTAAGCCTGAACCCCTGGATGGAGAACAGCTGACCCCACCAACCAGAAACACTCGCCTTGGACTTTTCATGTGAGGAAGAAAATTCTACTTCTTTATTTTGGATAGGCCCACGAGTAGGGAACGTTTAGGTCCATCTGCTGCAGCAGTGAACATTATGTTAGGTGATTCCTACACATTAATCCAGGGCTATTTCAACTTGGCAATCAATGGACACTTAGCATTTGCACACAAAGTCCTAAGTTCTAACAGGGTCCGGTGTGTCAACTAGTCAGGAGCACAGGCATGTCAGCAAGTACCAAGAATGCCAGGAAACTGGACAGGAGCTGTGTCGGAAGGATGAGCCATGACGTATGGTGCACACAGTAAGTGCGGTCACTGTGTGTGTGTGTGCGAGGGCATCCCAGGAGCCATGCATGGAGTCAGAATCATCCTTGAAGGATGAGCAAAGTTCCAAAGGAAGAGGGTAGGCGAGTTTATTCCAGACTGGACATGAATCCTCAGACATTCTATTGAGTGGGACGTGATGCTAAAGACAGAGAAAATACTGTTTGGTTCACCCCAGAGAATAGAATCAAGGCCAATGAGGAACAGCTACAAGGGAAGAGATTCCAATCAAAGGCAGGAAGAACTAGCCATCAGAGCTGACAATGAACTACAGTGGCACACAGACAAAAAGGCGGAGTGTCTCCTTTAGGAACAGGCAGGCTCTTGGCATAGGTACTGCAGAGAATGTGATTTAAACGTGGGGTGGGGAGCTGCTCCGTTCATTTGCCTTCCGACTCTGGGATTCTACATGTCTTCGATGCCTCTGCCAAGCAGGCTTTGTACAACACTGTCAGGAGAATGATCGCAACCCTGTCACAGCACTTCTGACATGACGGTCCTTGCCCTATTCCCTCTCAAGGCTGCGCCGGCTAGGTTCTTTCAAAGGGCTCAGTCATAAGCCAGTAGAGAACATCTCTTCACACCCAGGCTCATGAGAGCCCCGTGAATGTAGTTTTATTATCGAAACGGCTTAATAGGCTGATCCACACAATTGCTGCTGATGAACAAGAAAACAAAAGGCAGTAAGCATCTCTTTTAAATACTTGGGTCTCGGGGCATTCTGCATTAATAGCAAGCCCTGGTCAACAGCAAATTATCAGCTCATACCAAAAGGGACATTTCAAAATCCAATCTTTCAAAAGATTGGATTTCAAAAAGATAAATAAAGCTGTACTGCTAACAGTTTTGTTCTTCTTGGGTGACTTGGTATCTTGCAAGGCACCACAGGAGTTTTGAAAAACACTAGTTTCCATGTTTAGAAGTGAAGGTTACAGATAAAAGGAAATCTACTAGATACACTAGAAAGAGAAATGTTGTTCTAACATTACTAGTAAATTAGTAACTTCCCTCTTTTCTTTTACAAGGTTATTACAATTTCATTTCACAAACATTCATCAAGTCTCTACTTCGTGCTAGGCACTGTGCTCATCGCTGGTGATATTACCTAAATGAAAAAGAGAAAAAAGGAGATATTCTGAACTTGAAAACTTCCTAAGGTTCATAATGTTATTTTCTTAAAAACATTTCTAATGATGATAAAAAAGTGGTAAGCTCAGCTACATTCCTGCCCAACAACCAACGTTATTTGGCTTGTCATATCTGGAGACTATATATAAAAAGGTAGACTTCAAGGTGTTGGGCGAGATTGTTGTTTCATCTCCTGTACTTGCACTCAAGGTACTTGATTTATTACTTAAATAGAGAAAGGGAATAGAATTTTCCTGAGCACAGAAATGGCTGTCAAACAAACATAAAACTTCACATTACACAATGAATCTTAATTATACAGCTACAACCTCATAATAGTGAGACAAAAGAAATCCACAAAACTGTATTCTGAGGCCACTGGAATATGTGGATATCACAGTAAAACAATCACACAAAAGTTACATTTTATACACCATTATTCAACCCCAAATATGAACAATGCTTTCTTAGTCTCTTCCTTTTTCAATCTTTTCAAAATTCAGGTCACATCTCTGTCATCATACAACTCCTGAGTAAATCACATCTCAAATGGTGCCAAGACCTGTCTGTCTTTGATATCTAGTCTCAGAATACTTCCTACAGCCTTTCTACCCAGCCATGTACTTAAGACCTATGTTCTAAAATCCATCTTTTACCAACATTGGGAATTGCATTCCCTTTTGATAAAATGAACAACTCACAACAACAGTTTCTATTTTGTGTGGTTTTCACCCAACTGCACTTACTATTTTCAGCACACATTTACTGGCCCTGTTTGGCATGCCTGGCCCAAATTGCTCTTGCTAGGCACTAAGTCTACTCCCAATAACCAAAAGGAGGGCTTCAAAAGAAAGAGTCACATTGGCCTTGGCATTCATACATGTTGCCTGTAGACATGTTTTGATATTTCTGTGCACCCCTGGGAGAGCTGTGAGATTTCATTCCCCAGTCAAAATGATAAATCAACATTTTCCAAGGGGGGGAGCCCCAACCTGCAGAATAACATTTCCAAACTTCAATGACCTGTGTCCCAGGCCCCAGTCTGTGTTTGCAACAGACAGATCAGATCAAGCAGAAACTGAGCACACAAATGCGTCAGCACTCACAGATTATTTCTAGCCAGCTGTGTGATCCTGCAGTCACCTAACCTCTCTGGGCCACAGTTGCTTTGTCTGTAAAACCAAGGGGAGTACAAGGACAGCTTCCAGCTCTAATGTTCTTTAGGTCTAGGAAAGACAATGCTGCTAGGAAATGCCACTGTCCCTGAACTATCTTCTCTGCAGGTCTTAGAAAAGTCAAACTCTGATTAAAGATCATGAAATATGGGCAGACAATTAAAAAGATCTCTAAGGCTCCCTTCCATGTTTTGATTCTATCTCCAAGAGAGTGAGGCATGACCAGGCAATTAATTGGTCATAAAACATTAGTGGGTCTCATAGCTCTAATAACTCTGTGCTTCCAATGGCCAATTCTGCTCTAGCAAAAAATTCAAGATCCAAGGCACACTGCCAGGAAATGTACAGTGAGTCCACAAGAGCCTCTCCCCTCTTACGGGCAACCTGCCCCTGCCAAAGAATCCCAGCATTGCCCCCATTTCTCCGAGCCAGCGCAGGCACTTCCCCAAGCAAGACCGGTTCAGAACGCCACACCTACCCTCAGCCACTGCTTCTCTGTGAGGGCGTCGCTGTAGTCCACGTCCCGGCGCTGGCGAGACCCCCTGCCAAATATTTTCTCCTCCTCTTCTTCACACGTAAGCCTCTCTACTTCGGCATCATCCTTAATAATCCAGGAGGGCAGTTCGTCTTCCTCCATTAAGCGAGGCTTGCGCTTCGGGTTCCGGGCGTCCTCCCTCCGCCGGTCCATGTCCATGCGCTGGAGGTTTTAACAAAAGTTTCATCAACAGGAAGGGCATTCTGGACAGTATAGACTTTACAGCACATAATACCTCCACAAGGCAGCTCCCAGGGCCAGAGGACCCTTTCTGCTTCTCCCATGAGCCTCTGATCCTGGCTGACTTGTTCTAGCTCAGCCCTAAAGTACAGTATCTGGGCAGAGGCTCAGTAAGATAAAATCCCTTCCTGTCTTTTGGAACCATCTTTGAAATTTATTTATCCTTTTAAAAAACGCTCTTTAAAAATCCCTTTTCTTAGTCTGTGTGCAAAGCTTTACCTTAAGTAATAGTGAGAGCATTCAAATTGGGGATGTACTGCAAAAATGTAAGCCCTGGTGATACAGTCCATGCTGCCCTGGTATAAAAGTATTCTTCAAGTATATAATAGAGAAAGTTCATCAGGAAAATTTATTTTTACTCAATAGGGCTCATGCTTTTAAACACCCAGGAAAAAGAAAAAAAATCAGTGACACCAGTGTCACTGCAGAGTAGCCACTCTTGGTGGGCTGCACACATGTGGGCATGCAGACACTCTGCTTGCAAGCTGGCTATGCATGCACTGGATTCCAAGACAGGAATGGCCCTCAACTCTTCAGATTTGAAACAGCTCCTATCTCATGAAAATATTAAGAGACAGACCACAGAGGTAATCTCAACTGATCAAGTTGTAAGTGAAATAAATGGCCTTCACATCCTTTCACAGCCTTCAAAGTGCCTATTTCCCCACCTCCAGCTTTCTTTTTTTAAAATCCCGTGTACTTGTGAATAAATTAAACACCACACACTTGGCTATGACCTATAACTAAACAATCTGATAGCTAGAAAAAGTGGATAAACCTCCACTGAATTGCTATATGCATATATATATATATATATATATCACTAGATAGATTTACCATTTCTGCAATCAAATAGACCATTAACCATTAAATGATTTACTTTTCTCTTTTTTTCCTTCAGTTCTACCATATTGAAATACAGATTTAATGTAAGTTTTCTCCTTACAGCTAAAACTGTAACAAAATGTAAAAATTTCTATTCGAATCCAAAGATGACCTATAGACTCTATTTAAAAATTAAAGTCCAAAGTCCCTTAAACTATGCTTAAACATTTTTGGAAATCATTGTATTTCCCAGATGGGGTAGGCTTGGAGCATGGTGGGGTCCCTTGGTAGGTAACAGTGGCCATCGAGCTCTGTTGTGTGCTGTATAGTTAGCTGGAAAGGCTGTTCTTAATCCTGCCTTCTAATGCTCTGGGATCAGACATAGAGTCCACCCCACCTTCATAATTAGCTCACACAGGATGCCTTATTAACATATAATCTGAAGAGGAGCTTTTGGAGGTAATGTCCTAATAGTTATTAGGTAACTAGTAAGAAAAAAGTGTTTTGTTGATGCACTACATACTGAGATGAAAAATTATTGCCACTTCATTTTTTGGCTAGACCACTACCAGTACCTACACCAAGCCCTGAAGAATGATTTATCCCCTGCATTTTTCCACAATTGGGAAAATAAACCTCTTCTGTTATAAAAGAAAAGAAATTGTACTTTTTTTCTCTTTAAGGAAGGGTGCATGCAATTTTGAATACTAAAGTTCTGATGATTGTATCTCTTCCCAGAGGTTTCTACTTGCAAAATACTAGAACAAAATCCTCAAGGTGATATTCAAGTTAAGTCTAATTTATTATTCAGTTACTACATGAATATGTTTTGTCTTAGATGCAAAAACAAACCTTATGCTAATAAATACAGCTATTTTTTAAAGTACTTCTCACCTTTAGAGGAAACACAACAGCCAAAAGCTTAATGTTTGTATGCTAGTAAAATGTTTCAGACACATTTTGACCTGTCAAGATCTTTTTAGGTAAAATCCTTAGGTTATCAGTATGAGAGAGAACTTTTTTCTGAAGTCACAGTTTGAAGGAGAAAGTAACAGAAACATTTAACAGAAAGGTTTTACTTTAAAGAGGCTACCTGCTTTATGTGTTATTTACCTATAGTGTCTGTGATATAAAATCAAATAATAAGTGTGTACTAATTTTACATAGCTTTTTTTTTTATAATAATGGATAAAGTGTTTTAAATATTTGAAATCTAAATCTAGCTCACATTCCATTCTTGAGTATCTGGCAAGGACTCAAATTTGATTTCCTGCCCCCTGGTGGAGGTGTTAATGAAGAGTGAATTAGCCAGGTCAGGTTTTAAAAAACCAAACCAAAAATCTGTATAATCCAAAAACAAGAAGTCAACTTTCAAGAAGTAAGCAGAACATTCATAAAATCAAAATACCTACAAAAAAGTGCTCCTTAACCAGCTCCACCTCTTCCAAGCCTGTTCTTTGCGGGACAAAATATTCCCAAATTAAAAGAAGGCTGTGCCTTGGCCAGACATTCAACATTTTTTTCTGAGGCTTTCGATTCTTATAAATACCCAACCTAAAAGAAAAGAGAAGTACTCTTTTTGCCTGATTTCAGGGTTGCTGATGGAAATCTCCATCTCTGGGCCTTATCTAATTTTTATAACGGCAGGCAGCTTATCCTTTCCGGGTCTCAAGAGTATCTTAGGCTGTAGCAGTACTGAATTACCGCCAATCAGTGATCTGCCAGGGAAGCTGAGGACCTCTTGAGTTGGTGTCCCCAGTCATCTACATTTTAATAAGTTCCTCAAGGAGAGAGGAGATGTCTGCTTCCTATGTGTGTCTCTAACCCCCCTGAATAAATAGAGTATAACCTAGAGAGGTGGTAGCCAGGATGAGTTAAGAAATTTAGGTTTTAAGAACATCCTGTGTTGACAATGTTGCTAAATGGCCGTGTCTGTCATTTCTCTCGAAAAGGGCCTTACCTGGCTGGGTAAAGTAGCTCATTTAGGAGAAGGAAAGAAATGCACATCCCAGGTTAGGTGTTATTCCCATGGCTACCTAAAAGTTTCCTGAGGAAGAATTAAATGCCTTTTATCCTGCATCATTATGTGTGGACACACTAGTTCCATAGACAAAATCACAAAATCACAAAATTAACATAAGCCTTCACATGGCTGGAGCTCCGTCTCGGATTGTCTAAGGCAAAAAAGGGAGAGATTGCAAACCTTATGGGTTATATCTGGCTCATAGTGTTTTGTTTGGCCTGCAGTGCTACATCATAATAAAAAATTAAATTTAGTTGCCAACATTTTGAAACCCAGAGATTGCATGTAAAAAACGCAATTTCTAACTTCTCTTGAAAATTTGGAATTTTTGGTTAAAGGGGGCTTGCAGCTCTGACTCCCTTTCCAACACAGCTCCAGGCTACCACCAGCCACCCACCCCGCTGCCCACTTGCTTCACCAATGCAAATTCCTTGCCTGAGACCTTCAAATTTGGCACCTCTTGTTTTGGAGTTCTGCAGCATTCCACCACCAGAGTTATTACAGTCTACATTTATTCACTCATCCCACAGTCAGGTCAAATGTGAGAATCATCAAACTGAATTAAAAGTACTGAGGGAGCCTCATAACTTTATATACCCTGGTCCATGCTGGCATCTTCACAAGGCCTGAAATCTTGCAAATGCCACCATTCATTCAATAAATATTTAATAAACAACAACTATGTGCCAAAAACTGTTCTGAGCATTTGGGATACAGAGATAAATGAATGTGCTAAAATATCACTTCTGAGAGCCTCCCTCACTAGCCCAGGGACTTGCTCCTATATGTACTGACCTAAGACAGGCTGGACACATAAATCAAATTAGGGTTTCACAAAAATTACAGATGACTGAATCATGGGACGTCAAGGTTGAAACTACAGATGTGAAATCCTCGAATGTCAAGGTTCTTTTAGATACACTTGTATCAGTGAAATCCAACTAGTTTTGATCTTTAAATGAAGGCTATACTCCGTTGGCCATCTGGAAGCCCTCTATTTGCTTCTTAAAATAGCAGGCTCTCTTCAACAAGAAGCATGACTGTATTGTTTTAGTTGCTGTCCGTTCAACCCCACAGGGAACATATTTGTTTAGATCCAGTAAGAAGACAGCTAGGGAGTAGTTGTAAACTCTGCCTACAGGAGCTGGGCAGGTTTCCTGAATGACGCTGGCCTGGGATGAGAAATGAGCTGGGAAGAGGGTTAAGGGGAGGTCTGTGGTAAGCTGTAGACCGTGTGGCCTGTCCAGAGGGTACAGCTGCTACTCAGCCCTAGCCAACTGTTTCCTTATAGACATGTGGGCCTGGTAATGCCCACTCTCATTTTTCACGAGAAGCCAGAAATCAGAATTCTTTTTATGTTGGCAACAAATTCGAAATTTTAAAAAACATTGAGTGGGCCAAACAAAATATGTCCGCAGGCTAAATCCAGCCAGTTTGCAGTCTCTGAACTGAAGGAAAGACACAGGCTTCACAGATGAAATTCTGCCAGCGCATGCAGGCTCCAGACATCTTGCATTAGTAGAAAAAGGAGCAGAGAAATAAAGCATTTGTTTCCATGATTTTCTGGTATATTACCATAAAAAGATCAAATTCTTCTTCTCGTCGAGCAATCATTTGGTTCAGAGTCTCATCGTCCGGTACCTCATCTTCTTCCTGGGGTTAAGAACAGAGTGATTTAACAGGCTTTAGTAGAAAGCTTGGGACAACCGGGGTAAATTACAGACAAGTACAGTCAGTCTGTCCTCCAGACCATAGGGATCCCATTTCTCAAGCCAAACATTAAAGAGGCACTAGGTTTAGTACTTGCCATTACTATTCTGCAAGCTATTCAAACCATCTTCTGAGAAAACCTGTTGAGGGAGGAAAGGTGGTTCTGTTGGGTGTGTATCTTGGTTCTGTTATTTTTAAAACAAGTTACTCAGTGTCTCCCCACCTCGCCTCAATGACATCATCTGTAAAATGGGTGTGACATATACTTTACAGAGAAGTTGTAAGATTTAAATAAGGGAATCCACATAAAGAGGTGCCTTACATTAATTCTTTAAATTCTATTAACTTTATCCCAAATAGAAATGCTTATTTTCAAAGGCTTACAAAAAACATGAGCTATGTGAAACTTTGTGACTAGGCACAGAGCAAGACCAAAAAAATCACATACACATGTCTGATATATAGCCTTTAAGATACGTTTCATCATTCATTATGGATGAGAAAAAAGATGTTTAATCAATGCCTTTCAATAGACATTATTAGGCTGATGGTTAGAGCTGTGAATGTGACAACTCAAAAGGGATGAATAACAAAACTCCCATAAAACTATGCTTAACCAAAATAATTTAAATGAAGTAGAGAGAGCAATTCCATAAGGGCTAAAAATTTCATTTTAAATATTGTTAGACTGAGGCACATTATCTCTGCAAATTCCTTAGAAAGCAACAGTTTTAGAAATGTTAGGCTATGAATTCCATACTTTAAAAAAATGATTTAAAAAGTTGGGTACATACTTACCTTTCAAAATTATTTTCATCATATGCTAAGTGAGCATATTAAAAATCAAATGGGGGATTTCAGTGTATCAGCAGAAGGAAGTAAGAGGAAAACCCAGGACTTCAAACACCCAATTTTCCAAATCACACATTCAAAATAACATGTGTTCCAGAAAGAGCATCAGTGTACAAGCAGTGCAAATAAGGTGGCCACGTATGTCAGTTCCCAAGATAACATCTTATGTACTGTTAGAAATGAATGCATTTTAATGAAAAACACCTGATGATTCAAGATAATAACTACTTGTGAAAAGCCTTCCATTCCAGTTAATCCCTAGATTGATTAAAGTCAATTTGTCTCAATATGACATTTCATCTGACAAAGACACAGACTAGCTAGGATTCGGCTGAGATTCCACAGTTCAAAGGGCATGGTTAACGTATCCCTTGAACTGATGCCCTGTTTTGTCAGCTCCATACCTAGAACCCTGTTACTCCTTTATCACCTGTACAATGGGGGTCTTGGACTTCCCAATGTGCCAGATGAAAAGATCAGTGTCCCCAAACATCTTCAAATCAGGACACAGATCACTCAGAAAACGGTTAACGTGTGAAGCCCCAGCAAGGCTGCTCACAACTAGAAGCAGTTGGCGTGGAACTCCACCCCAAGCTTCCCCTGGCAGCCCCCAGGGCTGGCAGAGTTCAACATCTCCCTGTGGCCTGATAAAGTTGGAAAGTTATCTCCCGTCTGAACCAGATCGGGTGCTATTTTCACCAGGCCTACAACAAAACAACTAAGTAAAAATGTTGTAGAAACTACTGGCTGAGTATCAGCTCTGCCCTCTTCTATTTTGTGACAGTATGTAAGACTCACTGTATTACTTTATTGTTTTGAAATGTTTTGAAATTTTAAAGTGAATAAATAATAAAAGACCACATGATAATCTGAATCTAAATTTTTTTCAGATATTCCATTTCAAGTATAAAGTCTATTCAATTTCAAGAATCAGAAGTGGGGAATTATTTGAGATCAAAATTTTAGAAATATGTGTGAATGTATGTGCATATATATTTTTCATTCATTTTAATGAGATATAATAGATAACTAATCAAATATATAAGACTAACAAGTTAGTAGGCATAAGAGAAAAGTGGTCTTCAACTTGCAAAAACATTCATTTCAGTATTGATTTAAATATCAAGATCTATTACGCAGTTAGATTCATTTCAGAAAACATAAGCACATGAGACTTTTTAAAAATTTGGTTTATAGCTTATAGATTTCAAAACGTATCTTAATTCAAAATCAAACTATACTTCATATATAAAATGAAAATCATATCCCATATGAATATGTAAGGTAAACCTACCCTTTAATTTAGAAATACAGGTACACCAAACCAAATCTGTCCATCCCAAGCCAATTTTATGATAAGGTCCTGATATTTTGTACAGTTTTCTAGACTACATAAGAACTATGTCTTTTAATCTATTTCAAACCCATTTTGGATTGAAAATTCAGTACAGAATTGCTAAGATTGGTAATCTAAAAAAGTACAAGCAAGTACCGAAAGATCCCCTAAAAGAAACACAATTAATGCATTCTTTGAACAATCTTGGCAAGGAAAGAGAGAGTTTTTTTGACCAGTAATTTTTTTGGAATTTGGTCAGCTCTTACAAATTTGAAGAGGAGGTGAAGGTCACACTTTTCAAGTACAAGTACAATTACATGAGGTAAAGATAGCTGTGAAGGCTTGTCCTATGAATGTACAGAAGTGTGATCCCTGATCCAAGGGCAAAAGAGACAGTGCTCTGGAGGATGGCAGAGAAAAGGCAAGGAGGGACCCGTCCAAGTTTGTCCCATCTCACTCATCTAGCTGCTTTTGTCCCTGCCAAGTGGCTTCTCGGCAGTTCTGCATCTCCCCTACAGAAGGCAGCACTTAAAACCCAATGAAGCAGACTGCTTGCACCTCCTTGGAAGAAACAAGAAATGAGGGAGGCATCCACTGGCCAAGCCTTGAAGTCCCTCTAGCAACTGCTTTTGAGATAACTCGTTTGGATAACTTTCAGAGGCTTTCTATGCTTGGGATAGCAGCTGATTTATTCATTTTAATTAACACCAGCCCAGGAAATTATTTTAAGAACAAAGAGGTAATTCTCAAACCTTCTGAGACAAGAGGTCACTGTTTGATTTCATAAACTTGGCTCTCTATAATACCTCATTTTCCTCTTCATGCTCCAATATGGCCTGCAGGAATGCTCTCCGCTCATGGCTTGAAGACTTCTGATCAAACATGCCTGCCTGGATCACCTTCTGATCCACGTTCAGCTTGTACTTTGCAGCTGCCAGGATCTTTTCCTCCACGCTGTTCACGGTGCAGAGTCTCAGTACCCGGACCTCGTTCTGCTGGCCGATGCGGTGAGCGCGGTCTTGGGCCTGCAGATCCTGTGTGTGGGAACAAGATGCCATGAGGGCCCATGTGTCCAAATTAGCCTCGCGAGCCAATCACATACCCAGAAGGAAAACATGGGAGGGTGAGCTAACTCGCTTTTACTAAATGTAAGATTTTGCTTACACTTGAAAAAATACACAAGCTACCTTCTTTGGGAAAAAAATTCAAGGTCATTACTAGTTGAGGGAAGCTGGGTTAAAATTAGCCAAGACAACTGAAATACATCTCAGGTTTCGAAATCCAGGTCTCAAGATGATTTTATCTGTCCCTAGGCACACCATCAGAGTTTGTCCCTAACTAAGAGATAGAACAATGGCAACAAAAAATCCCAGTAAATCTGATGTCAGAATTATGACTTTGATATTACCTACAACTAACCTTTAGTTGCAAGAAACACCTTCCCACTGGTGTGAAGTGTTAAAGACAACTTTTAAAATATCACTCAATTAATTATACACACACATCGTACATACAGTGATTGCTCAGGCAGCAAATTTCCTAGTGTCTAATTTCATCAGACACCCTGCCTTTTGTTTGGGAATGAAAAGGATTGCTAGTGAAGTAGTAGATTATGGGGGACAGAATTTTGGCACAATGGTTAACAAATATTAGAATTTGGGTATGGCCCCTGACTCAGAAATTTCATTTCTAGTTTATCCTAAGGAAATAATCATGGATATGCACAAAGATTTACAAAATGGATGTACCTCTTGGCATTATGTATTATTTATAATGTTTTCTTAGCAAGCAGAATTAAGTAAACATTCAACAATAACAGACTGGTTAAGCAAATTAGCCTTCTACTGCATGTATGTACCAACATTGCACCATAAAAATTATAATGTGCAAGATTTAATGACAAAGCTATTAGAAGTTATAGAAGTTATAGAAGACTGCAAGTTACATATGAGTTTGTACATTATGGTCTTCTATGCGCACCTTTACCTATACCAAGAAAACGGCAGCGAGGATGCACATACCAATAGAGTCTGTATTTCCAGGTAGTAAGATGAAAGTTGTTACTAAATTTTTGTCATTGTATTTTCAAGTGGCTTAGCAATTTTTCTTCTGCTTTTCTACTCTTGTAAGAAAAAAGGTTTTAATGAAATCTTTAAAAAAAAAAGCCTTCACCCAGAAGATGACTGGTTAGCCAGAGACGGGTAAGATTCCTCAAGGGAGGAATAACCTAAGACAGGCACAGTCGCAGGGGAGCCATCAGGTGAGAAATTGGGGATCAACAGAGGTGAGGCTCAGAACCTCACCCCCCCTGTTTTGAGAGAAATCTTCTGCATCCGTGGATGTTTTGTTGCCCTTGTCTAGCTTGGATTAATACTTAGTCGATAGGCACACACCTGATCATCTACATTTGCCCTCTTATAGCACTAAACTATGTTTTCTACCTTTATCTTGCATCTGCCTACCACTTCAGTATTTTATTTAAAAATAATAATAATAATAATAATAATAATAAGGGAGAAATGTGGGATTCACATATAAATCAAGTATAAAAATCAAACGAATATTCATATTTGACCTGATTGTTTATAGTTCATGATGTGTGATCAAAACCAAAAGTTTCTGTGATGACTACCCTTGCACTGTTCACCATGTAAGAATTTATTCACTATATAAGAATTTGTTCACCATGTAAGAACTTGTTCGTTATGCTTCAGAAGATTGGAGACTGTTGAGAGTTGGGCTTGGGGTTGATTAATGATTGTGCATTGAGTCCCCTATACAGAATTTTATTGTTGTTAACAACCATTTGATCAATAAATATGAGAGATGCCCTCTCAAAAAAAAAAGCCTTCATAAACCTATGGAACAGAGTTACTTAATTTTAAGGCTACACAAAAAAAACTTTCCAGTATGTCACCTTTTATTCTTTCTAGTCCTGGTGATGGTCTGCAGGCCAATGCTATTTAGCTGTTTCTGTGTGTCCCCCATGAGACCCAAATACATTTTGGGGGTAAATATCTGTGCCCTGTATCCTGCACCCTGTTTTGCATAGAGCAAAACATGATGCTCCACAGCTGTAAGTCCATCCTCTTAACCAGAGGAGTTTCCTGGTCACCCATATAGTACAAGGAGATAACAGGCCAAAGTCTGCCCAGGAAATCCATCTTTGCTGCAGGAACCTGTATAGCTAAATGGCTATTAGGCAAAGACTTTTCGTCAGAAAATATTTGAGTAATATAGATATTGGAGACTGAATCATGAACACAGCTGGGACCAATCCAAATTATATTATTTTCCAAAGAGGAGAAAGTGAGGTGGATAATTAAAATCCAAACTTCAGTGGGAAATCCCTTAAAAACTTCATTTTTAAGTTCTTCGTTCAATCTTCTCTTTCAATACATCTTTACCAGAATGGCAGCTGCCAAGACAGCAATGTCTAATCTCCTAAAATGGGGGTCCACAGCTGCTTCCATAATGGGCCCAAGAGTGCATATTCTAGGGCACTAAGAGCAAACGTTGAGCAACTTTTCTTGCCAAAAGGTTCATATCCTTTTTATCATTACTCATTTTATACTTAAAAATGTGAAAGCCATTCTTCGCTTGCACATCTTACAAAAACAGCTGGTAGGCCAGACTCAACCCATGTGTCTTCATTTGTTGACCCCTGTCCTGGAAGATGCTTATAAGCCACAAAAATACTAAGACACAGGTGACAGCAGACGATGAAGGTGAGGAAGCAGAGGGCATGGATCATCTATGAATGGGATAACGCGTTCTTGAATTTGTGAGTGTTCAAGACCACCATCTACTTGGAAAATAGCAAAAATTACTATATGTAGGCTGAATAAGGTCACAGAATGTAAGCCTCTGAGTTCCAGAGCAAAACTGGGGGTAGTAGTGGCAGAATACCGTGACAAAAAAAATACATAAATAATAAGGGCTGTAATGCTTGTTTGCATGGATTATTCAGTATTTCTGCGACCTTAGTGGCCTGAAGCGTCATCACACCGCTTAAGTGTGATCACACCTGAGGAGGAGAGAGCCACCTCAGAAGGCACCCAAGGAGACTGTGGTGGGCCATCGGCTGCAGCGATGCAGCTCCGGGTGAGCAGGTCAGAGGTACAAGCCCCGGCCTGTGATTCTGACCTACCGTTTGGAAAACGGAGTTCTGGTAATCCGGAGGAGCTCGACTGCTAATTCCACACTCGTACGTTCTACCTATGCTTCTATCTAGGCCCTCCAAGTGAGTGACCTCAAAGCCTCAATCTTTCCCTGAGCATGACCATTAGTTTAGGTAAACTATTTTTACATTTTCACAAATCAGTGACCTTAAAGCAATACAGGTGAGTACTAATTTTTTCATTCAAAAAGTAAGAGAACTAACTTTTATTAAGCAACAATACTACTAGATACTACGTGGCAGAGAAACCAGGTAGAAAAAGCTCAAAGCCAGGATGCAAACCCAAACCCAGACACACATGGGTTTGATTCCTGGCTGTGCCCCTGGGCAAGTTAATACCAACTGGCTTCCTTACACGTAAACTCTTTTTTGAGGACTACCTGAAACAAATTATGCAAAGCACCCCATAGTATCTGGCAGTGTTGCTGCTCAATAAACATTAGTTCTCTTACCTTGTGAATGAAAAATCAGTACTCATCTCTATCACCCTGAGATCACTGATTTCTGAAAATGACAAAAAAAAAAAAGTTTGCCTGAACTAATGACCAGAGATGAAAAATCTGGTCAGTGCAGCCCACTGAATCAGGTGAAAGTGACCACACTGTGGCAGACATGAGCACCTGCAGGAATATAGGGTTCAGGGTGAGTGATCTGTGGTAAATTAGGCCAGAGAAAGTTTTGAGTCCTGTGTTTTGTTGCCTGAGTTTTAGTTCACATCCAGTTACAAGTGAATTGTCCAATGGGCATGCAATTTCCTTGTTCCTGGAGTTCCTTCTCTAGCTACTGGTCATAGAAGTTTGTGGGTGTGGTGATGGGAACAGAGGGAAGGAGGCAGGCATAGATGTCCCAGGATCCTTTCCCAAGGTCAATTACCATTTCCAGAGACAGTGATTTCCTGTGGGTCTTAGAATTCGCCCTATGCCAGTGAAGATGGACAACTGAGTCAGCAGATGTGTTCCTTGACGACTTGGAACTAACATACTCTGTGCTGGAGGCTCCCAAAACCCTCCTCAAGGTCAGGAAATTTCCCCGATAGTGACTTACTTTAAAGTAATCACCTAGTGAGACTGACCGGTGGGCATATGCGTCCAAGGGAGGCCCCCCAAAGGTTTGGAACCATTGGTGCATTTTCTTTCATGCTCCCTGGCCACGTGAGAGAAGCTATGTCGGCATCTCCTGGGGGCTTTCCAACATATAGAGAAGTCTGGAAGGCGCCTACAAAATTGGGGGCAGGGTGGCATGGGAAGCAGGCTTGTATGATTTTTTAAAAGCTCCATCTTAATTGTAAGGCACCTTTCCCATCCAATCTTCACAATAACCCAGTGAGAAAGTATTACTCCATGTACTTACAGCTGAGGGAACCAAGATGCAGGAGGAGCCCCAGTTAAGCTGGTGGAGAATTCACAGTCCTCCGCGAGAGCTGCAGCTTTCCTTTTTACTATGTGAATTCACACTTGCTCCAGTGCAAACCAAACCCTGATCAGATCACTCCGCCCAGGACCCCACAGGTTGGTGGCCCACCTCCAGGTCATTTAGAGAACCACTGCCACAGGCACCTTGTTCTACTGTGTTTCTGAATCATTGATGTATTATTCCTTTAAAGGGATAACTCTAACCTTACCTGGCTCAAAGAATCTGGTAGTAGATGCTCCACAGAATATTTTTTTATGATGATTTTAAACAAAACACACAGAATAAAAGACTGACTACCATATACCAATTGTTTGACCTTGGGGAAGTTACCTAACACTTCCTGGTACTCATTTTCCTTGACTATAAAGATGCAAACAGAACTATTAACAACCTCACAAGGCTGCTGTGAAAACTGAGAGAAGCAAAGCACATAAAAAAAGCTGGCAGAGAGTAAGGGTCCAATACATGTTAGTTGTTCTTTATTTTAGAACATTTTCGATTTATCCTTCATCTCATATACCTTACTGAGTGGCAGCTTCAGGAGAGGGGATTAAAACTAAGCAGAAACTGAGTTTTTGTACCACAAGCTCGAGCTCTGCAGGGCATATCAAAGGCAAGTGTAAGACATCTTGGTATCTATGTGTTCAGGGAGATAAGAAAATAGCCATAACAATGTGCTGGTGGCTACTACCCTGTGAAGAAATGGACTCCTCATTTAGACATTTGCTCTGCCCCATAACTGTGAAGGATGAAACTCCTATCATTTTAGGTCCTCTCCAGAGGGGGCCCTAAGACGGAGCAGACCTGGTGAGGATTCCAGTCGCTGTCAAAGATGACCACAGTATCAGCCGCCTGAAGATTTAAGCCCAGGCCTCCAGCTCTTGTGCTCAGCAGGAAAATGAAATACTGGGACCCAGGTTCGTTGAATTTCTTCAGCAGAGCAGCACGATCTTCAGACTTGGTGGTGCCTGAGGGGATAAGAAAAATAAATTTGCCAATTAACTCCTGTCTGAAAATGGTGCAGAGCCAGATGAAAAGGCCTGCTTCCTTGAGAAACAGATTCTTTGCACTGGTGAGGTTATCCCCCAGAGGTTTTTATACTTTCGAAAGGAACTTTGAACATTTGGCAATTAAACAGAGAGAAAGAGACTTTTCTCAAATCATGAAGGAACGCTTTTGTCTACTACCCATCATTCCAAATGCTTAAAGAGTTTAAACATTTCCAATGAGGCACTTTTGCAACTTTACAAATTCTACAATGTTCTTACACTAACCTAAAACTTAATGGAAACTTCTGGATTTATTACTGTGCTTTAAAACACCAAACAATTTAAAAATCCACCTACACACTTGCACATGCAGGCACCTGTAAAGATTATTTTAATGGCTTAAAGCAACTTTGCTGACAGGCATTAGAGTGAGGACTTTACGCCAAGAGAATGGAAACAAAAAGGAAATTGATTTCTACTGCATTTTACTATTATTTGGAGTGCAGCTGAGCATGATCTGGCTGGTAAAAACATAAAATGTGAGTTATTTTTATCCTTGTTAGCAAGACTTGGAGCTGAAATATTAAAATATATGTGGAATCTCATAGTCTGCTTCTCACACTCATATTCAGCTCTGTTTGGTTCAAAGGATGCTAAACTAAAAATGAAACAGTGGCATGAGATACTGTGGTGATGGTACACCCAAGAGAGCCTGAAGAGACTCCAAAATCTGAATAAGCGGAAAGCACCAAATCCCAGAGTATGGTGCTTGCTTTTTGGGTATGAAAGCACCTATAATGGTTTCCTAAATCAGCCACTTGATCACATACAGATACATAATTGCAATATATTCACCCAGCCATTTCATGAACTGCATTGTGGAAGGGAAAAATCCTACTACATTCCATCTGAACATATTTCACCAGAAAAGTGTAGCTACAGAATTTTGAAAAAGGCCTTAGGCAGGTGGAAAATACATATGCACGTTATGTGATAGTCCCTAACTGCTATACCAATATTATTTCTACATGGTGTTTCTTTTTCTTAAGGATGAAAATATACCAGAAATCTACTTCAGAGGATTAAAATATTTAAGTGACTACAGCTAATGGAACCAATTACTATGAGGGTCAAAATCCTAAACATGGGGGAGGGGATCTGTTTTTCATGTTAACAAAAATAGTAAGTAAGTACCCTCCTCAGGAGAGGGAAAAAAAAATTCTCTGCATTCAGCAAATGGGGATTAGGAACAAGGGGCTTTGGGGGTCCTCATTTAATGAAGCAACGTTCTTTAGAGCTCATCTTACTTTCTAAATTAGATCTCAAGTTTAGCGACCTGGTTAAATACTACAACAAGGAACTGTAAGGATTTTTTGGGAAGGGATACCAAAGGTGCTTTGTGGAGTGAGGTTTCAAACATGTGGGGGCTCTTTCTTCTGTTACTTTCAGAATTGGCCTTTTGAGATCATGGTGAGCCATTCATTCAGGATGCTAACAGAAGACATGTTCTGTTCTGTCATGAAACCTTTTCCCTTTGTTATCTTTCCAGTTGCAATAATTTCTAAGACATTACTTACATGGAGTCATGGTTCACATATTTACCCTCTGCCTTAAACTGAATGAAAAGCCATAGGAAAAAAGAATCTTCTCAAATGGGGAAAGAAGCAGTTCCCAGAGATAATTAAATCTGTTTTCTGACAGCAGGGTACAAAAACTGTCCATCTATATACTCTGAGGGTAAAAGTTCAGTTTTGATCCACTGAAAAATAATCAGCTGATGATTACATGCATTAAGATATAAATTAAACTAATCAGTGGATATGCCTGCTTGGCATGATAAAACCCTAAAGGCAACATAAAGAAACGAAAAAAAGGGCATCTCAAAATTATTTAATCAATGTAATTTTCAGGCCCTATGCCAGACACCTTAAGCAAACAGACCGATCATATATTTGGTGTGGATTTAAGCTGCATAAGTAGCTGGGGACATGACAAATTTTTAAAGCCAGGGGAAAAAATGATAAAATCACTTTTTGTGCAAAGCTATGGCATTTCTTATTACAAAGTTCAAAATTTGCTGAATTACCATTTCCATTAATCAAAGGTTCCCCAAGTCAAGATCTTTGCTGATCATTCAGCAATCTTTGGGGTATTGCTCAGGAAGGTCCAAACTACCATGTCAGGGTTTAACCCACAGGCAAATAAATGCTCTTTGCAGATGGCACAGGATTTAACATGCTCAGTAGGAGAGTATCATTTCCATGTTCTTTGAGACTTTGATGTAGAACATTACCAAGATCACAATTAACAGAAAGGGCAATTGTGTTGAAAACTGCAGAATTTGCCAGAAAGGAATACACTGCCAGGCTTTCATGCTTACTAATTTTAACTTAGTTTCAGCTGCTTTTGGAAAATTTTGTCCTCTGGGATGTAACTTCTCTACTTGCTCTCACTCAAAAATCATCTGCAGTGAAAACAAAGACTATCATGGAATAGTAGCTAAATCCAATTTATGCAACCATCATATTTGCCAAAAAAAATTTGCTTAGCTGTCATCAGTGGTTTTTTTCCCTGTGGTCAAGTATCTGAGACATCAAATTCAGCAATGAAAATCTGGAGTCACTGTAACAATTGAGTTAAGGGGCCAGAGCGTGGTACGGTTGGAACTGTGTGTACTAACTTATCCAAGTGTACACTGATTACCTGCCCATCAATTCTATGGAACCCCAAAATAAACGGCTACTGTTTCTTGTGGGTAGAAGTCTATGCAGCCTTCTCAATTCCATCCCTAACACTTTACGGAATGAACTTGCTAACTTATCTCCTACAACCATATTGTAAGAGCTTTGATGGCAAGAACAGCAAGTGGCTCATTCATCTTGTATCTTGTGCTTGGTCATTTTCAATTAATCCATTAAAAATACTGAATTAAGTTCAAAATCTATCTTAAAATGCTGTCACTAGGAAAGTAGCCTGCAATTTCCAGAGATAGGATGTATTGCATTTTATCTGCTAAAACTGATTCTAAACTAATGTGAAATCAGAAGACTAAGTTAGAACCTGGTTTCACCATTTGCTTCTTGCATAAACTTTGGTAAATTAAATCATCTCTCTAAATCTGTGTTCTCCTCTCTTAAATAGAGATCATATTTGTACATTGGTAAAAAGGATAACAGGAGCTTGTCCATGGAGAAAATTGAGCTAAAATGCACATAAAGTGCTTAGCCTAGTATCCCCCATGTAGTTAGGCATTCCATAAACGTTAACGATAAAGATAGCAACCAACAAATTATTAAAGATACTCTCTCAAGCTGGCGAGAAAACATTAGAGATTTGTTTCAAGGAAGCCTCTTCTTGCCAGCTTCATAGACTAGAATATTTTAAGGCCGCAGTCCTCAGAGGCATGAGATTCAAAATGAAATGCCACAGAATAGTAAACAACAGTTATGTAGGACACCTGCCTGGGGCTGTAAGTCCTGGGGAAAAAAGAGCTGGGTGGCCCCTCGCCTGAGCAGGAGTGAAAGGGGGCTTGCCCTTCACATGAGGGGCGCTGATGAGGAGCAGGGATGCAGCTCTGAACTCCCCCTCCCAGAGAGGGTGAGGGAAGAATCAGGTCAAGAGACAAGTCACAGAACAGATCTGCCCAGAGAGACAGACTGGATGATCTAATGGTGTCATGAATTCAAAGCGAACATTTACTTAACTATTCATCCATTTTCAGGGACTTTGGGACAGAAAGAATGGGGAGAGAAAAAGATTTTTCAAAGAAATCAAGTCTGTCACAAGGCATAATTAACTTAAAAATTAAGAATACCCTAAGAGTTGCCCATAAGGAGAATTCACTTAAAAACTCAAGTAAGAGAAGCTACAGCAAGTCTGAGGGAGGCACAGATCCAGTGACAGCTAATTAATGGCAAAAGGCAGACAAAATATTGGCTGGAAAACAAAATAAAACCTTTTAATGGAACATAAACTTTAAAATTTCCATCTAAAAATAATTTGGATGTTGCATTAGATAAACATTGGTATTTGTAATACCGTATGTGGTCTTTTGTATCCCTGGATTCAACACCATTCTGGCTGTGAATCAGCTCTTGTTCCTACTCACCACTCTATGACATGTTATTCCCTGCCACAGTATAAAAATTTTGATATCTTTAACCTCTACAGTTTTAGGGCTGGTGACCAAACCATACAATAATTTAGGTAGCATCTCTAAGTTCATATTTGCTTCCATTCATATTTTCTTATAGATAATTTTATGACACGGTATTTGAATTTTAATCACTCTTAAAATCAGGCAATTATATTACACAGATTTTGCAAAATCTAGGAAACCTCTTAACTTGTAGACCTGTTAATCTGTAGACATTTTCTATTTAGAAAATGAGACACACTTCAATGATAAAATATAATTTTAAATAAGCAATTACAGTGATACTTAAGAAAGGAGACATAGCCTTTATACCCTTAAATACATCTTAACAGAAAAAGCTAAAGACTTACCAAAATATTCTATTTAGTGCATAGGTAATAAGCAACCCTAATAGCAAGGACAGTTTCAAAATTTTAGTTTATTTAATTGTGGTACTTAGAAATGCCTCTAAGTTCACATGTGTTGTATGTGGGATAAATAGCTGGGTACAAAAATTGCTATCTAGGAAAGCTGCCCCCCACCCTTCTCTAACAGTCTGATCCCTCCTTCTCAGCTGCCAATGGCTGGAAGTGCCCGTCCTCCTGCACTCTCAGCACCACGGCTCCCCAGCCCAAGGCCTGGGGCACTCACCATCGAGGCGCAGGTAAAGGAAGTTCCGAAAAGCAAAGTAATCCTCCATGATGGTCATGAGAGACGTCATCTGGCAGAAAAGCAGCACGCGGTGATTAGTCGCTCTCAATTTTGGCAGAATACGATCAAGTAGCTCAAACTTTCCCGAGGCCCGATACAGCTCAGCCCTGAACCCAAAAATGCAAAACAAGAAGACCGTATTACTGCTGTCTTCTTGAAGGACCCGGGAGAGCTTCACTTTTCATACAGTGCCTTGCACAGTGAACATTCAGCAAATAACTGTGGAATGAATAAATGAATATTCACTCCAAAGCAATGAGAGTATTTAATGGAAAATTACACAAACCCTATAAAGAGTGCATTACACATGTGAGGTATGACAACAGATACTAGAAAGAAAAGGAAACCCCTTCACGTCCCTAACACTTTCACTCTCTTTCTTGCCCCCCCCTCTTTTCCTCTCTCTCTCATACGCACACACACACGTGCACATATGTTCTATTTCCCTAAATCCTACTAGTAAGTATATAAAACTACTAATTTAGGCTAAGCATTAGGATTCATTCTAATACTTACTAAGCACCTCTCTGTACCAAGCACAGTGCTAGGCATGTGAAGAGTGCTGGGCAAAGGAATCTTTGCCTTCAAATGGGTAATGACAAATTTTAAGTACTAAAAAGAAAAACAGCAAGTTGCTGTGAGAGAGGTCATAGCAACATGTGATATCTTCTTTAGAGCAGATTTTGGCACACATCAGCCCTGGCCTGCAGCCTGGTTTTGTGAATAAAGTTTTACTGGAGTAGAGCCAGGCTCACTCATTTCTGTTTTGCCCGTGGCTGCTTTCACGCTTTAACGGCAAAGGTGAGTAGGTACCAAAGAGAGACTTTTTGGTCCAAAAAGGTGAAAGTATTTGAGATCTGGCCTTTTACAGTAAGAAATTTGCCAGTCACTGTGTTGGGGTAACTGACCTCACAAAGAAACAATGGCTTAGTGAAAAACCTGAAATAATGAGCAAAAGGTAGCCAGGTGAGGAACGGGGCCTTGGGAGTGAAGAGGCGATGCCAGGAAGTGGAGAGAGTATGTACAAAGGCCTTGAGGTGTACAAGAGCCTGGGGAGTCTGAGGAATCAAAAAAACAGTGTTTGTGGACTAAACTTAAGTGAGCAGGGACTACGAGGAGATGGCGGCAGAGAGGTAGCGGGTTGAGTGGGGACAGGTCCTGGAGGACTCCATTAGCCACACTGCACTTTTTAGTTTTAAGTGCCATAGAAGCCATTGTTGGGTTTTAAACAGCCAAGTGATAAGATATGACATATCTTTTTAAAATACCATCATGTACACTGTGTGAGAATGGACTGGGGAGGAGGCAAGAAATTCCGGCTCACAGAGGAATTCAGGTCAACAATATGATGGTGGTGTCTACTGCTGTCAGGACCTATTTTTCTCCACAAAAAGCCACTTTTCTCTTTTATCAACAGGGATGTGTTATATTATCAAAACTTCACTGTAGGACTGATATTGTTGGGAAAACACCCCAGGATACAAGCAGTCTATAACACTGAACTGTATCATTTGGTAGCTGATTTTATGCATTATCTCTAACAGACGCATTTTCAATTATGTGTCTTCCCAACATCCATCCCCCACTCTGAGACCTGTCCTCCAAACACTCGCCGTCACCAAGCTTTCACTATGAAATTGTGGCCAACTGGACGGAACCAGAAGTAACCATAAGGTCCACAGGAAAGGCGGGTGAGCAGAGCTTGCGGCACTAGTTTTGGATGGATTCCAACCCGGTTCTTAGCCTACTTCTAGAGTAGAGTTAAACGAAATAGTAAGTAAGGAAATAGTTTTGAAAGATAAAACAAAAACTCCATGTCTTTGAATTCCATGACAGCAGGATCCAAGAATAACCCCTATACCCTAATAATAAATTTTCCCTGGTGCGAAACAATCAGAACAGAGACTTTCTGTTAATGCAAAGCTCTTTTTTTGTTGTTGTAAGGCACAATTCTCCTCAATGTCCACTGTTAGTGAAAAATGTTTCTAATACAGACCATATTCTAATAAATTACTGTAAAGTCATACATATTTATAGCAGATGAGACATTTCCTCTCACAGACGTTCATGTTAAATATCAACTTGAAATTTCATATGATAAATTCTCTGAGCCCAAGCTGCACTACTGGTTATAAGTAACAACCCTGTGAAGCTTCAACATTTTTAGAACACTAGGACACTCTAAAGTCTATTAAATGAGATCTATGTCCTTTGAATAGACACTTGCTTAAGGCATGTAGTAATTTATGCCAGTAAAGTAAAAGAGAATGCTGATATCATTTTGGTTAACAACTTCTATAACCTCCGCTGAGGAGAAGCGAAGGTGGAGGAGTCTAGAGGCATATATTTGTATGATAGGAAACACTATAGGATGAAAATTAGGTTAAGAACAACAAACTATTGTTTGAAAGAAAAAAAATTTTTAAGATTTACCCATTGATGACCCCATTTGAATAGCCTAGGTGTTCAGCAAAGGATTCCTTTAAAAGAGAGAGAGAAGAAGAAAATGATTAAAAAAAAAGATATGTAATGATTACCTTAATAATTACACTCTTAGGGAGAGTATCCTATTTCTAGAGTATAGTTAAACAAAATAGTAAATAATACTTGTTATAGATAATCCAGAAACTCAGTGTCTTTGAATTCAGAGTTCTGTTCTGCCAGGTATGTATCCTGTGAGTTTCTGCAAGTCTTTAGACTCTCATGCTGAGAAGGATTAGTTCCATCATCAAATAGTGTTTAGGCATCTACTGAGCCTAGGTAGATACTAAGGATCCAGAAACAACCAAACTATTTACTCCCAAGGAGCTTAGAGTCTCGATTAGAAGAAGAGCTTAGTATAACCAAATCAGGATTAATATGTACACACAAATACACTGGAGAAATATTTAACAGTAAAAGTAATGGGGATTATACATTATATTGTTTAAAAGTTTAGTGCAATTGTAACCGCCCTTCCATACTGTGCTTTTCTTTGCCCTGCTTCTTTCTTTGCACTGCTATTACAAGTAAGGCCCTAAATGGAGACCACTCCCCCGGGGGTTAGGCTTCCACTTTTAAAGTACACCCATAATTCCCTCCTCACTGATTCCATGGAAGAAATACCTGACTGCTCCCCATGTGATGTCTCCCTTTCCACTTGAAGGAAAGGGAGACCAGCTGTGGGGAAGGAGAGCATGTCACACCTTCACCACAGCTACCAGCTTCCTTTCCCTCCCTGAGCCGAAAGTTTTCCTCCAAAGGAACCAGATCTTTCCCACTGAGCTCTCCTCTCTGATATGCTCATCATTCAGGGTAGGCTCCTGCCCCTCAGGACGCTGCACTGCCAGCAAAATAAACACCAACAGACAGCGGCCAAAACCCTACTCCGACCCCAAGAACCACAGCTCTCCTCTCCGCAGGCGGCCATTCCTGACTAGATTTCTAGGTTCCATCCCCATTGCTAAACCAAAGAACAGGGTCAGTGGACAGTGATAGGATTAGGTATCAGTATCATTTTTAAAAAATCCTGTTTTCACTTCTCTGGGTTGGAGGTCCTCTGGGGCAGCAGTGAGCCCCCACCAAGAGACAGGGCTTCTGGTATGCTCATGAACAAAGGTTGTGTAAAACCAAATAAAGGCAAAGGCAAAATGCACACATCACCTCTGATCCATAAGGGTGATGCATCTGCCAATGACTGTGGGTGTCCCATTTCTAGGAATATGCTCCTGGAAATTTCTTTATGTTAAAGAAAATGCAAATCAGGGTCTGTCTTTCTACTGACTGCTACTTAAAATGTAAATAGGCAGGCAAAGGAGAGCATGTTACTTAAGACTTAGCTCCTCTGACAGTCGCCTTCCCCCTACGCCCTTCCCAGGTGCTCCAGACAGAAGCCGTCCTCTGTCACCCTGGCTGACATGGCCTAGAATGTTTCAATGGCTAATTTTTGTACAATGACCACAATGAAGTAAGACTGACACTAAGTTTTCATAGCTTCAAGCCCCTCCATTCCCTCAATATAACAGAATGCACATCTTAAAATTGTTTTTAGGAAAAATGGGACATGAGGTTAACCTGACATGACCCCCATCATTTTCATTCTTAGACATATTTTTTTGGCTCCCCCCAACTCAACACACCCCCCACCACTAATTCATTGATACCTTACATCCATTTAACATGTTATCAGCTTCCAAGATGCTTCTTATTTTTTAAGTTTATCTTCCTGCCAGTCCTATAAGCTAATACCATGTGATGACACGTCAAGCACACAAAGCTTGGAGATGCTGAGTGATTCCCACCAGGTCAGTTAACAAGGGGCCTGGGACCCAGACTCAGTGCACACCATGTTCTCCTTCCACTACATGACTGTGGCTTGGTGAGATCTGCTTCTTTCTTTGCACTGCTATTGCCACTATCATTTTACTTAAACCTATAGGCCTCTTAGTCTACAGATGCTCTGCCCAAGACGTGCAGGCAACAGCAGTGGTCAGGGGTCATCTAAGTGCCCAGTGCAGTTGGGACAGGACTCCAGGACAGGCAGAGGGTCTGTAATAAACACTCTTATCAAGCAAGTGTGACTGCCAGAAACCAAGGGAGAAAAAAAGAACCGTTAAGGTCGAGGATATTCAAAGTATTTCAACTCCATTTTTATACTGTGATTACTTAAGTTTGAGTTCCCAGAACCTTCTATTTATTTATTTTGTAATAAACTAGTGCAGACACTGGAGCCCTGCAATGACCTCCCCCTGTGCCTCCTGCTCATGTGCCATGGAAAGCGGGCATGAGGCTGGCAAGTAATTGCCACCAGGACCATCTGCATCTGCAGCAACATTGAAAAATGGAGACAATCGTGGCTCCTTTTTCTTCCTGCGCCAAGTCAATTGCTCCTACCATGGTGAAACTCTGTCAGTCCAGGAAACTATTCACCTGTGCTGAAGAGGGCAGAACATGTCCTCGCCCCTAAAAATAGCTTTCTAGAGACCACGGCATTGGAATAAAAGCCTGGACTTACATGGTTGTGACAGAAGCCAGAAAAGAAAAATACAAATCCAATACAGACTAAAATCACAGTTTTCAACAAAGAAAATATTTCAAGAACATCTTTCTCTTCAGCAGATATAAATACATTATCTTAATATTTTTCACTGCATCTTTCTAAGGAAGCTGGGTGTATTTATCATTATCTTCAATTTTAGAACTCCTACCATAACAAGGCGATTCATGATACTTACCCAAACCCACATAATGAGCCAGAGCTTACAAAATTTTCTCACTCCTTTAAACTCTTGCTTGTAAAATTCCAGATGCTCAAGTGTTTGGTGCCAATGAGAATCCATAACCAGAAAATTCATGTTTGTTAATTCTGTTCATTAAGCTACCAGAGCATGTTGTTTCAACTTCCACACACATTTTAACCCTGTTTATTTTTTTTTCCATTAAGTAGCATTGGTAAGTAAAGCACAACCAGGATCAGGATCAAAACAGAGAATGCAGACTTACCTCAATGTGTTGGAACATATATGGATGATTGCAGATTTTTCTCAACTGCATGATAGTGTTCATAAGTGTTTTAGCACCTCCTTTCCCCTAAGGACAAGTGGAGAGGGTAAAAATAGAACAAATTATGATTGATCGAGTATTTCCAACTTTTAAAAAGTTGGCTTCTATAGGAAGGGATATAGGTCTTCTCAATAACCTATTCCTCTTGTGGTCCTAAGCTCCTGTTACTACATAGTATGTTAGATATAAAATCTTTCTTGTGACTAATTTATCCTGTAGAAGGGAATTATGTCAAGTTGATGGCTTTGTGACATGACTGTCTATTCCCTAGGATTCTGGGAAGCTAGAAGCATGGAGCAGATACCTGAGGAGTGAAACTGGATTTTGAAACCTTATGAAATGGCATCCTACATTTAGGCAGAACTGACATGAGCAGAGCTGTTTTGGAGATAGGAACATGCTTCTTTCTTCCTGCCCCAATGCAGTTTGCAGGTAAGAGGGTAAAAGATTTCCTTTGGTAGCTACAATAACCAACAAGACCCTGTAATTTGCTTTAACAAATCATTAGTGGGGTTGCTTTCTGCAAATGAATACTCAGTGTCAAAGTCATGCAGTGATACAGGCCAGCAGGCTGAGACTCACCATCTTCTGCAACGTACCTTCTTATCTTTCTCAGAACCATCTGTGAGGAGGATCCCTTTGGCTTGCATATGGCGATACAGAATCTTCTGCAGAGCAGACATGTCACACTTGATCACATATTCAACCTGGGGAGAAAAGAACAGTAAGTAGGTAAGAGCAGGAGAGAGAAGGTGACTGTTGTAAGAAGATGTCTGAGACATGGCTGCGGGTAGCACTCCTGGAACCATGAAGGTACTTGTTACCCCTTCTTGGATTCATGGAGTGGGGTGTGTACCAGGATAGTAATGGAGACTGTGGTCATAAGTACCAGTATAGAGGGACCTTCAAAAGGTTATATATAAGTGAGGCCAGGGTCATGTTTTCCAAAAATTCTTGACTTGTTCCACATATGTTAGAGAGTGGCTTGAAAACTGCCCAAATTCAGAGATGTTCACTATGGAGTATTTTTTTAGTATTTCTTCTACTTTCCAATAATAGCCTCCTTTCATATCAACAGAACAGTTTTAGGAAAAGCATAGACTAACCAGTAGCCTATGATTTGCTTTGTAAGGCAATTTTTAAATGGTCATATGTAGCTACCAATACTAGTCCTAAAGTGAGACTTATAACAGCCTTAGGTTGACTGCCATTAATTTCTGCAGTTCAGTGATAAGAGGATACTAATTAGTGAGGGTAGAAGAGGAATTAATCCACAACTGGATGCAACTTTATGACCATCTAAAAAAGGCTAAGCCTTGTATGTGTTTCCAGTTGGAATATTGCAAAAACCCAATTTAAAACAGTTAAAGAGAATTCCTGTGCCCATACACCTGCGATACTTTAGCATGCTTCTAATGCATAGAGTCTGCCTTGATTATTTCCTATTATTGTTTTTCTTTATTAAAAAAAATCCCCAGAATACAAATGTGCAATTTTCATAATAAACATCAGATAAATGCCTAGAAATCCACAGAATGTGATTAAAAGTAAATCAGCAAGCTGCCTAATGTTTAATAAACTGATTAAAAATGATCAGGTTATTTTCAGCTCTGAGGGCCAGGGCAAGGAGGTCACAGATGAAAAGAAGTTGAATATTCATTCATTTGTTGCTTTAGAAGGAGCCTGTCAGGCCACATGGGACTGCAAGTAATAGTCATTTGCCACTCGCTTTGATGTACCAAATCATATTTGAGGAAGGCCGATTCCGCTGCAGTGAAGTTAAGAAAAGCAAGTGACCTACCATAAACTTGTTTTAGTTTTTAATGACATTTTTGGCCAAGAAGGAAAATAAATGTCCAAATTTAATAAATAGGATGCACTTAATAGTGGCTCTGTTTTTGATACCAGATCATGTCGTATTTCTAAAGTACTTTGATTTTTTCAAAGGCTGTTAATTCTCAATGACATTTGATCACAGTGAAGAAAAACGTTAAACAATGACAAACTGTAACAAGTATAAAGATACAAACGACACTGAGGGCTAATGTTACAGGGCTTTTTCTGTGGTCCAGGCCCTGTACAAAGTGCTTCCAGTGCCTCCTCTCATTTCACCACAGAAGTGCTGTAGGAAAGGGTTACAGTTAGTGTCTGCATTTTCTACAGCTAAGGAACCCGAATAGCAGAAAGGTTAACAGACAGGCTCAAAATGATATAGTAATTAATGGTGCTGTTAAGACTGGACATAGTCCACTCTTCCAGCCCCATGCCAAGGATGACTGCAGGCAGTTGCAGAACCAAGGCTTCCCAGTTCTGCCTTGGTGTTCACCTTCACCTGGGCCTCCCTGATGCAAGAGCCTGGCTGATGCTTGCTTTTACGTGCACTGGGGAAATGCAGAACTAGGGGCAGAACCCTTACCCTGCTTCCTTCCTAGTCAGCTACTGCTCAGCGCTGGAGATGAGGGAGTCCGGCAAGCACGACGCATGCATGATGACACTGCGCATACAGGGACGCCGAACATCCCACCACAGTCGAGTGAGCAGGGAGGCCTGTTCTGATGACCCAACCAGTGCTCTGGGAGGGAGAAGTCTCCCCAGACCCTCTGCCCTCACACCGTTAGGGGATTCCTGAGGCTGGTCTGATACGTATGATCAAAACCACCATCATAATCTTCATGTTACGTTTGCTCCCCACACCTTCTCAAACTTCAAGGTATCTTGTTTGATTTTATCCTTTTCCCCAGGTTGGGATGAGGGGATGGGGTCCCTAGTCCCAGTGCCTTCTTTCTAAATCCTACTCTGCCTTAAGGGCTCCTTTTAACATATTCCCCAGTACCCCTTATGCCAAAGCCCATTTCCCTCAAAGTGATTATTAAGCCTTTGATGGTATCGCCTTATCAAGGAGCACCTCTTCCCAATACATGCCCACATATTTACTTATGAATTGTATGTATGTGCTAATATTAACATCTCAACATACAAGTTACTTCTAGGATATGGGTCAATGTTAAAGGCAACTGACTTATATCCATATTTCAAGGGGCCAATTTCAAGACACCAAATTTTTTTGGCCAGTTCCAGCCTGATTACCCTATGATACGTCTGATTAAAAACTCACATTAGGAAGAGGACAAAGAGAGAGGCTGCTTTTATTATTTACCTAAGCTTTTATTATTCCTGTTATTTTCAACCTACAATCCTTTGTAGAATCTTTTTAAGCCCTTTGTCCATTCTGAGGACTGGGGATGTTCATTTAGTTACAATCAGATCAACCCAAGTCCTTTCACCTGGGTGGAGGGAAACCCACATGGCTCACACTAGGCGGGGGTACATGTACCAGGCAGTGAGGGTGAGCGACTGTCACAGGCCCCGGGTGGAGGCACGCCCACTCACACTCCCCCAAACACCCTTCCTGCTCTAACCGGGGCACATGACTGACTTTCTGATGTGCATATGCCACATGGGTACCAGTCTCAATTTGTACATTAAATATCAATAAGGTATAATTATTTTCAAGAGACAAATTAATATACATGGAACTACTAAAATCTTTCTGCACCCAATGGGTTACTAGTAAGCCCCCCCATCCCCAGACGTACACACACCTGAGCATACACTCCGGAAATCCCTGCCCCAAATGCATGAACACCCGGATCATTCACCCCAGTGGGTCGGGTAAGGTTGCCTTTCATTGTTGTGCCATTGTTCAGGGCAAGTAGGCCTTGTTTCCATACCAAGTCTGCTGACCTCACACACTATGCCTGTGTTTCTGGGGTAGCTCCTGCACCTTCTGCCCTGGCTGGAGTGCAGTACAGTGTACAGGGCAGACAATCAGAGCCATGTGTTAAGAATAGGACAGACTTAACAATTCTGAAGTAGACACACAGAGCAATAGTGATGGTGTGGGAGAAGGTTCCATAATAACCTGAAACTCTGCTGGGTCTGAGTTCATACCTGAGAGATGGGAGGGCACCTGATGAGAGCATGAAGGTCAAAGTCCCTCAGAATGGGCTGGTGCTGTACCAAGTGAAGTCTGTGACTCTTTGATAGGGATGATCCCCTCCAACAGGCTTGTGAGCACCACTGGGGCCATTTTTGTTCAATTACATGTCAAACTGAGGTGCCAACCTCAAGTACATGATAATTATCTCCTAAGAATTCTTATATTAGTAAGTGATCAAACTGGTCCCTACAAGGACCCAAAGCAGGTGATTATATTGGCCCAGTCTCCTCCCCATATAACCCAGTAGAAGTAACAGAGCTTTATTCATAGTTTCTGCCTGAGCACTATCCATCACTATTCTAATTTCTCCTCCAAAAGGATGTATTATTGGTATAATGAATCTAGACAACTGTGTGACTATGTGTGTGATCTATCACCACTTTATGAATTGAGATTTATAAATAATAAGACTAAATTTTGGAAGGCGCCAGGTTCTGTCACTAGAGAGGAAGTAATGATTATTATATCAAGTATTCCAAGTTTTTATGAATGAACATACAAAGTTTCCGTTGTTTTATACAGATTGTATCAAAATCAGGATTTATTTTCTGTAAGTCGACCTTGAGTTAACCTCAGACATTGTATACATATTTTAGCATATTCAGACATTGTTTTATATATATACAAGCAATTGCAAATATAGCTCATTCTTGATTATATGAATTAACAAAGGGGAGAGTCAACACAGACAACTCAAATGGGAGTTAAATCAAAAAATCAATTTTTGTTTAGATTAGGTTTCATATAATCCTTTTACTATGAATTATCATGGTTTTCTGCAAATCAGTAATGGGCTTTATGCCAGAAGCTTGGTGGGGAGGAGGGTCTGGGGGGATGGTACATTCCCTCACTCATTAGGTGTTTCATTAGCCTCCTTAAATTATTATCTAATTGATTAAAACTAATTTTTGTTATCTACTCATTCATTGAAACTAATTTTTCTATGAAGTACAGTGGTACTTATCAAACCTTGGCCCTTATATGCCTGCTCTAGTTTCATGTGAGGAATATAGATTCCTGAGGTCACTCCAGCTATCCTGAACTCCTAGGGCTCAGGGCTGGTATTTTGCATTTTTAATAGTTTTTCTATCTTAAAACTCAACCATAAGAAACGACCCGATAAAAAAAAACAGACAAAAGTCTTGAGTGCCACTTTATCAAAGAAGAAATATGAATGCCAAATAAGTGTATGAAAAGATGTCCAACATCATTACACATTAGAGAAATACAAACTGAAGTTATGAGACACTAGTACACACTTATTGAAATGGCTAAAAATGTTAAAAACTGACAATCCTCAATAAGTACTGATGAGAATGTGGAGAGAGGGAGTGCTCAGACATTGGTAGGGAGACTATAAAATTATTCGGGAGGTTTGGAAAATAATTTGGAAACTTCTTACGAAGTTAGGCATACATTCACCCTATGACCAAGCAATCCTACTTCCAGATATTTACTCAAGTGCAATGAAAACCTATGTTCACATGAAAACCTGTACACAAGGTTAATAGCAAATTTGTCCATAATCATCAAAAAATTTTTTGACGATGTCCCTCATCTAAATGGATAAGCAAGCTAGGGTGCATCCATATAAAAAATATTGTCCATCAATAAACATGAACCAACTATTCATACATGCAACAACGTGGATGAATCCAAATACGTTACTCTGAGTGAAAGAAACAAGGTGCAAAAGGTCTGGTGAGCCATATTGTCTGAGTCCATTCACATGACACTGTGGAAAAGGCAAAGCTATAGGGATGGAGAATGGATCAGTGGTTGCAAGAGGCTAGACAGAGATAGTGTTTGACTAAAAAGTGGGAGCACCAGGAAACTTGGTAGGGGGAAGGACAAGGAAATAGAATTGTTCTGATTTTGACTGTGGTTAACATAGCTATGAATTTGTCAAAACTCAGAAAAAGTGGATTTTATATATGTCATCTAAAAAATGAAATTAAAAAAACACACCTAAGTGATTCTTTTTCACAAACACGTTTGAGAATTATTGCTATGGAATACTGAGCCTTTTCCTGCCATCAGCTATAATTCCTTTCTAGATTCTTTATGTAGGCTGAGAAAGACATACACATCATTTGTGGCTGTCAGCAGACGGTGGCACAAGAAAACTCCCTACCCCCACGATGGCACTTAAATGGCCAATTTTCCCCAGGTGAAAAGTCCCAACAAGGCATACGGAAAGTAGAGAATGAATCCTGGCCCAACCACATTCCCGCCAGCTACCTACACATGCAAAGTGATTAGTTTCCCCATTACCTTGAAAGGTTGATGGGGACAGAGATGGACGAGGGCCACAAAAAGCATAGGGCTGAGAGAAGAGAAGGAACTTGATGTGAACAGGAAAGAAGAACTAGAACTCATAGGAGAAACAGCAACACAAGGATAAAATAAGGACTATGCAGAAGCAAGCTGTCACTAGCTGAGTGCTTAGCATGCATCAGACACAGTATTGTGAGTACTAACATCGATTTAGTCCCCTCAATAATCTACGAAGCAGGTATCGTTTATTTCCCAGCTCACTGATGAGAACACTGAGACCCACCAGGGTAACTGACTGAATTCACACAGTTAGCAAGACACAGAATGCAGCAGGGACCTCTGGCTACTATGTGGGACAGAGCCCACGATTCCCACTCCACCAAGCTGCCCCAGGAAAAGGTAGCTTATCCACAGATAGTATATCACATACAGGGTATATAACATACCACATTAATATATTACTCTGGGTATAAGAGTACAAGAGATTATGCTCTTGAAAACCAAATCTTCATTTTTTAAAGTTTATTAGTACTCAGGAAACTCTCTTATGGAAAGAACAGTGAAATACATATTACAGTAAAGCAAAGAATTCCTTTGTGATATAACCAATCATCTCATAGTCCTTATGCTGCAGAAGTTTAGGTATTTATACAATGGACTTTCTGAAAAGACAGCATGCTTTCAACTTGTAATGTGCTTTTAAAATCTATCTGTATTAGCCAGTCTTATTACTTATAGAAATAAGTAAAACAGATTGAGAAGTTTTTATGGATGAATAAATGAAGAACTTCTGTTAACTACCTTTCATTTTATACTTCTCCTAAGGAAACAAAAGGAAGAATGGGACAAATTAAAACCTTTGTGACAGTCCATCTCTGTAACTTGCAGGGTCCCAATAACAATATACTAGGAAGTAACTCAAGGCAGCAATCTGAAAGATATTCACTTAAAATGTTCACAGGGACTTAATTTTTAATGGTGCAGGACAAAAACTAAGTCTAAGAATAATTAGATTATCTGTCTATAATTTGCAGGAACTTGATATTTTTCTATCAGAATGGTGCCATCACAAGCATCATATATTAAAGAAATTTTCAGGAAAGCTGGCAAGTGTTCACTAGACTCTTTGATAATGGTACAAGTCCCAAATTCATATCCTTTTTTAGGTCACAAGCAGAATAACTCTGTAGTACCTGCAAGAGTGGATCAACAAGGTGACTAACTTAAAAAAAAATCTGAAGTTAAAAATATCATGTTAATTAATGTAATGTTAATTTAATATAAGTTAAAGTTACAATGTAATGATACTCAATGAATAGGGAAATTTTATAAAATCTACCTCCAAAGTTTTTGGAAACCAAGCTGAAAATGCTAAAATTTCCTGTTTCTTTCTACATTCAATCCTCTGGCTTCTTCCTATCAACAAAAAAAGTACTTTAAAATGTTTGCGAGATACCTGTCACTAAAATACAAGCCTGTAGTTTTGGAAACACGATTTCAGGTGCAGGCACTTCAAATATATCTACAGGTGAAGAAACCACAACGTGAATTTGCAACATACTTTTTCTGGAAGCTGGGATTCAACTTCTTTCTTCAATCTCCTCAGTAAAAATGGTCTCAACACCTTGTGTAGACGCCTGATGATCAATATAGTTTCCTCTTCATTTAAGTCCACCTACAAGAAACTGTAGGTGAGTATGATTCATTTTTTTAAAAGGGTGTTTCATGTAATAACACTTTATGGTACGTTTATGCATTGCAATGTTATGTTTGATATTTTATCTGCACTAAGGCCAGGTTTATACACATAATGTACACCTTGAAATTCTCATCCTGCCTGCCTACCAGATGGTAATAAAACAGCCTCTAAATGGGTGTCTTTGTCTTAACTCTTGAGCCTGTGGAAAAGGGCCTAGAGCCACCAATTTTGGATCAGTAGTGTTAAATATGGGAGATATTAAAGTCCCAAAGTTCACAAGTTTATGGGCTATGGCTGCAAAAAAAGGCTGACTAAAATAACAGAGATAGGAAGAGGCAGTAGTAATGTGTTTTTCTTAAAGTTGAAGCATTACGTTATGCTCTTTACTTTGGTTGTCTCGGGTACAGGAACAACCAAGGGAACGAGGCTTGGACGTGAAAAGAACAAGACGAGATCCAGTTTACATTGGAAGGTTTCTGCCTTACTCTTCCATATTTCTCCCCTGATCTTGTTGAAGTTTAGTCATATTCCTAAATCCTCTGCTTTCTCTTTCACCCCCCTCTATCACCCTCCAGGGAGCACAGTTGGCTGACAGTACTTTCTATAAATGGGTAAGCCAATTAATTACTGATGAAAGGCAAATGTACCTATAACGTCCCTCAAAATTAAAGGGCCAAATAGTTCCAACATAAATATCCCTAAAGCATTCTAAGTCGCTTTTCATTCCTAGAGTTAGGACACCACTAATCAAAGGACAGGTACCTGCTTCTTTTCTTGCAATGGCTCATGTCTTTCTTCATAAATGAGCTCTAAGATAGATAGTGGAATGACTAGTAAGAAATTTGAAAATAGCTACTGTGGGATTTAAGGAGTATTTATGTGCATACAAAATGAAGCTCACGCTTAAGTCTAAAAAATTGTGTACAGAAAATCAGTGTAAACTAGTTCAGTTTTACAACAAACTTTATGGGAACCAGTTTAAAGGGAAATTCAAGTCTACATTCATCCTCCCATAGCAGTTAAATATTCCACCCATCAGGAATATTCTCTGATGGGCTGGTTAACATGTTGCCAAAGACAAAGGTTTAAGATGGCCTAGAACCTAGATCTACCCAGATCATAGATCCTAGACTCAGTCATTAGATCCATTTTCTTGCCACTGGAAACTCACCCTGGCATAAGAACCTATCTACCCACTTATGAGCTTCATAAAGTAAGCGCCATTGTCAACCACCCCATGGGTTTTCTGTGGCTTTAATGTTCTCAGCTCTGGGTTCTTTAATTTCATTTCATTGTCATGAGGTGGAAAAGACAAATGTTAGACCAGTACCCTTTCTCCAGTCATGGCAAATGGAGCATTAAACCACTGCTCAAAGGTGCTGCAGCTCTTAAAAATTGTGGGTAGGAGGAAGTTGAGCAAGGCCCAGAGTTCTGGAAGCTTATTCTGCAGTGGGGTCCCGGTCAAGAGGATCCTTCTGGGGGCCACATAGTGAGTGTTCAGGACCTGAGTCAGCTTGCAGTGGTGATTCTTCATTCGGTGGCCTTCATCCACTATCATGTATTTCCACCGAATCTGTAACACAAGAGGAAAGACCAATGTGCGGTGAGCCAGGGACAAATATGCCTTCCAACAGGCACAGGCTGCTATGGGAAACCAAAGAGTCCATACTTGTTGCATGATATGGTGTAGCTCTCCTTAGGATAAAAGACTCTCAACAAACAGTCTATTTTTCATACCTAAAAAAGCATGTACTACACCATGAAGTAATGGAATGCTAACACAAAAATGCTTCTTATGGGCCAAAAGATTTCAAACCACTCTTTCACAAACAAGAAAACCTGGGCCCAGAATGAAATGGTTGGGCCAGGACTAGCTCCCGTGTCTCCCACCCAATACTCCTCCTACTCATGCTACCTCACGGCAGCTATCCCACACTGAGTGGCCGTGCTACCTCCGCTCATGGTAAGTGGAGACCAGAGCTCTCCACTTGAAGCAGAAGTTAATGAATGATTTTCCCAGATGGCATCAGCAGGTACCTACCACTGAGCCGCTCTGGCTTCATACCTTCTTCACCACTACATTGGCTGACTTCTACTACCTCTATGGCTTGACTCAGCTCGGTATTTTTTTTTTTTTATTTCAACTAGTTGTTAACATTTAAAAGTTAGAATATTGCACATAAAAATCTAGACACCCAGCTTTTCTGAAAAGAAAAACAAAAAACTAGAAGATCTGACATCCTGGCCTCTCAGTTCGCATATATACCTTAACCTGCCAGGTCTAGAACTCCTGTTTTAAGAGTGAAAAGGAAAGGATATATTCACTGGTAGACAAGGCAGCGCTAAAATAGCATTCCTCTATTTTGGCCAAAACTTCAGAATTAAATACAGCATACTCCCCCAGCATGACTATCACTTCAAAAGCAAAGAGTGGCCTATGACATGGTCTTCCTTCCTAAGCTTATACACAGTCCCCATCCTCCCTCTTACCTTCAGCCCTCTTCAAGGTCATTGTTCTTAGTTTCTTTAAGTCAGAACAATGAGGAATGTTCCACAAAGCCTATTCATTCCCTACAAAAACAGTAGCAATGGCCAAGAAAAGCATCTGGTGCTCAGATGTCCCTGAATACTGCTGCAAAGCTCCTAGAAAGATGGGGGAGACTAGCACAGTCTTCTGTATAGTCCTTGCCTTCCTCATGATAAGTACCAGTAAAGTCAGGGGGAAAAGGTAACAAGTCATCAGCCAGACTGGGATGTTCAAGTATCTTTTACTGTTTAGTTTCTTTAACTATCAGAGTTGTTTTGGGTTTTTCTTCTATACCACCTCTAAGAAAAGTCTTTACAAATAATTAAAGTTACAGGATCAACTGTCCCAAACTAATCAATAGCATGAAAAGAGGGCAGCCAATAAAAACCATATTTAAATAAGTGTTCTAAATCTACTTTCCTGCCTACTCTAGCTTATAAAACAATAAACGGAATCAGAGGCCTTTGATTTGATTTTGTTGTTGACAGTTACACTACTAATTAGGTCTTCCACTTGGAAAAATGTGATCCCCATCCAATAGCTTCATTTCTCCAGTAACAAATAAAAGCAATGTATCTCGTTATACCAAGCATTGCCAATGAGTTTCCAAATATATATGCAGGAGACACAATATGAATTCTTCTAAAAGATCTCGAATGAACAAACACATTCCCACAGTAGTATTGGAAACACGTCCTGTGTGACACTGCCAAATCCATCTCTGCTCATGAGGACCAGGAGCACAGCACTGTCGCCAGTGCCATCTCAATAATTAAACCTCCCTGGGGACTGCAGTTCCTTTATGCTACTTCCTCTGATGCCATGAAGGGAGCTCTCCATTCCCAGAGCAAAGGTCTAATGCAGGCATACAACAGATCCCAGAAATAGGGATTCTGTTTGCTTTTGGCCATATCTTAGTTTCAGAGTATAGTGCTTTTAAAACACCACAGGGTTAAAAGAAATTAGCAGAGGGAAAAAAAAGTTTCCTATTTGCCCCATGAAGGAAAATGGCTCCCATCATTCTATAGGAATATATTTGGAGGAAAGATGATATAAATAGGAAAAAACTTTCAACTTTATGGCTAAAGGACAACTTTGGGCATACAAATTAGGAGACATATAGGTCACAGGTACAACTCTTTCTCAGCTCTAAACAGTCGCAGAATGGCCCAGAGTAATCTGAACAATAACAGTCCTTTATTTTACCAGAAAAAACCCAAAATAGGCATGGCACAAAAGCCACAGCTCAGATAAATGTGCATATGGAGAAGGCCATATGGAGAGGTGCCTACTCATCTTTAAAGAGATAAAGGCACAAGAGGGATGAAGTAACGCTGCTGACAATAACCCAGGGCAACAAAAACAATTATTTTTTCCACAGACACGTTCAGGGCTGTTGGGGAGAAAGAGTTGCAGAAGGATCCCTGGAGAATTTTTTAAGAGATGTGAACTCATTAACCATGAGAGGATAGGTGAGAGTCCCAGAATCATTTGACATTCAACAACTATTACAAAAAGCATGCCTGAAATTAAAACCCATGACCAAGATATATCTGACTCCTTGAAAAAAAAAAAAGAGAGAGAGAGACAGAGAAGCCATCTCATGATCAAATTATACGAGTGAGTGTAATTTGGGGAATATGTTGCACTCCAGTTGATGGTCCATAATTAGAGATAAAAGAATTTCTTTTAAACATACCTTTGCAAGAATGTGCTTATCTTTTATAATGTACTCATAAGTAGTCAGGAGAACATTGAATTTGCCACTCCGTAGCTGGGGGACAAGAGAGCGACGCATGGCAGGAGTGCCCTGAACAGAAAGGAAAAAAAAAAATATATATATATACACACACACACACACACACACACACACACACACACACACACACACACACACACATATATTACCCAGTGGAAATAGGTATGTGTTATTTCTCATTATTCCTGGCTTAATGGAGCCCAGACAGGTGACTGAGGATTGCACACAGATGCATTATCATATACGGATCTATTATCCATGAAGTATATGGCAAAATTACACACATCTGGACATTTTTCAAACCCTACGGAGAGGCTCCCCCACTGAAAACTAAAGGAGGGGAAAGGGAGAAAAGGAAATGATGGTGACCTTGAGGCAGCAGAGAACCCACTGCTCTGCTGAAAGGCTCCACTTGTGCAGGAGTGTACAGCAGGCAGCCCGTGCCCAGGTAATTGCCCAACTTTGTAGGAACCCTGGGCACGGCAGCAGCCGACAGAGAGTCAGGCAGCAGCATGCAGAATGTGCGGTATATGTCGTTTGTATTATTCTCATCAGAAACTGTGCAATATGATAATTAACAATTTTCTTCTGCATTTCACTATCTGAAAGTAATTATGGTTTATTACAGTCATCTTCTTGGGATGATTAACTCTCACTGTTTAGTACATGATGTACATGACAAAACTTTACAACCAAATACAGTTCACAGATGTGCATATGGGGTGAACAAAGTGGGGTCTATTTTTTGCTTTTCCACATTTATATATAAATACAGCATTCCAAACCTTGTAAGAGATTTTCACCACAGAAGGAGCCCATTTGTCAAACTCATATGTCCAGTTAGATAGAGTCCTATAGAATAAAAAAAGAAAACATACAGGAAAAAAGACATTTGTTTATAAATCAGTGGTTAAAAATAGGTTCTTATTCATTTTCAGGCCTCATCTTGAAAGGGGCTAGAGAATATAAAATATCTGAGCTACATACTTATATTAAAGGCGTGGAAATAAGAGGACAGTTAGAAATAAGCTGCTGCAAAACAAGATAAGTTTGTGGGTTCATAAGGAATCTTGTAAGAAGAAAGTAAAGAATGTGTACACATAGAGGGCAAAACCACTTAATTTTAATACTGGAAACAGCAAATGCCAGAGTGATTTGGGGACTCTTTAGAAACAGCCATTTAGTTCACAGAAAAGTTGAGTCAGGAAAAAGAAATTACAAAAGCACATGAAAATATTAAATAAATCTGTCAAGCAGGAGCAGGGGAAGAAATACTGAATGCCTTTTAAAAAAATTTCTGAAAACATCACCTAATATATGAGACAGAACACATAAAACATAGATAAAAAGCAAAATATATATACATTCAAAGTGCAGATAACATGCAAAGGGTATTTAAATACTATGGATTCAGATACAGATTACAAAGGTCTACACATAATTCTCCTTTAAACAAAATTTGAAGGACAATCCTAAAACAGAATCCGTATTTTTTCCTCAAGGTCTAAGGTTCCATTAGCACTGAGATCTATCAAAAGATCTCAGTAAATAAAACTGCAACCTAACATCCACAGCTAAGACACTATATACCAAGGAGGATGGTTTTGAACAGGTATTCCTCCTCAGAAATGTCCACAGAAGACACACAAGGAACCTCACAGTGGGTGAGGCACTGGGAATTTAATGGAGAATAGCAGAGACCTGTTCTTACAAAGGATCAAAATCAGTGAAGTTAAATTGCACATACTGAGGGCAGTTTGATGCATACCCATAGTTAAGACTGTGATCTGGATTCTGCTTTAAAAGATACAATAAAGGAAGACTTAAGGATATATAGTTTTTGAATATATGAATACAAACTTTTAGAAATGGAAGAAAGAAAAAGATCAAAGGCATCTTTACCAAAAAATACCAAAACCTTTCTGCTTCCTAGGCCAGTTTAAGGCATGATGACAAATAAGCCCACTGTGTGTGCGTGCAGGCTGCCCAGACAGCAAGGTTCACATCTGATCAAATCCCGGCTTCCCTCGCTCACCATAGCCAATCAGAGGCTGGGGGTAGGGTTGAGGGGTGGTGGGAGAGGAAAATCTAAATCCAGATTACAGGCTTCTGGCAATTCCACTATATGCTAACATTCTCCCACAAATGAAAAACAAGGACAAGTTACTAAGAGGGCAATCCACAACATACAGAAAGATAACAGGGGAACAAATGGCTTTACTTACGAAAGGGGAACAATGATGAGATAGGGGCCATTGAGTCTTTTGTGCTCCATCAGGTAAGTGATGAGTGCGATGGTCTGTATGGTCTTTCCTAGCCCCATTTCATCAGCTAAGATTCCGTTCAAATTGTTATTATACAGGGAAACCATCCATTCCAAGCCCTGGAGCTGAAATGAAGAGTAATTGCTTCAATTACCCACGATCTGCACAGGTAATTAATACTAATACAGCTCAAGTGAGGCTGCGACTTCCGAACTCCTTAGTGCTATATGTTGGATCTCCCACAGTAGGAAAGTGGGGGAAGCACCAACACAAAAAGAATTTAAAATATGAGCCTGTAATCATCCCTGCTGCTTGGCGGGTGCTGAGTGTTAATCAGATTTAGCGATGACGGGCTGGAGCATACTGCTGGGAGTCTAAGCAGCTTTGCTGCTCATCCCTACTTAGCATTTCACAGTATATGACATTCTAGAATTATTACAAATGAAGAAAACTCCAACTAAACTCCATTCCAACCACTCCAAGAACAAAAAGCCAATGTGAGGATTAAAGGCAAACAAACCAGAAGGCGGGTTTGGCACGCAGATCACGGATCATTACAAACAGCCTTCCTGGGAATGAAAAACCTCTCCCTCAGGGTGGGGTCCCCTCAGTGAGGAATCGGGGGTGACCAGGGAGCCAGGGATCCGCTGCTGGGCCCACAGGAGTACATTTCCTGGCAGAGAGAGCGCGTCCAGGCATCGCATGGAAACTCTGCACTGTGGGCGTTCCCCAAGGGCCGCGCACGGGAGGCCCTCTGCCAGGAAACATGTTCACGTTTTCCAAGTATAAAAGCATTGCACCAGAGATGCAGCTTTGGATTTCCCATGTCAAGCACAAGAAAGGTTGCATGAAAATACAAAATTGTTCCACTTCCCTCTAACTACCACCAATCCTTCACCACCACATGACAGATGCTGGTTTAGATAGCAGTATCAATTATATCTATAACATATAGGTAGGATCAATTATATTTATTTGCTAAGTCTGTTTAGCTTGCTAATGAAGTTTTACTTAGGGAAATGCTAATTTTAATTCATTTTATGTAAGAACAAACTGAGTGATTCATTTACTTTAAATATTTATTATTCTGTGTAAAGGAGCATGGAAGGAGCTACAGCAGATGGATTCCTAAGTGTGGAAGATGCATGCCTCCCTTGAGCAGCTTGCAGTCAAAGGGAAGACAATAAGCCATCCACATATAAATGTGCACCAAGAAGAGGTTGCGAGTGCCAATGTCATACATATAAAATTGTACTGAGCTGAGGTTTTCTTAGGGAGAGCACTGCCACGGTTGGAAGAAAAATTTTCATAAGCCACTTGGGGAACTTTGTACCACAAGACTCCAAAAAAGCATTGTACAGGTTTCTGCAGAGTGACAGTAACATCCAGAGATCAAAGAAACAGGAAGAGCCTCTGAGGGAATGGGCAAAAGACGGAGAGGGCAAGAGGGGAAGCAACTAGAAACCAGTGGCGGGCAGGAGGAGCTGCCTGCTGGGGACATAACCCCGAGACCACCAGTCCTTTAGGGAAGTCAACAAATGCCAGCAATAAGTGGACACTCAGCAGCGTTGGATTTTTTTTTAATGAGAATTGGCAAAGGGGCTGAATTTTGCATCTGTGTTAATTCCAGATAAAACAGAAGCAGAAACTGGCAGCAGAGGAGACTAGAAATTCACAAAAATCATGGGAAGTGATTTGGACCTTCCTAGACCTTGGAGCTGGAGGGGTTGGGTATTGAATCAAGCTTATGTGGCTCCATAAGAAGCAGCGGGAAGGCCTCAGCTACGTCAAGGCTAAATAACTATTAATGGCAGAAAAACATGTCAAGGAATAAGATGATAGAAGCTGATGCATGGACAGAGTGATCCAGGAAGGCTTTGAGCCACAGTCTAAACCGGTTTATGAGAAATGGAAAGGATGTTATCAGGCAGACATGGGTGGTCAGAGTCCAGGAAGAAGGACTTCATGAAGGACTTCATGAAACAAAAGCCCCGAGGGGGACAGAGCAAGGCATGCTCAGGAAATTCACAGCAGCCCAGCAGAGGAAGAGCGACATGTAATCCACATGCGGAAGGAAGTAGGGGAAGATGGGTTTGAACAGCTAGGGATGAAGAGCGCTTAAATAGATGGTGGCTTGCAGGAGGAAAGCAATGTGGCATTAAAAGCCACTTTAGAGCAACCCAAAGAAAGAATGCACCTTCTATAGACAGACATACAAGAGTTTATTGGCACAAATCCCAAGTCAACATGTAGGGCAGGCAGGTCACAGAAGATGAGAACAATTTAAAATACGGAAGTAGCATGATCTTTGGAGAAAATGTGACCTGACTATAGCTAGAACAGTAGTTCTAAGTGTGCTCCAAAGGCTCCTGAGGAGGACCTTTTAGGGAGATCCACCAGGTCAAAACGATTTTCAGACTAACACTAAGGCATTACCTGCCTCCCATACTGTTTGGTATTTGCACTGATGATGCAAAAGCAGTTGTGGGTCTAAGCTGCAGGCATTGTAACAAACACTAGCCAAGGCGGTACCATACTAGCAGTCACTGGAGCCCTCACCCCCATCCATGCACGGCCACAGATATGGTGCCAAGCTTTTAAGAGTTTAGGTGAGCTGAGTCCAGAAAGTTTGAGAACTGTTGGCATAACGCACATGCTTCCTAAAGTACATTCCAAAAGATGCTAAGTTTACAGGATGTTAATAGGTGATATAAGAAAACAAAAATGAGTGGTCAAAGAAATTTGGGAAATATTAATTAAGTTAGTCATTTCACTGCAGGATGCTGATATGCAACTACAGATTATACATTCATTTTTGCAGTCATGAATGTGGCTGCAGCACATCATGGACCACCAAGAGGGGTCATTGCCAGGGTACCCATGTCTGGTTGGCTCAGAACAGTTCAGGATTATGCCTATCATCAACAACAAGGGCCCCTTTCATTCTCATAAGCATCCAAACTTGGAATAGTAAATTATATGGTAATCTGTTTTACAGCTTATGGCATTTCCCATATTTATTTAACTCAGAACCTATTATTCTTTTTCTTTTTGAGGTATATCTCATGGCACAAATGGAACATACTTTGGGGAACATAAAGTGGTAGCCAGTATTAGAGGAGCTGATTTCATTCCAGACAAGTCAAATGAAGCATCTATTATGTTTACAGCTTAGTTTTCATCAAAGCATGATGGTCACCTCTTTATTGTGCCTTAAAAAGAAAACCCCATAAATTCAGTGGATAGCAATTCCTAGGTGGCTGGATCAACAGCATTAAACTACAGATTCTACTTAAATTTTTAAAGAAATACTTGCTTCACTTCCAGATGAGGCTCAGATGTTCCCTATACTCACAGAATGTGGCAAGGTTTTCCATTTTGAAGAGATCCACAAAATAAAAGCCAGTATTTCTTTGAGCACAATGGAAGAGAAAATGGGTATGCCCTGGTACAGAGGGGCAAAATCAAAGTGCCCTACAGCAAGCATTATAGGCACAAGGGAGAGAATCACCATGTCATAAGCAATGTGAGCCCAACATCTTGTGTCAACCATCATCAAACCCCTTTAACAGTCAGCATACACAAGACATACTCCAATCAAAATTAAGTAAAAGATTGTGGTTTTGCCAAGAAAACACAAACCATGCCAAATACCTGATAATGCTTCAGGGTCCCATTAATAAGAAGAGCAGACTGCTTCTCCACCCTCTCAGAGATGGCATGAGCCACTGTGTAGTAGGACTGGGAGCCTCTGGCACTGTACTGCATGCTATATTCATCATCCACGTCTTGCTTAGCTGTCCTGAGACAGAGAAAGTAGAGAATCACACACAGATCATTCGGTGCATGGAGTGCTCAAAAGAGCTGCAATAATTATGGATTATTTATCACCTACTTCATGCCTTACAGTTAAGATACACTTATCTGTAATCCTCACAAAAAACAAGCAAGGTAGACATTGTATCATCCCCACTGTATGTATGTGGAGAACTTCAGGCTCAGAGAGGTAGGTTAATTTTCTAGGGTCACATAAAAGGTAGTAGAGTTGGGATCTGGACACAGGTCTGCTTGACCTCCAATGAATGCTATGAGCATGCACCTGTGTGCCTGCAGACTAACATGTGGCCAGTGAACCTGTCCTGGGTGCTTAGGATGCAAAGACAGATCATATTCAAGAACATTGCTAAAGGTGTGGAGGGCAGGTGGGAGAGGGCCAAACATGACACTAAAGAGATAGCAGACTTGCATTTCCTATGCCTTGTTAATGAGCTAGTGTTTTGTTCTACAGCCACTGAAGGGCTCTTAAACCTTCAGTGAAGGAGGAGGGGCAGATTGATAAAACAAAGTTCCCTAAAATGGGGTGTACAGCCCTAAAATAAAAGGAGAAAATATTAGAAGGTCTACTTCTGGTTTATTTTTTTTTAATCTCATCACTTTAAAATGTCCTATTTTGATTATAATTTCCCAACAATTTTCCTTTAATATTATATCTATACAAGCAAAAAGCTGTCCAAGGACAGGACAGATGGGTTGCAGAAGGGAGCTGGGCACTCAGAATAGGAAAGGAGGAAACGTTCCGAGAGTGTCCGGGGGTTTGGGAAGCTGGTGGCTGACTGCTTATGGCAACGAGGGCAGAGGAGCAAACGGCCTTTCTCATTTGAGTGTCTGGGTGGTATGGGTGTCACTAACGGTGTAGAAAAGGTGGCAAAGCAGCCAGGGAGAGAGCACATTTGGTCAGTTCAACCCTGAACAGTAGTGCAAACAACAGGAGAGAGCCCAGGAGGGAGCCCGAGATGGAGGTGGGGACTCAGGTGGACAGAGGGGAGGTGAGCAGTCTGGGGGCAGGGAGCTAAGGGGTGACCTTCGACAGCCGCAGTTTCAAGTGGAGGGTGGGTATGAAGTCAGCTTCCTTCCTTAAACAAAATTTTCTGAAAGCTAATTGATGAATTATAATCCTCATGAAATACATTGGCAAAAAAGAAACGTCTGTAGATACACACTCAATGATCTGCTTAGCATCCTTCTCAGAAACTTCTTCGCTGTTTGGATCCAGAAGTATTTTCTCTTCAGTTTCTTGCCGACTGGACTCTTCTTCCTCATCCTATGGCAGGAACAAAGATACAGGGCAGAGCCCACTTAGCAAAGGGATCTCCATGTAGTGGCATTTTCAGGAAAGAGAGAAATAGTATTCACCTTCACAAAGGGAATACATTCAAGTAAGGGAAGAAGTAGGTTTGGAATACCTTCCTACACCAGGCAACCCACCATTCCATTTCTTTTTAAATCACTGAGTGACAGGACAAAAGGAACCCTCTGAAGATCCCCTGGAACCCTTGCTACCAAGAATAAATATGCAAAAGTCATGCCAGAAGGATGTATATATATTACTGCTTGGTTCTCAGAGTCCTGTAGACCTTCTCTGCTCTCACTTAACTTAGCAACACTCGATATCCTTCTCTCCAAAGACAGACTTTAAAGATCTTAGGATTATCCTTCTCATAAAAATGCTCTCTCTGATAATGCCAGTGGGACTTTGATGGTCCCCCATGCATTCACAGTAGAGGGACTGCGGCTTGTCACTTTTTTTTTCTCACACTGCTTTCTGTGGCTACTTTACATCACACATTTCAGAATATTTAGATGAAAACTGTCAATAACGTGGCAAAGATTCATTACCTCCTACCTCTGCACTGTGTACTACATTCTGTTGGCCTGTTTGAAAGCTTCGCTAAATATCAATTATGTCTACTGCTGACCACTGACGTTAAAGGCTAAATCTTTTCAGGTAATTCAGTAGAATTTCCTTTAAAAGTAGATTTAAAAAGAAGAATGCTTTCCCATAGCTTCTGTGTGAAAAAATACAAACTGACATGGTATTAATGCTAAAACTCAAACCTATGATAACAGATCATTGAGCTGCCAGGGGTAAGCTAAGGAAATCCGCACAGCTCCTTCATGGGATGAAGCACTGGGAAGGAATGTGACTCACCGCACCAGGGCCTCAGGAACCCTAGGTCAGAGTTCACTCTGTCCCAGGCTACCTAGCGCTATCCACGTGTGTCAGTCTCAGGCTGGCATCCGCGGCTTTAAGCAGCCTACTTTGTCTCATCTTTGTCCCTCCCTGGCTCTCTTACTCAATGGGAAGATTCTTCCAAAGGATCATTTATGGGCCCATTCATCCAAGGAAATGAGAAACATTTATTAAATTTATTTTGTAAGCTTCAAATATCTCAGAAAAAGTACCTTGTGAAAAAATAAATCACATGCTCCCAAAAGTAGTTGCTTTTTAATGGCATGCTTTCTTAAAAACATAACTTTTATTATATTTCCTCCTTGCAAAAGTCTTAAGTGTTCATGTTAGATTAATTTTAGAAAACACAGATCCACAAAAGAGAGGAAAATAACAATTGTCTTAAAATCCTGGTGGGTGATTATTGGTAAGGCTGCTTTACCAGGTTTATGGCATCTGTGCCACAGCACTCTTTGAACCAAGATCCCTCTACACTGGTAAACATATTTAGTGACCACACAGTAACAAGGCTCCAATAAAAGAGGTAAAAATCTTTTAATCCTTCCATTTGTAATTATTAAGCATTTCATAGTTGATCTAAAAAAATACCTTTATTATGTCTTAATTTCCATTAAATGTATCCAAGATCACTGTTTTACATTCTGGATATACGGATTATTCCTTCCAAGAGCCTGAGAAATGTGCTTCTGTTTGGGTAACAAGTATATTAAAGAATTCAAAAAGAATCACATTTAAAGAGAAACCAAGAGGATCAGTAATAAACTCATTAAACCAAGCCCATGTTGCCCCTTTGCATCTAAGTTTCCAGATTTAAACAACTTCAAACTCTACGGCCTTACAGGACTTAAGAAAGTTGTGGGCTGCCAACCCTAAGTGTGAACCACTTGGAGACTCAGCATGGCCCTGCCCAAAGTAATCCATCTTCAAGTCTCCCCAAAAGATCTTTCCACCATCTCCAATTTAATACAGCTTCTCTTTGCTTGGTTCCAAATAAATTTAGACTCCACCAAGGTTCCCCATTGGCCAAGAGCCTCCCCCAGAGGTCACTACCACACGGCATGCACGTCAAAGCTTTGGCAAACTCTCTGCCCTGTCGTTGCCTGATGGCCAACACCAGAGGATGAGGTCTAGAAGGACACAGGTGCTTCCCAATGAATAAACTCCAAACAGAGATACACACATACCTCCTCCTCATAATCAGAATCACTCTCTTCACTGTCAGATCTAGGGGCAACTTCATAACTACAGGAAAAGAGCGGAGAACAAGAGGGGTCTTAGTTAGTCCTTTAAATTATAAAACAATATATACACACATGACTTAACCAGCATATTGTATGTGCTAATGACAGATGCAGGTATTAACTTTAACCATTTTAGCAAAGGTCGTGTTGTTTTAGTTCCAAGACTTTACAAGGACCACAAAAACCTAAAAAGCCAAAGAACACCAATAATTTGAATTTCAGGCCATACCCGGGATTCATTTCCAGCCAGGCATCCAGCTGACTCGCTTTGGGTGCTTCTGGTCCGAAAAGGACCTTGCCAGTTTCTGTGTGAGTCACTTTGACTGGCAGGTCACTCATCTGACTGCTCTCATCTATTGGCTAGAAAGGAGGAAACAAACACATCAATGCTTGGTATTAAGATGTTCTCCCCATTCCACACTGCATGTTTCTTAGCCTTTTGCTACCCAGCATCTTTTTATTTATGGAAGTGGGAAGCCACCTCCTACTAAAGAAAGAAAACACCAGCCTCTCTTGCAGCTAAGGCGCTGGTACAAGCCTTTAACTCCAACAGCTGGACATTCACCAAGGCTCTGAATTTGGAGCTTGAAGTCCAAGGAAGCAGGAACCAACAGGCAGGCAGGAGGGAGACCACATGCTGGCATGGTGGCACTGGATGTGCCAATACCTGCCTGCTCCCTGTTGTCAGCAGAGCCTTGCTGACCAATTGTACAATATAACAGAGGGTGTGGCCTGCTGTCAGGGTCTCCAGTCATCCTGAAGAGCTGATGAATTGCCTGGTATCCTTCTTACTTAAATCAGGCAGAGCTAATTTCTGTCATTTGCAACTGATACTCCTCAAAACGCAGTAATATTACCCCCTCCCACACCTCCCTGACAACTATTGAAAAGTCATGGTTTCAGAGAGAATGGGGAAAGGAAAAGGTATTGTGACTTATATCATCTCACTCGTGGCCAGTTTGGCTTCGGCAAAACCAAACCACTAGGTATCTAGTCCAACCATTGGTACCTGTCAGTGTGATAAAGCAACAGGCTCAGCTCATTTGAAACTTAGTGAACTGACCAGAAGTGGACAGAAGTTCATTATTAGACTCTTAATGAAAAGTGGCTTGCTCAGAAAATTAAGAGAATAACTGAAATAGCAGAGGCCATGTTTAACCTACTTCAGAGAACAAATTGTTTTAAAAGGCCTAAAAATGGAGTAATCCTATGCAAATGAATGCTACTGATTACAGGGTAGCTACACGTCCAGCAGCAGACCCCCAGGCAAGCTGTTTGTTTGGAAATACTTGATTTGCTAGTAGTCCAAGTTATCTAACTTGTTAAAAGTAACGAAATTCAATGTTTAGACAATTCACTAATTGCAAAGAATTTTTTTCCTATATTGCTCTTAATTGGAGTCAAATAAAATTGATAGGAAAACAGTATATTGTAGGTTATTTTCTTTATCTTATAGGAAATGACTCACCTCCCAAAATCATTCTTCCCCCCTCTCCTTCAACAAAGAACTGTCTGACTAAGAAACAACATATTAGTGATTATCCACAAAAATAACCTTTTAAAAAGAAAAGGCCTACTCCAGACTGTCTTTTTTTTTCTTTTAACGTGTGCCAAAGCAGTGGTTGTGAACCCCATTACTTTGCATGCCAAGACGACGCTCCTCATTACAGTGAAAGGTCATCTATACACCCACATGATAAAGGAGGAAATCCACCATTTGCTATCATCTCCCTTAGAAAAAAAACATATCCCATTATCTTAAACTATTATAATATAGCTTGTTTTATTGCTCATGTCATGCTTCAAAGAAAACTGGCAATCACTGTAGCTGGAATTAGAACTTTGGCAGAAGCACTGAATGAGCACAGCAGAGTGTAATAAGAACAATATTTTAAAATACACTGAGCAAGATGTCCACTTTGCCAACTTCAGTAAACCGACCACACATGTGTTAAGATTAAAGGGGGAAAAAAACGTGTATGTCACAAGTCCAAGATCAGCAGCTAATTCTCCCAAGAGATAATAAGAGGTAAGAGTGCTATCACACTAACAAATTAAATCTCTCCCTGTGTGCTTGTTAATTACAGACCCGAGTGCAGCACATGGAGGTAAGGCTGGGGGCTTTTACAAATTAGAATTGTTTCTAAGTGCTCTAATATATAGTATTCTTCCCCCATAATGGCCCACTGAGAGTGTCTTACACATTAGACGTTTATTCCGATCTTTTCTTTCCTTGTGATGGATTACAGTGGTTAAGCAACATTTATTGTTCAAGATGTTTCTGAATAGAATAGTGGTTTCAACCATTTTTCTGCATCTAGGCTGTTCACATACACCATACGTCTCCCATGCACAGTGACCTAGAATGGGAAGAGGCAACCCTCCACCTGTCCCAATCCTCCAAGCAGGTTTATCAGAATCTGTGACAGGAGAGGGCAGTCTGAAATAAACCCCCTCCCCATCCTGTTCTGGGGGAAGGTCTCCTCATGTGAGTCATGGGAAGAGAACTTTAGGAAGAAAAATCCAATAAATAATTGTATTCTCATGATTCAGGAGAATATTAGAAATATTAGGAAATAAAACTTAAGAATATGTTGACACATCTACAAATAGAAGCTATACTGTAAGCCTGTAGAACAATGTCCAGAAGTAAGTTAACCAAATATGTAATATTTGGCTTACGGAGTTTTATAATTTAAAATCAATAATAAACTAAGGAAACTGGGTCATATTTTATGCTTCTGTATCATTTACTGGGAAAATGTAATTATAGAATCACTGAAGATTTTTTACACTATGAATTCATAAACATATGCTTATATGTTCACAGAAAATTCTACAAAATACCAATTGACTACATTATTCTAATTTTTTACAATGCTAATGTACTATTTTTACTTAAAAATGGATTGCTGAGTAAAAATAAAATTTGTACACACAGAAAATGGAGCTGCAAGGTATGGCAGGGATTTGGCCAACAGAATGCAATGGAAACGGGTGAAGGCCCCTCACCTCTCCATCTGGTCCCAGGGCCAGCTCTCCTCCCTCTGCATTCTCTTCAGCCTTCTGCAAAACAATATCGAATTACATGTGAACCAAAATGATGGGCACAAGAGGGACATCATGATAACTGGGTGCGAAACAGCATCTCATCACTTCACATCATCATCTCCTAACAAATCTCAAATATTAAAGCCTTTATTTGCATTTCTCTTCACAACTGGAGACAAAGCATGTATTTTATTGGTAACTCACAGACTATAATTGAAAGCCAGGTATGATTCAAGACTGGCACACTGTGGAGATTTGTGGATTGTCTCTTCTGGGACCCAAATAGCTTCAGACAGGGCAATATCAAGACAGAGGTCAGAATCTGAAATGCTCTTCTCATGTTTGATGCTATGAAGACAAATCCTGATATTATGGGCTCAACTTTCCTATCCTCTCAGCAATTCTAGAAATGTCTATCAAGAAAAAACTCCGAATTGCTCTGGGGTCATAAAAATATAAAATCATACAAAATTCTATTGAGTTCTCTGAACATTTTTCATTCTACCTAATTGGCTTTCATAATATATAGCATTTCCACAGTGGGTATATGGAGATACTGTGATCTCATGAAAAATTCTATCATCTTCCATTTCTTAAATATTCCAGTATCTTAGTCCATTAACCTCTAGGTGCTTCAAAGGCAGCCTAAATGAAAAGCTAAGATTATGTCACATTTTGTACATACCCGAGAGAGTCTCATCTGCAATAAACACAAAATAGTCTAAAATTTCTTACATTTATAACAACCTCTTTGACAAGTGAAATCTTTAACATCATCTTTACAGAATCCTTATTTGAACATCATCGCTGGAAAGCTACTCTATCTATAGGTGATACAATGAGGAAAAAAACAACAACATAATAACCTTTAGTCATTTCCTTTATCAAGACACTTAGGAAAATGAACTTTCCTCCCCTGGGCCCTTTAGTAAATTAAAAAAATATATAATGATACAGAATCAATATTAACTCCACTTTGTTTACTTAAGGCATTGATTGTATAATACCTTTTTTGCTTTCCATGAAAATAACCGTCTCTTCACAAAACAGCTTTTATAGAAAATGTTTAATGTTTAAAAATCCACTTTTGTGTCTATACTGAAGAAAAGTAGTTTGGTAAGTGTTTGAAATGTTCAGTTCTTTAAAAACTTTCTTACCAAAAAAAAGAAAAAAAACCACCCCAGAATACATGTATGCAGGTATGCCAAAGCACAGGCACAGAAAAATAGAAAATGTAGTGCTTCTACCAAATAGTAGGAAATGAAATGCTCCCTTTGGGTATGATTTCCCAAGAATGTGATTTTCTATTTATGCCACCCCAAAGCGAAAATGTTTACAAGCTCCGAAAGAATTATCAGAATGAAAAAGCGCTGGGCCCTATGTCTAGCTGGGGAAAGACAGAACAATGGCAGGGAAGGTCACAAGCGAGACCATCCTGCTGCTCACCACTGAGGGCTCCACTTTTGAAATTCTCAGGCACTATACTCAGGCGACTGTTTTTAATTAATGGTAGAAAGTCAATTAATCCCACCATTCTTTTCATACAAATCAGAAATAAGCTACAAATGTGGCCAACAAAGGAAATCAAATGAGACAATGAATAAACCAATTTCCAATATCTAGCTAGGGGAACTGGATCACCATTTCAATGAAAAGTACATTAAGAAGCTTGAAGGACTACAAATAATAGAATTAAAGCTGTTCTAAAGGATACTGCTCTTCTACGAATATGCTATAGACTAGCTAGAGCATTATCTAAAAACGGCCTCAATCATCAGGCCCTTGCATTACTTAAAACCCCCTAAACTAATTTCAAAAATTCCATTCTGCATCAATTTGACAGTAGTGTAATATTAGATTTAAGAAACGTGGTTCTGCAGTAAGATGACCTGCATTTGAATCCCAGCTCCATCACTCAGTGCAAGAGGCTTTAGCTGTGTGATTTTGGACAAATTTCTGTGTCTTGATTCCGTCTTCTGTAAAACAGGGACAGGAACAGCCCCTACCTCCCAGGGCTGCTGTAGGCATGGAACCCTGTTTCAGTATGTACAATCCAATGTACACGTACTAAGTGCTGTGAGCATCAATCCCCACTATTAAAAGAATGATCATCCGAGCGCTTATCTCTTACATCCCTGTAAGACTGGCCATAGCACCGTCTGAAAACTGCTTCATAAGATGATGAGGTCAGGGGTCTCTGTTTTGTTCACTCATGTCCTCCCCCCACACCTATACAGGGTCCTGGCACTTATAAGGTACCAAACAAATACTTGATGAATAAATGAACGAGAGCACCAAGAACAATGATTTCTACTTAGTGTACACTCAATGGACTCTATTGCTGTAACTGGGTGCTAATATGTTTGCAAGTCATAAAATAGTTCAGGACACATACACGAGCCCTCACTTAGCCGGCACTCTATGAGCCTTCTCTTGCACACCCTGTACTTACACACGATTCTACCGTTATTATATGAGGTGGCAGCCAGGTGGCAGTCTACTCTCTGGCAAGAGATGTCAACTTCTCCCATCATGCTTTGAGTTCGGTCAGTTTGGTGATGACTGGTTGGTGTGCCTTCATAATATCCACACTCTCACATCAAACTGCTGCTTTATTCCCCCACCACCCCAAAACCTGAGACTCTTTGGTTCAAGGTAAACTCCAAACAGATTACGGTCGGTGCTACTGTTTGAGCTAATCTCGGACAGACTCTGAGCACCTGCTGAAATGACCTGGTGCTAATGTGGCAGCTGCCACTGTCTCCCACCAACATACGGTTATCTGTATCATGTGGTGGCAAACACATCCTGTCAATACTAACAGCTGACGCCTGAGCTTACTTCCATTGAATAAAACAAAAACAAGAACAAAACAAAGAACACTGCAGTCCCTCCACTGACTAGAACTAAAGGAACTTGGTACTGGCTTCTTCCTACCTGCAAAAAATTGGGAACTAATTATGCTCAGCGGGGAAGGAAGGAGGAGGGTGATTAACCTAGTCGTGGACGGGGATATGAAACAGATTACTCATAACTAAGGACAATCTGGCTTCCCAATTTCCAAGGCCAATGGCAATTCACACCTTCCATTTAGGAATGATCACAAACAAAGCTATGTGCACGGTTACCCATCTTCCTTGCAGAAGCTATGTAAAGAAAACAACGACAGGCGTGAGGAGGGAGGGGAGCTCTAAACAGGAAAATCCCGTGTAAGCTGAACTCAAGAAAAGAGATTTCAATGGAGCATTTTATTTAGATTACCACAACACAGACCACAAACAGCCTCATTTTGTAAAGAAACAGTTTTACACCAAAAATTTTACAATCTATATTATAAAGCAAATGCATTTTATCACCCAGCAGGTGTTATAATATGCTGAAGCAACATTCAAATGTGATGGCATTTTAAAGGCTCATTCTGCCTCGACAGTAACCTAAGCTTTCAGAAACTACTTGGGCTGCTTTTACTGTCCTTTAAGTGGACTTCTGAGTATTAAGATAGGTGGGCAGGCAATAAAAAATACCTAAGAATATCAAATGAACAGGCAATGCACATTACTTTGGTTGTGCCTTGCAGAGAAAACTAATTCCAACATTTTGACTCAAGTGACTGGTCAATCCAGTTAAGCAGGACTTTGATCCAAACTTCTGGTTTCACCCATTTAGACACTGGACTAATCAAATAAATCATGGTGGCATTGTGTTCATATACCATTACAACAGTCACTACACTCAAATGCCCAGAATACCCAAGAGCCTTTCTTTCACCTATGAAAACCTCCTTGTCGAGGATAATCACCTCTGGAGACAGCATTAATAAATAAAAGAATGAGAATGACTTGAATTTAAACATGTGTCTCAACAACATTACTACTTTTGCATTTGATATTCTTTTCACTGAAAACTGTACCAATAGGTTTTCCTGATTTTTTGATGATCTAAAAAGGATAAAAACACATTTCCTGTCAGTATATTGATCGTTATACTATGCCAGAAAGATTCCCCTCTAAAAGTCCTGAGATTCACTTATGACAGTGACAGTGTTTGAGGAAAGGAAGAGGAGATTTTTCAGAAAGAAAATCAAACACCACGATGTAAAGGGTATTCAGCACAATGTTCCTCCCTGGGCTCTGAGTATGTTCCCTTTAACCTCATGGGTTTCCAAGAAATGTCACAAATAAATAACAAGGGCATAGTTGTGCTGCTATAGACACCACTGAAAGATTGAGAAGAAGAAATAAATACTTAATTTTGATCTGAAGTCAACAGCTTGGGAAGCTGAACTCCTGAAATGACTCAACTTCCAAGCAGTAGGCTGGGGAGAGGGGGAAGGAGGCTGACATGGGCTCCTACCACGGCTCAAGGAGAAATGCACTCTAAAGCCCTGCAAGAAATACTTTATTGGCACTGGGAACCACTCCAAGTTAGAGGCCACAGAATAAGAGGATTCTCTTTGCAGGACCCGGGGAGGGAGGGGTAAGCACAGACCTCCCGCAAAATGACAAACCTTCTCACCAATTCCCACATGCCTCAGTAGCCAAAGACATGGGCACTGTCCCAAAGATACCTTACCTACTATAATCCAATCGATTCACAACTAGAAGGAAGCACTGGCCATTTATTTTCTCAATACCACAGAGAATACACAAAGGGAAAAAATGATTTTATTTAAAAAAAAAAAAAGCCACTATCACCATGCTTCAACAATCATGATTCTACATTTATACCACAGAATTGCTTGATAAAAGTAAAGTAATACTTAACTGAGCACTTACTATGTCCAGGGAGCATTCAAAATGCTTTAGATAAACTCATGTAATCCTCACAACAAATCTATGGTGTAGGTACTGTTCCTATCACCCTACAGATCAAGAGACTAAAGAACTAGGTGACAGCCCCTTTAAGGAACTCCCATACAACAGTAAAGCATGATATGTTTCCTTATGCAGTGATGAATTCAAGACTTCTTCCTAACATGATTCAAACAGTGGTCCAATGTCCTAACTTAGCATGTCCAATACTATTTGTACACACTGTGGTGGCTTTATGGAGCCCCATACCCTTTTCTTAATCTGTAGTCACATAGTAGATATTAGAGACAATCATGGCAGAGAATGGAAACCTCAAGGTCATGCATAATCTACATAATCATGCACTCAGCATTTCACATGGCAGAATCTGGCTTCACACAATTAAGTAGCTCAGTGTCCCTCCTAATACTTAAGCAGTATAGTTAACTTCTTTTTCTTCCATTTCAAGGGCAGTAATGGAAGATCGGGCTGCATTTGAGACATTCCAGAAGGATTTATAAATGTACATGTCACAGAAGAGACTCTAATGGTGAGAAGAGGAAACCAAACAAGGGCATGACAGGTTAAGGAGCCCACTCTACTAACACTAACAGGTGAGCACAAAAAAGCCTGCTCTGCTGCACTGGAGAAATTTTTTAAAAATTATACACTAGTTTAACACCAAAGTAAAAAGTAGTCCTTTTCCAATTACATTAAAATTAAATTCCAATTAAATTACTCATCTTTAACAGCACAGTTCTTAGAGATGTCTGTATCTTAACCATCCTACAAGTGTTGCTACCAGTTCAGTGCTGTTAGGTTTTCCAAAACAAAGGCTTATTGATGCCTTACTAAATTAAAAAAAAAAGCTGCAGATAGGTACAGCATAATACTCAATTCTGTGGGAAAATGCTGAAAGGGGCAGCACAAAATTTTTAAGTTTCTGGACACAGTTTTCCTCTGACAGAGGAGCTGGAAGAAGACGCTCTCAATCATTCACTCTAATGGAGGGAAGAAGAACCATAGATAATCCAAACTGTCAAATAATCAGCTTTTGAAAGCATCCATTTTCTTTGCACTTGAATAAAGGTGCATCTGGAATTGCGTGAGTCATTCTAAACTAAAGTCTCAAAGCTCCTGAAAGACACGGTTTTCAGGAAGGACTAGGAAGGGGCCGAGTTCCTTCTTTTCCTTCATTATCCCATTTCTCCCAGCAAGACAGCCCAGGAAGGACAGACAGCCTGTCCTCCTTAGTTCCACTGAGTGCCAGGAGTGTTCAAATGCTAGGCATCCTCAGAGCACACTAGGGAGGAGGTAGAGGGCCGATAATAAAGTAATGCCCCTGCACATTCAGTCATCTGAGATGATCAACAGGAGGCACCCCGACATACCCACCCGGCAGCCTGGAGAGTCTTGATAGCTATTGCTTGTCTGCCAGGAAAGCAGCCCCATCCCCAGCTGTACTCCGGGCTTCCTTCACAGCATTCTTCACGGTTTATACATTTCGGTACATACTTGATTAATGCACACCAGTCTGTCTGTCTCTCTGATGAAACTGAGAGAGAAGGCACGTGTGCTTTTCCTCACCATTGCACATGCTCTCCCCCAACATCTAGCACGCTGCTTAGCTCATAGTAAGTGTTGAGTTAATATTTGTTCACAGAATGCACAAAATAGAAAGAATGAATGCCACTAGCAAACTTAAAGGCAAGAGTTTGGAAGTAGAAAGCCAAACTATAGATTGTGTGGAGTTGTCAGCACCAAAAAAAATATTGTGACAGGTCCCTGCTCTGAACACAAAAATAAAGGGATAATCATTATCACTCAATTACGTATCTTTCTTCGCCTATGGTGACATAATGATCTAATACTATGGCAGCAATCTATTAAGTATAAGTCAGAAGCTCAAATTTGGGCCATTAGTTTTTAATCATAAAGAAATGTGGAATATGAATTTTAGTGCTAAAAACACTAACAGGGTGACCTTTTAGTGGCAGCCTCTGCAAAATACACCTCTGGATTAGAGAAGACTAAAATTGCCACTCTGTGGGGTGTACTTATGGAATATTATAGAATTGTATCTCTTTGCCTATGCACTCTTCACTAATTCTGAAAACATATTTTTAAGTCAGAAATTGGGAGCTGGGGTTTTGCAAAGTCTATAATGCTACCTTGACAAGAAAATGAGGTATTCTTCACCAACGAAATGTCTAAATCCAAGCCCTGAGTCATACCACATTCATCTTCACAATAAGGGAAGCTAACTTATACTAAAGAAATCAGGTGCAAGAAGGCACCTTCTCAATCATTTATTCCTCCTCCTTAATTACGAAACAGGTATGAGAATTCAGGAGCCATGAAATTAATTACTTTTTGAGAAACATTTTGCTCAATTATGTAGTGCAGAGAATAAATGATGAAATGCTACCAGTCCTCAATCTTCACAAATTTTATGACCTTCTGTTGATGTCTGTGCCCGGGCCAATCAGAATTTACCATGAAAACAAAATATTAAAGGAGAACTAAATTACCAAACCATTTAAGCTTCAGAGGATCGGGGTGAACAGGGCAGCACGAGCAGATTACGCTTGAATCTTATCTGTGTCCATTTCTCGTGGTAATTAGGCTATATTTTACATAGGCCTCTGTACTGTTTTCTGTAATCCCCTAAAACCCTGACCTGCGCACTTACCTTCGTGGGACACCAGGACAGCTGAACTGAATGAACAACTTTGCCATTATTGTCAGTCGGAATAAACAGGCTGAAATAGGTTCCCCAAGTATCCCAAAGCTCTCTCTCACATCTTCCTCAGGTGTCTTTCGATCTGTACTCCAAATATGCTTCTTTTCATTCAAGTTTACCTCAGGTGCCCCCTGCCACATTGGCGTTAAACCGAAGTGCTTACCTGTGCCCACGGCTTTTCCTTTTGACTGTGTTCACTTCATTTTTAAATACCGTGTGAAACAAAGGGAAAACGGGCTCAACTGTTTCGGTTCAGTGCATCCTGCCAGCACGCCCTCATCTCCAATGTGGTGCCTAGCACGCCTGGCCAGCTCTTTCGCGCCGCGCCCATTGACGTGAGGCCTGTCTGTGCCCCAGTGACTCGAACCCCCGCCGGTGCAGTAGGGAGCTGGCGCGAGAGGGCGAGCACGCCTTGGGCTGGGGCTCACCTTCCTCCTCCTCCTCCGCTTCTTCTTCTCTTTGGCCGCCTGGGCCTGCTTGTGCTCCCACACCAGGCTGGTGAGGTTGGCCACGTACTCATCGGTCTGCTGCAGAAGGTAAGCTAAACGCCTGTCCTTCTTTTGATCAATCAGTTTCCGGTAGCCCTCTTCGTCTTCAGCCTAGGAAGGAGAGAAGGGCGTGATCAGGACCTGACAAACAGTGGCAGGGTGTCCCCTCCCCGACAGTGTGCCCCCTGTGACTGTGGCAATGGCAGCGAGCCAGGCAGGGCAGGCGCCTGTGGAAGGGCCTTGCCCGCCGCGTCCCAGGGCACGGGGCCAGTGGCAGGCGCAGGCCACATGGCCACGCTGCTGTGCGGTGTGATCAGGCGCTCTGAGTCGGCTCTTGGCTCCGCTGTGTTTCTTTCATGGCGCACAGAAATGTTAAAATATGATGACTCACTATGTGAAGTTTATTCTTAACTTTGTATTTTGGAAACTGGCAGATACAATCAAAAAGGGCAAGAACGGTCTAGTCTCTCATAAAACCAATACCAGGCAACAAAAATGAACAAAAATGGGACACCCGTTTCAGTGCCACCCTTCTTCCAACTCCTCCTTCCTAATTCCAAACTGGCTTGTTTTGGGCAAATTCCAGACATAACATATCCTTTCATTCATAAGTATTTCAGTAAGTACTTCTAAAGGCAAGGAATCCAATGGGCTTGAACTTTCATACTTAAAAGTATTACAAACATGGTGTTTGATAGGAAAAGTCAAATTTGGGGGATTTTTTTCACAGACTGGCACTGAAGTATGGGCCAAGGTGATGGCAGACAAGTCATTTGCCACCTGTAGTCTGATACTGCTGAGCAATAAAACAGATACAGTGATTTCCACCTCCACCTCCCATTAAGCAACCTTATGAGCCTAAATGGAATAAAAACCATGATGAACTCTGAGCCATTTCAAGAGAAATATTTTTTATACATCCCAATAAAAGGACATCTCAAAAATGCTGCTCTCATGTGATGTTGGATAAATAGAACATGCCACAAAATTATCAAGAGGCAACTACATCAGAGAAGAGCTTAGGACCTTCAGTCCAGGGATGTCACTCCAGCACTGCCCGAGTGACAGGAATCCCATCACTCAGGCTGCTGTCTGCCCCATGGATGAGCATGAACTTCAAATGCTATTATAACTCTAATTGCTTTTGGTTATGGTTGATCTCACTTGAAGAAAGAATGATAAAAAACTTCAGTTTCTCTGTTATCTGTATATTCCATCATTTAATTGCAAAAATTAATGATTTGCAAACGCCTAATCATTAGTGTCAAACCAATCTGTTACTGAGGTTCTAATATAGTTTCACTCCAGATGAATCAGACAAATTTGACCACTTACTGCTCAAATTACTATAAAATGGTCTCCCTAACTAGTCAGAAATCTTGGACAGTTCTCCTCCCCACCCAGAGAAGGAGGTGGTAGGAAAAGATGCTAAGATTTAGTAGCACCTGGACACAGAGCCTTTTAAATGTTTTCTCTCTGGAATCCAAAAAAATTAATGAAAACAAAATGCAAGCCACAATACCATCAAGGAAGACAGTGTCACTTGGAATTTTCCAGGGATACCATTGTGGACTGAGGCTAATGATTTTGTTATCTTCATCGAGTCCTTCAGCATATATCCCAGATAGAATCTGTAGGTCTCTTACTGTTATAGATCACACACACTTTCCTAAAATCCATGGTGTTCTCTGAGGTCTAATTCCAAAAATAAGTGGTCAATAAGACCAAATATGCAGGCTAATGATATAAACCAATCCCTTCTGTATTTATATATATCCATTAAAAAATGATCATGCAAATGTAATGATCCATGAATAGCCTTTGACAATAACATGGCTATAACCAAAAAAAGCAACAACATTTCAAAATTAACTTAAAAATCACTTATAATGTTAGAGAAAAAACTCTGTCATTAAAAAAAAAGATAAAGATAAGCACCAGAAGCTTAAACAAAAAGACCTTCTTGGATTCTAAGACACAACCTAGTGAGATTTATTCAAAACAACGTGTGTCATCTATCTCAAAGAGGTAATATTTCAAAAAGAATTGACATATCCAGACCTTCCAGATCTGGTTATTAAAATTCCTGCAAAATATAGTACCTGCCTTTATGTGAGTTCTAATCCAAACAGCAATGCTACCCCAGACATGGAAATACCATACTTATCATTTGTAGCCCCAGATTTGTGGCATGCATTGTCTAGGGAAGAGATGTTTTCACTACATCCCTTCTGAAGTTCAAGGGAACATGTTTATATACTTGATGAGCAGTTCTTACTCTCTCCTGCTCCTACGGCATATGTAATGCACTCCGTGCAGACGGATGCGAGGGCAGCATCTTCCCAGGTTCCTGGAGGCGGGCCCCTTACCATCAGGCGCCGCATTCTCTCCTTCTCGATCCGCTCTGTCTCCTTCTTCTGCTCCCTTTCAGTGTTAGCGTGCCAAGTTGCCACGGCTTTGGAGAGCTTCTGGATCTTCCCGGCCACAGACCGATGGTACTCCTTAAAATCTTTTGCATGTTGTAAAATACTGTTCAGGTATTCCTACAGGATCCAAAGGAGGGAGAAAGCGATACTTACAATCCATTTCCCAATGTCATGTGAGGTTTCAGCATAGTCCAGAAGACTCTCAGTGTGTATTTAACAACAGCAAAAGACTAGAATCTAGTGTGGGACAGGTACCCTGGTGTCCCCGTAGCTGAGGAGTGGGCCACGGGACTGGTGGGGTCATGGCCTCTCAAAGTTTGCTTTGGTGCCAGCCTGTGGAAGAGAAGCCTCCATGGCCTTGGGGGTATGGCCACAATGAAATGGAAAGATCAGAGATCAAGAGAGACCAGTGGAACAGCGATGATAAATGAAAAGCAAATCACTCCCAAATAAACCTGAGGGAGACAGCAATTTCCAGGGGGTACCATTTATAAAAGTGATGTTCTTTCTGCTTTAGCTTAAATACCTTAGGATTATAACTTGAATTAAGTTTATAGGAAGCCAAAACTGCCATACATAATTTGTACCCACTTTTTAAATAAAGCAGGGAAAATGTGCACCCTTATTTACATTGAAATCCAACATTTTTCAAAACAAAATGAAGCTAGGCACCAAATTAAGCACAGGAAAACAAACACAATTTATAGGATTATGACACAAAATCAAATCCTACATCAAAATATTTCCAAACTCCTAGAAAGGAATGTTGTAAAATATTTGCCCCTGTGAAACCTCGAACTGGGCCCTTGAAAAGCCCAGGAGACTATATTTATATTTGTTTTAAAAATAACTGTTTGCTCTTTTCTTTCCGTTTCCAAGTTCCCTCTCCCCAGGATTTTGCCCTAGGAAATCCACCTGTGCCCACCAGCCAGCAGCTTCCCACATGATCATGAAGATGGTGCCTGGCTGGAATTAAGAAGCCAGGCTCCTCGCCTCATCCCACTACAGCCCTTAGCAGGTCTCCCCCCTCAGCTGGCTTGGCCTAAGTTTCCATTTAGGCCATCCCGTGGTCAGACTGTGTAAGCTCCAAGGAACCTTTCTGTTCTGTGATGTCCCTCCCACCAGCAAGGCACATTTTTCAGTCATCCAGACTCCATCCAGTTCTAGCAGGACATCCCTCCAACAGAATGGCGCCCCCCCAAACCCCGGCCTGCCTACCTGGTGCTTCTGCCTGCGCTTCCTCTCCTGCTCAATCTTCTGCTGCTTCTCCAGTTTCTCCGTCATGCGTGCTTCCCTCAGAGTCTGGCGCTTGCTCCGTTTGTAGGCTTTGGAGTTCAGAGCCGTCTCCAGGGTTGTGTCCCGTCGCATGCAGGCCACTACCTCCTGTCTTAGCTGTCAAGAAGGGAGCACTTAGAGACCTGCCCCAAATGGAGGCCAGACTCCTGAACTCAGCCCTTCTCTTCCTTCCATTTGGGGGGACAGAATGGGGTTGCTATGAGTTTTTCAATCACAGTTGGCCCTTCAGTAAATGAAGGACTAAATCATGCCAAATTTATATAATATTTTCAAGTTGGTTTAAGTTTTCTTTCCAAATAATTCAGATACAAAGCGATAATAGCACTATAACACTAAAGAAATTAGATACTGAGATACTGTCTTGGCTTTTAAATAAATTAATTCAGAACAAATTAATGATATTAATTAGTTAATAAGCTTTTTCAATTTTTTTACTTTCTCTTAAGTGTCATACTAACATTCTCTTTGTGTTTAAAGATTAACTTTAATAATGCTCTGCAAAAAGAATAGAATTACTTCTTGTGCATATACAATAGTAGCAGGTACTCAACACAATGCTAATTCATACTCTCATATAAAAGATGGGAAATACTTAGTTTTGGCTTCCTTCTACTCCCAACAATGATATTCTTTGTAAAGTATTTCAGTTTTATACTGTATCTTGGACTTAACTTTTAAGTTATCATAAATATAATATCTTACCCATATTGTATGTTATATGGTGGTGGGACATGGGGGAATGGGAATGTACATTAAAGTAATCATTCTGAATCTGAAATCAGCATCAACTGCAACTAATTTCATTGGGAAACTTTATAGATAACAGATTTTTCAACAATATCAAGCAAAAATCAGAGACCAGTAAGAGACCAGCACTGTGAAGCTAATCTGAATATCTATCACTTTATTCCTGAAAATATGCTTGGTTAATAATCATGTAACATATTTTATCAAACACTTTATGACTGCATTTTCTGAAGTTACCTGCAGCACAGAAGTAAATGGACTTGGAGGCTTTTTCTTTCTTTCTCTCTGAATTTAGGCTGAAAACTATTCTCAGAAAGCTATGGCCAAGCAGCACCCTGCTGCCCTCCTATGATAGTATAACCAATAAAGTAAACTACTCCCAAGTTCACATGACAATAACAAGTGGGTGGCCTTGTGATTTTAGTCACAGCCTCCAACAGACCAAGTCATGTAATTCAATACTTCCAAACTACTGTCATTTATTAATAATTCATTTTGCATGCCCAAGACCACCAGCAAACCAACCCAGCTGACTGGTAAGGAAGCGTTCCTTTTCCCCTTTGGCTAAAAGAAGCAGTGTGCAGACCAGGAGATCACACTCACCAGAGTGAAAATTACCTCTGCCTCATTCTACTAGTCTCCTACTGATGCAGCAATTATAAAATAGATCATTATACTAATTTTTATTAGTCAGTGACTACTAAGAACCACAGCAAGAACAATGGATAACAATTTGCTGGGTAGTCAATATGGGGGTCTGATGTGATCAAATGCTCCAAACTTAGGTTTTGATGAATAACCAATAGTTACAAAACATAACTTTATGTATTTCTATAAATGATGAACTATTAATTCAGTGGAGTGGCTATTCTATTTATTAAAATTATTTTCATAGTTGTGGCTAGGATTTTACATTTATGTTTACCAAGAAGCTTTGACCTACTACCTTCTCGTGTTTCTTTGGAGTCATAAAGGCAAACAGGAGCTATCCTGTGTGTTCTAAAGCTTTCATCCACGGTAACAAAATGCCGTAACCCTGGCTTTGGAAACCAGAATACAGGAGGAAAAAGAAAAGCCTCTGATATACAGAAGAGAAAAACAGAATAATAAGCAATTCATCCTCATTACTTTTAAATGAGGTTTAAAATGAGGTTTAAAAAACTTTTAAATGGTTTAAAAGATACACTACTTACTATGTTTGTATCTTTATAACAATATTGAACAGACTTAAGGAAACACACAGATCACACTCTCCTACAATTACGTTTATTTCCTACAGCTCAGATTCTCTGGGGAAAAGGTATTACCTGACGTTGGAAATTGAGTAACCGAAGTGCTTTCAGTTCCACGGTTGCTTTGGTTCGTAAATCTGGTGGCAAAGAGCCAGGCAGATTTTCCAGTTCTTGTATTCTATGAGCTATGCGAGCCTGAAGTCTAAAGGAGATAATGAAATGGGGGAGGGCAGAGGTGGACATATACATTACAATTAGTCTTTAATGATAAACCACCCTCGTTTTAAGTTCATGGCAAAACATATTCCAGATACTGACAGCCAATTTCTGACACCCAAAGAGATTTTCTGGTGTCAGGAGAAAAGCTACCTTTGCATTAAGGCAGACAAGTGTCACACGTTGCATAACACTGGCCTTCTCCATAACCCCTCTCCACACCCAGAAAAGAAGGCTCACAATACATCTAAGGAGAAAAGTCAAATGCCATCTCCTGCTCTGAACAGACAGAGAACATGAGAGACAGGAAAATACGACAGCTCCCAAATGCCCAGCCAGCCAGAGTGCTGAGCTCAGACAACTCAGTTTTCTTTCCAGTTTCTGGTTCTGTACTAGGCAACAGGGCCATTTGCCCTCCTTGTCAAGATGCTGATGACAATGGCCATTAAGGCTGAGTGAACAACAGCAGTTATAGGTGCTGAGACCACAGAAATCAGCCAACCCAAGACATTCAGAGGGAGCCCTGGCAACCACAGCCACTTCCTCTGCGAGCAGTGCCTGCTGGAGAAAAGAAAAGGCAAATCTGGCATTTTAAGAAATCAGGTTTGGGGCAGCAGTAAATAGTAAAGAAAACAGTATTTAAAGGGTAGGCGTTTCTAGAAAAGGATTGCTGGAGATGCTTGTTATAGACATCATAAAAAATACATCGGCAGGTGCTTTCTCATAAAAAAGCAAAGACATCACATTTTCCTTATTCATTTGGGATACCAGTACTGCTAGCTTATAGTTTACTAGTTGTTAGTTAGTTTATACTAAGTATAAACTGGTTTTAGAGGTCACCTGGACCTATTCTTACAAATAATTATATGCCATTTAAATCTATTTGTGGGCAAACTGTCTTAGAAGAGATTTCAACAAAGAAAAATTAGCAAAAAGTAACTTGTTAAAATCAACAGCACTAAGGTTCACTTATTACACAATTTTAGTTAATTCTACCACTCTCTCAAACTCACACACACCCAAGGTAAATGCTATAATCGTTCCATTTCACTGATTAGAAAACTTAAGTCTGGAGATAACAAGAAACATGCCGATGTCACAGAATAAGTAAAGGACAGAGCAAGGCCAGAACCCTCCTCCACCTGACCCGGAAGCCACTGCAGGGTCATTGTACGTAACTAAAACACACTTTCTGTCAGTTTCCTGACCTCAACTATAAAAGCTGATAATTAAAGATTCTATTAAAAAATAATATTATGGGTTTGTCAACCTTTATGATACTGTATATTAATATGAACAAGTAAAACCTTTTGTGACTTACAGGCTGCAAGATGCCTTAATACATCACACTGCTCAAATATCAAACTGAGTGCTTTCACAAAAACTTAGTTGTTTGCTTGGGTAGAGAAATCAAATGCAATCTTTTTCAAACATTTAAAAACAACAGTAAGGGGAATGCATCACTATTTATTGATTTCACTGAAAATATGTACTATTTTATGTGGTATATACATATTATTAATTCTGGCTTAATAAATGATTTAACAGCATGATGTGTTTTTACGAGTATTATCACTCTTAGTCATGCTGTTATTTCCACTACACAAACCAAGATAAACAGTACTTTTAAATGGCTTACCCAAGCAACACACTAAAAATGTGTTAATTCAAACAACAGAAATAAACTTTGATTATTTTACTCTTTTGGTCACATTGTTCAACTCTCCCAACTTTCTTCCACATTCCTTGTACTAGTGATAGTCACAGGATTATTATCATGGTATTTTCTTATTTTCACTGTATGAAACAAACATTTACGTCATTTATCCAATTCAATTTCTTAAATATTCATGGAGCCAGAAATCTCCAGGTACAGCCACAGATGATACATCTTAACAGCTGGGGTATTAAGAGAAAAATCTATTACACATTTTCTTCAAATATATCATTGAAAGGGAAAAGAAATTAAACTACAATGATTTTACTTCTGTAGAATTAAGGCACATGCTAAAGGAAAATTATATATGGCACTAAGAAATGAGGGCCGCTGATGGGGTTATCTTGCTCCTCGGTTCTAGACTCACTGCAGACCATTTTCATTTGACTCCCCCAGAACTCAAAAACCATTCGCTGGTATTCTGGTTTACTCCCTGACAAAGAGGGCCAGGAACTCAATTAGAGGAACAGCTGCTTTTTTCCTAATCTGCTACAGGACCCTGGAGCTGGGACCAAATAATCAATCTTGGGACAACTGAGCTGAGGTGTGAGATTAAACCACATTGACCTGGGAGGATGGAGTTGAGGAGGGAAGCAGGGAGGTGGGAAGGAGGAAGATGGAGCCCTGGGTGGCAGCAGGAATTGGTGGGGCAGGGATGGGGGTGGGGGAGCCAGTTCTTCCTAAAATAACTGTTTCTCCAAAGGGCCTTGTAATTTCTCAGTAAATCTCAGATTCCCCAGCACAAAAGAATCTTTCTTTTATGAAAGGGAGGCAGGAAGTACAAAGTGTAAACGTGCAAGAGGAAAGGGAGATTCCATAGTAAAATTATATGCACTCGATTCAGCACACGGCGGGTACACAGCAAAGGTACAGGAGGGGCTTCCATAACGTAGCAAATTTTATCTTTTTGTAATGGTTGTTTTTGCTTGTTGTTAATAGAAAACTTCATTTTAAATAATGCTCTTCTCCAGACAATTTCATCTTCCCATCAATGGGATTCAGCAGGTAGTCCTGTAAAGAGATTCAGGATTCTAAACTTACCGAAACAACAACAGATGTAATACTGCATAACTGCAGGAGACTCATTTTGAGTCCTCATGAGTACAGAAAATTGAAGCAGAATTAGGTCACTCAGGTTTTTCATACAGCTTGAACAGTAAATCAAGAGAGGTTACTGTTCTGGCAAGAAAAAGAGTTCCATTAAAGGTAACAGATATTTGTTCAGGTCCAGAGGAGAAGTTTATGATTCCTAGAGGAGAGTTATTTGAACAGAAAATGACACTGGTACATTTTGTTCCTTCAAGGACCTGAGTGACACTTTTAAAAAAAGAGAGAGGAAGACTGACTTTTTGTAACTCTGCTGAGGAAGCAGCCCTTTGTGATTCTCGAGGAGGCATTCTCAGGGCTGCAGTGCGGATGAGGCAGGGCAGAAACCTCCAGCCCTCCTGCACTCTGAGGCAAGGTAGATGTCCTACCGTTTCCTTGCGAAGTGCCAACCTGATAACAACGAGGGCTGACAAAACTCAAAGATGCTCTTCTCAGGTAACCTTCCTTGAATGTGAAATACATCTTCCGTGCCAACATTTGTAGAATTCGTTTACATGCTAACACAACAATTCCTGGGCATTTCTGCCCAAACATCAAACTCTAAATGGAAGTGCTTAACTTAAGCATACGGATAGTTGTAATGAAAGTGTGCCAGAAAGGCCAAAGGCAAGGGGTGTATCCCTCTGCTACACTTGCTACTGAGAAAAGCAGTGAGTTCTATTCTAAGAGAAAGATGGTCAAAAAAGTCCAAGTTAAAGGGGAACAGAATGTTCTAACTGGAAAGCTTGTACAGATCTGAGGTGAAGCGTTCATATGCAAAAACTTATTTATGCTATTACTGAATAAAGAAGGTCAATTTGTCAAAATTCTGATTTCATGACGAACAAGGAAACACAGCCAAATGACTTAGGTTAAAAAAAATTTATGATTCTGACAGACAATTTTCACTGACAAGGTAAGTGATATCTCAACGGTCAAAGAAATGAATCTCTGTTAAAGAATTTCTGACAGATGATTTTTGCTCAAACTAAGTTTCCAAAATTACAGAAGAGATTGTTATTTAGCCCTTGCTTAAATCCTCAATCAGAAGATTAAAGATACATTGGACCCTTCCAGTTATCAGTGCTAAAGACTAGTGAGCCATCCCCTCAAAGAGGGGCAAAAGGAAAAGTGTTTCTTAGCTGCCTTTTACCAGGGCCAACAGGACTTAATCTAACCCTTTTTAAGGGAACTGTTTAGCTAATCTCTGCACTTGGATAAAGTATCTTCATCTGGGCAGAAGCCAGCTATTGTTTCATAAGTAAAGAAGAGGAAAGATGTCTTCACAAACACTGCTGGTGCCAACCTAGGCTTCTTCTCAAGATGGCCATGGGAAAATTCAAGCCAACAGTCCCACCAGCTTTTTGGACCCAGGGATGTCACTCACATCAATCATTTTGAAAGCCATGTAGCTTTACAAAAGAGGAAAGATTTATCAAGTAATAATTTGAAAAACAGCCATTCTACCACATTCTGTCATGTGTAATATTTAAAAGATACTAATAGATTATTTCTTCATTGGCACAGAAGAACAAAAGCTTTTCACCTACTGGAATAGGCTAAATAGTACTACTTTATACTGTATACTTGGGAGACTATCCATTAATAATCACTTCCAAAAAAAGGTGCTAAAATGAGCTCATTACAAGAAATCCCTGCCAATAAAACTCTGGCAAAAATGACAAATGAAATTTAGGAATTAGTAAAATATACACACAACACAACATAGGCTGAATAAGGAAGGAAGGTATTTCT